>NC_089587.1:76127002-76820171 GCF_019320115.1 Miscanthus floridulus
CATAAGGGATGCTCTCAATCTACAGGATTTCCCAACATCCATACAAGATGTTATCTCACAATGGATGCCAAGGAGGCTCGGGATACCTAAGAAACTATGTTTCACGTTTTTTGCAGGTGTGGCTTGGGCGATGTGGAAGAATAGGAATAAGATGCCCATTGAGAAACTTTTTCCTAATACACCTGACGCAGTGATTCACACGGCTATCAATTTTGTGCAGACATGGGTGGATTTGCAAAGGGAGAACGACAAAGCCAAGATGAAGGCGATGGCTCAATCCTTGTCTGACTGGATGCTGCAGAAGGATCAACTTGCCGGCCCCTTTTCAGATGTTGCTGTCATTTAGACTTGTTTCTTGTTAGCGCTGTGGGGTTTGTTCTTGCTTTAGTGCTGGTCGCTTGGTTATTGTGATAGGTTACTCTCCAGGGTAGGAGTCTCTTCGGGTTTCTGTTTGGTGCTTTCGTTCTGCATTTCAAACTGGTATCCCCAGTATGTCAGACCTTGTTGGCTTTCTTAAAAGCTAATCTCCTTAAAAAAAAGGGTATGGTGGGGCATACCTGGAGTACCCTGTGGCTCCGTCACTGTTTCCCAATGCAATCCCCAAAGTTTTAAGGTACCGTTTGGTTGGGAGTCAAGGTGGAGTGAGATGGTCCTGTCTCTGATTTATGGGACGGGACGGCTCCATTTTCTATTTGGTTGACGAGGGACGGGATCGACCCATTTTGTGTTTGGTTAAAAGACATAAAAAAGTGGGATGAGCTACCGACAAGTGGGACCCATTTATAAGTTTTTTTCTTTTTTTCTTTTTTTTTATCCTTTTCCTTCTCTTCACCTTCTCTTCCTCTCTCTCTCTCTCTTTATCTCTTTCTCCTGAACCTCGCTCACTCTTCCTCTTCCTCCCCCTGCTCCACCGGGCCTATGCGTGCCGCCGCCTCTTCCTCGCCCGCGCGGCATGGCTAGCGGCAGAGATGAACCGCGCGGCATGGCCGGCGCCGGAGCTCACCCACATGCGCCACCTCTCGCTGCCCGCCCTCGTCTTCCCCGTCGCGGCTCATCCCAGGGGCGCTGCTTGCTCGCCGGAGTTGGGGGCGTTGCTCGCTCGTCGGCGCCCGCCGGAGTTAGGGGTGAAGCTAGGGGCTGCTTGCCCGGGCATGCCTGCTCTCCGCCCAGCCGCGCTCTTCCGCCCGGCCACGTGTCGGAGCCGGGGCTGGAGCTCACCCGCCCGGCCGCGTGCCGGAGCCGGGCCGGAGCTCACCTGCCCGGCCGCGTGCTGAAGCCGGTGGCAGAGCTCGCCCGCCCGACCTGCGCCACCGCTCGCCATCTCGCGCTCGTATTGCGTGCGCCCGCTCGCCCGCCATCCTAAGTGGGATGGGCTCTGTCCGCCGAAAAATGAGGGACAAGAGTCACAACATCTAGCAAGAATATTCGTCGGTGGGATGGTCCTATCTCCAGTTCACCCCTGAACCAAACAGCAGCAAAAGTGGAATCATCCCACCCCATCCCACGTCATCCCACCGACCAAACACACGGAAGCTTTGCATGCCTTCCACTCCTGCTATATATTTAGCGGAAAGGTCTCTTCTATCTGCCATCGAATGTGCCATGCATGTATAGTATCTCGCTGTCGCACTACTGCTGTCAAAGCATCTCTATCTTTGCACTAGCTACGTACGCCAGTCCAGGTTCATAAAATGAAATGAAAGATGGCACTTCCTTGTCCTCATGGACGAGAGGTCACTACTAAACCCTACCGACTCCGCAACTAAACCGGGATATGATGCATCATCAGCTCGCACCTCTATAAAAATGTGACGATGCATGATGTTGCAAGTTTACATTACACTGTTCGTTCGTCCGAATAAAATTATATGAAAATTTTAACAATTTAACAAAAGGCTCCAATAATTAATATGCAACTTTGACGAAGCCAATTAAGTGCATATATATAGGAGTACTAATATATAGTCCAATCGATCATATATAAACATTGTCTTGTTGTTTCGTACAAGAAACCGACAGTGAGGAATGGAGATGTTCTTGCAGTAGCCTACGTATATGGAACAAGCTGGGGACTAGCGAGGAGTCCTTTTCTCTCAGTTATTTCCTTTCACTTTCTTTAGTTCTTTGCATGTAGTCCTACTCTCTATTCTTCTCTGGAAGTAGTTAGCCTTTGCATGCATGCGTTAACTCTGATACTTAAGTATGGGTGTCGCTTTCTACGTATACTAATAACCCTTTACCAGAACGTAACCATTAATTCTGCATGCTGTCTTGCTCAAAAAGAAAAAAAAAATCTGCATGCTGTCTTGCTCAAAAAGAAGAAAAAAATCTGCATGCTGTAGTCTGACGATGCAATGCCACATCCAACCGCCGCTAAAAAAGGAAAACGTGCATGCGTACGTGTATATATTGCATATATGCAGTTCGGGCAGGCATGTATATATATTTGCAATTCAAAATCCGAACCACTCTACTGGTATTTCTTTCTGAAGAAAGAAAATGCAAAATAACGCTGATTGCTATTCAATTTAGTGAAACGTTTTGGTGATAATAGACAATAGACAAATGAAATTAGCCATGTACATCAAGGAAGAACCTAGAATCTCTTTTTAGCAGACACGTACGACCTAGAATCTCTCTCACTGAAGTCCAAAACTGCAAGTGTTTCTGTATGGATCGGAAGTCCTAAGTTCCAACTAACAATACCACTGTCTTGTAGCCATGTAAACAGCCTGATCGATATATAAGGAATATTATCTCACTGTAAACAGTTTAAATCTTTATAGGAAATAGGAAATTTGGTGCTTGAAACTGTCATATCACTTCGGGAAGAATCTCTCAAGAGCAAGCTCAAGTAATATCACACTACTAAGAATAAGATATTGAATCGGCACAGAATGAATTATTCATATATCAGAACTGACATTATCACGAGAGAGGTAGCATTGGTTCATCTCACTGAGCGAAGATTTCACACACCGTACCCAATTCAGCAAAAGCGCGCTCTTCTGGTTTGAAGGGGAAGTACGTAGAACACATACAGTTCCTCCTCACGGCTCTCCTCCTGCCCATGTGAACACATGGGTTATCTCAACCATTCATTCCCTCGTATGCAATGCATCTCAACCGTTGGATGCACTGCGCCCCTGGGTCCACATAACCCATGCGGTCGCAATGGCATGTGGAAATTTGGCTTTGCTGCTTTTCCGGCAGTCGTATATCTTCCTGATCTTTTTGTACATCACTTGGTCACTTGGATAAGGGCACCCGAACCTAACTGGGATGGAGACTGCGTGCTTCGATCACAACTTATTGGTGGAGCTTGCAGGCACTACTGGTGCAACCAAGAATAATGCATGCATGTATACCTTGTCAGCAATGATGTGTGCTTGGCGGAGAATGCATGCGCGCGCAATCATGCATGCACTAGCTTGTGTCATACTGATCCAAACGATCGATCAAATCAGCTGAGATGGGCAGCTGCAGCATACAAATGTAGTGGTGTGTCGTGTGTGTGTGTATTATATATATATATATATTATAATATATATATATATATATATATATATATATAATATATATATATATATATTATTTATATATATATATATATATATTATATATATATATATCTAGATATATATATACTTCTATATATATCTATATCTATTAAATTACAAAGCAACTTACTACGCACTGCTATGCATGATTAGCAGTATATATCTCCTGTGGTGGTCGTCTTAATGGCCTGAATAATGCACCTTACGCCACTCACCGCTCGACGTTGAGCTTGGCTTGCTGCCTTGCTACGTAAGCTGCTAGAGGGCCTAGCTAGGGCAAAGTCATGCATGCGCGGCAACAGAATCTCTCTCTGCTTAGCTTGTCGGCAAGTTGTGTAGGGCAAGTCATGCAAAGCAGCAGCTTCCGGTACACGGGTGTCACAGGTCCAGGTCCATCTAGTCATAGTCAGAGCAGGCCTGCTTGCCAGCGTAGGGTGGTTTGGTGCGTGGTCTCTCACACGTCTCAGCTCATAAGTCTCAAATCCTCGTAAAGCGTAGTACTAGCTAGCTAGCTTCCACTAACGATATAACTGGCTACCTTAGGCGCCATGAGTGCTCTTAGTTTCCTTCCCGGCAGCGTAGTTAGGTACGGTGCGCAAACTTGACCTGCTCAGCTTCACCAGGACGCGGGAAAGAATCCATCTAGCTAGCTCCATGCATCTTACATATCCTCACTGATCATCATCACAATATATTACTAGCTAGCTACTAAATACTTGTGAAACACTTGTTTAATGAGGCACCATTCCATTTCACTACAGCTAATACCATATATAGACAACCACTGCATAAGTTCATAGCATAGCATTTTCTTTTTCTTTTTGGAAATCAATGGCATAACATTTTCTTCAGGCTTTTTGCATGAATCTTCAGATGATGAGTGTTATCAAGCTAGGTGCGTGGTGGTGGACGACAGAAGGTCATAGTTGCTTGCCTCCGAGTGCAACTTGGACTTTGCATGCCGACGATCTAGATGCCGGCCGGCCCAAAGCAGCTTGGCTTCCACTTCAGCTATTTGCTGGAAAGCCCTATTCGACCTGCCTGCACAGCCGCGCGATGACACACATTGTGTCACGTTTTGAGCAGCTTTGGACTCTAGGTTCATAGAAAAAATAAAGATGGAACTTCCTTGTCGTCATGTAAGAGAGGTCACTGCTCAACCCTGCCGACTCCGCAACTAATATAGATCAGCGCGCAGCAGACCTCAGTTGTGATGATGACGATCAATGCAAAATCACATTGAACTTTTTTTTAGAGAACGCGCTTAGGCGTATATTTTATTAAGAGAAGTTGGAACGAGTACAACAACGGCTGGCCTGACGGCGAGCAGCCAGCATACCAGAACGACGACGCACCCGAAGGAGAAAAACAAAAAAGAGGACAGGCTTAGCAAGAGGATCTATTACATAGCAAGCTGCGCGACAGCGCAGCTAGTGAACGTGATCAATGATAGATTGCTAGGATCATCTAGACGTAGTTTCCTCTTCTATTCGGGATAAACAAGTAGTTCGTCCTAGAGAGAGAACTAGAGGAAGAGAGAGAGGGATGTAGAGAGGCAGACCATCGGTGGGCTTGATCGGAGGAGGAAGCCATGACATAGGTGTTGATGACGCGGGTGTTGGTGTAGGGTAGCAGTGGAGTCCGGTGGCGGTGTCGAAGGTGCAGTGGAGGCGCGGTCCAGTGGCGGCGGCGAAAGCGGTGGAGCTTCGCGTCGCTCACAGCGCGCCCTCTCGATCGGACTAGGGTTAGGATGTCGATGGGAACTGGCGGCCGCGGTGAACCTCGTGTGTCGAGCCCCGACCCCCACCTCTTATTCATAGCGCTGCGCGACGGGGACCCACCAGCCAGGAGAACGGCTGGGCGCCCCCGATCAGGGCGCGAGTCAGGGTTCGACTCGGTCGTTGGACCGAGCCGTGTGGAGATCAATCTAACATTCCCCCCTTAATCTCACCTTATGACTTAAACTTATTTCACTTTATTTCTTTTCCATTCCATCACAGATTAGTGCATAGAACATGCCTCGTCATAACAGTTAGTACCGTTAGATTAACAACTACAATACACCTCTCTGTTTTGAAACAGATTCTCAACTAGGCCCTTAGTATCCAAAAATCATAGGCTTTCCCGTAAACTCATGTCGGTTGTGTGTTCTCTGAACGCACTGGGTGGTTAGCCTTTGGTAAGCGGATCCGCAAGTACTTGCTTGGTACTTATATGCTCAATGCTTTCAAAATGATTCTGGATTTTCTCCTTTACAACATATAACTTAATGTCAATGTGTTTGGAAGCACATTTGACCTGTTGTCACAGGAGTTAACTACTTTAAATGGTTATTGCTGTTGTCTACCATTGTTAAATCCGGGTACAAATTCCCTTAACCACCTTTTATCTGTTCCTGAAGCCTCATGACAAGCTATACTATGGATATGCATCATTGATGATACCACAACTGTTTCTTTGGAGCTTTTCCACAATAAAACTCTAACTGCGAGTGTTAGCTACTACTGTGGATTTCACTACACATCTCGCCGAAGTTTAACATTTGTACCCACAACTATTTGAGAGTACCTGTTCTATCTTACTCAACATGAGGCCTACAATACTTCACAAAATTGTAAGACATTCTTAACTCCATTCCAGTGATCTATATCTGGACTGGACTTCTGCCAAAACATCCCGGATACATGAGCTACGTCAGGGTAAGTTCTTACTTGTACACTCATTAAGCTTTCAACAGTTGAAGCATATGGAACTATGTTCATTTGATCGATCTCATATCGGTTCCTAGAACACTAAAAGTTCCCAAATCTATTACCCTTGACTATAGGAGCAGGCGCAAGTTTACTCGCATGCATACTTTATTACTTTAGAATATTTTCTAGGTATGCCTATGCTATAGGCCTAATACACCTTTTCTTCTATCTCGGTGAATTTCAATTCCTAAAACCAATCACCCTTCACCAAGATCATTCATATTGAAACTTGAGGATAAGTTCTTCTCTAATGGCAGATTAACATCACTACTAGCGAGTAGGATGTCATCTATACACAGGATGTGGAAAATGAAATTTTCATTCTTGAAATTTTGCATAAGCGCTATTGTCCTCCTCATTCTCTTTAAACCCAAACTTTAAGCTGTCATGGTGGTCTTCCGGTGCCGTGACTGTAGACCTCACCTGCGCCTCTCTCCTCTTCCTCTCTGTGCAGTGCTTTTGTTGATTTATGTGCGGATTTTATTTGAGCCGTGCCATGATTCTAGGGTTCTTGTTCTTACATACTCAGATCTATGACCTACAATTCCTGACCTACTTGCTCCTAGTTGTTTTCCTCTGGTTCCACGCTCAGATCTGCGGTACGGCTAACTTTTTTTATCTACATATGTGGTACGCCGCAAATGCATGATCCCTATCTGTTAATCCCTGTCTGAATTTTTGCTTGCTCCTCGGCTAGAGTGCCTGATTGCAGGGGATGGATGTGTCCCAAGGATTCATGGCTTTTTTGACACTCGGTTCCAACTATTTTCTTTGTAACCGTCTTTGATCAAGCCTATGATGATAACTAAACTGCCATGTGTACTGGATTACAAAAACCTGATGACATTGAGCTTGTGAGGTACTGGAACTCTAGTCTAGTTCTTATTGGTTTTCATGTTTGTTTCTTACCATTGCTATGTTGCCTTCTGTGTTTCTTATGCTCCAAGCTCAAGGTCAACCGAGGAAAAACTGTTATCTGAGGCCAATCTGTTAACCACTTATGAAGATGAAAAAGTTGTTAAGAAGCCTGCTGTCACTGTAGTTGCCAAACCATCTTGGCTATTTCTTTTTTTTGCATGGTTCAGTCTTTCATGTTGCTGGTGCTCATCTTTTACATTGTTAAACGTGGGAAGAACTACCTCTGATGATTAACCTATAACCATGTACTCATCAATTTACTTCGACCTTGTGAGGTACTGGGACTGATTTGTTGATGTATAATAGCTGGTTGGACTGTTGTATTATTTTGTAATATGTCTTATGCTCCAAGGTTTTAGTTGATGATGATACAAATTGATCTGAGGCAATGTTTGTGTTGTCATGCTTGTTTTGATGAAAATGGTGGTAACCTCACCAAAGTGATACATGGGTGCTCACACCTTGTGCCATGCTGCAAACCAAACACAAGGAGGAGGGCCAGCTCATTCCTAAAATTGGTGCAAGCAGGCAACCAAACAAACTCACTGTTATCCGGTATCACTCTCAAAATTGCAACCAAACACACCTAGGTGTATGATTTCAGCCTGTCTCACTCCGCCCAGAACCGGCCCTCCATCCCGGATCCCCTCCCCGGAGCAACCAATCAGCCCCTTAGTTGCTCGCTACTTGCTAGCAGAATATAATAACAATGCTTACGTAACGATTGCACTAGTAACCGACCGATATGCATATGATACGCATCAAAGTGGAGTATATCTATATATATGAGCGTGAGCTTGCTGCCATGCTGGCTAAACTTTACCAGTAAGCTGCAGCTTTTGTCACCGAATTGTTCATGTGTAGAGCAAGTCATGCACGCATGCAGCATACGGCCAGGACATGAACATGATAGAGCTAGCTAGTATATATCCACAAGTCATCAGAGAGGCTTGTCGCGTACGGTAGTTCGGTGCATGGTCTCGCTCTCGCCTCTCAACACTCTCCATTACTCTTACTCCCATCCTGATGCCCCAGCTTTCCTTACCACCACACCACGATCGACATTAAACAAATCCACAGCCCCGGCGCAATTCAAGCGTACGTTCTGCATGCATTATATTACTGATAGTTACTACTCGATCGCTCCGCGTCCTGAAACATAGATATACAGACAATTTTAGGAAAAAAAAAATAACAAGTCTAGCAAAATACTAGGAGTTAACTGCCATTATTTTCTGGTTCTTAAGCGCCTGTCCCGTTGTAAGCTAAGGCTTTCCTCTCCCTTTAAGCGCCGATGTAAACAACTCTGCATTATACGTGCTCTTAGGAGCCGCCTCTGCCCAAAAAAGCCGCTGTTGCTAAAAAACATTTTTATAGTAGTGACACAGTTTAAAGAGACATGCATGCATGCATGTCACTAATTTCGATCTACCAATTATAGACGTCATTTTGGTAAAGAAGATGTTTAAAAGACACATGGATAGTGTTGAACAATTCATAACACCTTATAATTTGAGATAAATTTCGAACCTCGGATACCTCAAATTTCAAAACAAAAAGATACTACTCAAAATAGTAGCATGTTTTTTTTTTTTGAAAAATGGTAGCATGCTTATTTGAGCATGTACACTTCAGCCTAAGGATCCCTGTTGAACGCAATAATTTCACAGGAACCATACAAGAATTAATTCATTTTCATAGGAAAAACACAGAAAACAAGAAAATTTCTCACGCTCCAAAGGGACCTAATAAACTTAGCTTGTCAATCACATGTATTACCTTTCTTTCACTAACAGTACTATACAGTACGTACTGCTACTTTTGAGAGGCTTTTGGTTGGCGTCCTGATTCCTGAATCTTCGTTCTTCACTCTTTATTTATCAATGGTGGCGGGCGACACAAGTGTTGGAGCCGCCTACCTCCGAGTGCAACTTGGACTTTATTTGCATCCGGCCGGATCGGATCGACGATGCTGCTGCTTTCCCAATAGGCCAATACAATTCCCAAACCTTTGCATGCCTTCCACTTCTGAAATATGTTTAGCGGAAAGGTCTCTTCTATCTGCCATCGAATCTGCCAAGTATCTCTCTTCTCTCTTCTCTCACACTGTCACACATACACACACACACACTACACACACTGATGAAGCATCTATCTTTGCACTAGCTACGTACGCCAGTCCAGGTTCATAAAATGAAATGAAAGATGGCACTTCCTTGTCCTCATGGACGAGACGTCACTACTAAACCCTACTGACTCCGCAACTAAACCGGGATATGATGCATCATCAGCTCGCACCTCAACTCTGACGATGATGTTTCCAAGTTTACATTACACACTGTTCGTCGTCCCAATAAAAATATATGAAACTTTTAACAATTTAACAAAGGCTCTGATCTAATAATTAATATGCAACTTTGACGAAGCCAATTAAGTGCATAATTAGGGGTACATACGTACTAATATAGTCCAATCTATCTATCACATATAAATATGTCCTGTTGTTTTGTACAAGGAACTGACAGTGAGGAACGTAAACGGAGATTATATTCAGCCTGTTCATTTTAGCTGAAACGATCGTGGATTATTACTGCTAGCGGGTTTGGTGTGAGAGAAAAATACTGTTCTGACTTATAATCCACGATCGTTTACGACCAAACAAACATGCTTATTGTCTGGTTGTGGAGGTTCTTGCAGTAGGCAGTAGCTAGCTTACGTATATGGAGAAAGCTGGGGACGAGGAGAGTCCTTTTCTCTCAGTTATTTCCTTTCACTTTCTTTAGTTCTTTATTCTTCTCTGGAGTAGTTAGCCCTTGCATGCATGCGTTAATTCTGATAGATACTTATGATGGGCCGGGTGTCGCTTTCTACGTATACGACTTAACCCTTTACCAGAACGTAATAACCATTAATTAATTAATTAATTCTGCATGCTGTAATCTGACGATGCAATGTTTTACATCCAACCGCCGCTAAAAAGGAAAATGCACGCATGTATATATTGCATATATGCAGTTCAGGCAGGCATGTATATATATTTGCAATTCAAAATCCGAACCACGACTGGTATTCCTTTCTGAAGAAAATGCAAATTACACTGAAATGCTATTGAATTTGGTGAAACGTTTTGGTGATATAGACAGCATATATAGAGAAATGAAATTAGCCATGTACATTAAGGAAGAACCTAGAATCTCCTTTTAGCGTTCCTTAAAAAAAAATCTTTTTTTAGCAGACTGCAGACACACAACCTAGCTAGAATCTCACTGAAGTCGTCCAAAACTGCAAGTGTGCTGTATATGGATCGGAGTCCTAAGTTCCAACTACCAATACCACAGTCTTGTGACAAGCCATGTATCGATATATAAGGAATATGTCATACTGCAAACAGATTAATTAATTCTGTCGTAGGCAATCGGAAATTTGGTGCTTTTCAAAACTGTCATATCACTTCGGAAGAACCTCTCAAGAGCAAGCTCAAGTACTATATGAGTACTAAGATATTGAATTGGCACAGAGTTATTCATCAGAACTGACATCATCACGAGGTTCCATTATATTGGTTCTTCTCACTGAGTTCACACACCCATTCAGCAAAGAGCGCTCTTTTGGTGGTTTCAAGAGGAAATACGTAGAACACAAACAGTGGTTTCCCCTCACGGCTTCTTCTCCTCCTGCTTCTCCCGCACTTGTATATGTTGTCCTGAATCCGCCTACAGCCTGTTCGTTTGGCTGTGGCTTGTCGTAAACGATCGTAAATTTTTAGCCGGAACAGTATTTTTCTCTCACACAAATCAGCCAGTAGTACTTCTTCGCGAACCAGCAACGATACAAACCAGGCAAACGACAGCATACGCCACTCACCGCTCGACGCTGAGCTGTGCTTCGCTTGGCTTGCTGTACTAGCAGTAGAATATGAATCTCTCTTGTCGGCAAGTTGTGTAGGGCAAGTCATGCAAAGCAGCAGCATCCAGTACACGTCACAGGTCCAGGACCATCAACTGGCTAGCTGCTTCCCGTGTACGGTGGTTTGGTGCGTGGTCTCTCACTGTCGTCTCAGCTAATAATAAGTCTCAAATCCTCGTAAAGAGTACTAGCAGTAGCTGCCACTAACGATATACTATAATAAATAACAGGCTCTACCTCAGTCATGAGTGCTTCCGGCAGCGGGTAGTAGTCAGGTACGGTGCGCAAATTTGACCTGCTCAGTTTCAGGCCTTGTTTAGTTGTCGAAATTTGGGAATGAAATTTGAGAATTTAGTTATTATCGTATTTTTGTTTTTATTTGATAATTAGTATTCAATCATGGACTAATTAGGCTCAAAACATTCGTCTCGCGATTTTCAACCAAACTGTGCAATTAGTTTTTTTTCGTCTACTTTTAATGCTCCATATACGTATCGTAAGATTCAATATGACAGATACTGTAGTACTTTTTGAGAAAATTTTTTGAAACTAAACAAGGCCTCGCTAGGACACTGGAAGAATCCAGATATAATAACGATATACTAGAGCTCCATGCATCTTATCTTACGTACAGATCCTTATTATTAGTCATCATAATATATAGTATATTATAACTAGCTAGCTAGCTGTATAATAAGTTTATACATATAGCATAACATTTTCTTGTTGTTTTATGCGTGGATATATAGTTAATTTTCACATATGAACCTTATCATGGTGGTGTGCGACAGAGGATTACCTACATATAGGCCATGTTTAGTTCCCCAATTTGCTAAATTTGACACTATGTAAAAAGAAGATTCCCCGTCACATCAAACTTGCGGTACATGCATGAAGTACTAAATGTAGACGAAATCAAAAACTAATTGCACAGTTTGATTGTACTTTGCGAGACGAACGTTTTGAGCCTAACTAGTCAATGTTTGGACAATTATTACCAAATACAAACGAAACGCTACAGTATGCTACAGTGCATCTTGATTTCCGGTGGCGCCAACTTTGGCCGGAACTAAACGCGGCCATAGTTGCTTTCGCTTGCCTCCGAGTGCAACTTGGACTTTGCATGCCGCGACGATCGAGATGCCATCCCAATGCATGCAAGCTTGGCTTCCAGCTATTTGCTGGAAAGCCCTATTCGATCTGCCTGCTCAGCCGCACGACGACACACGTCGTCATGTTTTGAGCACCTTTAGAGTTTGAAATGAGTATTTGGAACACTAATTGAAGTTTGAAATGAGTATTTGGAACACTAAACGAATTCGAATGAAAATGTTGTCATCTACAAAGTTGTATAACTTTTGGGATATACATGATAGACATAGTGGATCACCTAGACATAGATCTAGCGGGTACAACCTTACATACGGGATAAACCTTCCTAGAATATGATCTAGAGAGAGAGAGGGGAAGGGAGGTGAGATGTCACCGACCATCCGCGGGCTTAGAGGAAGAGCTCGAGGTAGCCATGGCGAAAGTAATGTAGTCCAGGTCGGCGGTGCTGTGGTGACGGTGTTGAGGTCAGTCGCAGTACAGTGGTGGCGTAGAGGCGGCGGTGAAGACGGTAGTGGAGCTTCCCGTCGCTGGCTGCACCCCTCTAGATCGGATTGGGTTTGTTGGTGGGTGTGGCGGCTCACGATAACCTCATACTGAGAGCCGCTGGTCTCCACCTCTCTTTATAGCGTAGTGCGACGGGGGCCCACCAACCATGTAGGGTTGGGCGCCCCCGATCAGGGCACGAGGTTAAGGCCCAACTCGGTCGTTGGGCTGAGCTGGAGAGATCAACACTAACAATCTCTCCCTTGATCTCATCTTATTACTTAAACTTAACTTACTTTATCTTTTTCCTATTCCATCATAAATCAGTACATAGAGCGTGCCTCATCGTTATGGTCAGTGCCATTAGATTAACAGTTACAATGCACCTATCTATTTTAAAATAGATTCTCAACTAAGCCCTTATTGTCCAAGAATCATATGCTTTCCCTTAAACCCATGCCGGCTAAGTGTTCTCTGAACACGTTGGGTGGTAAGCCTTTTGTAAGCGGATTCACGAGCATCTTCTGTACTTATGTGCTCAAGAATAATTATATGATCTCGGACTTTGTCTTTCACAACATAATACTTTATATCAATGTGTTTGGCAGCACCACTTGACTTATTGTTGTGAGCATAACATACTGCTGGATTATTATCGCAGTATAACTTGAGTGGCTTATGTATGTCGTCTACCACTTTCAACCCGGGTATGAATTTCTTTAGTCAATTCACCTACCCTATGGCCTCATAACACGCTACAAACTCAGCATACATCGTAGATGATGTAGTGACAGTTTGCTTAGAGATTTTCCATGATATAACTCCTACAAGAGTAAATATATATATCCTAATGTTGACTTTCTATCATCTCCCACATAATCTGAATCTGAATACCCCTCTATGTGTAGGGAATCAAATCTTCTATACGTTAGCATGAGGCCTTTTGTACCTTGCAAGTAACGCAAAACTTTCTTTACTAGTCTCCAGTGTTCTATTCCTGGATTACTCTGATATCTGTCAAGTAACCCGGTAACAAACACTAAGTCAGGGCATGTACGCACTTGAGCATACTGTAAACTTCTGACAGCTGAAGCATATGGAATCGCTTTCATTTTATCGATCTCATATTGGTTCCTGGGACAGCAGGTGAAGGCTTACAATTTTGCATACTGTATTTCTTTAGAACCTTTTCTAAGTATGCCTTTTGTGATAATTCTAAAACCCCCTTTCTTCTATCTCGGTGAATCTATATTCCCAGAACGAACGAAGCTTCACCGAGATCCTTTATATCAAAATTTGAGGATAAGAACTTCTTCGTTTCTAGTAGTAGATTAACATCACTACTAGCGAGTAAGATGTCATCCACATACAAGATTAGGAAATGTATTTCCCATTCTTGAACTTTGCATAAACATAATTGTCCTATATATATTCTTAAAACCCAAACTTCCTTATTGTACTATCAAACTTTAAATACCACTGTCTTGATGCTTGTTTTAATCCGTAAATAGATTTCTTCAGGCGGCATCCCATACGTTCTTTTCCTTCCACAACAAAACCTTTTGGTTGTGCCATGTAAACAGTTTCCTCCAAATCCTTGTTTAGGAACGCCGTCTTTACATCCATATGGTGTAATTCTAAATCATAATGTGCTACAAGCGCCATTGTAATTCTAAAAGAATCCTTATATGAGACTAGAGATAATGTCTCACTGTAATCTATGCCTTCTCTTTACGTGAAGCCTTTCGCCATAAGTCACGCTTTAAATCTTTCTACATTTCCTTTGGAGTCATATTTAGTTTTGTAGACCTATTTATAGCCTACTGTCTTGGCTCCTTTTGGAATTGTTTCTAAGTCCCAAACATCGTTGGTATTCATTGATCTTATTTCATCTTGCATGGCTTCAAGCCACTTTGATGAGTGAGTGCTTCTCATGGCTTTTTCAAATGAGGTGGGATCACCCTCCTTTGAGATTCTTCACATTCATAGACTTCGTAGTCATCAGGAATGGCTGGTTTCCTAACTCTTTGAGACCTTCTAGGGGCCTCGTTAGTTGACGCTTGTTCTATATGAGGCTGTTGTTGCTCTTCCTCATGTGTGACAATAGGTTCTACAAGATCCTGAAGGATAGGTTCCTCATGTTTATTCATTGTTGTCATGGGAGAACTAACGATAGGTGATGTTACTACAGTGTCTTACACTATTGGTGCAGCAACAACATGTAGTGTGAAGAATGGCTCCTAAACCATCGGAGTAGGCACATGTACTCGCTTCTCCTCTAGGTTAATTTCTCGTACTACCATGCTCCCCCTGACCATATCATCCTCCAAGAACACAACGTGTCTCATTTCTATAAACTTCATATGTCTGTCAGGACAATAGAAGCGATAACCTTTTGACTTTTCTAGACAGCCAATGAAATAGCAACTAACTGTCTTGGAATCTAGCTTCCCTATGTTTGGGTTAAAGACTTTAGCCTTAGCTGGATAGCCCCATACACGTAAATAGTTAAGTGAGGGTTCCTTTCCTATCCACAACTCATATTGTGTTTTGGGCACCGACTTGCTTAGCACTCGATTAAGAATATGAATGACGGTTTTTAACGCCTCCATCCATAAACTTATTGGTAGAGTAGAGTAACTTATCATACTTCTCACCATATCCATTAAGGTACGGTTGTGTCTTTCAGCTACTCCATTCTGCTGAGGTTCATCCGGTGTAGAGTACTGGGCAACTATGCCATTTTCCTATAAGAACCTTGCAAAAGGTCCAAAAACTTGGCCATATGGGGTGTGTCGACCGTAGTACTCCCCCCATGGTTGGATCTTACTATCTTAATCTTTAAATTGTGCTGATTTTCTACTTCAACCTTAAATATCTTAAATTTATCCAATGCTTCTGATCTTTCCTTAATTGGATAAATATAGCCATAACGAGAATAATCATCTGTGAATGTTATAAATGAATCATAACCATCCACACTCTTCACAGGAAAAGGACCACATATGTCTGTGTGAATTATTTCTAAAATTTCTATGCTTCATTTGGTATCTTTCTTTATTTTCTTAACATACTTTCCTTTTATGCAATCAATGCATTGTTCTAAATATGAAAATTCTAATAGCGGAAGAATTGATTTCTTAATCAATCGCTCTATCCCCCCTCAAAATATGGCCTAAATGACAGTGCCATAAGTTTGATGATACATCATGAACTCTCTTCCACTTATTTCTTGCATTCATAGACGAGGAGGCATTCTCATTCTTAGTGCTCACAACATTCACATTCTCATAAAATGGTAACAAATAAAGCTTGTCTTGTCGAAAGGCACGATCAACACACTTATTATTAAACACAATCTGACATTTGCCATTACCAAAATGGCAATCATATCCATCATCGTCTAGACGTGAAACACTTATCAAATTTCTATGCAAAGAGGGTACATAAAGGACATATGAAAGCTGAAGTACAAAACCATCATTTAATTCTAGAGAAAGATCTCCAATAGCTTCAACTCCATTTGCCACTTTAATTTTTCTTTCTCCTCTTTGTAGGGTCCTCCTCGTATGGAATCCCTGTAATGAATTTGCAATATGAATAGTTGCACCTGAGTCAATCCACCAAGTAGATTTTGAATAACTTAAATACAAGGACTCATCTATGAATGTAATAATGTTCTCATCTCTCTTCAAAAGGCTCTTTAGAAAATCTAGACAGTCCTTCTAGTAATGTCCATGCTTCTTGCACCATTTGCATTGATCCTTGTCAACTTGGACATTGTTGTTCTTTTGATGATGATCATTCTGAGGGGCTTTCCCTTGAGGTTTGACATTCTTGTTAAAGTTCTTCTTTTTATAGTCCTTCACATGGTTAGTAGAGTCACCATATGAGCTTTTAAGCATCTCCTCTTCTTGCACACACATGGCAATGAGCTTCTCAATGTCCCATTTATCAAGCTGCATGTTGTAATTAACAACAAAAGTTTCATACTCTTTAGGCAAAGAAGCAAAAATCAAACGAATCAGGAACTCATGTTTGAGCCCCAAATCCATTGGCTTGAGCTTGGATGCCGTGATGCTCATCTTCAATATGTGCTCTCTTATCCCTCCACCAGAGTATTTCTCATTGAATAATTTCTTGATCAGGGTGCTTACATAAGCCTTTGAAGAGCCAGAAAACTGACTCCACTTTCTTGAGATACTCGGTGGTGGTGTCACAATCTAGGATTGATCCCCTTATTGCATCTAAAATAGTGGACTTAGTCACCATCAAGCACTTGCGGTTTGAAATGTCCCAGTTCTTACGACCAAGATCATATTTCATTCCCACTTCTGCATGAGTGAGATCAGCATCAGTTTCATTCTCTGCCCTCACCGGGTCCACTGGCTTAGTAGGACACGGAGAGGTAAGTGCTAGGTCATTCTCGGACAGCGCAAGTGCCAACTCATACTTCTCTCGCCAAACGCGATAGTTGCCCCCTTCAAGAGGCGAAATATGCGAGATGAATGCCATAGGGTTGAGTCCTGAAAACATCATCAGAGAAAGTGAGAAAACATGACATAATAATTGCATGCCGTAATTTAACGTTGGTCAAAATTAAAACATACAACATGCTTCTACATTAATTCTACATCACTGTTGGGCAGAAATAGAACTAATGCATGAAAAAACTCATGAATAAAAAAAATATAGTATTGCTATTATCAATGTTGGTCAGAAAAATAACAATATCATAATTTACTGAATACTATAACTACTCTTCAAAATTAAATCCTGCCATTGGTTCGAATTTAATTAGAAGATAATAAACATCAACTTTGTAGCGGAAACATAAAAAAAATAATCTTAAAATGATATTATCAGAAGTATTTCATTAGTACTTATCTACTATTTGAACAAATTTTCTGTTGGTTCAAATTTGAGCAAAGATTGAAACATCTAAACTTAATAAAATTCATCAAAAATGCTTCTGGAAAATAATAAAACTAAACTGACTGAATTTTTTCATTTTGGCTTGGCTGGAACTCGCGCCCCGTGGCCCGCATGCACGCTGCACGCTTCTGACGGCCTATGGCCTAGCGCGCAGCGGCAGCGCGTGGCCCAGCAAAACGCCTGCACTCCACATGCGCAGCCGCAGCACCTGCGTGGCCCAGCGGCCTGCTTGCGCTGTGCACCCCGCGTCCCAGGCCACAACCTAGGCCTAGACCGGGAAACTTCTTCCCCGCCTAGGCCAAATCTGGCCCATGCAATATGAGTCGTTCAATCTCATCGGACGACTGGGAGGAGATTTTGAAATAACAACCCCCTGACCGCGACACCCCAAAACCCTAGCTTCATTCCTCATTATCACCTTCTCCTCTCTTTCGCTGGCGACGCCTGAAGGCGACGGTGCGATGGCCACGTATGGTAGCCGGAGGAAGGCGACGGCACCGCCGTGAGGCCTCTCGCTGATGCATGTGCTTGCTCGAGGGTGAGCGCGCCGTCATCGAGCGGCCATAGGGCAGTGCCCTAAACCCTGGCCCGTGCGTTGGCGAAATAGCACTATGCGATGGCTCAGCTTTTGCTTCCCGCGCGGCGCCATCCGGTGGCCAGCATGTGAGAAATGTAGGTCCCACCGTCCCTCTGTTCTTAACTCACTTTGGGTTAGGGTTAGGGTTTCAATCCGAGTTGACTCAAATCCCTCCTTCTATTTTCTACCCCGATCTAGATCTACACATTAGGTAAGTCTCATCTGATATGAATGATAGACATAGTGGATCACCTAGACATAGATCTAGCGGGTACAACCTTACATATGGGATAAAACTTCCTAGAACATGATCTAGAGAGAGAGAGGAAGGGAGGTGAGATGTCACCGACCATCCGCGGGCTTGGAGGAAGAGCTCGAGGTAGCCATGGCGAAAGTGATGCGGTCCGAGTCGGCAGTGCCACGGTGATGGTGTTAAGGTTAGTTGTAGTGTAGTGGTGGCGCAGAGGTGGCGGTGAAAACGGTAGTGGAGCTTCCCATCGCTGGCTGCATCCCTCACTAGATCGGATTAGATTTGTCGGTGGGAGTGGTGGCTCATGGTGAACGTCATACTGAGAGCCACCGGCCTCCACATCTCTTTATAGCACAGTGCGATAGGGGCCCAGCAACCATGTAGGGTTGGGCGCCCTCGGTCAGGGCATGAGGTCAAGGCCCAACTCGGCCATTGGGCCGAGCTGGAGAGATCAACACTAACAATACAACTTTGGTTTAGGTCATTTTTTCATCTAGGCTCGTTTAAACTTTTGAGTTTCAAATGTGAGAAATTCAAACATACTTTTCCTTAGATAGATGATTTCAAATGAAAGTATTATCAATGGTCCAATAAGGTTTCCTATAAATTGGTCCAAGGCGTGGTCCAGCACGTAGCAACAATTCAAGCAAATAGACATACTCATGACTCGCCTAAGAGCACATCCCCAAATGTCCTTGTGCCCAAAAAATGCTTGCCACACTCTAGCCTTTCCCCTCTTACTTGGCTCTTGCACTCCCTCCGTCGGTCACTCTTAGTCACCAGACGCCAATCAACTCTAGCAACATTATGACTAGACCTTTAGTAATGGTGGCCCAACTAGCAACCTATATAGTGCGCTTGGGGCCAACCATGTAGTGAAGCATGTCAACGTTTCATTCCTTTTTTTATTAAGGAAGCATTTTATTAACTCAAGATAATTACACCGAGTTGATACAACCATCTTGAGATCACCTTCGACCTCCGCATTAAAGCACACAACCTATAAAAGTTATTTTCTTGACAAATACAGACATCTTAGTTCCTATCAATCCGTAGACTAGACCGCCACCCATGTGCTCGGGTAAAAAAATACTTGACTATGCACACCAATTGTTGCCATGTCACAATGTCCAAATCCTATGAATGCAGCTGCGCCAATGGATAATCAAATAGATAACCTATAAAGGAGAATTGATATTTTTTTTATCAAAGACCATATCATTTCGATATAGCCACAAGACAAACAACTTGTGGCCACTCCTAGCAGGAGTATTCTTAGGTCTGTTCCGATTCCCTATAACCAACTACCAAACATATGTGGTATGCTATGGGGTTGAGAAAGTCTTGAAGCCACATGTGTAATAGACCAAACTGTTTTTGCAAATCGATATTCAGAAAATAAGTGTTTAGTCGTCTCATCCTTGTGACAGAAGTAACATGTCTTACTACCTTGCCAATTGGTATTGCACCCTAGCGCAAGTACCAAAGGAAGATTTTTATCTTTAAAGGTGCTCTCAATTTCCATAGTCGCTTGTTAATGTTTGGGACATCACAATGGATCATAGCAATATAATGTGATTTAACAGAGAACTGTCCATTTTTTGTTAAGCTCCAACAAAATTCATCTTGCCCATGAGTAAGGATGATGTTAGAAATACGTGGAAACAGTGTGTTCCACACTACTAACTTTGCGCCTATTAGATCCCTGCGTCAAGACAAATTCGGCGGGGATGAACTAAGAACTTCTGCTACCGCAGCCTGTTTATTTCTTGATATGTTGTATAAGCATGACTATTGTTCTCGAAGTGTTCTATTTTCCCACCAATTGTCCTCCAAGAATCTAATTTGGGACCCATGTTTTATTATGAAAGTTCCAAAACAAAAGAACATCTGCATCACCTTCATAAGACTGGCCCAAAAGTACGAGTCCCCAAATTTCCACTCAACTTGCGCAAGAGGCTTAGTTGCCATGTATTTATTTCGAATCAACTATTGCCAAATCCCATCTGTTGTGTGCCTAAAAAAATCCCATCTGTTGTGAGTAGTTTAAAATGCCATTTACTAAGCAATGGATCATTCTTAGTTTTCAAGTCTTGTATTCTTAATTAGGCCACGTTGGTGTCTAGGATGACACAAAATGTTCCATTTTGTGACGATACTTTCTTTTATGTCCATCACTTTGCTAGTAAAATCTGGATCTATAATAATCCAATTTCTTAATTACTCCTCTAGGAATGATGAAAAACAACACTTATACAATGGTAGGCTATTTAGGAATGACGAAGAACGACACTTATACAATGGTAGGTTGTTAAGGATTGAGTTAATCAATGTGAGCCGCCCCACCTATGGAGTGGTGCTTGCCTTTCCACCCGCTAAGCCATTTCTCAAACCATTCCACAACATTTATCCAATCTCTATTTCTCAACTTCTTGTAATGTATACGGATTCCTAGACATTTTAGTGGTAGATCACCTGATTTGCAGCCAAACAAATAAGTGTATTGTGTTTTTGTAACCTGAGCTTCACCAAAGCAAAATAATTCACTTTTATGAAAATTGATCTTTAGACCCCCAAAGTTGTTCAAAAGCACAAAGCAACATCTTCATGTTGCACGCCTTTTCTAAGTCATGATCCATAAAAAGATTGCATCATCCACATATTGTAGAATGGAGAGCCCATCCTCTACTAGATGTGGCACCACCCCCACAAACTTGCCTATCCGCTTTGGCTTTGTTAATTAATGTGGCCAACATATCAGCTATAATGTTAAACAATAACAAAGATAATGAATCTCCTTGTCAAAGGCCTTTTTTGTTTGAAAATATGCCCCCCAACATCATCATTAACATTAATCGCCGCACTTTCGCCTGAGATGAAAGATTGCACCCAAGTTATCCACTTAGGTGAAAAACCTTTCATGCAGAGATCGAGTTTACAAAAGGAATGGTCACAAAACTTTATCATATGCTTTCTCAAAATCTATTTTTAAGATGACCCTATTGAGTTTTTTCGGTGCAATTCATGTATGGTTTCATGCAAAATAACTGACACCCTCTAGGATGTTACATCCTCACATGAAAGTTGTTTGTGTCGGACTAATAATATGATCTGCCTAGGAATTAATTCTACATGTGGCCACCTTGGTAAAATTTTCGAAGCTGACATTGAGTAAGCATATTGGTCTATATTGTTGAATCCGATTTGTTTCTTGAATCTTCGGAATGAGGTTTATCACCCCAAAGTTTCCGGCATGGAAGTCCCAAAACATGCTCATCAAGTCTTATTTGATGACATCCTAGAACTTTTGGTAGAACTCAACCGGGAATCCATCCAGTCCATGTGCTTTATTATGTTCCATATCAAACACTGCATCCTGAACTTCTTTTTCTATGAAAGGTGATGTTAATAAAATATTTTATCCTCGGTAACCTGAGGAACATCATCATTCCTTGATTCATCCAAAGCAAAAAGGTTTTCTTCAAGTGGTCCAAAAATCTCTTTGTAGAATTGGGTGATGTATGTTTAGTGCCGCTTGCCCCTCAATTTTGCCTTCATCTTGATCTAGCGAGAAAATCATTTTCTTCCTATGTTTACCATTGGCAACCATTTGGAAGTATTTAGTATTGTTGTCCCCAAGTAAAACATCTGTTACTTTTGTCCGTTGATAAAATCAAATTTGAAGAAGTTTGGTTAGTTGATCTCGAACTCAAAATCTCTCAGTATCAGTCAAATCACGAACCTCAACAATGACATCTAGATCATTACTCCCTCCATTCCTAAATATAAGGCATACACATATTTCAAAAATCAAACTTTGTTATCTTTGACTAACAATTAGCCTAATTATATGAAAAGTTAGATTTATAAAAGTAGATACATTAGATTTGTATTTAAAATACTTTCTAATGATCAAACTTTTATTCCTAGAAATTACATATTATAAGAGAAATTATAGGTCAAAATATGTTCTTGAAGACCGCGCCAAGTTAAATCGCGCTCTATATTCGGGGACGGAGGGAGTAGTAGTGTTTTGGAGGCTAGCTTTTTGTTGTTTGTAAGCAACACTTGAATGACCCACCCATCCCCAAAGGCGACGGCGAAGTGCACTCATTTTGTTGTTCCATCATTGGACTGAATTACATCCTTTAACCGACTTATTCCAAATTTCTACAACTATGTTGTAAAAATCTTCACGAGTAAATCGCTAAGTTCTAATTTGAACGGTTTTCGATTCCTGTGAAAGCTGGCGTGCCACTGTCTATTATCAAAGGCGTGTGGTCAGAGATACACCTCTATCTAGAGCATGTACTATTACCAATGGGTATTTAAATTCCTATTCACATGTTATCAAAACCCTGTGTAGTTTTTCATTGGTCCAAATAGGCAATGAGTTTGCCTAGGTGAATTGGCGGCTAGTTAGGTCAATTTCTCTAAGGTTAAAACTTTCTATGACAACACTGAGTAGAAAAGGCCAACAGTCGTTGTATCTATCATTATTCTTTTCCTTGCTATTCCTAAATATGTTAAAATCTCCTCCAATGAGAGTAGGCAAAGGGTTTGTTTGGCAAGCTCGCACCAATTCAGCTAAGTCAGACTAAATAGCGAACGTTCATTAGAATTAAATCTGGCGAACAAATTTCAGACATACATTTGCTTCCTTTTTTTGGAAAAAAATAATTTCACCTTTTTCCGATTTCGACGAAAGTTCGAATTTAGCAGGGGTCGAAATGGAATAAAAATGAATTGATAAAACAGTCCTAGAAAAAAATTCTGCCACTTAAACTTTATGATATTCTAAAAAGATTGGATAGCAAAGATTTCTCGTTTTATCTCCTTTCTATGAAAGGGATAAAGCCATAATAATTTATAAGCACTAGAAAGTTTTACTTTAGTTCGATTTAGAATAGCACGCTTAGTTTCTTTTTCAAAAATAAATAATTTGAAGGGTCTTTTTTGTTTCGTTTTGGATGGCGGGGCATGCTCATTCATTCTCTTTTGGCTTCTCGGCTGCGCGCTCACCCCTGTATGCTGACATCAGCGGTGACATAGCAAAAAAATAAAACATTTATTTCAAATTACTATAACTTCTAAACGGTGTATCCGCTTTTAATTCCGTCTGCACTGCTGTGTTCTACGCGACGAAGCGAACAAAACCAAACCCCACTTGCATATGTTTTGAAGAATTTTTTTTCTAGTAGCAATTTATGTGTACTGATTTATAACATATAACTTATAATATATAATGCACATAACTTAAACGTATAACTTTTACCTGACAAGTTATGCGCATAACTTATACATATAACTGTTATGTGACAAGTTATGCACATAACTTATACTTATAACTTACTACGTGACAAAATTAGATGGCCTGCATGTAAAAAGTTAGATTTACAAGATATAGATGAACAAACTTATATGTACAAGTCAACATTGATAGCTTATATTATAATAACTTGTTTGCATAACTTATAAGTTAGACGAACAAACTTATCTGTACAATTGAACATTGATAACTTATATTATAATAACTTGTTTGTATAACTTATAAGTTAAATGAACAAAATTATGTGTATAAGTCATTGATAACTTATATTATAATAACTTGTTTCTATAACTTAGATATATAATAACTTGATTAATAATTTAGATGTAAAGTTGGACGTATAAGTTATATTCCAGAGCTTAAATGTGCAAATTGATATCATAACATATTAGTAGAAATATAAAAAACATAGTGTGCAAATTTATATTATACGTGTACAACTAGCATAGAATCATATACGATCATGTAAAATACATAAGTTAATGTATAAAAAATTTAAAGGCAAAGATAAAAAGTAGAAATAAAAAAATAAAAGAAAAACTTCGAAACACAACTTTTTTTGAACCAGGGGATCTCCCTGTTTCCATTGCATCATGAACGGAAATACATCCAGAGTTTTAGAGATGTTCAGAAAAGCAAAAGAAGAACCAGAACGAGGACAGTATGAGAGACTTACGCCTCAAAAGTAGATTACAACCTAGGGAATGACAAAAGCGACAGAACGAAAGAGTTTCACATGCAAGCTTGCGACTTGATTCTCCATGTATCCCTTTTCAACTGGTTTGCATCATCCTCCCCGGTTACATCTGGAAGCAGGTTTGATTGATCAATAGTCCGGCGCTTCTTGGACATAAGTTGCACAACAATCTTGAACATAGTTTCGACGCCCTTGATCAATGCCTCTTTATCAACTTCCTTTTGGAGACCTGCCCAACATTTCATTAAACCACAAGCATGACTAACAATCTCCAAAGGATTATGAAGTTTCTTCCCATCAAAACATATTTTGTTTCTTATTTTCCATATGGACCAGCAAACTGCTACAATGCCAACCACATAGAATTGTTTTCCTCTGGGTATCCATCTTTCACACCATCTCCAACTTTGTTCAAAAGAGGTTGGGATGTTAGTCGCACCCAGGCAGGTGGCAACAGTTGCCCAAACAACCTTGGCAACAGAGCAGTTGAATAGCAGATGATTAACAGATCTAGGAGAGCTACAGAAGTAGCATTTAGGGTCACCCTTCCATTTTCTCTTTAGCATATTGTCCTTTGTTAAGATGGCATTATTAGCCACTAACCAAAGGAAAATCTTGATTTTTAGAGGAATTCGCCCTTTCCAAATGTTCTTGAATGAGGAGCCACTCTCAGAACAAGTCAATGCATTATAGGTAGATTTCACAGAAAATTTGCCTCTACTTTCCAGTTTCTAGGAAACTATAGATCTGACCCTAACTGTGTATCAAAAATATCATCCTTGATTTTATACCATTCAGATTGCAATTCTGGAGTTAACCATCGACAAAAAGAGATGGTGACTTCACCACTAACCAATTGAAAAACGAAGATATCTTTCTGATCACAAAAGCTTCAAGAGATCAGGATGTAGAATACATAAAGGATCATTGTACAACCAAATGTCTTTCCATACCAAAGTTATTTTGCCATTGTGAACACATTTCTTTGTACCTTGCAATTAGATTTCTTTGATCTTGATAAGGTCAGCCCATATAGGAGAATCCTTTTGTTTGTGTTTAACCGAAGCAATAGAATCCTTTCTTAGGTATTTATATGTTACAATTTCTTGCCATACACCAGATTCTACTTCAAGTTTCCACCACCATTTGCAAAGGAGACTCAAATTCATTTTCCTAATATCTTTGATCCCCAGTCCTCCTTTCTTCTTGCTTTTACAGATTTTGATTCACTTTACTAAATGGTATTTTCTTTTAGTATGAACTCCTTGCCAGAAAAAGGTTCTCCTGACCTTATCAAGTTCCTTGATCACTATTTTAGGAAGAAGATAGATATACATGTGGTAAATTGGGGCATTGTTCAAACTGGATGAGATGAGGGTGGACATCCCAGCAATGGACATGGAGGAACCCTTCCAAACATCTAATCTCTTAGCATTTTTCTCAAGAATGGGTAGCCAGTCAATTATATGGAGCCTGCTAGGGCTCACTGGAACTCCAAGATATTTTATAGGAAAGTAACCTATCTGACAGTTAAAAACTTTAGCATATGTCAATGCCATGTTCTCATGGTCATTGATCATCACAATTTCACTCTTGTTAAAGTTGATTTTAAGGCCAGCCATCATTTCATATAGATATAAAAGCAACTTCAAATTCCTAGCTTTCTACAGATCATGCTTAAGATAGACTATTATGTCATCGGTGTACTGTAGGATGGCAACCCCATGAGGGAAGATGTGTTCAAGTACTCCCATAATCAAACCATTTCTTTGAGCCTGGAGAATCATCCTGGTAAGGCAATCGGTAACAAAGTTAAAGAGGATAGGCGACAAGGGATCGCCTTGTCTCACACCCTTGTAGCTCTTAATATAGGGGCCAATCAAGTTATTTACTTTGATACTAACTGTCCCACCAGCTACCACTTGCCTAATCCAACTACATCAAGTCTCGTTGAAGCCTCTAGCTTTCATGTAAGCGAATAACAAGGTCCAGTTAACCTTGTCATAAGCTTTTTTGAAATCAAGCTTTAAAATAATTCCACATTCATTTTTCATGTTAGTCTCATGCAAAGTGAGGACCCTCGTCATGATGTTTCTCCCCCTCATAAAAGCAGATTATGCAGGATGTATCAATTTTTAGCACACTACTAGAAATATTCACTTTTATGACAAAAATGTTAATGATGAATCTTAAACCATCATAGAAGAGCGCTTTTTATGACAAATATTTCCGTTTCATCATAGATCGGTGGTGACAATCCTGCAACCCTCCCTTTCTATGATGAAATCAGGCATCGTCATAAAAAACATCATAGAAGAGCGTAGGGTTTCGCGTGACTCATCTATGACGATCTCCTTTAAAATTATGATGAACAAGGCTTCGTCATTGAACTAATTACACATCTGTGATGAACAATATTCGATCTATAACAAACAGCTTCATCATTGATCTCCACATGACACTTTCTTCATCTAACGTGTACCTATGAGACCTGCAGTTACTCATCTGTGATGCTTGCAATTCGTAATAAAAGTCTCCGCTCGATCATATCTCTGTGGGACCCTTCTCCATCCGACGTGTACCTGTGGGACCCTTCTCCATCCGACGTGTACCTATGGGACCTGCAGTTACTCATCCATGACACTTGCAATTCATCATAAAAGTCTCCACTCGGTCCTTTCTCTATCCGATGTGTACTTGTGAGACCCTTCAGCATCCGACCTATGGGACCCGATGGCTTATGTCACGTGTACCTATGGGACTGTTCTCCATCTCCATCCGACCTGTGGGACCCGATGGCCCATCTCCATCTGACCTATGGGTCCCGATGGCTTGCATGTCACTTGACGCTTGCAATTCATCATAAAAGTCTCCGCTCGGTCCTCGTACATCCGACTAGTGGGACCCAATGGCTTACATGTCACGTGTACCTGTGGGACCTTTCTCCATCTTCATCTGACCTATGGGACCTTTCTCCATCTCCATCCGACCTGTGGGACCCGATAGTTTGCGTGTCACTTGTACCATGTGTGCCGTCGGGGTTTAATTTCTCAAAAAAGGTCTGATACCTGGGAGTCAAACACAGGATCTGGACCAAGGATTAGAGCGTCTTGACCATTGCGCTAGACGCCTAGCTGTGCTGACATCTCTTTGGAGTCACTATAGTATCCTATTGGTTGTGTTACATGTTGACCTAAATTGGATATATCCCTGCAAGTGGAAACAAATCTATGCCCGCTGGACTTGCGGCGGTGGTGGCGGCGGAGGCGAAGGATCCCCGGTCTGCTGTGGTGGCTCAGGCGTCCTTTTGGTGGCATGGTGGGGCTCTCCCATATTACCATCAACCATTGGGCTTCTTAGCCTTCACTTATGTCTTGAGCAATCGAAAGATAGAACGATCAAGTCAAGCACTATGGCTCAAGTTCTTTGTTCAGCCAGTATTTCATAATTTTTGTAAGTTTTCAAAATAAAACTCAGAGTTTCCATTGTATGACACTATCAAGTCTCTCAATATATGTGATATTTGTGGATCCTTACCAAAGGCAATTGTGATGTTATGCCTTTCTCTTCCTACAACTAAAGCTTATATGGAGCTCATAGGAGTGGAAAAAGCATGAAAGAGCATACTTGCAATACATATATTGTAAAGTCAAACATCGGATCCAAACAGAGTTGAATCATACAATCAAATCAAGATGTGCATGTGTGTGAATATATGGTATATATATGGTAGCTAACCTAATTCTACTTTGCTCCTTGAAAACTTATCTCTTTTTCTGGAATTTGGAAACATAACCTTGCAAGAAAACATGGGCTATCTTATTCATCTCTTTCTTTCTTCTCTTTTTTAGGCGGGCATCTGAGTGCCCAGTGTTTTAGATATCTCGGACACTTGTCTATTTTTTTCAATACTCTTTCTTTTTTTCTCTTTTGAATAAGTTTTGCTTAGCCCAATGCTTCTTGTCTGCAATAAAACTTTTGAGAGATAGCAACAAGAACTCTAGAGCATTTATTTGGAGGATATCCTATGGGGTATATTTTTGGTGTTCACTCCCAGTGTAGGAGTAAAACATTTTTAAGTGGATCTAAATGGAATGGCATATTTTTGCGCCTACGCCCAGTGTAGGAGTAGTGCATATGTGGGTGGTGTGTACGTGAACTTGATTTTAAGAGCATGACAAACCTCTCATAAGGGTCAACAAAGCTTGACTAAAGTCAATGTAAAAGCAAGCAACATATATGAGTGGAAGTTTTCTAGTCTAAATATCATTTATGGCTCTGGTAGGAATTCAAGCTTTATTATACAAGGAACTCATCATGAAGCATTTTTATATTTTTTCCAAAAGATAAATCTCCAAAACTCTAGTATCACTTGGAACAAGATAAACAACAGTTCAGACCTTCTCATATCATATTCGTCAATTATCTAGACTTAGATCAAGTATATGCTACCCACGAGTTTCAAGTTCAGAGTAAATTCTTATATCAAAATAGTCTTATCCAAAACTTAGAAGAATTCAAGGCTGAAAACTAGGTACTTGAAAGGAATTATGATAGAGCAACTATTCATCATTTCCATTGCAAGAGATTATCTAGAGTCCTTTTATTTATTTAGCACTTTTCTTTTTTTAAGAAAAATCAAACTAGAAAAAAAATTAACACACTTTTTATTTTGTTTTCAAGTTTTAAGATCACACCTTATAATATATATATAACTGGCTAAGATAAATTTTATTTTGTTATGCATCTTTTTATTTCTTTAGCTAATATAAAGCAAACTTGCAAATAGTAAAACTAAAGGAAGGAAATACTTAGCTAGATACACGGGGGATGATCCTCTCCCAAGCTGGATTTTGTCGTGGTCTATTGTTGGATATTGATTGATCTTTCTCAGAGCGGGTTTGTCGGCGTATGTCCTTCTCATCCACGAGTGGACTGAGATGAAGACAACCGAGTGAACTTGCTCTTGATCATATGAATCATCCTGCAAAATACTCCAACAAGAACAAACTCGTGGCTTGATTATGATAAGGGGTTAGCGGTCAGCCATTCAAAAATTTGTTCTTGTGGGTTTATATAGATTTTCTAATAACATAATTTTAATAGGATATCTATCTAATATTTTTGGATTTTCTATTTTTTATATGTAAGAAAGAAAATATGTAGGCATAGTATATATATATATTATTTTTATTCCACCACGGTGAATATTCCTTGGGCTTGTTACACCATGAAAATTATTCACATGGGGCTTAAGGATGCAATAATATTTTTATTTTATTTTCTCATGCGATGATGATCTGCAGTAATAAAACTTTTTATTTTTCTTTATATGAAGAAAATGAAATATAACTAGATGTATGCATATATTTTTAACTAATGCAATGCTAATGTAGAAAAGTACATATGCTAAAGTAAGAA
Organism: Miscanthus floridulus; assembly: GCF_019320115.1. Taxonomy (NCBI): domain Eukaryota; kingdom Viridiplantae; phylum Streptophyta; class Magnoliopsida; order Poales; family Poaceae; genus Miscanthus; species Miscanthus floridulus. The sequence continues at coordinate 76,156,945 of NC_089587.1, forward strand.
CAATTCATGCAATACTGAAAATAAATATGGACAAGTACCGATATTACCTCACGGCTAGGGTTCAGATTTTTAAGTCCTCCGGATAGGACTTTACTCCAGTCTTATTCATTCTTCGAGTGCATCATCCGATCTCGGTGATGGAGACCCTGATGGTTGCACCTCTTGTGATTCTGATGATGTCACCTTCTCCTTCCACACCTACTTGGTCGGTGGGCTTGACTTAGGCGGTGTAGGTTCCTTTTTCACAAATTCTTTAGGTTGTTCATCTTCCTCCCATTCATCCCACAACGGTTGGTTCCTTTGATGTCGGGATAATCGATGTCTCCTCCTAGAGCGGTTCTTCTTTGGCTGCTCATATGTAGTATAACTATTGAAATAACAACATACCTTTTCTCTAGGGAATTGGAAGTGGACTTGTCTAGATCCGATGTAGATGATCGCATTTGTGGTGGTGAGGAATGGTCTTCCTAGGATGATGGGTGTATCGTCTTCTTCTTCTCCCATGTCCAAAACCATGAAGTCGGCAGGGGCAAAGCGGTTGTGTATTCTTACCATAACGTCCTTTGCTATTCCTTCCAGGAATCAGATTGATTGATCCATCATCTACAACTGCATATATGTAGGGTACAAGGGTTCGTTACCAAATAAATATTCATATGTTACCTTGGACATTATGTTGACACCCGATCCAATGTCGTAGAAGGTCTTGTGGAAGATTCTTTGTCCAATGGTACACTCAATTGTCGGTACACCATGATCATCCTTCTTGGCAAGGAATGGTGAAGCGAAGAGGTGGTCATACTTTGATCTAAGTGTGTTGATCATGTTGACTAATTCTTCTTATGGCTACCTGACCTTGTTCTTCCTTCTTCTATTGTTCTTCTTCTTAGTCACCGTTGTCTCTTCGGATGGGTACGATGTCTGCGGATGTCTAGGAGATTGCAGGATATGATTCTTGGAAGAAAACTTCTCTTTCTTGTCCTTAATTGTGAAGCAAATCTTTGCATTATCCATGTAGATGATGGCCTTTGTGGAGCTTAGGAAAGGTCGACCCAAGATTGATGGGTGCCCTTTTATCTCCACCTATTTTCAAAACCACAAAGTCTACGGGAATATATGATTGTCCCACTCGAATAATGGCGTCTTCAAGAACTCCCTTGGGGTAGCAGAGTGACTGATCTACAAGCTACAAATGTATATTTGTGTACAACAAAGGATCTCCTAAGATTTTCTCATAAATTACCTTAGGCATGATGTTAACACTTACTCTGAAGTCACAAACAACTTCCTGGAAGATGTGAGGTCCAATGGCGGCGGGGATGACAGGTCTCCCTAGGTCACCCTTCTTTTTTGGCAAGGTATAATCTATCCACCTTCCCGTTGATGGCTCCATGTAGTAGTAAGCTGCATTGTGAATATCGACAAGATTTGCAGTTTCTAAATCTTTTGGTTGCCCTAGAATCTTACCTTTATCGGATGGAGGAACAGCAGCCGCCAGCTGAGCTATTTGTGATTCTATTATTTTATTAAAGCTATACTGGTTCTTAATGGCAGAAGTAAAGCTATCCATTCTATTATTTATATTCTCTAAAATTTTATCATTGGTAGCTACCTTCTTAGATAATCCTTCCATGAGTCTAGATTGGCTAGCAATTAATTCTCTCAAGGGTGGTTGATTGAAGTTATTATAATTGTTACCTTGAGGTTACCTTGGTAGTTACTTTGGTAGTTCGGCCTCTGTTGCTGGTTCCATCTTTGATTTTGTTGAGGACGATAGTAGTTGTTGTTGACAAAGTTCACATCCTCATGAATTTCAGGGCAGTTGTTCCCTAAATGCCTAGTGTTTCCACACTCTTCACATGTCATGCAGGAATCATGAATGTGCATGACTTCTTTCTTCTCATTAGCTTGGTCTTTGAGCTTCTTCATCAGTAGGTCTATCTTGGTAGACATCATGTCTACCTCCTTGAGTTGATGCATACCTCCACCTCGCTTCTAGATCTGAACACGTTCTTCATTCCAACCTTTGTTGGAGGCCATCTTCTCTATAAGAGTTGTTGCAACTGGAAGCGTGAGTGATAGGAAAGCACCTCCAACAGCAGCATCTATAGTCTCACGGGTACTGTTGGTTCACCCATGGTAGTATGTCTGCATGAGTAGCCAATTCTCCATCCCATGAGGACATTATGATATGTAATCTTGAAAGCATTCCCATGCCTCAGGGACATATTCGTCATGTTGTTACTGAAAACTTGAAATTCTCCCACGCAAAGCATTGGTCTTGCTCATGGAAAAGAACTTGGCTAGGAAGGTAGTGGAGCAGTTATCTCATGTAGTATTCCTATCTTTGTTAGCGTAGAACCACTGCTTCGCCTTCCCCAAGAGTGAGAATGGGAAGAGGTGAAGTAGTATGGCCTTGGTTACCCCTTTGATGGTGAAAGTGCTACAGATCTTCAGGAACTGTTGGAGATGTGCACTCGCATCTTCATATGTCTTTCAATAAAACTGGCTTGCTTGCACTATGTCGATGAGAGTTGGCTTGAGCTCGAATCCATTGTCTCCAACATTGACATTAGGTCCAGTACGGATGTTGGTAGTGGTTGGAGCAGAGAATTCATGAAGAGTCTTGTCAGCCATGGCTTCAAATTCAGGTGTTAAGCTTCACCTTATCCGGTTGTCTTCCGAATCTAAAGCTGAAACTTTCTTGAGTTTAGCCTTAGTCCACTTAAGTAATGCTTCTGGATCATCAACGTAGTTTGTCGGAAGGTCAAAAACTGGTCATACATTACCCTGCATAAGAAACTAAAGTAGACAAAACAAAGGTAAGCCTGTTTGAGCAGAGGTAAGTGGTTTATCTTGATCACAACAATAAGCATAAGTTTATCAATACTTTCTTTGTCTAGCTACCTTCCCCGGCAACAGCGCTAGAAATGCTTATTGATATTTATTAACTTGTCACTTTTTTAGTAGCCACCTATTAATTACCTACATCTTCTAACTTTACTTTACTAGGTTGTCATCCCTAGTGATGGTGCCAGAGATTCTTGCTGGTACAACCTAGCATCACTACTAGAATGATACTAAGTAGTTCTTTATCATTTTATGTGACTAGAAAGAATATAAAGATATATGAATGAAAAGGAATCTGCAAGCGCACAGATAATTATACCATTGTAGCACTTCACTCGAAAGTATTCTAGGTATCGTTATTTATATTTTACCATAGAAAAGGTCTAGCATGGACAAGTATTGATAACTTATACCATTGATGGAGAAGTAAACCCTAGACAATATTCTACTCATAATAGGGGTAAGTCATAGAATAAGAGATATGAAAAGTATTGATCAATGATGATGATAAATCACTCAGAATACTCCTTTCTATGGCATTAGCATGGTTAGGTATAATATTAGAGGAATAATTCCTAAGTCGTTCTTAATTACAAGTCAAAGCATACATTGATTAGTGCAATTACACCTAATAATCATGGCTAAGATCTTCTTTATATCTATACATAAGGGATATTACTAAGGAAGATTAAGAACAGAGCATGCCCTTCCTTCGTAACCACATCCTACGTGCTACCTATATCGGGGAGTGGACTATAAAGGACTCAACGGGAGTGTCATATCCACGATCTACCACATGGCTCAGAATATAGGGTGTATCCATAGGTAAACAACATATAAACACCACGCTTACACAATGTCGACCACTCACCCCGTGTACTTTGGAGCGAGCGCTTTGCGAACTTATGTATAAACATAATGATAAACTAGCTATACTAAGTATATAATCAAAGTAAATAATGAATATTATAACAAAGAACATGAATAAGATGAATACAAATATTGTCAAAACAATTGTAGCAAGCATATAAAAATAATGGAGATACAAAAGAGTGGGGGTACAAGGATTATACCAAAGCACGCTCTTGACATGACTAGGAATCCAAGCGAAGCCTGCTTGCCTCCCTCTAGACCTAACCTAACTAGCTATGCCCTAGAATTGATGGAGCTCTGAGGATGATTAGGGTTTCTATCTTATCAAATGACTTGATGCCTCAGGGGGTGGCAGGAGATTGTATATATAGCCCAGAGCATCAAACGTGAGCCCTTGGATCAAACCGACTTAAGGAACGGTGTAGATGCAACCTAGGAGGCGGTGGAGAACCAACATTGCAATACAGAGACCGATAGGTGGGCCCAAGGGCCAGACGACCTGTAGGTGGGGCCGGCGGCCCCACCTGGCAGCCTCTGCCTCTCTGCCTCGGCGTGGTGTCCTCTAGAACCTTCTAGTGTCCATTTCGTGGTGGATAAGTGCAATTAAATCTGACATATAGGTCCACCTTGACGGTTTTCTGGTTAAACACTGCAGAAAATACAGATTCACCAAAACTCATGGAATTTATTAGTTTTAACCCCTAGACCTTTGTTGGTGATCATATTTATGCCCTTATTCATGTTTCTTTGATGGTTTATAATGGTTGTTAACTACCATCAACAAGCTCCCCTAAGCTTAACCTTTGCTAGTCCCTTAGCAAAATTAAACTTAGCAAAAATTGGATCAGGAGTTTTGAAAACATCGAAGCAACTCCTTAAAAGTACACATACGTTCAAACAAGAATTCTCCTCTGGATTAGAATAAATCGATCTGACTTTCAAACTCACCCATATTACCATCAACCATTGGGCTTCTTAGCCTTCACTTATGTCTTGAGCAATCGAAAACAGAACGATCAAGTCAAGCACTATGTCTCAAGTTCTTTGTTCAGCCAGTATTCCAGAGTTTTTGTAAGTTTTCAAAATAAAACTCAGAACTTCCATTGTATGACACTCTCAAGTCTCTCAATATATGTGATATTTGTGGATCCTTACCAAAGGCAATTGTGATGTTATGCCTTTCTCTTCCTTCAACTAAAGCTTATATGGAGCTCATAGGAGTGAAAAAAGCATGAAAGAGCATACTTGCAATACATATATTGTAAAGTCAAACCTCAGATCCAAACAGAGTTAAGTCATACAATCAAATCTAGATGTGCATGTCTGTGAATGTATGGTATATATATGGTGGCTAACCTAATTCTACTTTGCTCCTTGAAAACTTATCTCTTTTTCTAGAATTTGGAAACATAACCTTGCAAGAAAACATGGGCTATCTTATTCATCTCTTTCTTTTTTCTCTTTTTTCAAGCGGGCATCTGAGTACCCATTATTTTAGATATCTCTGACACTTGTCCATTTTTTCAATACTCTTTATTTTTTTATTTTTTTGATAACTTTTGCATAGCCCAATGCTTCTTGTCTGCAATAAAATTTTTGAGAGATAGCAACAAAAATTTTAGAACATTTATTTGAGGATATCTTATAGGGTATATTTTTTGTGCTCACTCCTAGTGTAGGAGTAAAACATTTTTAAGTGGATCTAAATGAAATGGCATGTTTTTGCACCTACCACCAGTGTAGGAGTAGTGCATATGTGGGTGGTGTGTACGTGATCTTGATTTTAAGAGCATGACAAACCACTCATAAGGGTCAACAAAGTTTGACTAAATTCAATGAAAAAACAAGCAGCATATATGAGTGGAAGTTTTCCTAGTCTAAATATTATTTATGGCTCTGGTAGGAATTCAAGCTTTATCATATAAGGAACTCATCATGAATCATTTTTATATTTTTTTCAAAAAATAAATCTCCCGAACTCTAGTATCACTTGGAAAAAGATAAACAACAGTTCAAACCTTCTCATATCATATCCGTCAATTACCTAGACTTTGATCAAGCATATGCTACCCACGAGTTTCAAGTTCAGAGTAAATTCTTATATCAAAATGGTCTTATCCAAAACTCGGGAGAATTCATGGCTGAAAACTAGGTAGTTGAAAGGAATTACGACAAATCAACTATTCATCATTTCCATTGCAAGAGATTATCTATAGAGTCCTTTTATTTATTTAGCTCTTTTCTTTTTTAAGAAAAATCAAACTAGAAAGAAAACTAACACACTTTTTTATTTTGTTGTCAAGTTTTAAGATCACACCTTATAATATATATATAACTGGCTAAGATAAATTTTTATTTTGTTATGCATCTTTTTATTTCTTTAGCTAATATAAAGCAAACTTGTTAATAGTAAAACTAAAGGAAGGAAATACTTAGCTAGATACACGGGGGATGCTCCTCCCCCAAGCTGGATGCTGTCGTGGTCTGTTGTTGGATATTGATTGATGTTATAATGGTTGTTAACTACCGTCAACATCCACCCTATGGTTGAAACTCTAACGGACTTTGCATACTTTTGCTGCAACAGATGGACAAATCCTAGATTCCTTATGGGAGACCATTCTCACCGACGTTCATCATAGGAGTTGAAGAGTTCATGGATATGGTTAAACATAAATACCTGGAGCAAAACATCCCTTGCCCGTGTACACATTATCTTAACTAGGTGGTTACAACTTGGTAGGAGGTGACGGATGACTTACTTATATACAGAATGTCACCCACATACACCACATGGATTCATCATGGGGAAGAGGGAGGAGGTACTAACATTATAGAGCCATCAGATGTGCGTGGATCTCATCATGATGGTTGGATTACGGAGGAGGAGGAGCAGGAGGACCGCGACGATAACATATTACCAGATTTGATGATTTAGTTCAAAACCTGTTGACATCTGAAGAGTGGGCTGAAAGAGTGTTAATGATAGTTAACAACCATTATAAACCGTCAATAAAACATGCATAAGGGCACAATTGAGATCACTAACTAAGGTCTAGGGGTCTAAACTAATAAATTTCATAAATTTCTACAAGGTTTATCCAGAAAATCATCAAAGTGGACCTACATGTCAGATTTAATTGCGCTTATCCGCATCGAAACGAACACTAGAAGACTCTAGAAGACTCAAGACGACTCCACGCCGAGGCAGAGAGCGAGGGGCTACTAGGTGTTGAACATACCAGAGTGCCTGTGCACTCCATTATTACTGTTCCTCTCATTAGCACATCTAATCAAATTGAAATCCCCACCAATCAAAGTTGGTTCCATATTAGAGGAACAGAAATTGGATAGCTCAGAAAGAAATTGGATTTTATTCTCATCATGAGCAGCGCCATAAACAACTAAGAGATTCCATTTAACACGATTCTGTTTATCCCATAGGTTCAACTGAAGCATGAATTTACCTTGTCTAAAGGAGCCAACATCATAAAATTCTTTTCTGACACCTACAAGGATACCCCCTGATTTACCTTTGGAGGGGTTCCAAAGCCATAAGAAATCTTGATTGGCATCAAATATTCTAAGAAGACTATCATCGCACTCCTCAACCATTGTTTCCTGGAGCCCAAAAAAGTGCAGATTACATTGAAAGATAAGAGACTCAAGGAATGCAGCAACCCCACTCTTTCTGAGGCCCCTACAATGCCATATTAATCCCTGTAATGTCATTTTTTATTGCACCTTGTTTTTCTGTGAAACAGGTGGGTTAGAACTTTTCTTTCCCTTACCTGTTTGCAGACCAGGACTTGCCTGTATCTGTTTTTTCTTGTTTAAGCTGGGAGAGATCTTCAATTTTTTTCTATTTTCCCTAGCTTTCTTTTTGGATAATACAAGGATAAAGTCATCAGATCAGATTGTTCTTCTTGGAGCCATTCAATCTGTAGAGGTGAACCAATAGGTTCAGTCCCCCCAACTGTTTCAGTTTGGGGTATTTGATCAACTTCTTTTTGTTTAACAAATAAATCATGTCTAGCACATTCTAAATCTTTAAGTAAGTCAAATGTACCGAAATCAGAAGAATCAACATCTACTCCCATATCAGCAGCTAAGTCAAGTATATCATCAATAGGAAGAGCAGAGAACAGGTTTTGATTAGGACAAGTACCTTCAAGATTTCTCTTTTTGGCCATCCTCTCAATCTTCTCATCAGTTGTGAGGGTGATGTCCTTCATAAGCCTTTCGCTCCTCCTCCTAATGTTGGTTGGCTTGAGCTGGACTACCACCTTGCTGAGCATTGTATCAACAATTGGGTCATTTGCCTCATGAGGGATCATTTCCTCTGTTTGTACATCAGTACCCATAGTTTGACTTTCCTGTGTATGGATGATGTTGTCATCGGTCAAGAAAATCTCAGGAGATACAGACACATTCTGTATAGGAATATTCCTTAGCTGTTCAATACTAGCTTGATCTTTGGAAATTGCATCTTGAGTTGAAGTGATCTCAGGCTTCTCAAATGCAATAGGATTTTCAGCACCCACTTCCACAAACCAGAGGTGCTGTTGCTTATCAGCCTGTTTGGAAGATTGTCCCTCCTCATTCAGCTTCCTTAGTCTTTCACCAAATGAATCACTCTCAGAATCAGATTCCTCGATATTCTCAGGGATGTAGACTTTGTCATCATCCTCACATACTTTCCGAGCTGCATAAGCTTTTTGGGCATCTTTCAGCAATTTAGGACCACTGTCAATCTGAGGTCTGTACTGCAGTTTGGGTGGAGCAGATATCATCACCTGTTTTCCCATGTACTTCTGTTGCTGGGCTTCAGAAACAGCACCATGACTAGTATTCTTGTTCAGCTTGCTAGACTCTTGGTCAACATCAGCTTTAGATTTCTTATTAGGTGGTCGATCTTCAGTGACCCTTATGCCACTCTTAAGAACCTTCTCATTTCCTTCATCAACTAGTTCTCTCTCGAAGCCAAAATCATATAGAGTTATGCCCAGAACACCTTCAGCAGTTTTTGGGATTTTGGAGATATCCCTGCACGCAATCTTCATTCTGACATAGTCAACCCTGAATCTTGCTTTCTCATCAATCTCAGTGACTTTACCAACCAAACCACCGACTTTAGCTAAGGTGATAACTGAGCGTTGATCATCAGGTATGTTGGTCACTCTGAACCAGCCTTGCTGGAGCTTCCCCTTGCTTCCACCAGTGGATGACCAAGGATCAATCTGGATCTTGGCATCACCGCCTTTCACAGACATGGTTTTAATATGACTCCATTCAAGGATCATTTCAGCTGTAGGAAATCTCATAACATAGGTTGATTCAGAGATAGGTCTAGCTGTCCACCTCCAAGCATTTGCACCAAGAATATTCATAAATATATGCTCAATATCCTTAGCAGAAACTTTGCCATACAGAACCGTGATCACAGCAGTGCTAGCTCTTTCCCTAGAGATCTTAGGATCAATGACTTCATCAATGTGGAAAAAGCCATGTCCTCAACTTGCGCGGCACACAGTTTAGGCCCAAAGTTCCAAGGTAAGCAATTAACACAGTCATAGGTGGCATGAGTGTTGCAAGTACATATCTCACAGAACATCCGTCTACAATCTCTAGTATCATGATTAATGTACCCACAAATCTCACAGACCTCTTTGGTATGAGCAGCATGCGTTACCTCAGCATTTTTCTTAGGTGGGTCACGAGGTGGCTCTGGGTTGTTGCTTGGAGCAGACAATGTTTTCCTAAACGCTAAACAGTCGGTCACCTACCGTTTAGCCATTATTCGGGCTAGAGTCAATTAAACGGGCTAAACGGGCAATTAAACGGGGTAAACGGATAATTAAACACAAACGGAGCACCACCGTGTAGCGTTTACACGGTGTTTAAGCGGGTTAAACAACCGTTTAGACGATGAGTGGAGCCGACTGGTTGGCAGCTCGTGGCACCCATGCATCAACCTTTTCTTCATGCTTCTCTTCACGGGGCTCCCACTTGGAGTTGTCACCACTGGTAGCTTGGATCTGAGGGACCTCTCCTTCACCTTGATCTGAAGCAGATGTGTTGCGAGCCTCTGCAATCATCTGCTTTCTTTGCCAGACGTTGCCTCGGGCACTCGTCCTGTCACGGCCACGATCTTGTCTTCCACCACCGAAGCCACCCTGCTCCGAGCGCCCCTCACCAAAACCTCCACGATCTTGCCTTCCACCATCGAAGCTGCCACGGTCGCGACCGCCGCGGTCCCGCCATCCCGTCCTTCTCCACGCCCCCCAGGCTGCATAGCTACGAAGACCGTGGGTGCCGATTCAGTCCTCACGGCCGCCGCGAACGATTTGTTGTAAGGGGTTGCCCACAGATGTCCGACGAGTTTGCGGAGATTGGGGAACGAAATGGGGTTAGGGTTTAGATGCGAATCGACGGGGATGGGGTTAGGGTTAGGGTTTAGATGCTCGGAGAAGCGGACGCTGGAGGGGGAGTCATCGGAGTCGGGGACGCCCTCCGCGCCTGCTCTCCCGGCATAGCCACATTGGCCTTGCGCCAAGCATCGCGGAGCCGGATGAGCTCCTCGCGCTGTCGGAGCAAGTCCTCTGACGAGGCTTGCGCGTAGGAGTCGGGGAAGGCGCCCCGCGAAAACGCTGGGGCGACGTCTCCTCCCCAGGGTTTGACTCGGCGTTCCCCACCGGCGAGGATGCCGATGGGGTCCGCCCGCCCGGTCGTCCGAGCAAGGAGACGGAGACGGTAACCGACCCATCTCTTTTTTTCAGAACCTATACATAAAATAAACACAACTTATATACAAAAGTAATATCAAACACAATATGTACATGAATTATTCAATATAATTCTGCAAAAAAGAAATTAAAAAAGAAAAATAAATCAAAGAAGGATAAAAATGTAAAAAATAAAAAGAATACTAAAAAATCACATAAAGCAAATAACTAAATAAAAATAAAAAGAATAATAAAAAAAGAGAAAGAAGCGCGTGCATGCGACAAGAGTGGGCCCATGCAGGAGTGTTAAAAAATCATTGCTTTGTGCCTTTACACAAACATGCAGGAAAGCGCTTGCAGCAAGAGTGGTGGGGATGTGCGCGGCAGGATGGAAGTGTTCGCTTGTTTTAAAACGAGTGAATGTTCATTGAATTGGAATTGGGCCCACCAACACATACAACCTAGTCCCACACATGCATCGACGCCGTCACCGCCTCCACCACTATATTAGTATCGAGAAGTTATAGCGTAATTATATTTTCTTATAAAAGTATCATTGAAAATGTTTTTTTTTTCTAAAAAAGAATAAAAAATCACACGTCCATGAGATGCAAATGATTCAGAGCTGTACGCGGCGCAGGAACTTTGTGAGATAAATCATGCAGATACACGGGAAATTTCTTGTCCAAATGTCCCATTCATACAAGTATGGTATTTGTCTACGGTGATTTGGTAGCCTCAGCTCTCAAAGCTCTGATGCACGGGCGTGTTTGCTTACGGACCTGAGAAAGTTGCCTGGCGATGCCTGGCCGGTCTCTTGCCTGGGAGGCTGCAAAGCAAACAGGCCAGCAGCGTTAGGTGAGCAGGCAAGTGAAGCTCAGCTTCACTAACACTAAACAACGCAGAACCTGACACGGATTGGCCAGCCTTCACCTTATCAAAAAGCAGGGGAAGTGATTGAGACCACACCAATAGCTAGGACATTAATACTTGCTGTTAGAGCTGTACTACAAGTTTAACAACTCGAATTGTCATACTATTGCCTACAAATTCAAGCCAACGACTACGCATATAGGAGACCCATTTTTTTTTCTTATGCCATTTGGTTGGCTGGATAAACTCTTCCTACCAATACATACTAACCATCTGCAATACATTACACTCTCTGAACTCTGAAGTCTGAAGAAGTTTATTGGATCCTAACACCATTTGATCTCTTCAGAACTCAGAAGCAATGCTTGTAGCTGCACTGCCTACCGACACAAGCAATTAGGACTTCAAATCGACTTCAAATCTCAGGTTGCCAACTTGCAACCTTAGCTCCTCATTGTTTAAAGTTTGATGGAAAGGTGTGTTCCACCTGCTAGGCCATTTGAGAAATGCACGCTCATTGAGCATCTTCCGAGCTTGGTTTGTATATGAAATATGAACAGAAAGATGGCATTTCCTTGTCCTTTTGGACAAGGGGTCACTTGTAATTCTAGTGACCTCGCAACTAAATGAAAGAAGACCACTCTAAACTAGAAAAGTAGGGCCTATAGAAACTAAATGTATTTAACCATGCTGGGCAGGTCAGTGCATTGCCTTTGCTCTTTGCTGAATCTTTGCTATGTTTAAGTCCCTTCCATAAAGCACAGATATTTGTTCTCAGTCGTTCAGTTGTTAGGTCTTATAAAGCTGTGCACATAGTTAGGTGCTAAATGCATGAAACATGCAAATATTGGGTGCAACTCCAGTACCAGTGTACCACCACTCATTTTTTTATGAGCAGGGTTTTTTTTTTCCTTCTCTGGTATTTATTTTTCTCCTTTCAAGGTGCGTCAATGAATTATGCATAGAGCTTGAACTTTATCAATTCTTTATTCCCTGTCACAAATTCAGACAACCACCCACTAAGTACATATCAAATGCTGCACCTGTTTCAGGGGAAAATATTTCTTTAGGTATACCGTACACATGATACATACCTAACGAGACAAATTTCATTAGCATTGATCGGCAGACCTCCTGTCTTTTCCTTGAAAAAAGAGACAAATTTCATTAGCACTTTAACATGAAGAGATTTAGGCCTGGTTTAGTTCCTAAAAATTTTCACTCCAAACTATCACATCGAATCTTGCGGCACATGCATGGAGTATTAAATATAGACGAAAAAAAAACTAATTGCACAGTTTGGTTGGAAATCACGAGAAGAATGTTTTAAGACTAATTAGTCCATGATTAGCCATAAGTGCTATAGTAACTAACATGCGCTAATGATGGATTAATTAGGCTTAATAAATTCGTCTCGCAGTTTCCAGGCGAGCTATGTAATTAGTTTTTTTTATTAGTATCCGAAAACCCCTTCCGATATCCCCGAAACATCCGATGTGACATAAAAAATTTTCATTTCGCGAACTAAACACAGCCTTACAAAATGGACCTTTACTGTAAATGCAAGGAACAAAGTGAATTTCCTGTCCTGCCATGCAGGGTTGCCTGGGATTCTGGGAAGCAGCAGCAGAGCAACCATATTTTCTACTAGCCAGTACCCAGTAGTGATAAAGAAAGGCAAGATGAAGCTGGCCATGTATTCAAAGCGTCCAACATAATGTGTACGACACCTATCCCAGCTCAAAAATAACAGATAGTAGTACCTTTACATTTTCTTTTTGTGGTGCATTTTGATCAACAGAGTACCAACGATGATGGGTTCGTTGCACTGTTGAAAATCAATGGAAAAGCTGTGGTGACAGAGATTAGAGAGATGAAATTGGCCGCATATTGCACCCAGAACAACATAAATGAGCTACTATATATGAAGTCAGGTTTAAGCAATACTACTTAGACCGAAAGCGTTTCAAGTTCTATGAAAGTTATGGAACTACCAAACTGAATACGTACCAATGAAAGAGAAGGGAGGGAACAGGCTAGCCAAGCATGCAGTGACCAGTGAGTGTGCATTGCTGGTTGATAGAATAAATAAATCTTTCTTGAAACTGCCAAAAAGCAGAGTGATGAAGATAACTTGGATAAAACTGACCACAAAACTGGGGGTGAAAATTTGAAGTTCAAGGAAACAAACGCGTCCTGCAGCGATTTCCAAACTGTTAGCATTTTCTAGGATTAAACTATCAATGCACCGATCAATATAAGTTGGCGGTTTTCGTTAGGTCAATGAAACCAACCTAAAAACCGATCAATGACAGAGAAAGCCAGGATGAAATTAGCCATGTAATCTGGAGCTGCAAACGTACCATGTCGTCTATGTTTAAACCACCGGCTGTTTCTAGTGGCTAAAATATGAAGTTAGCTGCTGTTGCAAAAGGTTTGCAGTTAGCTCAGGATTTCTCGGCCAAGTATCACCACAGGAAAGGCGATACTGAAAAAGAAAAGCAGAATGAAGTTAGCCACATTTGGTCTATGAATCATCTAGATGGTTGCCAAGTCTGAGAGAAGAAATGAACTCATCAATGTAGCTAGTTGTTTCGTTTCAAAAAAACAAAAAAAAACAATGTAGCTAGTTGTTAGTTTTTCAAAGTTATCAATGCAGTAGCATGTTGTGAACTACTAATAGCATAGCATGGTACTGAAGTTAACAAGTCATGGCCTGCCTGTGGGAAAAGAAACGACTTTTGTGGCAAGAGAGACTGGTAAGAAAATTAGCCAAGTAGGATGTAACCAGAAATTAAAAACAGACATACGCACTTCTGAGAGTTCTGAATCAAGCGAAAGAGCAGAGCGAGAATTTACTGTTTAAGCTGGCTATTACTGAACCTGAGTCCTCAAAATATGTCATAAATTGAAATCATGAAAAACTTTCATATACAACCTACGTTAATTAAACTATTTGCTGTCTTGTATATATATATATAATTATTAAATACCCAATTATCCCCTTTCAGTTAGCAGAAAGGTAATTACTGACAACGAGCAGCAGGAAGAGATGAGCCAGGGAAACTCATGAACCATGTAGTATGCTGAAACCACCAGCAATTTCCACTCACTAAACTAGCAAAGCCATCACACATTTTTCAATAAGATCGAGTGGAAGCTTTCAAGCAGCTACCTTGAAGCCCATATGCTACCAAACAAGCCTGACGCAGCACCTTAACCTGAAACTCCTTTATAATAGACCCACAACCACACATACGAAACCTCATTCCAAGCTCGATCTCTTCATTCATTCATAGTCTGCCTCCCAAAACACCTGCCTCGCGCGTGGCAGCAGCACAGCACGATGATCACCACAGCACACAGCCGGCAGCAGCACCATGCCTTCGAGAAGAGCCCTGGCAACAACCACATGAAGAGCATCGACAGGAAGCTGCAGCAGGCCATGAACCAAGCGGCCAGCAAGTACATGCAGAGGATCTACCCGCTGGGCATCCAGAGGAGCAGCTCCAACCTCACATTGTCGTCCCTCTCGCTGTCGCAGAACTCCAACGACTCCTCCATCAGCAGCTCCAACTCCAGCTGGGAGCCCAAGGTGCCGCTGCTCTATGGCGGCACCTTCAGCCCCTGGGGCGAGGTGATGGTGTCTCGGGAGATGAGGCGAGAGGATGATGACAAGGTCAGTGACCATGACGTCGAAGGAGGTGAGGAGGACTTCGACTGCAGTGAACCAGGGAGCTTGCATAGGTGCAGCTGGATCACCAAGAACAGTGGTAAGAAACTAAATGCTAGCTAACTTTAATTTGTTTCTGCCAATCATTTTTTCAACTGAATTAGTGATCTTCATTCATGTATTTGTTTCATTCACATGCATTATATTAGCATGCATGAGGTTCCACTGGACGAAAACAGTTTCTAATCCAAACCTATCAGCTCATCCAATTTGACAGAGCTGGGCTTTAACCACGCGCTTTCACCTTTGAGAACATCGGTTTCTTTGTACAGGAGATGCGCATATATATTATCTAAAAACAGGAGATGCATATATTGTTATATTATTGTCTAAAAAAAGATGCATGTAAGCACTCGGCTAACTGAATGATGCAAAAAAAGTAAATTTTTACCAACCAATGACTATATAAAGATTTGTCAGGAATTTTTTTATAAAACAAAAGAAGTTTGGATAGACAATGGGGACAGTCAGGCAGACATCCTTGTCCTTTAAGAAGTGGCGAAGTCGACATCGCTGACTTGATACTCTGATTTGACTGACCAAGTTACTGTAGAGTGCTGGTGAGATGGAGAATAGCAGCATTCAGTCGACAAATTCATCGGAAAGGGACTTGTCTCCTGTTCGGTGTAGTTTGTTGAGCAAAATAGACCAACTAGGATAGAAAAAACGAAAACTCAAAAAACGAAAAAGTGAAAACTGACTGACTGACTGCAAATTAATAAACGCATTGTGTTGTGCAGACGAGGCGTACGTTCAGTTCCACGACGAGTGCTGGGGCGTCCCTGTGTACAGCGACAAGTATAGTATTTGATTTTGCCACCACATTTAATTTCTCCCTGAATTTGTGAACTTGCAAACTTGAAACTAATCTTGATCATGCTTGTGATCGATGTCTGCGGTGAATGAATGATCGATTGGTATATATGCACGCAGCCGGCTGTTCGAGCTTCTGTCGCTGTCAGGGATGCTGATCGACCACAACTGGACGGAGATCCTCAAGCGGCGAGACATGTACAGGGAGGCGTTCGCCGACTTCGACCCCAGCGCGGTGGCGAGGATGGACGAGGACGACGTCGCGGAGATCAGCGGCAACAGGGAGCTGAGGCTCGCCGAGTGCAGGGTCCGGTGCATCGTGGAGAACGCCAAGTGCATCCAGAAGGTGGCCAGGGAGTTCGGCTCCTTCAGCGGCTACATGTGGGGCCACGTCAACCACCGGCCGGTGGTGGGCAAGTACCGGCACCACAAGTACATCCCGTTCCGGACGCCCAAGTCGGAGGCGGTGAGCAAGGACCTCGTCCGCCGGGGGTTCCGGCTCGTCGGCCCCGTCATCGTCTACTCCTTCATGCAGGCCGCCGGCATGGCCATCGACCACCTCGTCGACTGCTTCCGCTTCCACGACTGCGTCCGCCTCGCCGAGCGCTCCTGGGGCATCACCAACGTCGCCGCATAGCCTGCCCTCAGGCAGCCGGCCGGCCCCTCGTCCGTCCATGGCTCTCGATCCAAGTTTTTTACATGCACCTTTTTCTTGGTGTTGTTATTTCTTTTTTTCATTTTTGTCTGGAGATCCGATCCGGTGGTAAATCTTGAATTTGTGTGTGAAACTGTAGAGTATATATGCTACTTAAGTTATGATGTAATAAGTCTATTAACTCTTTGCAAATGAAAAGTAGCAGGAGCTCTACCGCTCAATTAAGACGAAAGAATTGTATGTACAAGAAGGGTAGCCCAACGTGGAGCCAACACTGGACACATGAAAGGGCTAACCTATCCACGCGACATGGAAGAGCACACAAAACTACCATGAGTCACGTTGCCTAGCATGATTGCAAAGCAGCCAGCAACTCCGACTTCCCATGGCAAACCCCAGACGATCCAAACGAAAATAGGCAGATGTCCCGAAGCGAAAGGCCGTAATAGGTCATCGTTGCCGAGCTCAAACTGAAGAGCAACTCCGACTTCCAATCTTGATCCTCCGCCCCGCCCCCGGATTTTGCCCGATCCTCCGAAGCAATCCAGTCCACGAAGAAGGGGGGGTTTCGCTTCATGTCCTCGTTGTCGAGCCACATCCCCTGACATAGCAACTCTGACTTCACATTGCAAGTCCCTTCCTCCACACGCATTCCGAGCGCCGAGAAGCGAAAGCATCAACCGAAGGCGACATTGTGGCCGAGACGAACTTTAATAGCGACGCCTTCAGGAAGGGAATGACGTCGGGGACGCCACCATCACTCGTCCGAGATGGACCGGGCTTTCGCCCATGGAAGACAGTGCTAGGGAACGCAACGCTCTCAACAAGGGAAGCGGCGCCCATAGACGTCACCGTCGCCAAGGCTTTCGCCCAAGATTTCCCCTAGCACAGCGTCAGGCCAAGACCCCAGGTCATAGCATGATGTCTCCGTCGTCGTCGCTACCCTGCCATCCCGCACAAACCCTTCCAGAGGGGCATCGACACGCTGGCTGCTCGGCCGCATAGCCCTTCAGTTCAGCATGTGCTTTCTTGATAACTTGTACAAATTTCTTTATTTCAAACCAATTTCATTCGGGCCTGTTCTTTCGACCATCCTGCATCCTTCACGTTCTTCACCACTGCATTGCATTCTTACCTAGTTACCTTTATTGACAAATTGATGGTTTGCTTCGCCATCGTCGTTACTTGAACACAATAGCCATCTGAACTTATGATGTGAAACTGATGACAGACAGTAGCTAGTGTAAATTCAGTAACAAAAAGGACTTAAAGAAACTCAAATAGAACAGCATGATAGCCAGGTTTTTCAATAAAAGACAAAGAGAAACGATGCTAAAAAAGAACATATATAATGCAAGCTGCAGAGAAAAAAGAAAACATGTACATATAAAAATCCAAGGGTATCATGTGAAGGCACTCAACCCCTGTAGGAAAATGCAAAATTATTACTGCAAGTAGATACTTTACAAGGGATGTTGCAAAATAGATCAGACAATATAATACAGGCCTTGTTTAGTTCCATCCCAAATTCCCAAAAAGTACTACAGTATTTATCACATCGAATGTTTGCGGCCCGTGTATGAAATATTAAATGTAGACGAAAAAAAACTAATTGCACAGTATGGTAAGAAATTACGAGACGAACGTTTTGAGTCTAATTAGTCCATAATTGAACACTAATTGTCAAATAAAAACGAAAGTGCTACAGTAACCCCAAACCCCAACTTCCTGAAACTAAACACGCCTACAATGGTAGTGCTCAGTCAATTGAAGCGATCTGTTTTCTTTCCAAAGAAACAAGATGAAATATGCTTCTAAAGCTAGAGGAGGAAGCAACACTGTAGAAGGAGGATCCTAGATGTCGTAGTTGCATGCTAAGATACGGTGTCTCACTGGTGAGGCCAGGACCATGCGGTCCACCCTCTAGCCCGCCGGTGGCCTTCTCGGCCCCGCCGGCCACCTCCCTTTCTCCTTTCTCTACTCGGTCTCCTCCCATGTTGTCCCAAGATCTCTCGGAGCAGGGGGGCCAGTCGCCGGAGCTCCCCCCGCTCGCCGCGGCTGCGGAGGCCGCCCTCGCCCGCGCGGCGGCTCGCGCCTTTGCGGCTGCCTCGCCCGTCGCCGGTCCTCGGGCCTCGCCGGGGTCTGCGGGGCCCTCCTCCAGGGGTCCCAAGGACAGGATCTCCTTCACCGACTCGGAGGCCTCTGACGAGGACTCCGACGAGCCTTCCCCGGTGGTCGTCGACGGGAAGGGGAAGGCGGTCGCGGAGCCGCGCCGGGGGAGGACCAAGCGTCACCGTCGCCGCCGCAACGTCCGCTCCACGTTCATGGCTGACGCCCGCCGCTCCCCTCCGCCGCGTGAGCCTGGTCGGAGGACCTCGCCCCCACCTCCTCGCCCCCCTCCTCGTCGTCATCAGCCGCGGGCCTCTCTAGGGCGCAGAGGTTCCCCTCCCCCACGTCGTCGCTCGGACCATGACTCTGCTCCCCGCCTCCACGTCCCGCGGATGGGAGTGCCCATGGATGCGGATGGCTTCACTCTGGTGCAGAGCAAGCGACGCTGGCGTCGTCGTGCACCTGCCCGCGCCCACCGTCCTCGGCCCGTGCCTCCGGAGTTCGTCGGGCTATGCTTCAACTGCCTCGCCGGCGATCACGTCCACGCGCACTACAGGTTCCCGTCGCGCTGCTACCTCTGCCACAGCACCAGCCACCGTGCAAGGAACTGCAAGCGTCACCTCCCCTCCTCCGGCGGTGCTTCCGCCAGGCACAGGGGACCGCCAAGGAGGCGCCTTCGCCGCCCGGACGGCTACATCTCGTCCTCTGGCACGGTGTCGGGTCGCTCCTGCTCCACTGGCAGGACTTCGGTGCCCCCCAATCTGCGCACCGGAGTCTCCGCGGAGGTCGCCTGGCTGCCACCGTGCGTCAACGGCGCAACAGCAGGCGGGGCCGGCCGTCCAGGAGATTCAGTCGCCAACGCCTCCTCCACGAGGGAACACGTCGCCACGGACTCCACCGCCCACTCCACCGCCTCCACCTCCGCCCGGCCACGCCTCCATGCGCCCTCGTTCCGAGCTACTCGTCATCCCGCGGTCCGTGGAGCTCAACGCGGTGGAGTCCGCCCTCTCGTCGCTTGCCCTGGTGGCCATGGTGGGCGGCAACCGTCCCCCAGTCTCTCCGGCTGATGTTCGTCGCCAGCTCGTGTCCTTCTACAACCTGCCGGCAGACGCGTTCTCGGTATGTCGCTATGCCCCTGAGGATTTCCTCGTTAGGTTCAACAACGCCGACGACCTCGAGGACGTACTCCAGGGGCCGGTTCCGATGGGGACCCCGTTCTACCTGCTCTGGCGTCGTTGGCGCCGCCAATCCATGGCCACCGCTGGCTCGCTCAAATACAAGGTGCTGATTGGCCTCAAGGGGATGCCGGCGCATATCCGGGGTATCCATTCCGCCCAGCGGATCCTTGGGACCTCTTGCGCCAACCTGGTGCCTGCCCCGGCGTCCGCCGCCGGCGAGGACCTGCGTGAGTTCGTCGTTGCGGCCTGGTGTGTCCACCCCGACTTCATCCCACACGAGCGGCTGATCGCGATCCCGGAGCCCGAGATGCCTTTCGTCGTTGAACCAACACTGTACCTGAGGGAACACGAGGTCATTCACTCTGAGCCTGCCTGTGCTCCAGTACGGGGTCCGTATTCGGATCATCGTGTTAGATTGATCTCCTAACCAACGGCTTATTGGGCCTTGGTCACGCGTCCTGATAGGGGGCGCCCAACCCTACATGGTTGGTGGGCCCCCGTCGCACTGCGCTATATAAAGAGATGGGGCCGAAGGCTCAAAGCACGAGGTTCGCCGTGAGCCGCAAACCCCACCGACAAACCCTAGACCTATCTAAGAGGGCGCGCAGCCAGCGACGGGAAGCTCCGCTGATCCTCGCCGTCGTCACTGCTACGCCCCGACTGCACTGCATCGACGTCCGTGCAACCTCTACTCTAACCATCGCTGCCCGTGAGCAGACTTCACCGACGAAGCTGATGGAGGCCTCTGGATCCACTCCCTCTGGGATCTCAGGTTCGACACTTTCTCCTTCCTCTAGATAGCATTCTAGGTCTACATCGTTGCCGTTGTCTACTGCACTTGATGTCTACCCTCTAGACCGACTGCTAGATGATTCAAGGATTATAACAATAGTATCAAATCATACTAGCACGTAGATCTAGATAGGGGTAGAGAAAGAATGAGATCAAGATCTCGAATCGGATCTGAAAGAACGCTAACCCTAGAAAATAAAACCCTAACCCTAGATCGGGTTTTGGGGAAGGAAAAGGATGAAGAGGGGAACCTACCCGTTCCTCCCGACACCGCCGTCGCGCGGAAAGCTATCACCGCTGCCATGGTTGGCGCGCGGACAGAGGCCCGGCTCGGCCGTGGCTCAGGAAAAGAACCGATTTCAAATCGAAAAAGCAAACCCTAACCCTAATCGGAAAATCGGGCCAAATCCGAACAAAATCCGAATCAAAGAAACCGAAAGGGGAAAGAAGGGGAAGAGGATGGCCTACCTCAGCGTCTGCGCGGCACTGCAGTCACGCCGACGTGCGGGGAAAAAGAAAGGCCGGCCAAAGGGGGCACGGCTCGCCGGGATCCGGCCACAGGGGCGCCGCGGCCAGGCCGCTCGACGGCGGCGCGCTCACCCGCTGGGGAGCGCGCACGCCGACGAGGGGGCCGGCGACGGCGCCGGGACCTCGCTGCTTCGCTGTTGTCGCTCGCTCGGCGTTTGACTGAGGAGAGAGGGGCAGAGCTGTGAGGCGAAGAGAAAGAGAAAGACTGAGGGCTAGGGTTCAGGGAGCGACGGCGTTCGCTGGTTTTGATCCAGCGACATTGAAGGCCAATCGTTCGATCGGCTGAGATCAATTGGGCCAGCGCCGCAGCCCAGGCGGGAAAGGGCGCGGGGCCGAATTCCCGGCCCAGGGCCAGGTTGCGGCCTGGGCGCGGGGGAGAGCTGGCGCGCGCGGCTGGGCCGCGGGTAGCTGGGCCGGGTGCGCTGGCACGTGCGCGCGTGAACAGGCCATGGGCCGTTTTCGCTGGGCCGCGCAAACTGATTGCTGGATCGGGCCGAAATGGCCAAATAAATAGTAAAGTCATAGTTTTGATTTTTCTTATTTTCCAGAAAACAATTAATCAATTTGAATTGATTTTTTTGTGATAATTTTCTGTACAAAATTTATCCAACGATAATTTTGTTCAGTAAATAGTAAAGTTGCTTCTGGAAAATAGGAAAATGATTATTGAATGTTAAATTTTCCGCTGCGTATTTAAAGTAATTATGGACTTTTAATTAAATTCGAACCAACGGGATAATTTGATTTTAAGAGTCAAGAGATAAATATGAGTTGATTATGATATTGTTATTTTCTGACCAACGTTGTTAATAGCAATATTATAAGTTTAATGATTATGCATTATTTCTATTTCTACCCAACGGTGATGTAGATTTAATGTATAAAATAATTGTATGTTTTAATTTTGACCAACATTAAACTAAGGCATGCAATTATTGTTGTTATTTCTGTTCTCACCCTATTTGAATTATGTTTTCAGGAGGATACAACTTGATGAGTTGTATCAAAGAGATCCCCACTCTAAAAGGTGATAACTATAATGAGTGGAAGAAAAAGATAGACCTGGCTTTCATCCTCACTGAGGTGGACTGGGTTGTCACCACACCATGCCCCAGAGAACCTGTGGCACCGGTGAGGGAGACTGATGAGACTGATGCTGCATGGCAGAATAGAGAGCGGAATTTTGCTCCCGTAAAGATGTCCTATGACCTTGAGCATAGGAAATGGGTCACTGCCAACAAGAAGTGTTTGGCAGTGATAAAGAACACCATTGAGCCTGCTATTGTGGGCTCAATTCCAGACTGTGACACGGTCACAGAGTACCTAGATAGAATAAAGAGTCAGTTCACTGGCTCTTCAAAGACATATGCAACCCAGCTGATCAAGTAGCTGGTTACAGAACGGTACTCTGGTGGCGGCAGTGGCATTAGAGAGCACATACTGAGAATGAGCAATCTGGCATCTAAGCTCAAACCAATGGATTTGGCACTCAAGGATGAGTTTCTTATTCATTTGATTTTTGCTTCTTTGCCCAAAGAATTTGACACCTTTGTTGTTAATTACAACATACAGCCTGAAAAATAGGATTTAGAAAAGCTCATAGCCATGTGTGTGCAGGAGGAGGAAAGAATAAAAGTTTCACAAGGTGGTTCTGTCAACTACCTAAAAGATAAGAAAAAGAACTATAATAACAGCTCTTCCTCCAAGTCATCTGGAAAAGGTCCCATGCAACAGTCTCAGAACCAGTAATTCCCAGTGGCTAAAGACCAGTGTCTCCACTGCAAGAAGACGGGACATTATAAAAAGAATTGTCCTGATTTCTTAAAGATGATTATGAAGAATAAAGGTGAGAACATTATTACGTTCGTAAATGAATCCTTGTATGTAAAGTTTTCAAAATCTACTTGATGGATTGATTCAGATGCAACTATTCATGTTGCTAATTCATTACAGGGATTCCGTTCGATGAGAACTTTGCAAAGAAGCGAAAGTTTCATTAAAGTCGTAAATGGAGTACAAGCAGATGTTGAGGCCGTTGGAGATCTTCCTCTAGAGCTTCCAGATGGCTTCATACTTTTTCTTAAAGATGTTCTTTATGTACCTTCTTTGCAAAGAAACCTGATTAGTGTATCAAAGTTGGACCATGATGGTTATGATTGCCATTTTGGAAATGGCAAATGTCGGATATTGTTTAATAATAAATGTGTTGGTCTTGCCTTCCGACAAGACGAGCTTTATTTGTTATCACTTCGTGAAAATGTGAATTCCGTATGTGATGTGAATGAAAATGTATCCTCATCGAACAATGGAAACAGAAAACGAAAGAGAGCTCACGATGCGTTGTCGAAATTATGGCACTGTCGTTTAGGCCATATTTCGAGGGGGAGAATAGAAAGACTAGTTAAGAATGATATTCTTCCTCCATTAGAGCTCTCAGAGTTAGAACAATGTAGAGATTGCATAAAAGGAAAGTATGTAAAGAAAATTAAGAAAGATGCCAAACGAAGCGCAGGAATTCTACAGATTATTCACACAGACATATGTGGTCCTTTTCCTGTGAAAAGTGTGGATGGTTATGATTCATTCATAACATTCACAGATGATTACTCTCGCTTTGGCTATATTTATCCAATTAAAGAAAGAACAGAAGCGCTAGCTAAATTCAAAATATTTAAAGCAGAAGTTGAAAATCAGCATGATTTAAAGATTAAGATAGTCAGGTCTGACCATGGAGGAGAGTACTACGGTCGGCATACCCCATATGGACAAGTTCCTGAACCTTTTGCAAGGTTCTTACAGGAGAATGGTATAGTCACCCAGTATTCAACACTGGGCGAACCTCAGCAGAATAGAGTAACTGAAAGGCGTAACCGTACCCTGATGGATATGGTGCGTAGTATGATAAGTTACTCCACTTTACCGATGAGTCTGTGGATGGAGACGTTAAAAACCGCTATTCATATTCTCAATAGAGTACCAAGTAAGTCGGTACCCAAAACACCGTATGAGTTGTGGACAGGAAGAGTACCCTCACTTAACCACTTGCGTGTGTGGGGGAGCCCTGCTGAGGCTAAAGTTTTTAACCCAAACATTGGGAAGCTAGATCCCAAAACAGTGAGTTGCCATTTCATTGGCTACCCAGAAAAGTCAAAAGGTTTTCGTTTCTACTGTCCTAACAGACATACAAAGTTTGTAAAAACGAGACACGCTGTCTTTCTAGAGGATGAAATGATTAGGGGAAGCATGGTAGCTCGAGAAATTGACCTTGAAGAGAAGCGGGTGTATGCACCCACTCCGATCATTCATGAGCCATTTTTCTCACTACCTGCTGTTGCTGCACCAACAGTACAAGACACTGTGGTGCTAGCACCTGTTGTTATCCCGCCTGTGGCAACAATAAATGATGATGAGGAACATGTGCCTCAGGATCCTATAGAACCTATTGCCACACATGAGGGGGAGCAACAACAGCCTCAAACAGAAAATGTGCCAATTGAGGAGGCCCCTAGAAGGTCTCAAAGAGTTAGAAAATCAGCTATTCCTACTGATTATGAAGTGTACAACACTAAAGAATCTCAAATGGAGGATGATCCCACCTCATTTGAAGAAGCCATGAAAAGTGATCATTCATCAAAGTGGCTTGAGGCCATGGAAGATGAGATGAGATCAATGAATGCAAATAAAGTTTGGGATTTGGAGATAATTCCTAAAGGAGCTAAAACAGTAGGCTGTAAATGGGTCTACAAAACAAAACTCGACTCTCAAGGGAATATAGAGATATAAAGCCCGACTTGTGGCAAAAGGCTTTACACAAAGAGAAGGAATTGATTACAATGAGACCTTTTCTCCAGTCTCATGTAAGGATTCCTTCAGAATCATAATGGCATTAGTGGCACATTACGATTTGGAATTACATCAGATGGATGTAAAGACGACATTTCTCAACGGAGACTTAGAGGAAAATGTTTACATGGCATAACCGAAAGGTTTTGTCATGGAAGGAAAAGAACGTTTGGGATGCCGCCTAAAGAAATCTATTTATGGATTAAAACAAGCTTCAAGACAGTGGTACTTGAAGTTTGATCAGACAATAAAGAATTTTGGGTTTAAAGATAATGTTGAGGACAATTGTGTCTACGTAAAGTTTAAGAATGGGAAGTTTATCTTCCTTGTCCTGTATGTGAATGATATCTTACTTGCTAGTAGTGATGTCAGTCTACTACTGGAGACAAAGAAGTTTTTGTCCTCAAAATTTGATATGAAAGATCTTGGTGAAGCTTCGTTTGTTCTAGGGATCGAGATTCACCGAGATAGAAGTAAAGGGGTATTAGGACTGTCACAAAAGGCATACATAGAAAAAGTCTTAAAGAAATTCAGTATGCACAAATATAGTCCCTCACCTGCTCCTATAGTCAAGGGCGACAGATATGGGGATTTTCAATGCCCCAGGAACCAATATGGGATCGATCAAATGAAAGTGGTTCCATATGCTTCAGCTGTCGAAAGCTTGCAATATGCTTAAGTGTGTACGCGCCCTGACTTGGCATTTGTTACCGGGTTACTTGGCAGATTCCAGAGCAATCCTGGAATAGAACACTGGAAATTGGTAAAGAAAGTCTTGCGTTATTTGCAAGGAACGAAAGGCATCATGATGACGTATAGAAGATCTGATTCACTCCATATAGTGGGATATTCAGATTCTGATTATGCGGGAGATAATAGAAAATCCACGTCTGGATATGTGTTTACTCTCGCAGGGGGAGCTATTTCATGGAAAAGCTCAAAGCAAACCGTCACTACATCGTCCACAATGTATGCCGAGTTTGTAGCGTGTTATGAGGCAACGGGGCAGGTGAACTGGCTAAAGAAGTTCATACCCGGTTTGAAGGTGGTTGACGACATCAATAGACCACTGAAGTTATACTGCGATAATAATCCAGCAGTACAGTATGCTCACAACAATAGGTCAAGTGGTGCTGCCAAACACATTGACATAAAGTATTATGTTGTGAAGGATAAAGTCCGGGATCAAATGATAAGTCTTGAGCATATAAGTACCGAAAAGATGCTCGCGGATCCGCTTACAAAAGGCTTACCACCCAACGTGTTCAGAGAACATGTAGCCGGCATGGGTTTAAGGGAAAGCCTATGATTCCTGGACTATAAAGGGCCCAAAAGTTAAAGTAACTATTTCAGATCAGAGACGTGCATTGTAGCTGTTAAATCTATCGGCGATTGACCGTGACGATGAGACATGCTCTATGCATCATCTGTGAAGAAATGAGTAAGGATAAAAGGATTGAAGTTTAAAGTTTAAAGATAAAAGTAATAGTGAGATCAAGGGGGAGAATGTTAGATTGATCTCCTAACCAATAAGCCCAACGGTTTATTAGGCCTTGGTCACGCGCCCTGATCGGGGGCGCCCAACCCTACATGGTTGGTGGGCCCCCGTCGCACTGTGCTATATAAAGAGGTGGGGGCCGGCGGCTCAAAGCACGAGGTTCACCGTGAGCCGCAAACCCCACCAACAAACCCTAGACCTATCTAAGAGGGCGCGCAGCCAGCGACGGGAAGCTCCGCTGATCCTCGCCGTCGTCACTGCTACGCCCCGACTGCACTGCATCGACGTCCGTGCAACCTCTACTCCAACCATCGCTGCCCGTGAGCAGACTTCACCGACGAAACTGATGGAGGCCTCTGGATCCACTCCCTCTGGGATCTCAGGTTCGACGCTTTCTCCTTCCTCTAGATAGCATTCTAGGTCTACATCGTTGCCATTGTCTACTGCACTTGATGTCTACCCTCTAGACCGACTGCTAGATGATTCAAGGATTATAACACATCGAAGTCCAAGATTGGACTGCGCCGCCGTCGTCGTCGGACGATGCTCCCGGCGACAGCGATGACAACAACAACAACCCCGACTGGGACTTCGGTGGAGGCCGTTCTGGCCATTGGCCGCGTCGACATCGCTTTAGCAATGGCGACGGCGGCGGGGACGGGACAGGCGCCGGGGAGGGTGCGGCCCCGGACCCTATGTTGGGAACTTTCAGTGTTGCTGCGGCCGCGGCCTTGGGCCACGTCGTTTGTCAGGGCGCGTCCGTGACCGTGGGCAACGTCGTTTGTCCTATCCTCCATGGTCATCCGAAGCCGCGCTCGACGGGTGGCATGGGTTGGGCGGTCATGCCAGAGCCTGCTTTACCTCTGCTGCAAGAAGCCAAAGCCGGTTTCGAATTTGAACTGTGCTTGCAACAATTCGAATAACCCGATCGTTTTGATCCGTTGCTGCTGGTGGCGGAGGACGAGAGGCACTTTGTCGACTGCAAAGTACCAGAGAATGAGCTGCTCCTTCCTGCTTCCCTACAGCTGTCCCCCATCCAGAGTTCAGCATCTGACCATGCCTCGCAACTTTGGACACCTGCCCCCTGCGCACGCATATGCGCGCCAGGTGACAACGTCGGGATGGACCATCTCTTGACACCGCGCCCTCCTGCCTCCTCTCCAGGTGCGCGCGTCCCACCAAACGACTGTGCGCGGGGATTCGATGCCCGTTCCGCGCCAGTTCTGTCGCCCTCGTGGGACTCTACTCCACAACCTCCTTCTGGCCCAGAAGTGGCCCTGCTCCCATCCCCGGACCTCCTGGGCGTATCCGCTGGGCCAACCAAGCATTGTGGCCGACTCGGCCCATCGTGTGGCGCCTCACGTCGCACCGTCCACGCCGACTGCACCGGCTGCGCCTACCGCTACTCAGACTCAGGCGACTGGGGTACAGGCAACTGCGGGCAATGGGTCTCCGCCGCCCGCACAACAGCTGGACGTCGCATCCTTCAAGAAGCCCCTTGTCGAGCCGATTCTCGCCTCGGCACCTCGTCCGCCACCGACGAGGCGAGTCGATCATGATCTGGTGCCACGACGCAGTGATCGGCTGGCTGCGAAATCGGCCTATCGCGATCCTCGGCAAATGGACCAACCGCTCCACGAACGCGGCTACCAGGACCCCGGACGACACCATCGCCACCAGATTCCACGAAACCTTCGCTGACCCCCTGTCGTCTTCCAAGCGGGCGGCCATGCGGGAGCTCTTCCCTAAGACTGGTCAGCGTCGGAGCAGGGCGACGGCATCGCCGTAGTGAGCATTCCAGGCTCACCGTCGCACAATTAGTTCTTTACTTAGTTACATCAGAGCGTTCACCACCGTTTAGCGGTGCCTTATGTTTATGTTCATCCAACCTCCTACGGTACCTCGTCAAGTGGGAGTATTGGACGTGTACTTATAACTCTAACTTCTCTTAATGAAATACTCAATGCACGCTCTAAAAAAAAGATGACGTAGTTGCAGCACAACAGTCAACACAAGTACAAACTTGACAAATGAGGTTCTCCTTAGGTTATATTAGATCATCTGGTGGAGAAATACAGAGATGAGTACCGATCGAGGTATTTTATCAATAAATTGCAAAGCAAGCTCGTCGTCGTCTTCAGTCAATATATGCCTAAACGACACGTAAAAAATAAAGCAAGACACATAGATGAGATAGATGTATGCACACAATATTATCTAAATGCTTTCTTATGATAACCTGTCCACAATATTACAATAGCAATAACAAGAATTGAGAATGCCATCACACTCCCACATAATGACACTTATCATGGCCAATATCATCGGACATACGTACACAAATAACAATGCGCCAACATAAGTTAAATCTATGCATAGGCGTCACGATGCTTTTTTGCAAACATAAATACGTTATATGGCCTTATTGTCATAGCAACAACCAATACGTAGTACAGTACATGATCACTTGTAGTTGTTACTGTTAGAAATTAGCCCCCACAGCGACAAGCTGTCTGCCAATCTCTACGCGTGGAAGCGTCGATTAAATCTACCGAGACGAACATGCAAGATCACAGACGACATCAGAGGTACGATGTGAAATTTCCCGGAGATTGGGTAGAAATTGGGCGATTATCTCTTGGAGTATCCTCACTAACTCACTTGTGATGGCATGTGCAAAGTTAGGGATCAAATCCTTTTGATTTGGTTTCGTTTTCGTCGATTCCTATGGTCGGCTGTTTTTCTGTTCGTGCAGTTGGTTCTCCGTTCGTCGTTCTACTGTTCTTCGATGCAGGTCGCAGGGAGGCAACACTACTGAAAGGATCAAGATGCCTAAGAGGAGATGAATTGGGCTAATTTCAAATTTTTTTGCAATAATCAAATCATATAGTTAGCCCAATTAACCCATTGTGCCTAGAAAGTGTTTCTATTGATCTAACGCACAAAAGTTTAGCACCCTAAGTTCTAATCCTACTCTAGCATGGCAATTCTAGGAATGTAAAAGACAAATATTGAATTGCTCAAAGTAAATGCTTAAAGTAAAGAGAGGAGAAGGAACGCGGCGATGTTTTGCCGAGGTATCGGAGAGTCGTCACTCCCCACTAGTCCTCGTTGGAGCACCCGCGCAAGGGTGTAGCTCCCCCTTGATCCGCGCAAGGATCAAGTGCTCTCTACGGGTTGATTCTTTGGCACTCCGTCGCGATGAATCACCCATAACTGCTCACAACTTGAGTTGGGTCACCCACAAGCTTCGCCGAATGATCACCAAACTCCCAATCACCACCAAGCCGTCTAGGTGATGGCGATCACCAAGAGTAACAAGCACGAACTCTCACTTGACCACGACAAGCCTAATGAGAAGGGTGGAAGCACACTTTGCTACTCTTGATCTCACTAATGAGGGCTCTCTTTGGGATTCTCAAATCTCAATCACCTCACTAGGACATTGCTCTTCTTGGCACTCTCAAACGTGTTTCTCAGCTGTTGGAATGAGCAAAAGTACTCCCACACATGAATGGAGGTGGTATTTATAACATGGGCTGAAAAACGAACCGTTATGTGCCTCTCCGGGGTGACCGGACGCTCCGATCATGTTGACCGGACACTCCGGTCAGTACTCCCTGAACTCTAGTGTTTAAAGTGTGACCGGACGCTGGCCAGCGTCCGGTCAGCACTGATCGGACGTGTCCGGTCGTAATTTTCCCTCTCTAGAACCTTACTGGAGTTGACCGGACGCTGGCCCTCAGCATCCGGTCACTTCCAGATGACTTCACCTTGATCAAATGAACTGATCGAACTCTGAGCCAGCATCCGGTCACACCGAAGCCTACGTCCAGTCAGTATTTAACCCTCCATTCACTTCCAACTCTCGATCATATGTGAATAAAGTTTGCTCCATTGGATCTAAGGACTATTTTGGAGCTACCTAGCACTAGTTTTAGCAAGTGTGCACCACACCTAACCCACTAGACTCACCTAGGTCAAGCTACCCATCTGTTCCCCCCTTAATAGTACGGCCAAAGGAAAAACAAAGTCCTAAACTACTCTAAGTGTCACTCCAACTCCAATCGACACTTAGAACTAGTCCATCCTTAACCTTGTCGTCCATCCTTTGAAAACCGAAACGATTTCCATCGTGGGGGCATGACCATCATGATAGCCCAAACGATCTCCATGACCGTGACCTAACTTAATTTGCCTCTGCAAAACACACGTTAGTCACAGTAATCACGTATTGTCATTAATCACCGAAACCCAATTAGGGGCCTAGATGCTTTTAATCTCCCCCTTTTTGGTGATTGATGACAATACCACCTCGAGTATGTGAAAGAGATGAGGTTTTTAACATGCTTGGTTCATATAAGCTTTTGGCAATAAGAACAAAAGGTTAGGCAAGCTTATATGACCCAAGCCAACATGATGTACTCAAAAGATATGAAGTAAGCATGAGTACAAGTAATAAAGCTCATTTGCATCGGAGTAAAACGCGGAAGCAAAGCAAAAGATCATAGCACAAGTGATATGACATATAAAAGATTCAAAGTAGAGAGCACACATGTCACATGTCACGATCACGTAGATATCACTATCACATAGATATAGTTTAATGCATAGAAGTAAACACACAATGAATGCATAAAAGTGTATCACACATAAAACTCCAAATGTACTAGGTAATAAGCTACTAAGTAAGCTAAGCTCCCCCTAAGACTATCATACTCGAACCCTCTCCCCCTTTGGCGTCAAACACCAAAACCTAAGGGTCGATCGGCGGGGCGACAGCAGACGAGCCGGGCGCTGAGGTACGAGGAGCAAGCTGAAACTAGGCACCATCATCATCTGACCCTAAGCTCTGAGCAGTCTAACTCTCTGTAGCTGGAAGCGATGCTGAAGCAGTCTGGGTCAGATCAGGAACAGGAGTTGCTGTAGGTTGTGCTGGTATGACTGAAGCAGCTGGCTCTGATGATGCCACTGATGAAGGGAGCGTCTCTGTAGTCTCGGTAATAGGTGCAACGATAGAAGGACCTAGGACATGCAAGTATGGAGGAGTAGGCTGCCCTATCAACTCACTAAAGGATGCACCAAGGCTCCTGGACACTGTAGTCTCTGGCACTAGCAGCGAGGGTGTCTCAACCGATGTGAAGCCCGTCTAAAGAGGTGTGAACTGTGGGGCTATCACTGGCGAAGCAAAATACTAGGACACCTGCTATATAGGTGAAGCATACTATGCTGGTGGTTGTCCCTGACTCTGAAGCCCACTGGGCTGTAACGTTGGAGTCATCGACGTGGTGGTAGTCGGACCAAGCTGGGGCGAAGGCTGTGGTGGTGGAGCCCCGATCGCTGTCACTACATGCTGCATAAATCCAAGTAGCTGCTGCTGCATGAGGATCTATTGCTGATGCATGGCCTGCTGCTGCTACTGTAGAGCCTGCGTCTACTGCTGAATAGCTAGCTACTGTCGCTGAAACTCGTCCTGCCAAGTCTAGAACTGTGCAAAAGTGGCAGCGGTCTCCTAAGCCTGGCGTGCCTGATCCTGCCTCATCCGCTCAAGTATAGCAAGGAGAGCGGGGTCTGTCTGTGGTGCAGGTGGAGCTAAACTAGAGTTGTTAGCTCATGATCATGTTGACATGCAGGCATCTGAGGAATGCCCCGGTAGTCCTCGTCTGAGTTGTCACTGGGGTCGCTCTGGACCATCCCCTCCTGCTGAGCAAGCTGCTCCTCCTCAGTAGCTACAATATCCCTGATAATAGCATCCTGCTAGGATGCAGTCTTTGGTACATCTGGATAACGTGCGCGGCTGACTGGGTGCCTGTGGTGTACTATGGCGGATCATCTGAGTCAGGTTATATATAGGGAACTCTATAGTAGCACCACTGTACTCAGCTAACATCTCAGGCGACCTCACTGTAACTGCCCTATGAATAAGAAATGTGATCCAATAGGCATAGGGCAACTGTCGATGACCTCTGAACCCCTCAGTAATAGTATCCTCTATCTCAGAAAGAAGGAGATCCCAAATGTCAAATACGGTCTGCTGCATCAGGGAGTTGAGAAGCCATAGCTGCAAGCGAGTTAAGCCCTCGCGATACCCCATTCTCGGAATCAAGGTCCTCCTTATAATGGCATCTAGCACTCTGGCTGTAGGAGTGAGATCACTAGGAGTCCTGCTCGACCCCTTGCCAAAAGGCTCCTTGAAGCAGTGGCAAACCAAAATTGTGGGAGGCACCATACCGCCATGAGGGCGTCTAGGAGGCGCATTCTGTCCATAGCAAATATCATGTAACCTGACAGGCTGCTCCTAAAGCCTGAGTATCTCCCTGACCCTAGTGCTCGTCAGCCTATAGTCTCTGCCTCTGAATGCAAAGTGAATGTATCTGTGCTGCGGGTCAATCCATAGAGTAGCATAGAACTGACGGACCCAAGATAGAACATATAATCATATCCATCCAATCAAGTATGTCAGCCCTGGTAGATATGTAAGGTAGGGGTGAATGTGCTCTCTAGCTGCTGCAACTATAGACTCAATGTGGCACACCCTCTAAGGTCTGAATATAGCTCCACTGTTAAGATATGCACTGTAGAAATCCTCCTAGAGTGGTGTGTAGAAGTCCTTTGATGCTCTGTCATCCCTAATCAGTGGGAACCACTGCTCAATCTCCACAAACCTAAGTTGTTGCACCTGCTTGGTCGTGGCGGCCCTCAAGTCCAAGTGCGTCATAGGAGGCGGACCCTATGGTCTGGGCAGTGGACGAGAACTCCTCCGCTGTGTATCTGCCCTCGGCATGACTGGAGCACGGGTATGACCAGAGCGGTGAAGCTGTGGCTGAGGTGCCTGCTCGGTCTCCTCGGCCTACTGTCCCTCCTGAGTCTACTCTGCTGACGGTGCCTACTGCTGTGACTCCCCCTAAGGCTGATCCTCATCGATGGCAACATGCCATCCTCCAATCATGAGAGTCCCAGGTGGACCACCATGAAGGCGCTCAACCCGCTCAAGGTAGCCCTTGCTTCTGGTGAAAGTTGATATGCAATCCGGACTCCACTGCGAGCACCTCCTCTCTCGACACGCTCTGTAGCCTCTACAACTATGGCTGCTCTAGCTATCTTTGCATCTGGGTACTTGCGCTTCTTTGTTGCAGTCTTCTTCGTTGCCTTGCCTTTAGGATCTGTAGGCAAGCGAGGCAGGCGCCTCGGATCCTCATCACCCGGACTGCCCCCAACATTCTTGATGAGAACCATCGGTTGGATCTGAAGAGAACAACTGCCGCTGACAAGAGACAACTGCCGACTGTCACTTCCAAGGATTGGCCTTGATCCGTACTCACGAGCTTGGCCCCGAGTTAACTAACAACTGCCATAGAGACCTCAACAACACCGACTCGCTGCATGATAGAATAGATAGGATATACAAATAGTTTTAATTATGCATCTAGAGATATGAAACCCTAAGAAAGCAAGCAATTAGGTACAAAATTGAAACGGGGGCTTGCTACCTGATGAACCGGTGACTCGAGAAGAGAAGAGAAGTGACATGCGGGGAACCACCGGGTCGAAGACTGATTAGGGTTGCAATGCGGTGAGGATTGGCGATGGAGGATGTAAAGAGGGCACTGTCGCATGGAGAAAAGTGGCAGGGGAGGCACTGGCGTGAGCTAGGGTTATGGAGCTCGGTGGCTGGCTCTACGGCGGCGCAGGGCGTGGAGGCAGGGCGGCGCTGCGGTGGTGGAGCAGGGCGCGGATGGCGGCGCTAGAGCACGGTGGCACGAACTGGAGGCGGCGCATGGGCGCAGGAAGTCGTAGCGACGGTGTGGAGGCGGCGGCTAGGGTTCGGGTACACGGCGGCGCGGCGAGGTGAGCTGTCCTAGCTTGGATGCGTGGTGGATTAGGTCACAAAGCGCGGCGGCTTGCAGTTAAATGGGTCCCCCGACGGAGTTGGATAAGGAAAAAGGAAAAGAGTTCGTATGCCGCACGAATCCTATTGACCGGACGCTCCGGTGGCAGCAATCGGACGCTGCCACCCACCGTCCGGTCAATTTCAGAGAGGTCTAAATCTCCAAGAATCGCGACCGGACGTAGCCAGAGTCCGGTCACCTAGCCTTGACGCCTTCATGCTCGACCGGACGCTGAACCTCCAACTGACCGGACGTTGAAACGCAGAGTCCGGTCACTCCTTCGTAGCGAGTTCACCTCCTATGAACTGACCGGACGCTGGACTCCAGAGTCCGATGCAGCGTCCGGTCACTTATTTTTCAGCGAATCTTCAAAGTCCTTCGTGCTGCCTGTTCCCAATCAAATCCCAACTCAAATAAGATCCAAATAAACACCAATTGGGACTGATGTGAGTGACCTCTCTCAAACCCTCATGTTTTTCAAAAATATTTTGCTTTAGGCTATAATTCTTTTTAAGAAAATAGGCAATAAGAGGGCAATTTGAAGACAAATGATAAACAACAATCATGCATATGCAATGCAATACTTGAAAATAAATCTAGTTACTTGTCAAGTTTGATCCAAGATTAAGCTTCTTCACACGCTTTTCGGCGGTTATCTTAACCATGTTAGATAAGCCATATATGCATTACAAAACATTAAACATGTTGTATATTACAATGCAATGCAAGGGACAACACAAGCTCATTTTTTAGTGAAGTTACTAAAATCAAGCACATTGAGCTCATTCCGCAATCTACAAAAAGTTGTCTCATCTAGCGGTTTAGTGAAGATATTCGCCAATTGATCCTCGGTCCTTACACCTTCTAGTGATATATCATTTTTAGCAACATGATCTCTAAGAAAGTGATGATGGATATCTATGTACTTGGTGCGAGAGTATTGAACCGGATTATTTGCAAGTTTTACCGCACTTTCATTGTTACACAAAAGAGGTACTTTATCTAGAACTACACCATAGTCTAGCAAAGTTTGTTTCATATAAAGTATTTATGCACAACAAGCACCCGCGGCAATGTATTCTGCTTTGGCGGTGGACAAAGCCACAGTATTTTGCTTCTTGGAAGACCAAGACACAAGTGATCTACCAAGCAAATGGCACCCTCCGGATGTGCTTTTTCTATCAACTTTGCAACCGGCATAATCCAAATCGAAATAGCCAACTAACTCAAATATAGCTCCTTTGGGATACCAAAGACCAATGATTGGTGTGTGCTTAAGATACCTAAGGATTCTTTTAACGGCAATCAAATGAGTTTCTTTAGGATTAGCTTGAAATCTAGCACACATACACACACTAAACATAATGTCGGGCCTAGATGCGGTCAAATATAACAAGTTACCAATCATAGAGCGGTAGAGAGTTTGATCAACCGGGTTACCTCTCTCATCTAGGTCGAGATGTCCATTAGTTGGCATTGGTGTCTTGATTGGCTTACATTCATCCATCTTGAATCTCTTGAGAAGATCATTAGTATATTTCTCTTGAGAGATGAAAATCCCTTCTCTCATTTGCTTAACTTGAAAACCAAGAAAGAATGTAAGCTCTCCAATCATTGACATCTCGAACTCCTTCGACATCAATTCACCAAACTCTTTGCAAGAATCTTCATTTGATAATCCAAAGATAATATCATCAACATACACTTGACAAATGAAGATATGCCCATCAAGATTCTTCATGAATAGTGTGGTGTTGACCTTCCCAATGGTGAAGCCCTTCTCAA
Source organism: Miscanthus floridulus (assembly GCF_019320115.1). Classification (NCBI taxonomy): domain Eukaryota; kingdom Viridiplantae; phylum Streptophyta; class Magnoliopsida; order Poales; family Poaceae; genus Miscanthus; species Miscanthus floridulus. Next base: position 76,193,089 of record NC_089587.1, read on the forward strand.
TGAGGAAGTTCCAAAGGCGCTCATACCAAGCTCTTGGGGCTTGCTTAAGCCCATATAAAGCCTTAGACAACCTATAAACATGATTAGGATATCTAGGGTCTTCAAACCCGGGAGGTTGATCAACATAGACTAGTTCATTAACAAAGCCATTTAAAATGCACTTTTCACATCCATTTGATAAAGTTTCATTTCATGATGTGATGCATATGCAAGGAGGATACGGATGGCTTCTAATCTTACAACCGGTGCAAATGTCTCTCCAAAATCCAAATCTTCAACTTGAGAGAACCCCTTTGCCACTAGTCTTGCCTTGTTCCTCACAACAACGTCTTGATCATCTTACTTGTTTCGGAACACCCACTTTGTTCTAATGACTCTTGCACCTTTGGGCCGCTCTTCAGGAGTCCAAACTTCATTGCGGGTGAAGTTGTTCAACTCTTCATGCATTGCATTTATCCAATCCGAATTTTGAAGAGCTTCTTCTACCTTAGTAGGCTCAAAGCAAGAGACAAAAGAGTGATGAGCAATAAATGAAGCAAGTTTTTGTGAGCGAGTCATTACACCCTTTGATGGACTCCTTATGATGAGATCTTATGGATGATTTTGTAGTAGAGGTGTATTTCTTCTATTGACCACTTTAGGAGGAGGTTGTGGAGCATCAACATCTTGTGCTTGCACCACCATTTGATCATGGGAGACATGAGTGTCTTCATTTTCTACTCTCCCATCTTTATCACCATCTTGTGGCACACTTGATAAAGAAGGTGGAACAATCACTTGTACATCATCTTCATCATCTTTAGGCTTGATGTCTCTAACTGGAATGTTCTTCATAGCCTCCCTCAATGGTTCATCACCTACATCATCAAGATTTTCATGTGCTCCTTGGGAGCCGTTAGATTCATCAAATTCCACATCATATATTTCTTCAACCAAGTCGATGGCATGATTAAATACTCTATATGCTTTGAACTTTGATGAGTAACCAACAAGAAAACCAACATCACAACGTCTTTAAAACTTTCCTAGGTGTTGGCACTTCTTGTAGATATAGCATTTGCAACCAAACACCCTAAAGAAGGAGAGGTCCGGCTTCTTTCCATTGAGCAACTCATAAGGTGTCTTGCCAAGGAACTTTTGAAGGAATAGGCGGTTTGATGCATAGCATACGGTGTTGATAGCTTCCGCCCATAGAGCTTCGGGGGTGTTGTACTCATCAAGCATTGTTCTTGCAAGGGTTATCAATGTCCGGTTCTTCCTCTCAACTACACCATTTTGTTGAGGAATATATGTTGCGGAGACCTCATGCTTGATCCCAACTTCATCACAATAGGCTTCTATGTTTGTGTTGTCAAATTCCTTCTCATTGTCACTTCTTATCTTCTTAAGCTTTACTTCAAATTCATTTTGTGCTCTCTTGGCAAACTTCTTGAAACAAGATGTAACTTCGGATTTATCATGAAGGAAGAATACCCATGTATACCTTGAATAGTCATCAACAATCATAAGACAATAAAGATTTCCTCCCAAACTCTTGTATGTTGTTGGTCCAAATAAATCCATATGGAGTTCTAGCACTCTTGCGGTTGATATGAAAGCTTTTGTTGGATGGGTATTTGCAACTTGCTTGCTGGCTTGACATGCACTACAAAGCTTGTCCTTCTCCAACTTCACATCCTTCAACCCTCTCATCAAATCATTCTTCATTAGCTTCTTGAGTGTGCTCATCCCAACATGAGCAAGTCTTCTATGCCATAGCCACCCAAGTGTTGTTTTGGTGAATAGGTATGTCTTCAAGTTTGCATCTTCAGAGGTGAAGTCCACTAGATATAGGTTGTTGTATCTAAATCCTTTGAATATCACATGATCATTATCCTTCTTGGATACAACAACCTCCTTCTCAGTAAACAAGCATTGGAAGCCAAGATCACACAATTGTCCAACGGATAGCAAGTTGAAACTCAATGAAGCAACACATAGCACATTGGAGATGGAATGATCATTTGATATAGCCACTTTGCCCAATCCTTTGACCTTGCCCTTTGAGTTATCTCCAAATATGATTCTTTCTTATCCATCTACTTCTTCATCTAGTGAGGTGAATATACGAGGATCACCGGTCATATATTGTGTGCAACCACTATCAATAACCCAATGACTTCCACCGGTCTTGTAGTTCACCTACACACAAGAGATCAAGCTTTAGGAACCCAAACTTATTGAGGGCCCTTCACCTTTTCAACAAGTGACTTTGCAACCCAAATTTTCATAGGCCTATTCTTGTTGGGAGGACCTAAGAATATGACTTTCATCTTTCCACTAGAATCCTTTCTAAGCATGTAGTGAGCATTGAAGGCAAAAGGTCTAGCATGCTTGGGCAAGGGTTGTGGTGGTGGAGTTTGGCACTCATGAGCAAAGTGGCCTTCTTGTCCACACTCAAAACATCTCTTTGGCTTTGATTTGGACTTATGTTGTTGTTGAGCTTGAGTCTTCTTCTCTTGGTTTGTCAAGTACCCAATGCCACTTCTATCCATCTTTATGACGGTGTTCATTAGTAGTTCACTTTGAAGATGCTTGCCTCTAGTGAACTTGCTCAATCCAATCTTAAGATGCTCTTTCTCCAACTTGAGCTTCTTGTTTTCTTCCTTGAGAGCATCATTGTTTTTCTCTTCCTTGAGCTTCTTGTTCTCATCTTTGAGCTTCTCATTCTCAAGGATCAAACCATCATCATGAACAATAGTTTCTAGCACAATAGACTTGGTAGTTTTGAGTTCTTTAAGATCTTTCTTGAGCTTTTCATTGTCATTCTTGAGCTTGACAAACTCATTATAATCATTGGCTTCAACCACTTGCTTGCCCTTACTACTAGAACTTTGCTCAATGCTCTCAATAATCAAGTCATCACATGATGTAGCTATATCAATCTTAACAACATCGTTAGTAGCATCATGTGGCTCATTGGATAAGAATTCTTGAGCAATAACAAGATTATCATGATTAACCTTAAGAGTAGTATATTCTTCTCTTAGCTTGTTGTGGCTAGTGATGAGCTCATTATGTGTCCTCTCAAGTTTATCATGTTTTTCTTTAAGCTCTTTCTTAGAAGATTTGAGCTCCTTGAGTTTGGATGATATAGCATCATTTGCTTCTTTAAGCTCAACACTAGCCTTTTCCGCTATATCACATTTGGCTAAAAGAGAATCATTTTTAGCTTCTAGCTTTTCATTTTTAGCTCTAGTTTTTATAATGATCTTAGTGTATTGTTTTAGCAATCTAGCAAGATCATCATAAGAAGGTGATTCATATTCATCATCATCACTATCGCTATCATCATCACTAGCATGCTCATCATCACTACTATCATCATTGTTAGATACCTTGCGGTCACCCTTGGCCATAAGGCATAGGTGTGTAGAGGATGATGGCGGTGGTGGCGATGAAGATGATGAAGAGTTGATAACAATTGTGGCCACCTTCTCGTTGTCACTATCATCATCGGATGAGGCACTAGATGAATCAATGTCCGTGAGCCAATCACCGACAATGTATGCCTTTCCACTCTTCTTCTTCTTGTGGAAGTCCTTCTTCTTGTCATCTCTCTTCTTGTATGGCTTGTTCTTCTTCTTCTCTTCTTCTTCTTCTTCATTACTTGAGTCATCTTTCTTGCACTTGCATTTGTTCTTGAACTTGTCTTTCTTGGGCTTAGTGCATTGGTGTGCTAGATGACCAAGTTCTCCACAATTGAAGCAATCCATCTTGGAGATTGGCTTCCTTCTAGAGCTAGTGAAGAACTTCTTCTTCTTGCCATCAAACTTGATGTCACTCTTGTTGAGCTTCTTTAGCATCTTGGCAGTCTTCTTCACCATGAGAGCAAGACTTTCATCATCAACTTCATCATCACTTGAGCTCTCATACTCAAGTCTTGCTTTACCCTTCTCTTGGCTAGCTTTGAATGCTAAGTCCTTACCTTTCTTCTTGATAGAGGATGAGCCATCTTGTGGCGTGATGTGCATGTACATCTCAATGGCATTGATCTTTCCCAAGATTTGTGTCAGTGTAGCGGTGGAAAGATCACCTTGATGAAGCACGGTCACAATATGCCCATATTTATCAATGGGGAGGACACTCAAAATATTTCTTACAACATCGGATGGTTGCATTTGAGTGAGTCCAAGCCCATTGACTTCCTCTACAAGAATATTCAAACGTTAATACATCTCATTAGCACATTCTTTAGGAAGCATTTCAAAAGAGGAGTTTTTTCATGACAAGATGATAGCGTTCCTCACGCTCACTCTTAGTTCCCTCATGAAGCGCACAAACATCCGACCATAGTGCATGGGCATCTTTGTGGTTCCTCACTCGATTGAACACATCTTTGCAAAGGCCTCTAAAGATGGTGTTTTGAGCCTTTGCATTCCACTTCTCATAGTTCACCTCATCGCCTTGTAGGTGAGTAGCATCCTGAGGTTTTGGGAAGCCATGTGAGGCGGCTCTAAGAATACCAACATCTAGATCTTCAAGATACGCCTCCATGCGAATTTTCCAATAAGGAAAATCATCTCCCTCAAAGATAGGAGGAGGTCCATCCCTGTGAGACATCTTGCTCTATGTGGTTAAGCCTAAATACGTGAGCACGAGGCTCCAATGCCAATTGAAAGGATCAAGATGCCCAGGAGGAGGGGTGAATTGGGCTAATTTCAAATTTCTTTGCAATAATCAAATCCTATGGTTAGCCCAATTAACCCCTTGTGCCTAGAAAGTATTTCTATTAATCTAACGCACAAAAGTTTAGCACCCTAAGTTCCAATCCTACTCTAGCACGGCAATTCTAGGAATGTAAAAGACAAGTATTGAATTGCTCAAAGTAAATGCTTAAAGTAAAGAGAGGAGAAGAAACGTGGCGATGTTTTGCCAAGGTATCGGAGAGTCGCCACTCCCCACTAGTCCTCGTTGGAGCACCCGCGCAAGGGTGTAGCTCCCCCTTGATCCACGCAAGGATCAAGTGCTCACTATGGGTTGATTCTGACACTCCGTCGTGGTGAATCACCCACAAGCTCCGTCGGATGATCACCAAACTCCCAATCACCACCAAGCCGTCTAGGTGATGGCGATCACCAAGAGTAACAAGCATGAACTCTCACTTGACCACGACAAGCCTAATGAGAAGGGTGGATGCACACTTTGCTACTCTTGATCTCACTAATGAGGGCTCTCTTTGGGATTCTCAAATCTCAATCACCTCACTAGGACTTTGCTCTTCTTGGCACTCTCAAACATGTTTCTTAGCTGTTGGAATGAGCAAAAGTACCCCCACACACGAATGGAGGTGGTATTTATAACATGGGCTAAAAAACGAACCGTTATGTGCCTCTGCGGGGTGACCGGACGCTCCATTCATGTTGACTGGACGCTCCGGTCAGTACACCCCGAACTCCAGTGTTCCGGTCAGCACTGACCGGACATGTTCGGTCATAATTTTCCCTCTTTGGAACCTTACTGGAGGACGCTGGCCCTCAGCGTCCGGTCACTTGACCTCTCAGCGTCCGGTCACTTCCAGATGACTTCACCTTGATCAAATGAACTGACCGGACTCTGAGCCAGCGTCCGGTTGCACCGAAGCCAGCGTCCGGTTAGTATTTGACCCTCCATTCACTTCCAACTCTCGATCATATGTGAATGAAGTTTGTCCATTGGATCTAAGGACTATTTTGGAGCTACCTAGCGCTAATTTTAGCAAGTGTGCACCACACCTAACCCACTAGACTCACCTAGGTCAAGCTACCCATCTGTACCCCCCTTAATAGTACAGCCAAAGGAAAAACAAAGTCCTAAACTACTCTAAGTGCCACTCTAACTCCAATCGACACTTAGAACTAGTCCATCCTTAACCTTGTCATCCATCCTTTGAAAACTGAAACAATTTCCATCGTGGGGCCATGACCATCATGATAGCCCAAACGATCTCCATTACCGTGTCCTAACTTAATTTGCCTCTACAAAACACACATTAGTCACAGTAATCATGTATTGTCATTAATCACCGAAACCCAACTAAGGGCCTAGATGCTTTCAACTACGAGCGCCGAGTGCTCTAGTGCTGTTCATGCACTTCTTCCAGTTTCTCCCATTTCGGTTTGTCCAGCCCCTCTCTTTCCTGCCGCCCCTCGACGTCCCCGAAAGGTCAAATCCTTCACCCCCAAGCTTTTTTATTCTGATCGTGTGTTTGGTTCTGGAATCGCTGCCTGCTGCTGCACATTCTCCTCGCATTGATTCTGAAGGAGGCTCCGTGCCGTGGAATTGCTCTACTCGCTTTCTTTCAAAAAAGAAAAAGAAAGAATTGGTCTGCTTGCTTTTGGTTTGTGTGATTGATGTTCCTCTGGTGCTTCAGTCGATTGAGATTCAGCTTGGATGCGTTTGCAGGTTCAGGTTCATGGAGAGATGGAGCCTGGGCGCCAGCGTGGTGGCTCTCCTACTCTTGTTGTTTGCTGCTTCTCATGGAAGAGGTAGTTCCGTGCGATTCTCTTATGCTTGTTGGGTTGCTGTTGTATATAAATTGGCATCAAAATGATTTCGACAGCAAGCTAGCTTTAATAGTCCGTAACAAACAAGATAATTATCTTATTTTCATCGATTGTGCTATGAGTGGAATAAGCATGTCATTGCATTTGCAAACATCTCAAATGCTATTGTTTTACATAGGGCCATAGATAAAAGGGACACCTACCAACTATTTGATGGAATTGCCAGGTAGTGGTTGTCCCTAGTTTTTTTGGCAGGTTTTGTTTTCCACTGATTATTCACAATTTCCATGTCCTTCCACCTTTTGTGTCAAAGGTTAATCTCATGATTCTCTGTTGTCTCTAGGTGTATATGATAGATTTAACTGTGCTGTTTACGTGGACATGCTCAAGATGCAATGACTTGACTCAAGTAAGGGACTGTCAAGTTTGTTCTCTTCTACTTACTGAAATACTTTAAAACATAAAGTTGTTTAAAAAATGGCTATGGGACAGGATAAGCTGGCTTCTAGTTTTGATATGGTTTTGTATTGCTGAAATAGGGCTTCGAGATGAGATCTCTAATTGTTGATGTGGAGAACTGCTTGCAGGTACCTATCCCTCCACATTTTGAATTAAGTTCTTATAACTTTTCTATGAAATTGTATGTCTCTGTGCTATCAAACCCATCAAGCTTTTCAAGACATACCCTTCCCTTTACCTACCGTTCTTTGGATGAATAATGTAACAGGCATTTGTTGGTGTAGCTCTTAATCTGAATTCGATAATTGTTGCAATTAGGGGAACTCAAGAGAATAGGTACTGAGTTATTTGCTATTGCTTCCACTGTTCTCTATTTAAACAAAGTTTGCTTTACGTTTACTGTTTCCAATTTAGTTGTGATTTATGCTTAGATTTGATTAACCAGTGTACAGAATTGGATAAAAGACTTGATATGGAAGCAGCTTGATCTAAGTTATCCAAACATGCCAAACGCGAAGGTTAATGCCAATGAAGTTTCTATTGTATTCTCTTCTAAAAGAAAAAGAAACTGAAAGTGTAATTTGTCAATGTGCAAGTTCTTAAAAAGTGCACCACTCTCTAAGTATTACTATCTGCAATCCAGTTATTTGGTCTTAGCACCTCATTTCTAAGAACTGTAACCACTTTACGGATGATCTTAGCACCAGATTAATAGGAAAACCAATTCCTGGTTGGGTCAATCGACTTGCAAGGCTAGGTAATAAAACATGTGCTCCTCTATATATTGTCTTTGAAAGTTTATGGTGATTTATTATAGCCAAGAAGTATGCAACATTAGCAGTTCAATCATTCTCCAGCTCTGCAAGCATGCAATACATTTCTTACTAGTCTTGTCCAGTTCAAATATGTGCTCCTCTATATATTGTCTTTGAAAGGAATATTGTGAAACTCATACATGATATGTTGTGATCAATGATAACTAGTTATCCTTGCCACATGCAATACATTTCTTACTAGTCTTGTCCAGATTATAGGCATATACCTACCGGAGTTTTTCCTCATGGGGCATGTATGGCCCCATTATGAAAGTGAAAAACATCAGAAGCATAAACCTTAATATTTGATGTCAATATCTCCCATGATTTGAATTGCATTTTTGGATGTAACTGAGTCACTGACAAATGAAACACATGGATCTATTAGGTTGGTTTGTAACTTTGTATCAAAACATATACTTTTTTTGTTGCAAAAGAACACACATATTGGGATGAAAATTCCAATATCTTACAATGGAGGATAATCCAAACTATTTCTAGGCGCCTTCTGCATCTGCCTTCTACCAGAAAGCATGCGGCTTGAGTCAACTGAGACAAAGCATCTTGTAGACTGTCGTTTCTCAGGTAGATTCTGGTGTTCTCTATTTCCTGTCATAACTGGTGGTTTCTCATGCTATTTATAACTGACAATATCATGCATATAGATCTCCTTGCAGCCATTTTTCATGTCTATACATTGTACTATTGTCCATTCTGGTGTGTTTATGCCCTATTGTTATCCAGTCTCATGTCATATTGTTGTCTGTGAATTTAGATGGTTCCAACACCACCAGCAACGGTAACTTTGATGAAGATGACTTGGAAGACAAACACCTGCTTCCGACATCTTCGGTTGGTGAAGACACAATTGTAAAAGAAGTTCATAGATGAATGTCTGATGAAGCCATACAGTGACTTCTCTCTATATTCTAAAACGCAATGGGTTTCAACACTCAATGTGTAGCTTGTCATTCATTATGTACATTGTCATTGTATTTTAAAAATGTAATGAGCTTTGTCTGTTCTGATATGATTTGAGGGAGCACGTGTTGGTAATTTAATTTTTTTTGCGAAAAAATGCACTGTTAGAGCGGTTGGTACTGTAGCCACCCCTACAAATCGATTTGTAGGGGCGACTGGTACTGTAGCCACCCCAACAAATCAATTTTGTAGGGACGGCTAGTAACACCAGCCACCCCTACAAAATCGATTTGTAGGGGCGGCTGATAACACCAGCCGCCTCTACAAATCGATTTGTAGGGGCGGTCTGGGAACCACCCCTACAAATGCATGATTTGTAGAGACGGTATGGTAGGGGCGGCTGGCCGAACCATCCCTACAAATGCACTGTAGCCACCCCTGGAAATCATATTTGACGTAGTGGCATGTACCACAGACCGACGTGCAGATGTGCTATCCTGAAGACTTTGTCCACGCGCCGTAAACCTGTAGCTTCCTCGATGACGATATTTGTCTAGAAATCTAGCCGCCGCCGATGCTTCAGTCGACCCACCGTAGCCATCCGTGTGCAACTCACACGTGCTGGCCATGACCGTGCTCCACCTTGCGCCATATCTGCTTCGCATCACCATACGCTGCACGACACCTTGTAGATGCTTAATCCTCAAACCTCTAGGTGATCTTCCGCACTGCCTTTAGATCCAATCCAACCATAGCTCTAGATACCAATTGTTAGAAATTAGCCCCCATAGCGACAAGATGTCTGTCAATTTCCACGTGCGGAAGCGTAGATTAAATCTATCGAGACGAACATGCAAGATCACGGACGACACCAGAGGCACGATGTTTTTTAACGAGGTTCAGCGATGTGCCTAATCCTCGGAGCATGACTATGGACGCTCCTCCCAAAACCAGCAACAACGGCCGCTCTAGGGTCCCAGCAACATGCCGCCGCCCTCCTGCGAACCTATTGCTATGTCGTCATAGTTACAACAGCAGCCCTCCTCTCATATTAATGAGGAGACCAGGTTACGGAGTCCAACACCAACTCTACCCTATACTACCAAATACAACTCAGAGTCCTAGTATAACCAAACTCAGTACATAATAGTGGACACATATTCTAACAGTTACCACGAAAAAACACACCACAGGTTTGGCCTATGTTACCTTCTAAACATATATATACCTGTGTTGTTATCAAAACTGGCAAGAGGTGCCCAACCTCTTCGTCAGCCATGAGCCTTGGGCTATAGTTTGCTTCCTGTCATGGAACATGCTCGGGAGCAACTCCTGGAACTTTTCAAGAAATGCACTCCATTCATTGGCAGTCAAATCTGACAGCTTCACAAAACTTGAGCTGGGAGGCAACATCTCATTGGTGCTCCAACCTACAGACTGATACTCGCTACGGTAGCCATTATAATAGTCAGTTTTAGCACTCACCCTATTCTTTGGGACATCATTGCGGCGCCTTCTATTTCTAGTAAAGCAAAGCCCCATTGGACACACCGATGATTTTGAGGTAGATAGAGTACAGTTAGGAAATGGACTGGTGTATGTGTTGGCATCATCTTGACTCGCCTCGTTTTTGGCTTCCTCCTCATTGTCCTTGTTTCCCTCAGGCAATCTTGAAAGTGGGTTCCTAAAACTTCCCCCAGTAGACCTATATTTGTTAAAAAATGATATTTCACATGTAGCTGAATCATCAGCTGAGTCAAGATCAAACTGGGTGAAGTTTGCATCACTATCATCATCATCATCTTCTTCTTCTTCTTCAAAGTTTGTTTCTTGTAAAAGCAATTCTATCTCCTTAACCCAATTCCTTACTTCCATACACATAACCTCAAGCACACTTGGCTCCTCTTCTTTTTCAGTAAACTATCTGCTCATCATGTCCCCTATCTCTAACAAGCAGTGGCCAGAAGCTACAGCTTCCTTGAGAAATATTGTTGAGAGGACCAACACCCTAAGACTTGCCTCATGAATCATGGGCAGCTCCATGCGAAGCATTTCAATGTCCTTTATAGGGTCCAAATCTTTGATATACTCTAGTTCTTCTTCAGAGAAAGGAATAGATGCTTGTGGTCAATGAATCCACTCAAAGTAAGGATCTTCTAGACTTTCTGGAAGACATAGACCATGATCAATGGGAATAAGTTTTGTTTGAGCTTCAAAACGGCTAGATCCATTATCAAGGTTCTTGACTAGAAGATTGCCACCGTGCCTATCAGTGTTAAAGATTCTGATATCGAGTATGCCAATCCTGTGAATGGAAGAGATAGGGAGGCTCGATGTTCCATGGTCACTAGCATCATAGTCATGTGGAATGAATTGTTGCAACGAGGCAATCTTGCTATGAGCCTGTGATCTATTCCTATTGGTCTTGTTTTTACAGTTAACATCTTCATTCACATGAAACACACTATGAGTAACTTTCACTAACATAGTAAGAGGGACTCTTGATAATTCTTGTGATCAAGGAGGTATGCAGCGACCTCCCGAAATCTTGTCTCACCAACCCATACAGATCTTTTGAGGCCTGGCTGCCCAAGAGTCTTCCCCACAAAACCTTTAGGATTATTTGGAGCAAAAGGTTCCTCATCAGTTGGTTTAATAATTGCAACACGTTGCCCCTAGATATCCCAAAAATAGTAGGCACCTCCCATTCCGCCAGTAACAGCTACTGGGTCAACACCATTTGTAATTCCCTTGATAATATCCTTAACCAACTCCTTCATTGCAGCAGAAGGGCTTGAACAACCTAGGATTTCAATAACTTTACTCCGATCATGTTGCTGACATTCTTTTCCTTTAGGAGAGAGGCAAGGTGTTGAGCAGCTTCTATGCTTGTGATTTCTGGTGAGAAGCAATGGTGAGTCATTTCAAACATAGCTAAGATCATTGTTCAAAACCTGACCACCAAATGTCAGTGAGCTCTCCTCTATGGGTACATTAAGGGCTAACTCCAGCTTCTTTTTTACCGTGTGTGCATTTTCTCCTGGCTCTAGTTCAATGCCTAGGACAGAACCACTATTAGTTTGAACAAACATGCGCTTGCAGTTAAGGGATCCCCCCCAGTTATGCTCTTTGAGGGGTAATCACTACCCAAGTTGTGATCCAGAACCACAACAGCCATTTGTGTCTTAATAGCAGCATCAGTGTTGTAAGGTATAGACTGCTATGAAGAAATTATGGGTGCTAGCAAACACTAGTTGATGAGCTGGCAACAATAGAGAGGGCACAACAAATTTTTCCAACTTATGACAATCGGACAAATTACCAATTACTGATTGATTGGCATGTCGATGTACACATTATGATGTTGTTACATCTAATACTAAGTGCTACTCATTACAGAACTAAATGGCATAGATCCTGCAAACAATAAATAACAAAATAGATGTCCACAAAATGAGTAAGAAAAGGTATGATCAAATAATTTAGGAGAAAGCTAACAAGATGCCCATACGCTCAAACATAGCGAATAACAATAAAATGAAAGTAAATGTAAACCATGGTAGAATTTTAGGGATGGTGACATCCATGTACTATTTTTATGGCTCTACCAATTAAACGAAAGGATTAGGTAAATTGGGATATCATTTTTCATACAAAAGGGTTTAGCTATAGGATTTCAAATTCAGTGCTTCTTTGTTTCCTTACTTCAAACATGATGGTATTATCCAGAATGCTATGGTCCCAAAAGCCGAGAAGAAATTAAATAGACACACACCAATGTATTTGCTTAAGTAGAATTGCAACACAAATAATCATAAGTATAAAAAACTAGTACTAGGTAATATCGATTTCTTTGAAGTCATACGATCCAAAACTTGACACATGATTTAATGGGTCTAAATTCATTTGCTCCACTTGCATGCTAGCAGTAATTGGTTAATGAGCTATAAAACATCTGTGTTGCTTCTCCCAAGTTGATTGATAACAATAGGCATAAGAATCCTTTACAAAAAGAACTATAGGCATAACAAGAAAAACTATAGTTTCTCCCAACTTCCAAAAGTATATAAAAAGAACTGAGTCTATCAATTTGTTTGATGTGGTACACTCCAGAACTCAAATTATGCCATACGATTGAATGGGTCTAGATTAATTTGTTCCACCTACACGCAAGCGATAATCGGCTAATGGACTCTATAGCATCTCCATAGCTTTTCCCAAGTTCATTGGGAACTATAAGCATAACAATAAAATATATAACATTTTCCTCAACAAACCCTGCTCATTTCATCATAGGCACCCTAAAAATTCCTAGAAAAAAACCAAGAAAAAGGATGTTGATCCGTGCTACTGACAAACATAATAATCTCCTTCATTCTAGCCAATTTTTTGGAGGCTTTGTGGTGTATGTAACTGCATATTATCCTTATATGAGAAGCACATTCCAAGAAGGGTAAAATAGAGAGGGGGTAGAAGCAGAGATTAAGGGCATGTGTGGTTTTCTTGACATATTTATCACCTCACCTTGCAAGCCCAGAGAGCCAATTGTCTTGCCTAAAAAAGTGAGAGGAAAACTTACTTGCACAAGAATCGAGATAACTAGCATAGCATCCAAACATGTAATGTTCTAACTTCTTTTCAGGCAAGGCTAGGCAAGTTGCAGCAAGACATCCAAAGACCCCCTAAAGTCATGGCTGAATCTGCACTGTCTAGCCACAACACATCATTCTTTGCCACCAAATCGGAGCAACAACAACAATGACACTGAGACCATGAGGGGATTAGAACTCTTCGTTTAGACCGTGTTGCGCGGGGGTGGTGACAAGAGGGCAACCTATTCCAGCAGGAAGGAGTCCCACTTCCATGAACAGGCAAGGCCTCAATGCTACCAAGAGGATGACCAAGACTAGCCAACATTGTCCCATTTATAGCTCAGGTCGCCATCCACCCAGGGATGGACCAAACTAATAGCTAGCTGTGGTTAATAAAGAGGCAGTGAGACCACCACGGTTAGCGTCCTCTGTGTGTGTGTGTGCGCGCGCACGCGCACGTGCACAATCACGCACGTGTGTGTGTGCGCGCGCGTGCGTGGCAATTATTGTTGGTGACGAACGACATCATTTTAGCCATGGCTGAGAATATACTTTGTGCATTTTTGGACCTGCCAGAAGCAATATCTCTACTTTAGTAAAACCTCATCTCTGCATGAAATGCAAGCTTATCTAGAGATCCTCCTATTTTTAGAGCATGTCTCAGACCATATTATGTTGTAGAGTTGTTCTTAGTAGTGGGTGCCAATTTGCGATGGGGTCAGTTAAGAACGGGGCATGGTAGGTAGTGCGCCAATCTCGTAGAACCAAAAAAAATTCTTGTCGTTGTGATGGACAAGGGTATGACGATGAACCACCCAAACAAATTGAACATAGACTAGAAGTTGGATGTAAACTATCATGGAACCGCCCCAAACAAATTTTATGGGGTCTTGTTGTGTATATAACTATTTATTATCCATATATAAGAAACACATCCAAAAGGAGGTTAGAGGGAGAAAGAGGATATTAAAATCATAGCTAAATCTGTACTGTCTAGCTCAAACATACCTCTTTGCCCTCAATTAGAGTAGCAACAACATTGACACTGACAGCAGGGGGATCGGAACTCACTGTTCTAGCCGTGTCATGTGGGGGTGGGGGCGACGAGGGGGGGGGAAGCCTATTCCAGCAGGCAAGGAGTTCCACTCATATGAACGGACAAGTCCTCGTCGGCGCCGATGAGCAGCAGATCGAGACTGGCCAGTGTTGCCCCCCAGTTACAGGCTTAGGTCGCCATCCACCCTAGGGACGGGCTAAACTAATAGTTAGCCATGGTTAAAAGAGAGGCAAGGCAACCACAACCGGCATCCTCTTATAGCCTACTGCTGGCCCTCACCAACCCCTCTCTCTCTCACACGCTCGCTCGCAGGGGCTCTTGTAGTTGGTGATGGATGACATCCTTTTAGCTATGGCTGAGAATAGGCTCTGTGCATTTTTGGATCTGTCTTAGCTCGAAGCAAGATCTTTTCTTTAGTAAAACCTGATCTCTGTATGCAATCCGATCTTATCTAGAGATCCTCCTATTTTTAAAGTACTCCTTGGACTCTATTATCTTTAGAAATGTTCTTAGTAGTGATTGTTGATTTATGACTCCATCGATGAAGAATAGAGCATGGAAGATAGCATGCCGATTGTCGAAACACGGGAGAACATGATGAGTCGGCTGAGTGCGTAGAACCAAAGAATTTTCTTGGCATAAAAACAGAAATTTATTTTCTTGTCTTTCTGATGGAATAGGGTTGACAATGAACTGTCCAAACAAACTAAAGGTAGACTAGAAGTTGGATGTAACTATCATGGAACCGGACAAACAATTTTCTTGTCTTTTGAAGTGATATACTTAGGTTCCTCATGTGTAAATCAACCATGGGTGAGTACTTGCAAACCTAAGGGAATGGGTAAAACATATGGAGTTGACAAGGAAGTCCACCTATTTTCATTTGCAAAACAGTTTAAAACTGGGTTTTCATCATTTGTAGAACAGTTTAAGGCTGATTTTTTTTACTAATTGGCACGATATTATGTCAATTTCATTGATAGAGAAGAGAGATTTACATCTTAGCTATCTGGGTTTTTTTTAAAAGAAACATGTAATGCTCTCTCGCACTATAAAAGTCGCCAAACATTTTACATATAACATGATCCAGATGGTGTCTCCTCCTTGATTTTTGCAAAGACTTGTTGGCTCCCGTTATTCAGAGTTTTATGAACCCCTCAACTCACAAATATAGGTGTGCCGAGTACCCCCACCACTATGGTTTTCGTGCAGTTTCCCCATCTCTAGGACGATTTTACTCCTCCCAATTTTCAAATTTTAGAAAGCTAATTATTAAAAATTATTCGAGAAAGATAAAAATAAAGCTCTCTGTTTATTTTATTCATCTAGCATAATCATTGGTTTACTCAGTAATCTTATGGAGCTTCTGAAGATGATTTACTTATTTTTAAAATCATTTGTCTCAGTCTCTCCAACACAGTTTGATATGCATGCGTATCTGTGATCGGAAAAACTATTTTTCTCTCGTAATGATAAGAAAAAAGAGAGGAAAAAAACATCTGGCAGCCACACCAACAGTCCCCTCGATCCTATTCAGCAGGTAGGCAGTGCCACATGGCAGCCATCGAGAGCGTGGTGCCTATAGCTGGTCATGCAGCCCGAGGCACAACGGCACGACACAAAGCCCATTTTTTTAGCCCGACACGAGCACGACACGGCCCAATGACATGTGGGCCTGGGCTGGCCCACCCCGAGGTAGCAGGCCATGCCTAGGCCACTGCTCAGGCCTGTGGGCTGGCCCGGCATGGCCCGGCCTGCGTCAGCCCTCCCGACAGTGGCCCGGCCACCCTCTTCCCCCTCCTCACTCCACTCCTCCCCTCCCAGGCTCCCCGCGGCCCAGCGCGCTGCTTGGCCCAGCATCCGTCCTCGCCTCCCCCCTCCTCATACATAACGCATGCCGCGGCCACCGCGGCTTACACCCAAAAACCCTAGCTCATTTCACTCGCTCACCTCGCCTCGCTCTCATCTCGCGGCTCTCGCCTCGCCTCGCTCTCGAGTCTCGCCCTCGTAGTCTCGCTCTCGGCTTCATCCTCCTCGACTCCGGTGAGGTGACCTCAACGATCCGCCTACCGTCAGCGAGCAGCTTCCAACTTGATCCCCTCCCTGCTCCCTCTCCGCCTCTCTCTTCTCCCTATCCCTACCTCCCCTCTAGATCTCGGTGACTATGTGAGTTCGTGTCCCTGTCTGCCCCTTCTCCGCCGCTCGCTGTCCTTCTAACCGGTGTGTCGTCTTCTTTGGGTGGCCCTTGTCTTCTCCGGCATTAGCCTCCGGTTGAGCAGATACATTCCTAACCCTAACCCTAACCCTAACCCCGCCTACCACCGGTGAGCAGCTCCCTACTACTCCTGAGTCCTACCTGATCCCCTCCCTGCTCCCTCTCCGCCTCTCCCTTCTTCCTATCCCTATCTCCCCTCTAGATCTAGGTGATTATGTGAGTTTGTGTCCCCATGTGCCCCTCCTCTGCCGCTCGCCATCCTTCTAACATTACTATCGTCTTCTCTGGGTGGCCCTCGTCTTCTCTGGCACCGGGCTCCGGTAGCGTAGGTACATCCCTATCCCTAACCCTAACCCTAACCCTAACCCTAATCCTAATCCTCCTCTTCTTCCATTGATGAATGGTTTGTGATCTATTCTGATGTACTATTTTCCTCCTCCATGTCTTTACGCAGGTCGGTAGCCGATGCGTCGTCCTCTAGCTGTGGCATAGAGCGACCAAGGCTACCCCACTCACCGTTGAGGAACGATGCTGGAGAGCCCTTCGTGGTCTAGGGCGCCATGGCTAGTGCTGATGACGAGATCGTCTGGCCACTCATCGGTAACGACGATCTCATCACGGCAGGCCTGGCACCTGAGGACGATGACGACACCTAAGAGGACGCTGCTGCCTTGTTCGATCTGGACGGCGGCGGTGGTGAAGGGGCAACGGCGACTGAGACCCCGGTCTACTCCAATAGCTCAACTCTATCTGTTGCTGGTACTGGTACCACTTCTAGAACTATTGTTGGTAAGTGTAAATATGTTGTGTGGGCTGATTTTGATGAGATCTATGAGACTGTGAATGGTAGGAAAATCTACACTAAAGCTACCTGTAAAATGCGTAAGCATACTTTGTCCGCTAGATCTAATGCTGGCACTGGGCACTTGAAGAGGCACCAGAAATCTTGTAGGCAGAAAACTGATCAAGCTGCTAGGGTTCAGTCTAGGCTTGCTTACAATGCTGATGGTTCTGTGCATAACTGAGACTATAAACCTGATGTTGCTAGATCAGAATTGTGTCGCTTGATTGCTAGGCTTGATTTGCCGTTAGATATTGGTGAGACAGAGGCCTAGGAGGATTACATTGTCCATGCTCATAACCCTAGGTTTGTTAAAGTATCTAGATAGAGCACCACTAGAGTTCTGAGTAAACTGTTTACTGAACGTCGTAATATGCTTAAGAATTCTGTGTTGTCTGCTGCTTTCTCTGTTGCTCTGACATCAGACATATGGTCTGGTAATGCTAAGGAGGATTACATAGTGTTGTTGCTCATTTTGTTAGTGTTGATTCGGAGTTACAGAAAAAGGTTATTGGGCTTAGGTTGATTGAGGTGAAACATACTGGTAAAAATATTGCTGAAAGAGTTACTTGTGTGGTTGAGGAGTTTGGTCTCATTAATAAGGTTTTCTCTGTAACTCTAGACAATACTTCTTCTAATGCTAAGGCTATGGAAACTTTGACACCTATGTTTGCTGGTTATTTGGGTTCTGATTCTACACCTGAGCATGTTGATCCTTCTAAGCATAAGTACAGTCTTGTACATTAACGTTGTGCTTGTCATATCATTAATCTAATTGTAAAATCTGGTTTAAAGATGTTCAAACCTTACACAAAAGATTTTAGAACTGCTATTAACTTCTTAAATTCCTCTAATCAAAGAATTGCTATGTTTAAGAAATATTTGTACTGCTTAGGGTGTTAGACCTAGAAAGTTTGGCTTAGATATGGATGTTAGATGGAATGCTACATATCTTATGCTTAAACACTTTGTTCCATATAAGCATAGTTTTTCTGTGTTCATTAATTCCTAATTATGGCTCTGAATTGTTGTCTGCAAGGCATTGGTATATATCTGAAAAGATATTAGAGTTTCTGGAACTATTTTATGACTTCACTGTTGTTGTTTTTTGTGTTTACTATCCAACTAGTCCACTTATCCTGAACCATCTGCTATAAATTACTTCTCATTTACATGCAAATGAAAAAGATCAAAATCTAATTGTTATTGTATATCCTATGAAGATTAAATTCCTTAAATACTGACAGCATATACCTCTGTTATATTCATTTGCATTCATTCTTGATCCTAGAGCTAAGATGAGAGGTTTATTTAGAGTTCCTGGAATTACTTAAAGAGAGCACTGCTTGTGATTATACTTCATATTATGCTGATGTGAAAACTTAAAATTTACAAGTTATTTAACAAATATGAGAGAAAGTTTGGTACAAGCTAGGAGTCAAAGGGTTGCACAGCCTGCAAGCCATACAGGTAAGAGAAAACAGGTATGGAGAAGAATCTTTGGAGGCCCTGGATCTGTTGTTGGTCCTTCCCCTGCATGTGCCCCACTTTATCTACTTCTACTACTAATGAGCTCTTAGTTTATCTGGACGGTGACAATGTCACTGCATATGAGGATGATTTTGATTTACTTCTCTGGTGGCGTGACGACAAACTAACCTATCCAATCCTATCTATAATGGCTAGATATATTATGTCGGTTCCTGTTTCTACTGTCTCTTTAAAATCATGTTTTAGCTTGACAGGAAGGATCATCGAAGAGCGATGACGCTCCCTGTTGCCTGAAACGGTGGAGATGCTGGCCTGCATAAAGGATTAGGAGTTGGGAGAGAGCAGATTACAACATGTTATTGACAACCGAGAACTGGAGGACTCTTTCAAGAATCTGTACCTCGATGATGATGTAGATGAGGCTGCTGGTACTGCTGGTGCTGGTTCATCTAGGGGCTGGGGCTAGGACTGGTTCATCTGGGGCTGGCTACATCTAGGACTAGGGACTGCTGGTAGTTAATCTGTTATCTTCTATTTTGTATCTGTCTTCTGTGACTGTCAAGTGTGACTTGGGACCTTTGAACAATAATGGAAGAGTTAATCTATTATTAAGAGCTTGTGCTGCACTCTTTTTCTCTTTCTAGGATTTCTCACAAGGTTGAGTTTTACCTAGAAAGATTTTTAATGAGACAGCATTGCACAAATAGCTCATTTATCTTATCTCATCTTTTGTTTTGTTGGCTTGAATTTGGTCATTTGGAGTTTGCTAAGTTCTTGACTTAGAAGTTAGAATCTGTGTGTGATCAGCTTTGTGGCTGAGTGTTGGTCTGTTGTATGAGAATGAGAAGAATTTTGGAGTTTGCTTAGTTCTTGACTTAGAAGTTAGAATCTGAGAAGAATTTCTGAACATTTTGACAATTTGTGAATCTGTGATCAGTTTGACTTGTGAAGTTCTTGACTTATTGAGATTTTAAAATTTGAATGAATGAATTTGTGCTAACTGTTGGATGAGAAGAATTTTAAGGTGACTTACGATCACCAGGCTTTGGGTCGGCCCAACCCGTAGTTCTGGTCGTGCTTCTCGGGCTAGCACGGCACGGATGTCGGCCCGGAGAGCCATGCTTGGGCCGAAGGCCAGGCACGACGTCCAGAGGGGCACACACGGGAGGCACGCCGTGTTGTGTCGGCACGTCCGCCTACGGGCTGGCCCAGGCCCGTGCCGGGGTGTGTCGGGCCGGGCCGTTGACCAGCTATAGTGGTGCCTCATCCCCTCTCCATTTTCCACCCACCACTCATCCACAACTTTTTTTTTGTTTTTTGTTTTTTAGCATCAATAGATAGAAACTCATCCACAGCTTCCCGAATTTGTCGGTTCTGCTTCGCTCGCGGGCGCTCCTCTCCGCTCCTCCGATGGCGCCGCCGCCCACCAGCTCCTCATTCCTCCGCCCGCCGCCGCTGCCACACCACCCGCACCCTCGCCTCCATTTCCGCCCTCCCTCCGCCTCCTTCCGCGTCGCCGAAATACTTGGCGGTCGGGGCCTCTGCAACGGCGAGGTCGGCGTCCGCAAAGAACTCGCCTCCGGCTCCTCCGCCTCCACCACCACCTCGCCCGCGCCCTCTCCTTCTCCTTCGACAGAGTCTCCTCCGCCCCCGGTTGATCTGGACGCGTTCGAGAAGGAGATGATGGGCCTCACAGGCGGCTTCCCCGGCGGCGAGGTCGGCCCTCAAGGACTTCGTCGCCAAGAACCCACCGCCTCCTCGTTCCAAGAAATCAGATTCCCAGCTTCCCCCGCAAGCCACGCTTTCCGCGCCTCCGCGGACGCCGGAACTGCCGCTGTTCCTGCCGGGCATGGTGGTGCTGGTCAAGAACCCCAACAACGCCTACCACATGTACTGCGGGATCGTGCAGCGCGTCACCGACGGCAAGGTTCGCGGTGCTCTTCGAGGGAGGAATCTGGGACAGGCTCATCACCTTCAATCTCGACGAGCTCGAGGGCAGGGAGAAGGGGCCGCCCATGGTGAACCCCAAGTCTGTGGTGCTAGAGGATCTTGTCGCGCAGCTTGAGGAGGACGATGATGATAAGGAGAACGAAGCGGCCAAGAGGGAGAAGGAACCTGAGGGCGCCGCGGCGGCGGCATGACCACGCTTCTTCTTCCTGTTATATCATCCTGTGTGTGTATGTATGTATACAGCTAAAATAAAATAAAATGTTTGGGGCTAATTAAAGGGAACGATAATATAGCTCTTATAAGTGTGTGTGTGTGTGTGTGTGTGTGTGTGTGTGTGTGTGTGTGTGTGTGTGTGTGTGTGTATATAGTTGAAATGTTAGTGTGAATTGGGGGCATGGAACAATTGCCATATGCTTGACCACATTGGCCTGGATGGCTTCTCCTTGGATTCTTTACCTTGTAATAATCACAATGCTACAAGACTGTTTCAATTTATAGTGAGGAGCTGTGGCATATATATGGATGAAGGCTTGGTAGTTGGTATGCAAAGATGGACAAATCTACTTGGATGAGGAATTTAGTTCTGTGGGATCAGTATGTTTTGGTCATATTATGCAGGTAAGTTTTTGTTAGCGCTAGTGGTTATCTAGACATTCTGTAGTTTCGTGTCTGTGAGTACAATAAGTAACACTCTTCTCTAACATACATACAAGCTTTGTACTGTGTGTTTTTGTTCATGTTCTTGGCACGCAGAATTATGTTGAATGGTTGAGATAGAAACCCCACTGTTCTGCATTTTACCGCAGTTTCCCTAACTCTAGTTTCTTGAGCACAATAGGTCCAGGCTTGTTTATATATGTGTGGTCAGGGCCATCAAGCCGGTAGCCACATAGAGTACTGATGTTTTCTTGTGTAGTTTTATTGTAAGATGGTTAATTTCATAATTAAGCAGGCCATAGGCTCCTGTGCATTGCTGGATTGCTGCCGCTCTTAATATGCCTTTTGGGGCTTTCTCGTCAGTCTATTGTTTTTCTCACTGCCACGCAAGTAATGGTGCTTCTCAGGTATAGTCGTATAGAGTTTGAATGCTTGTGCTATTAATGTCATGTCCAATGTTTTGCTTCTCTGCTTGTTAATCTCATGGCCACAGTATTGAAGACAGAATAATGCCTGTCATTAGTCAGAAAAATAGAAGGCACATGGCATACTTTGAGGCTTATTTGTCCACTGGTGTTCAAGATAATTTGTGAATGGTTGCTACTATCAAAGTTTCATAAGAGAATTTGATAAGGAAACTACAGTAGGAGTGCAATGTGTGATTTAAAAGGTTGCAATGTGCTGTAGATGTAAAATGTTTCTAGTGTATCAAAATTCAAATGTTAATCTTCTTAGTCGACGGTCCTTTGTTGACTACAAACAGGATACTATAGGGCTCAAATTCAACTTGAGCCACAGGGCCTCCAATGAGGCCAGTACCGCCCTGTAGGTTGCGCCTCACTTGACCATAGCAGCCTATCTGGATGAATTGAGCTAAAATCCCATTTATGAACTGATGAGTCTGGTAGGGCTCTTTGGGTAGCGCTGCCCCACTTAATCCTAGCAGCCTGTTGGGTGATTAATAAACCCCTTTTATGAAGTTCTATCTGCACTTGATTGCTAACTATGAAACAACTTCAAATTGTTTTGCTATAGTTGTTTCATTTCGGAACAAAATTCATAACTTGTTCTCCATCATTTGCATATTTGTTCGCTAAGTTGTCTCGTTATTCTTGTGTTGTATCCATAGCAGTGAGGCTAATGTTCTGAGGAAACTCCAACCTCGGAGTACCTGGTATCTAACTGGACTCGGTTCTCTTGCAACAACAACAAAGAGAATATGTTGCTTTGCACGCGTTCCGCCGTCTTAGTGCGCAGGTAACGCTATATTACACCTGAACCATTATCTTCCTTTATTTCTAACTTATATATCAGTCGATTTTGACCCCCAAAAAAATCCATCAGATGCAAAATGCAATGCTTCAACCAAGTTCAGAGCATTTCCTGAAGTATCAAGAGCAACCACCTTCCATGCCTAAACTGCTTCACCCCAAATTTTGCTGATCATCTCCATCGTAGTTTCAAATTTTCAATGGTCCTCAATTGTCGGCAATTCATTGGGCTGCAACACATACAGCTGCTGGCCTTCCACGTTGGTACAAGGTCCTCCTGGGACAGGGAAAACCCATACTGTGTGGGGGATGCTAAATTTTATCCATCTTGTTCAGTATCAACATTACTATGCTGCTTTGCTCAAGAAGCTTGCTCCTGAAAGTTACAAGCAAGTAAGTGGTACCACTAGTACCAGCTCAGAGACTGTTGTGGCAGGGTCAATTGATGAACTATTGCAGAGCATGGATCAGAATCTATTTCGCACTCTTCCCGAGCTTTGCCCTAAGCCTCGGATGCTTGTATGTGCCCCATCAAGTGCTGCAACAGATGAGCTCCTTGCTCGTGTTCTTGACTGTGGTTTTATAGATGGTGAAATGAAGGTATTACCGCCCTGATGTTGCCCGTGTTGGAGTTGATTCACAGTCTCGTGCTGCACAAGCTGTTTCAGTTTAAAGAAGGACAGATCAGCTTTTAGTGAAGGGCTGTGATGAAGTAATTGGGTAGCTACATCAGCTGAAAGGCCGTGAGCAGCAGCTATCACAGGAGATTGCCTATCTTCAAAGGGAACTCAATATGGTTGCAGCGGCTCGGCTGGTAGATAGATCCCAGGGTTCAGTAGGGGTTGATCCTGATGTTCTTGCTCAAAGGGATCGTAACCGTGATATTCTGCTTCAGAAACTTGCTGCATTAGTTGAAAGCAGGGATAAAGTATTGGTGGAGATGTCACAGCTGCTGATATTAGAAATCAGGTTCCGTCCTGGCAGCAACTTCAATTTGGAAGATGCTAGGGCTAGTCTGGAAGCCAGTTTTGCTAGTGAAGCTGAAATTGTTTTTACAACAAGAATGCTAAAACAGACTTACAACTATGTCAAGTAGCGGGCGTAAGTTATTTTCTCGCCTGACTCATGGCTTTGATATGGTTGTTAGTTTGTTACTGATGAGGCTGCTCAGGAGTCCTCCCTCCATTGGCTCTTGGTGCAGCTAGATGTGTCCTGGTTGGTGATCCACAGCAGCTCCCTGCTACTGTTATTAGCAAAGCAGCTGGAACTTTGCTTTACAGTAGGAGTCTTTTCGAGAGGTTTCAGCAGGCTGGTTGTCCTACCATTTTGTTCTCAATGCAATACAGGATGCATCCCCAGATCCGTGAATTTCCATCAAAATACTTCTATCAAGGTCGCCTTACAGATAGTGAGAGTGTTGTTAAATTACCTGATGAAGCCTATTACAGAGATGCACTTATGGCACCTTATATCTTTTATGACATGTCACATGGCCGTGAGTCTCATAGGGGTGGGGGTGGGTCATCTTCATATCAGAATATTCATGAAGCGCAGTTTACATTGCGTTTGTATGAGGCTATGGCCTATGAGCACCTTCAGAAGTTCCTGAAAGCTAATGGTGCCAAGAAGGTTTCTGTTGGTATAATCACACCATATAAGTTGCAGTTGAAATGCCTTCAGCAGGAAATTAAGGATGTTATGAATACTAAGGAAGGGGAGGATACCTACATAAATACAGTTGATGACGCTTTTCAAGGCCAGGAGCGTGACGTCATTATTATGTCATGTGTCCGTGTTTCAAACCATGGTGTGGGTTTCGTTGCTGATATACGCCGTATGAACGTAGCTCTAACTCAAGCTAGGAGAGCTCTATGGGTATGCTACCTCTGTACAATGTGCATTAAGGGCCTGCTTGGTTAGGTTCTAAGGTTTGAGTTATGGCGGGAGACTTTGGAGTCCAAAGGTTTTAGACTTAGTAGAACTAAAACTGAGTATATGAGATGTGACTTCGGCACTGCTACTCGGGAGGAGGAAGATGTTAGTTTGGAAAGTCAAGTAGTGCATAGGAAGGATACCTTTCGATATTTAGGATCAATACTACAGAGAGACGGGGATATTGATGAAGATGTTAGCCATAGAATCAAAGCAGGGTGGATGAAGTGGCGGCAAGCGTCTGGTGTCCTATGTGACAAAAGGGTACCACAGAAGCTAAAAGGCAAGTTTTATAGGACGGCGATTAGACCTGCTATGTTGTATGGTGCAGAATGTTGGCCTACGAAAAGACGACATATTCAACAGCTAAGTGTCGCGGAAATGCGTATGTTGCGTTGGATTTGCGGTCATACAAGAAGGGATCGAGTTTGGAACGATGATATACGTGAGAGATTAGGGGTAGCGCCAATTGAAGAAAAGCTTGTCCAACACCGGTTGAGATGGTTTGAACATGTGCAACGGAGACCTCCAGATGCACCGGTGCGTAGTGGAATCCTAAGTCAGGATAGTAACGTGAAGAGAGGCAGAGGAAGACCGAAGTTGACTTGGGTAGAGGCAATAAAAGGAGACTTGAAAGGATGGAATATACCTAAAGACTTAGCCTTAGATAGGAGTGTTTGGAAGACAGCTATTCACGTGCCTGAACCTTGATGGCTTCTGTTGGGTTTCAACTCTAGCCTACCCCAACTTGTTTGGGACTTAAAGGCTTTGTTGTTGTTGTTGTTGGTTAGGTTCTAAAACTTGCCCAACCAAAATTAAGATACCTATAAATTTTGGCTGTTGATTGATTTATTACCAAAAAAATTGACACGCCAATTTCTATGGCCAAAATCATGGCAAAGCCACTAAAAACTTCTTCAATCTCATAAGGTGGGAAAGTGCTCACTACTATATTATGGCACTCTGACCAAATGCATTTCATATTTTTTTGCCCTAACTTTGGCAGGCTTAAGCTTTGGCTTGCCATGATTTTGGTTGAGCAAGTTTTGGACCCAACTAAGCAGGCCCTAAGTGTGTTCTACTATTGTTCTTCGATGATCTTTTTGATATATCCATGTTACTAGTCTCTATTGCTTTTCAGGTTGTTGGTAATGCTAATACTCTCATGCAGTCTTGAGGACTGGGCAGCACTAATAGCGGATGCAAAGGCCAGGAAATGTTTTATGGACCTGGATAGCATTCTCAAGGACTTCTTACCCATGAAAGTTCCATCTAATACTCGAGGTAGGAATTCTTCCAACAACATCCGGAACATGAGGACTGGTGGTGGACCTAGACAAGACACTTGGACATGTTCTCAGAACCGAGGGCTGGTACATGAACATGAGGCCTGATGAAGATGAGCGTTTGAATTCTGTTCCAAGATGAGCGTGTGATGAAGCTGCTTAGTTTTACCGGTAGAGCCAGCGCCCGGACGTCCGGATGCCTACGCCTGCTCTGTGTCGCGTTCCCCGCCCGCTCCTATTCGCACCTCCGTTTCCCGCGGAACTGCATCAAATTACAGCACGAGGAGGCGGTGGGAAAGGAAACCATCTCCGTGCGCACTGCACTGTGCGCACTGCGGCTGCATGCGCGCGCTTTTTACTCCACCGTCCAGTTCCTAGCCCTAGCCTGGCGTGTGCGTGCCGACTACCGACTGCGTTGCCGAGGAAGAACGCCATGCGGGGACCACGCGCCGCTTGCCCGCACACAGGACCGCCCGCCGCCGTGCTTTGTTTCGCACGAGCACGCAGGAATCCATGTGCCTCTCCAAATGTAGCTCTGAAACATAAAACAAATCCAATATACGACTAAAACAACAGAAACATTTGAAACATGCACTTACAACATATACGTGAAACATATGCAACATCTAGATAAAACACTTGCAACATACATAGAAACAGATGAAACATTTTTATATAAGTATTGTAATATCTAGATGTATTTTTGTAACATTCAGGTAAACAACTTGCAACATTCATCTCAAACGGTTGAAACACCTGAAACATACACTTGCAACATGGGGTCGCAATGCAATGTCACCTTGCTGCTTGGGCGGATGGATACTCGTCGTTGCGGAGCTCAATGACAACGCGGAGCTCGCCGGTGCGGCAGCGGCGCAGGCAACTCACCAGTGGGGCAATGTCACATGAAGCTCCTCTCGCCTGGTAGCTGGAGCATCCATTGTGGAGGCTCACCGGCTCGGTGGCGCATGCGTGGAGCTCGACAGCGCGCCGGTGGCTGGTAGCGTGCGCAAATCTCGTCGACACGGCCGCCGCAACCTTTGCCCCATTGTTCCGCATCGAAGTCATCGACGACGGGGCCTGGCATGTAGCGCCCGCACGGGCGCTGTCATGCTCCCGCCTGCTCTGCGGCCGGCACGTTGCTGGTCGTCTGCACCACCGCTCGACTCGATTGGGGACAGGGAGGTAATGAGGTGAGGACGTATCAAAGCGAGAGGGAGGAGCTGGTGCTGGGCTCCTGCAGGCTGCGTCGTCGGGCTCAGAACAAATGGATAAGAACAATTCGGTCAGGCTTAGAACAAATAGATAAGAACAATTCGGTGGGAAGCGACGTCCTTCCATCCGGACGCTCGGGCTATATTCATTATCGTATACAAATACAACTGCAGATAGAACATGTAAATTCAGTCGGTGGGTCAAACCTACTATATGAAAGACTAGATTTGTTACAATAATCAACGGCAACTTCTTTTGAAATGAAAAAAAAAACAATCAATGGCAAGTACGTACTAGCCTTTACATGTAGTGTTCTTGCGGATCCGAAAATATAAATTAAACTACATTGAACAATGACACAAGCAGCTGCTACATATATCATCATATCGTGCAAATAGATGAAGAAACACATTATTATTTCAACATATTTATATTATCACATCAGAAGGTTTGAAAATACAAATTGAACTACATTTAACAATGACATAGCTGTTGCCACATACTACTTCCTCCGTTTGAAATTTGAACTTTTTAAAACACATATATAGTTTTTGCTACGCAGCCAAATTTAAAACAGAGGGAGTGTATCATGTTTCACAAACGATGGACACACATGTTGTTTGAACATAGATATATATTATATATATCACAATCAGCTAAACATATACACGGATATGTTACAGACTCAGTACACCACTGGAAAGTTCAGATTAAGCAAGCCGCCGATTCAGATAGATCAGAAAAACTTCCTTTCTGAATCAGGGCGTCTAGAAAAGACACAAACAAAGGCTACCAACATTGTACACATGCACATATATTATAGATACATATATGAATCAGAATCAGACTCAGACCTAGCTAGCCAGTGGACTGTTGCAACGCTAGCTCTAGAACATGAACCCAAGCTTCAAGTCCAACGTCGCGTCCAAGACCTCGCCTTGATCACGCTTCCGTTTCTTTGGCAATGGCGGCATCCCTGGCGGCGGCAGGTTGAGGTCCAGCGTGGTGGCCGGCGCCGCTTGTGACGACGACGTTGGCGACGCGCTGCAGCCGCTAGATGTTGCAACCGCCGTCGTCCCCTCCGCGCAAGTCGTCTTCTCCCAGTGGCACCGCTTGTGCCCGCCGAGAGCCTGCCCAGTGGCGAACCCCCGAGCGCAGACGCTACACTTGTGGTCGTCGCACCTTGGCGGCGGCGGCGAAGAAGCCGACGTGCTGGCGCCGCAGCTCACCTTGGCGCTAGGCGAGGCGCCGAGAATACTCTTCTTGCCCTTGCCAGGCTCACCTTGCCGCAGCATGAGCAGGCTCGTGGCGGTCTCGCGCTCCTGCTCTGTGAACTGCAGGTCCGCGGCCGCGGCCGCCGCCACGACGGCCTGGTGGCGGAAGTGCGGCGGCTTCTTGATCCCGCGCCACTGGCGCTCTGGGTGGCACCGCATGTGGCCGAACAGCGCCTTCCACGACGGGAACTGCTTGCCGCACTCGCTGCACGGCGACGGCGGCGTGTCCTCCGTGAGCGACGACGACCGCACCCGGGCGACGACGCCGTCCGACGGCCGCGGCACCGGCCTCGGGGAGATCGCGCAGACGAACGGGGGAGGTGGAAGAGCCAGCGACAGCGTGAGCGTCGTGTCGTGGTGGGGCGGCGGTGGAGGCGGCGACAGTGGCTGCGGAGGACGAGCAGGAGGAGCCGCGGCAAGCCGGATCGGAGTGGCCATGGCGAACCTGATCGGGGAGGTTGGGCGGAGAGGGAAGTGGAAGTTGCACTTGCGAAGGAGGCTGGGGGGGCCGATATGTACGGACGCGCTCGTGCCGCGGCGGTTGCCGGCTTGCCGGCGGTTGCTGCTGCATCCTGAGATTTGAGAGGCTGTGCCTTCGGGGGTCGGGCTTCCGTTGCTTCGCCTTTCTTTCGTGTACCATTTGGGCGGATCCAAGGGAGTAGGTCTTGAGCCGTCCAGCCCAACAGCCCCCCAACAGGCCAGCCCAACAGCCCTCCACAGCGTCCGCACCAGGAGCCGCACCCCTCCCGTACTCCCGCCCAGCCCAGGTGCGAGGTGGCCACTCCTAGTACAAACTACAGTGACTCAGTGATACTCCTGCTGCTTCATTCTTTTTTCGATTTTTAGTATTTAGTAATTCACAAATTCACAGTCATACTGTAGCAATGGGTCTATGGTCTAGTGGTAGGGTAGTCTAGTGGGATCCTACCCACTAGGGTTCAAACCCTGGTGTCACATCTTTTTTCTGGATTTTTTTCAGAATTTGCAGGGTACACGCACGCGTGCGCGCTCGGTGGTGCTGCGCGTTTCCCGCGCACTGGAGGCTAGAAAGCCTCACAATCTCTTCTTTGCGTGTGTATGAACGTGCACGCGTGTGTGTGAGTGTGGTGTGTGTGGGTTGTGTGCGTCAAAATTGTACTTGACCAAAAAAAATCAGTCATATTGTAGGGCATTAGGGGCATGCTTGGTTGAGTTCCAAAATTTGCCGCACCAAAGATTTGGCAAGCCAAAAGTTGGACAAAAAAATTGTCATAGATTTGGCAAGTCAAATATGAGAGTTTGATAAATTTTAGTAGCACATCAAATATTAGTTAAAATCATAGCTTGTCAAACCTTTAGTATGGTAAATTTTAGAAGCCAACCAATCAGGCCCTAGAATGGAAAAATATATTGGTAACAGAGATGCACTTTGAGTCGATATCATGATTTATGTTCTTTGTTATATCTATTGGTATATGGCTAGTATGGTTCAAGCCTTCTATTATTTAGCCCGCTCATGGTCGGTTTTTGATCCGCCACTCGTAGCCAAGATGCACAAAATTTGATGCAGAATAGGAGTGATTACTAAACCAAACGCATGTCCTAGTTCTAGTTCAATATTTTGACATGCATGTGATGTTCTCTCTTGTGGGCTGCGATGAATGCACATTCACTCTCCGTTTCAAATTGCAAATAGTCATATGTAGATTTTTTCTTTTCTTTTTGCAATGTAGTACCTACCTAGCTAGATAGAGAAAATCGAACGACTTAAGATTTAGAACGAAGGGAGAACAACAATCCTCATCAGTATATAGATGGAAACTGAGCAAGCATATTTGGAATATATGTGTCCAAAATGATTCGTGAATCTATTTGGTCAGCTTCTGAAAAACCATGCGAGCTTATTTTTCTTGATCCAATAGTTTTTTCTAAAACTCACTTGAATAGAGGTCTTGCTGAAGTTGCTCTTATGCTTTGAGAATTTACCCCTTTTTGAAATCTAAAATATCCATTTAATTAATTGGACCAAGAGAAACACTCATTACTAGTAATAAGTTTTTTTTAGCAAAATTACTAGTACTAAGTACCATGATTGATTCATTCGCTGCAAGTTTACAAGAGCCCAGCCCATGCATGCAGCATGCATTTCCCGGCCCATCTAGGATTCTTTTTAGCGCTTGCCCCGTTTCCCCCACATTGAATGCTAAGCAGTAAGCACGAAGTGTAGCATGGACGGTGAGAATGGCTTAGCGGCAGCGGTAGACCTCGGAGTCCTTGAACCGGCACGGTGGCGAAGGCGAACGGACGTACCTGGCATATCTGCAGGTGCAGTAGGTTCGTTCGTGGCTCCGTGCTACAAGCCCGCCCCTTATTTTTTATTTTAATAATGAAAGAAGAGTTATGGCTTCGTAAGTACTTCTTCATTGAAGAAAAACCAGCCCACAAATGCAACAAAAAAAAAGTTTTAGGCTCCGTTCGCTTCGCTGAAAAAACAAACCGAAACACTGTTCCGGCTGATTTGTTGGGAGAGAAAAACACTGTTCCAGCAGAAAAAAAATAAACTGAAAAAGACGGATTATAAGAGAAGGGAACATAACCTTAAATTATTGACCAATACGAGAAACATAAGGTCATCCGTATCATGCAAAGAATACCGTGGCTCTTCTCTGTAGAAGTCAAACATGCCTGTATGTTTTGCTCTTTGTAGTTGTCCAAGCCGCCAAAAACTATATCCAATGTGATTTTATTATTTGATATCTCATAAAATTACCTGATAGGTGCTCGATCCATGATGGGTACCTGGCGGGTGCGAAACACGGGTATGAATCTTTTATCCACAGGAATGCTCTGCTTCGTCAACCAGCGGGGCGCCTTGAGCGACGAGGGAAGCGTCGCCAAACCCGGTGTCCTGCTCGGATGTGCTCTCCTAGCGCAGAACCAGAAATGACGCGGCTAAGTGGCCATTCAGACGTTGAGGGCAGCTCATTTGGTGGCTGAAGACCATGGCATCATGGCATGGCCCGCCACTCCGCCCGCCGTTTTGCGGAGGGGCTTCGGTGGCCGGTGTCGCAGGCACGTCGTGCCCCCGATCTGACGACCCTCCGGCTAGCCCCACCATGGTCTAGTTGGGCACGGAAGCTGGCCATGGGCCGACACAGAGTGGGTCGCTGCAGGGAGGCGGACCACATCCAACAATTAGGCTCCGTTGTTCTCGATCTGGGCCTGTGCGACAACCAAGCCCAAGGAGTGCAGGATTCTCAGCCTGACGGGGACAACCCAGCGTCGACGTCCAAGTCCGCAACATGTCACCCGCTATTGTCGGTTCGCCTACAGTGCAGCCCGTCACCATCTAGGAGTTCATCGTCGGACAAGCTGCCGCTTGAACAGCCTCTGATCCAGTCGTCGCCGCGCCTCCGAATATCGTGCGTTCTGATGGACCTCGTCCCCCGTCGCAGTGACAGGCTTGCGGCAAAGTCTATCTACCGCGACCCCAACCCGGAAAAGCAGGGCAAGCGGGTCCTACTGAACAAGTGGCATCTCTCATCCAGTGCTCCACGGCCGTCGCCAGTGACACCCGACGCCTCCATCGCCACTCGTTTCTATGAGACGTTCCGGGAACCGTTGTCTTCATCCAAGCATGCTGCATTGCGAGAACTCTTCCCCATGCATGGTGCTCGTAGGAGGTGGGCGGCGACGCATGCGTCTTGAGCACGGGTTTCCCTCAACGTCGCAAGCTCTTAGGTCGCACTTTTTGTTTCTTAGTTAGTTACAATAACGTGTGTTCCACCGTCCAGCGGTGCCTTGTGTTCATGTTTAACGCCTTCGCTCATAGCACTCGCCGTGATGTAATGTTAGACGTGTAAATCTTCTAACTTTTTATTAATGAAATACGTGCTACGCATGTTCTCGAAAAAAATATAAAATATTAAAGATCATAGCTATCAGTCTATTCACTTGCTCGTGTCTGGCTTATAAGCCATGGCTTATCAGCCAACGAACAATATTTTTCCTCACACACTAAATCAACTCACAGTACTTTCAGGCCATGACTTATAAGCTACCATCCCTAACCGTACCGGCCCACAAATCCGTGTATACATTGGATCTCCTATTTCCATTGTGTACGTTACATGCTGCAAGATCCAAGCTGAGAGACCCCACCACAAGCAGAGGCAGCGGCAGCTAGGACACTGCCGCCGACTGCTGCAGCAGGCAGCAGCGGCAGCCGACAGCGAGGTCGTCACGGCAGGTCAGCAACAGTTGCGCGCCAGTCGCCGTGGGCCGTGGGCCGTGGCGGTGGCCGGCAGCGCCCGTGGACTGGACTCTCGTGTCAGGCTCCTCTGGGCCTGCGGACAGAGCAGGCCGCCACAGAATTTGTCCCAGTCGTTGACCGGCTCTCAGGTTGAAGTGGAATGTGTTGAATCTCCGTGACGCTAAACCATGCATGCACGTGAAAGGCGAGCAATGCGGACGCGTCAATTGTGTTGAATCTCTTGTGGACACATGGGCGGATCTACAGTTGTGTTCGGGTATTTTTGGACATACCTAATATTTTTTTAAAAAAATTTAGTAGTTCTTGGAGGTATATACATGTACAATATAGTTAAGGTCTTAAAATTACGAGGCCTTCCCACTCCCAAATCCCCAATTCCCCACTCCCCAAACCCATCAGGCTGCCGTAGGGGTAGGGCAGCCAGCAGTTTGGACCGTTCGACGGACGCGGAATCGCGTCGCGCCGCGGCGCCGGCGCCCCCCCTCCCCCCGTAGCTGCGGAGCCAGAGGTGCTCGCTCGGCGCGACCCGAGCCGCAGGAGTCGGCGAGCCCGACTGCTCCAGTTCTCTGCTCCGAAGTGCGACTGTCCGACCTCGATTTGATTTCTTCGTCCAGATGTAATCAAAATTCAAATCCCTTTTGCCTTTGCTATGTTCTGTCAAATCCAGAGATGAACTTTTTATGTTGTTCATCCAAATATTTTCTTGTCATGGGCATACACTACTCTAAAATCCTATGTCCGTCACTGTGTGGACACATTCATTTTTCGTCAAGAAGACTACAGTTTGTTTTGTTGAGCTACAGTTACAGCTACAACTCTACAAGGAGGCTTGATTTAGGTTCAAAAAAAAAGGAGAGGCTTGATTTGGAGGCCCTTCGGTTTAAGCAAAAATTGCAAGCCACACTGTCGTCTGTCAATTACCAATCGGGCAGTTGCCGTCACGTGAGCCCCTGGGCCCGGACCGTCCGAACAGGTCGCCCGCGCCGGGTTGTCAAGAAGGCCCCAGGCCAGGTAGAGCCCACTGCCCCGAGCAAAGCAGTTTGTTGGGCTGCGTGCGTGGTTGGTGGCCCACCGGTGTCTGCGCGCGGGCCCATCTGTCGTCCTTGCGTTCCCGGTTGCACGCACGCTCGTTCGCTCTTCTCGCCCGGCCCCATCTGGCGGCCAAGGCGTGACCAAAACGGGACGGGACTGGCAGCGAGCGACGAGTGGAGTTCAGCCACGTGCGAGAGCGAGGGCAGGAGCCGGGGCGGACGGCATCAGCCCACCCACCAGACGGCGTTGGATGCCTTCCTGCTCCTCACGGTGACGGCGCGCTCGATCGCTCGGCGACAAGAGGGAGCGACCGGACCGGGCGGAGCCCACCGCACGCGGCGCAGGAGAGGAAGGCAGGGGAGGGGAGCCACAGGCCACGGGGCCACCTGCCGCGCCTCACGAGTCACGATCACGAGCCGGGGGGTGGTGGGGTTGCCGGATGGAGGAGGAGGACCCGGGCCGGCCGTGACGGGCAGACGAGCTGCAGCTGCCCACCCTGCCCGCTAGCTCGCGTGGCTGGCCACCACAGCTTCCGACGGGCACGGGGGGACACAGCGACGTGCTGACCACGCTCGACGACGGCCCCGAGCGTTTTCCCCTGTTTTCTTCGGGCGAGTTTCTCGTTTTTACTACACGTCGAATTGAATGCGAAAACGACGGGGTCCAAAAGCCCAAAACGACACGGCGCGATCGAGGCATCCAGCCGGACAAAGGAAGGCGCGGTCAGATCCCTCAGCCTTTGTCCCCGCGTGTGCGTTGGCCACGTGATCCGCCCGCCGGATGCCGGAGGGCGACGCCGACGTGCTCCTCCACCCCACTCCACCTCCACGCACTCACGTGATCCGGCGGCGCCAACCGCCAGCCCACCACCCACCACTCGAGCTCCCCCACGCGTCCGCGCGGCCCCCTCCCCTGCTTAATTAAGCTTTGGGATCAGTCGGGGCATCATCTGCCCAGTTAGTTTAGATAAGCTATAGTTGAAAGTATTATTAATTAATTTATTATGAAAAAAACTATGTTTATTAACTTAAAAAAGTACTTGTTTATAAGCGACTGCGAACGGACGATCATCACTGCTACTTAATCCAAATCCTGGCGCCCAAGCAATAGCAGAGCAGCTCCATCACTACTTCTTTCGTACCAACAAGTATATATAGTATATTACATATCCCTAAACCGATCGATCCCCAGAGCTGCTGCAGTGCATTGCAGGAGAATGTCTACCTGCTATCAAGTGGACTGGTGAACCCATTATTTAATTCTTAATCTTGAGACTGTAGTAGTAGTAATTATTAATTAATTAAGGCCTTTTCATCCATCCATCGCCGGAATCTTCCTCTCTGTCACACTCTCATTGTGTCGTCTAGCTAGCTCATCGGTAGTCACTTTATTTACTATCTAATCCTAGCTAATAATAATCACTCAGCGTATCGGTGTTTCGAACAAATATCGGCTACTAAATTTATAATTATTGCGCATTAATCTCGGATGATGTACTAAAAATATAAGGTTTATACTAGTTCGGGCTAGAATGACCCTATGTCTAATCCGCTGTTGCTCGTGTTATTAGTACCGAAAAAGGTTCGTAGTAAGGGGTACAAACGGTCGAGAGAGGGACAGTTCCCAAATCTTCTGATGGAAGGGTCGAAAGGACACCAAGAGCTCGATTGCTGCTTGGCTGCGTGTTGTGTGTCCCAAACGATCCGTCAAAAGTCAGTCCTTTTAGTGGGGTGCCCTGTCCTCCCTTTTATAGACCAAGAGGGAGCAGGGGTTACAGATGGGAGAAAGAGGAAAAACCAAAGGTGGAGAAGGTCCTTCGGGGGAGCCGGATCTTCCTTTTCCCATGTGTCTGTCCTGCTAACATGGCAGACCGTGTCAGGGAT
This sequence comes from Miscanthus floridulus, assembly GCF_019320115.1. Taxonomy (NCBI): domain Eukaryota; kingdom Viridiplantae; phylum Streptophyta; class Magnoliopsida; order Poales; family Poaceae; genus Miscanthus; species Miscanthus floridulus. The sequence continues at coordinate 76,228,756 of NC_089587.1, forward strand.
GGCGTGTTCGCTGATCCTTATAGGGCCGTGCCCTGGCTTCTGTCAGAAAGTTGGTGCGTCACATCCTACGCCGGTGGAGGGTGCGGCGTGCCAGAGGGCCAAACTACGACCCTTCGGGGAGTAAACGGAGAAGTGACCCTACGTCTGTCACTGTAGGAGATGTGAATTCTGTCTTGGATCGTAGTGATTGTCGTATGCTTTTGTTAGTATCCGCGTCCGAGGGCTAATGGCGACGTCTACAACACTGTGGGACAAAAGTCGGCGCCTACAACACTGTTCGGGCACTGTTAGATCGGAAAGGGCTTAAAGCGCCCATCCCATCGTATCCTAGCGGTGCCTTCCTGTAGGCGTACAGGGCATGACCCTCGACACTGCGGTTGACTCGAATGTCCTGTAGTACCCTATGCTCGTCTTTATGAGGGATCCGGGTGCAGTCGTCGGGCGAGTCGGAGCCCGCCCTCGGGCGTCGGGCGAGACGGAGCCTAGCCCTCAGAAGTCGGGCGAGGCAGAGTCTAGCCCTTAGCCGTCAGGCAAGGCGAAGGCCGCCCTCGGACGTCGGGCAAGGCGGAGCCCGCCCTTAGCCATCGGGTGAGACGGAGCCTAGCCCTTGGTGGTCGAGCGATGAATGCCGGTGCAACTTATTAAAGGGCAATGAATTACATTTTCCATAAGTTGATCGGTAGGATTGTTGAGATCTACATCGATGATGTGATGATAAAATTCAAAGGGTACAAAGAACACCTGGCTGACTTGCATGAGACTCTAGAATGCACAAGGAAGCATGGTTTGAAGATGAATCCTAATAAGTGTGCTTTTGGAGTATCAGCCAGACAATTTTTAGGATTCATGGTCCACGAGAGAGAAATCGAAGTTGGTCATAAAAGCGTGAAGGCAATTGATGAAGCAGTTCCCTCGACTACCAAAATAGAATTGCAGTCTATGCTTGGTAAGATTAATTTCATCAGAAGATTCATTTCAAATTTGTCAGAAAGGATCCTATCGTTTTCTCCCTTGTTGAAGTTGAAAAATGAATATATGAAGTGTCCACCTATGCTGGTCCCTCCTCAGCAAGGGCGTTTGAAGAATTCAAGTAGGGTGACATACAACAAAGGGTGTTTGAAGAGATAAAAGAATATATGAAGTGTCCACCTGTGTTGGTCCCTCCTCAGCAAGGTAAGCCATTTAAGTTATACATATCGATTGATGACAAGACAATTGGATCGGCCCTGATGCCAGAATTTGAAGGAAAAGAGAGAGTTGTTTTTTATCTGAGTAGAAGACTACTAGATCTAGAAGCGAGATATTCTCCCACCGAAAAAATTATGCTTGTGTTTATATTTCTCTTACACTAAATTACGACACTACTTATTATTGGCCGAGTGTACAGTTGTGTCCAAGGCTGATGTGGTTAAGCACATCTTATCAATGCCAATACTGAATGGAAGAGTGGGAAAGTGGATTCTTGCGTTATCGGAATTCGACTTGAAGTATGAATCAGCTAAAGCAGTCAAAGGACAAGTAATGGCCGATTTTATCACCTAGCATCACAAGCCAAGCATTAGTTATGTAGAGCCGATGTCTTGGACGCTGTTCTTTGATGGGTCATCATGCAAGCAAGGTGGTGGCATTGGTATTGTTATTATTTTACCTCAGGAGGCAAGTTTTGAGTTTGCTTTTTCGACTGAACCAATGATCACTAACAATCAAGTGGGGTATGGAGCTATTCTTAAGGGACTTCAACATCTTCACAAAGTAAAGGCCGAAGCAATTAAAGTATTTGGAGATTCACAGTTAATTATTAATCAGTTGATCGGCCTGTATGAGTGCAAAGAAGAGACTTTGAAAGGATATTATGATGAGTGTCAAAAGTTGCTCAAGGAGTTTCTTTGTATCTCTTTCCAACATATTCCAAGAGCATAAAACCAAGAGGCTAATCGTCTAGCTCAAAGTGCATCAGGATATTGAATGTTTCAAGAAGTCTTGAGTAGTGAAACCTCAAGTAATAATTGGAGAGTTGAAATAGCCGATTACATTAGAAATCCATCTCAGAAAGTTACCAGAAAGCTAAGGTATAAATCGGCTAAGTATGTTTTGTTAGATGATCAGTTATATTATAAAATAGTCGATGGGGTGTTGCTCAAATGCTTGAACCAAGAAGATGCTAAGGTGTTGATGGGTGAGGTGCATGAAGGGATATGTGGAGCTCATCAATCGGCTTATAAGATGAAATGGATGATTTGTAGAACTGGATATTTCTGGCCAATGATACTGGAAGATTGCTTTGAATGTTACAAGGGGTGCCAGGACTGTCAATGTTTTGGTAATGTCCAGAGATCACCTGCATCGGCCATGAATCCAATAATCAAACCATAGCCGTTTTGAGGTTGGGGAATTGATTTAATTGGCCAGATTTTTCCGCCTTCAAGCAAAGGACATAAGTTCGTATTGGTAGCAATAGATTACTTCACTAAATGGGTTGAGGCAATTCATTTGAAGACGGTAACCTCAAAGAATTGGTAGCAATAGATTACATCAGAAGAGTTTAGGGATTTTGTTGCTAGTATGGGAATCAAGCTATTGAATTCCTCCCCTTACTATACCTAGGTGTCGGGTACCACGAGAAGGGGTCCCCTAAGCAACAATCGAAAAAATCACTTAGACCCCGTCAAAATCAAAGCCAAGAGACAACTATTGGCTAAACCTCAGCCATGTCCGAGGCCACCTACTCTCTGCCTCACTAGAGGCCTCGCATGAGAGGCCTCGGATGGCCTACCGATTTTCTGCCTTGCTCGAGGCCTTGCGCGAAAGGCCTCGGCCAGGGAACCGATTCTCCGTCTCACCCGAGGCCCCGCGCGTACAGCCTCGGATGAGACGCCGATTCTCTGCCTCGCTCAAGGCCGGCTCAGCAAAACAACCCCGCCGCCTCCGCCTCGACCAACTTCTCGGACAATATGTCACGTCCGCCTGGCGTGTTCGACCGCTCCCGCGATATCAGCCGAACGACGGCTCGACACAGCGGCGTGGCCGACTAGACGCCAGTCACATCGAAGCCATGCCGTCCAGGACAGGACAGGGCGGGGGTTACCGGCCACTGTGCTTGGTGCTGTGCCCACGACCGGCGCCTGTACTGCGCTGTGCTACCTAACACCTGCTCCAGGGACAATGCGGCGTGCGGAGTCAGGTCCGGGTTACTATAGCCTCAGAATCAGTGTACAAGACCAACTGCTCCCTCCACGCCTCGGCAGTCCACTTCAGGATCTCGGCAACCTCAGGATTTGTGCCCGCCGAGCCCCCCATGACGGCTCGACCTTGGCACTAACTGAGCCTCAGTTCTTTACACTATCAGCACACAGCAACTGGCATGTCGTCCGCCATGCCCTACGTCAGGCTATCACTGGAGCTCCCACGTCGCACAGGATCGGGCATGGCCGACGCGTTGCTCCAGTGCATCAAGGACAGGACCGCTCCATCGACCATACCACCACAGTGGCAAGCTACAGGGCTCGGAAACGCCACCTTCGCTCATAGGACGCCGCATAGCAAATGCATGTATCACCCTTGACCCCCCTTCAACTATAAAAGGGAGGGACCAGGGCCATTTCTAAGGGACAGGCATAGGGAGACGGACGAACTCTCTCACTCACGCGCAAGCAACGCTCTATAACGCGCACTCTTCCCCACCGCCTAAGATCAATGTCTCAAGCAATCCACGCCGTTCCACGCAGAGACCTAAGACTAGCTCCCTCTCTTGCCTTGCTTGTAACCCCCTACTACGAGCATTTCGGTGCAAGGAATACAAGATCGATATCTCAAACTGGACGTAGGGCACCCATTGCCCGAACCAGTAGAAACCTTGTGTCTCTTTGCATCACCATCCGGGATTAGGGGCACGCAGTGCATTTTTACTAGTTGGTTGAGGGCCCGCCAGTCCGAAACACCAACAGTTGGCGCGCTAGGTAGGGGGCTCTGTCTGTCAGCTTCATCTTCCTAACAAGTTCTAGATGGTAGATCCCGTACGACCACTGCGTCTCAGCACGGTGATCTAGTTCGGGAGCCTAGAGTTCATGCCTCTAGGATGTGAGTACAATATGGTACTTCTCACACCCCGAGCCCCACCGACCGATGATGACATCACGCACCCGCAGCCTAGGCGTAGGCGGCGCTCAGGCGGCCGCTCTCGTCGCGCTCGCCAGGCACGACGTGAGTGGGGCCACCCCGACACCACGCGAACTCAGGGCGACACGCCGCGCTCCACCAGTATCCCACGCCCAGCTGTTGGCACAAGGTCCCTGGTCAGGGACTTGTCTAGCCTGAGCTTGGACAAGGGAAAGGCACCGGTGGCGCATGACGACGCCCCATCATCAAGCTCGGCCCCGCCACCTCCTGAGGAGTCAATTTGGTGGAGCAAAGCCTAGTGATAGCACCATCCCCATACCCCTTCGGGTTGAGAAATGCCGGCACCACCTATGCTTCCGCCTACGCTTCTGCTCACACAGAGCCCTCAGGACGCCACCAGCGCTTCACCCTAGACTTCAGCACCACGACTTCAACTCACACCCACGCTGACTCCTTGGAGGAGGACGAGGCATGGGCCAGAGCGGACTTCTCTGGACTTCGCAACCCTAAAGCCATGCGCTGCTTCCTGGCCACGAGCGACTACTACTTTGGCTACTCCGACTCCGACGACAAAGGCACTTACGATCCCACTCATGAGTGCTTCCACGTCGGACTCGGGATGCTGAGCACGGGCGATGAGGACAAGGGGGCAAGCAACCGTACCCCGCTTCGCCAGGGAGCAGGTGATGCTACACCCTCACGCGTTGTCCCACTGGCAGCACAGAATGAGAGCCTTGCCCTCGGACAACTTCGATGCCCGGACCTAGAGCAGCTCCATGAGCTTCAGGCCAAGGTCAAGCAAGATCGACTCCTTCTACAGTAGCTCCAAGACACTCTCGAGCAGGAGCAGCAGGGTCGCGGTGATGGCGGAGGAGCCCGGCGGAGGGCCCGCGACGTCCACCACCGCATCAACGATGACGAAGGGGGTGAGCAACCCCCAATCTTCAATCGCACTAGCCAGAACATCGTGGCTACGGCAATACTAGTCCGAACGATGCCCGAGCCCTCTACTACGGAGGGGCGATGGGTCCGCGGCGAGCTCCGTGATCTCCTCGAGACCGCTGCGGTGCAGCAGGCTGAGAGTTCCGCCTCCCAATGGCGCGGAGGCGCCTCAGACCTTCCCACGGCACTGCCTCGGTAGGACAGGGAGGCCTCGGCTCGTCTCGAACCCGCTCGCGCATTGACGATCAATAGGGTCTCCTTGCTGCACGACCGCCTCAGCAACCAACGCGAGGCACAGGGCGACCACAAGGTGGTCAGCAGGCGACGGCGACACGACAATGAGGGGCCCACCTAGGGCTACCATCCACACAGAGGTGGCCGCTACGACAGCGGGGAAAACCGTAGTCCTTCCCCTGAGCCACCTGGTCCTCGAGTCTTTAGCAGATCCATCCGCGCTGCTCATTTTTCGGCCCAGTTTTGGCAACCGGCCAACCTCACAAAGTACAGCGGCGAAACCAATCTTGAACTTTGGCTAGCTGATTACCGTTTGGCTTGTTAGCTAGGTGGCGCGGATGATGCCCTGCTCATCATCCGCAACCTCCCTTTGTTCCTGTCAGACTCGGCGCGAGCCTGGCTTGAACATCTCCCTCCCTCACAGATCCACGATTGGCGTGACTTAGTAAGGGTCTTCGTTGGGAACTTTTAGGGCACATACGTGCGCCCTGGGAACTCCTGGGACATCAAAAGTTGTCGCTAGGGCCCAGACGAGTCTCTCCAAGACTTCATCCGGCGCTTCTCCAAGAAATGCACTGAGTTGCTAAGCGTTGGCGACTCGAAAATCGTCCAGGCTTTCCTTTCTGGCACCACCTGCCGAGACCTGGTCTGAGAATTGGGCCGAAAGGTACCAACCTCGGCGACTGCACTCCTCGACATCGCCACCAACTTTGCCTCGAGCGAAGAGCCCGTTGGGGCCATCTTCCCCAACGTCGCCGCTAAGGGGAAGCGAAGGGACGAGGCCCCCGGGGCCTCGGCTCCCCACCTCCCCAAGAAAAAGAAAAAGGGTTGCCAGGGGAAGCAGGAAGTCCTCGCGGCCGGCCTAGTCATGGCCGCAGAGCGCAAAAATCCACGAGGCCCTAGAGGCCCCGGGCTCTTCGACGACATGCTCAAGAAACCCTGCCCTTACCACTAGGGCCCAGTGAAGCATGCCCTCGAAGAGTGCACCATGCTCCGGCATTACTATGCCAAGCTCAGGCTCCCCGACGATGATGCCAAGAAGAGGGGCGCCGGCGACAAGGACGATGGATTCCCCGAAGTGCACAACGCTTTCATGATCTTCGGCGGGCCTTCAGCGTGCCTTGCGGCACGACAGCGGAAGAGGGAGCGCCATGAGGTCTTCACGGTGAAGGTGGCCGCTCCCCGGTACCTCAACTGGTCTCGAGAGGCAATCACCTTTGACCGGGATGACCATCCCGATTACGTCCCGAACCCCGGGCAGTACGCACTTGTCGTCAACCCCATCATCGGCAATACTCGGCTCACTAAGGTATTGATGGACGGAGGCAGCGGCCTCAACATCCTATACGCCAAAACCCTGGAGCTCCTGGAGCTCGACCAGTCATAGCTCTGGGGTGGCGCCGGGCCTTTCCACGGCATTGTGCCGGGGAAATGCACATGGCCCCTCAGGCGCATCGACCTGCCCGTCTGCTTCGGTACTCCCTCCAACTACCGCAAGGAGGTCCTCACCTTCAAGGTGGTTGGGTTCAAGGGAACCTACCACGCCATCCTAGGGCGGCCGTGCTATGCCAAGTTCATGGCGGTCCCCCAACTACACGTACCTCAAGCTCAAGATACCGGGCCCCAACGGCGTCATCACTGTCGAGTCCACGTACGAGCATGCATACGACTGCGATGTCGAGTGCATCGAGTACGCTGAGGCTATCGTGGAGGCCGAGACCCTCATCGTCAATCTCGATCAGCTCGGTTGCGAGGTGCCCGACTCCAAGCGTCACGCTGGGACTTTCGAGCCCGCGGAGGCCGTCAAACTCATCCCGATCAACCCCACCTGCCCCGACGACCGGGCGCTGAGGATCAGTGCCACCCTCGACATCAAAATGGAAGCCGTGCTCGTCGACTTTCTTCGTGCAAATGCTGATATGTTCGCGTGGGGTCCCTTGGACATGCCGGGCATACTGAGGGAGGTCGTCGAGCACGCCTTGGACATCCAGGCCGGCTCCAGGCCAGTGAAGCAGCGCCTGGCCGATTTGACGAGGAAAAGCGCAGGGCCATCGGCGAAGAGATACAGAAGCTCCTAGCGGCTGGATTCATCAAAGAAGTGTCCCATCCGGAGTGGTTAGCTAATCCCGTATTAGTTAAGAAGAAAAATGAGAAGTGGAGAATGTGTGTAGACTACACTAGTCTAAACAAAGCATGTCCAAAAGTCCCTTTCCCATTGCCCCAAATTGACCAAATCATCGACTCCACTACGGGATGTGAAACCCTATCCTTCCTTGATGCGTATTTCAGGTACCATCAGATCAAGATGAAAATGTCTGACCAGCTCATGACTTCTTTCATCACACCATTTGGCATGTACTGCTACGTGACTATGTCGTTCGGCCTCAGAAACGCAGGGGCCACATACTAGTGGTGCATGACCCATGTCTTTGGCAAGCACATCGGGAAGACCGTCGAGGCCTATGTGGATGACATCGTGGTCAAATCTATGAAGGCCAGTGATCTCATCAGCAACTTGGAAATAGCCTTCAGATGCCTCTGGGAAAAGAGCATCAAGCTTAACCCCAAAAAGTGTGTCTTCGGGGTCCCCCGAGGCATGCTTTTAGGATTCATAGTCTCGGAATGCGGCATCGAAGCCAACCCGGAGAAGATCTCGGCCGTGACCAACATGGGGCTGATCCGAGACCTCAAGGGAGTACAGAAGGTTATGGGATGCCTTGCGGCCCTGAGCTGCTTCATCTCGTGCCTTGACGAAAAAGGCTTGCCTCTGTACCGCCTCTTAAGGAAATCAGAACGCTTTTCGTGGACCCCCGAGGCCGAAGAAGCCCTCGCCAAACTCAAGGCATTGCTCACCAATCCTCCCGTCCTGGTACCGCCAGCCAAGGGTGAAGCTCTCTTTACGTCGCCGCAATGACCCAAGTGGTCAGCATGGCCGTAGTAGTCGAGAGGCAGGAAGAGGGGCATGCTCTACCCATCCAACGACCTGTCTACTTCATCAGCGAAGTACTCTCCGAGACCAAAACACGCTACCCCCACATCTAGAAACCGTGGTGTCGTCTTTCCCCCTGGGGGAGATAATCCATAACCGGGAGGCCTCGGGTAGGATAGCCAAGTGGGCCATCGAACTCATGGGGGAGGCTCTGTCCTTTGCGCCTTAGAAAGCAATCAAATCTCAGGTCTTGGCCGATTTCGTGGCAGAGTGGACCGACACCCAACTACCACCTGCTCAAGTCCAGGCGGAATGCTGGACCATGTACTTCGACGGATCCCTGATGAAGACTGGGGTAAGCGCAGGTCTGCTCTTCATCTCACCCCTCGGAGTGCACATGCGCTACATGATTCGGCTGCACTTCGCCACCTCCAACAACGCAGCCGAATACGAAGCCCTCGTCAATGGCTTGCAGATCACCGTCGAACTTGGAGTACGGTGCCTCGACGTGCAGGGCGACTCATAGCTTGTTGTCGATCAGGTGATGAAGGAGTCGAACTGCCATGACCCCAAGATGGAGGCGTACTGCAAGCTGGTACATAGCCTTGAAGACAAGTTCGACGGTCTCGAACTCAATCACATCGCACGAATATTCAATGAGGCCATGGACAAACTGGCAAAGATCGCATCGGCGCGGGCCCCGGTCCCCCCGAACGTCTTCGCTAGAGACCTCCACAAGCCTTCCATCGACTATGCCTCGGCAGCGGAAGAGGGCCCACCGGTCGAGCCCGCCGTAGGGCTCGAGGCTCCCTCGGTCGCCGAGACCACCGTGGCCGAGGTCAAGGTCATGGAAGTCAACGAGGAGCCTCCTGAGGCCGACCAGGGCATGGACTGGCAAGTCCCGCTCCTTGATTGCCTCATTCGAGGAGAGCTTCCCATAGATAGGACCGAAGCCCGATGGCTTGCGTGACGAGCCAAAGCTTACGTCCTTAGCGATGACGAGTTGTACCGGCGAAGCCCATCTGGTGTCCTCCAGCGATGCATCACCACCGAGGCAGGCCAAGCCCTACTTTGGGACTTGCACACAGGGGCCTGCGGGCACCATGCAGCGCCTCGGATGCTCATCGAAAATGCCTTCCACCAAGGGTTCTACTAGTCGACGACGGTTGCCGACGCCACCAAGCTAGTACGCTCCTATGAGGGATGCCAGTACTATGCGCGGCAAACGCACCTCCTGGCCCAAGCCCTCCAAACCATCCCCGTTACATGGCCCTTCGCTGTGTGGGGGCTGGACATGGTTGGGCCTCTACAGAAAGCCCCGGGGGCTACACCCATCTGTTGGTAGCAATCGATAAGTTCTCCAAGTGGATCGAGGCTCGTCTGATCAATCAAATCAAATCTGAGCAAGCGGTGCTGTTCTTCACTGATATCATCCATAGGTTCGGGGTTCTGAACACCATCATCACTGACAACGGGACGCAATTCACCAGCCGCAAGTTCCTGACGTTCTGCGATAACCACCACATCCGTGTGGCCTGGTCGGCCGTGGGACACCCTAGGACAAATGGCCAAGTAGAACGTGCCAATGGCATGATCCTATAGGGCCTCAAGCTGAGAATATACAACCGGTTGAAGAAGTTTGGCAAGAAATGGCTTGCCGAACTCCCGTCAGTCATTGGAGCCTGAGAAATACCCCGAGTCGAGCCACGGGGTTCACACCATTCTTCCTAGTCTATGGGGCCGAGGCCATCCTCCCCACTGACTTGGAGTACGGTTCCCCGAGGCTTCGGGCCTACAACGAGCAGAGCAACCGCACTGCTCGCGAGGACACCCTCGACCAACTAGAGGAAGCCCGAGACGTTGCACTGCTACATTCGTCCAAATACCAGCAAGCTCTACGACGCTATCAAGCCCGGCGCGTTCGAAGCCAAGACCTGAAGGTGGGCGACCTGGTGCTTAGGCTAAGGCAGAGCAACAAGGGCCACCACAAGCTGACCCCGCCATGGGAAGGACCGTACATCATCGCCCAAGTGCTGAAGCCCGAGACCTACAAGCTAGCCAACGAGAAGGGCAAAATCCTCACCAACGCTTGGAACATAGAACAGCTACGTCGCTTTTACCCTTAAATCTCCAAGCATTGTATACATTGTTTCTCGGAATACAATTAAGAAGCATTCTTTAGTTATTCTAATTTTTCGAGAAACCCCCCGAGCCCATGACGGGCCTTGGCAGTATGATAACACCATAAGGGAGACTCAGCTCTGCCTCTGCAGAGGTGCCCACTACGGGGCTCGCACAGGACATGGCTCTGCCTCTACAGAACCGAGCCTCCCTCGAGGGCTAGATGGGGGGACTCCCCCCTAAGTCCCACGCACAATTTTTTAGTCATTTTTCAAAAAAATTCCTACGCCAAACTTTATAGCGTGCTCTGACAAATCGATTGTGAAAAAACCTAAGGACCGAAAGACTATCTCAAGGCCAGAAGGCCGGCTGAGTCACGAGATGGCCTATGCCTCTGGGCTACAGCACTCCCTCACCACCTTTTGCCCGAGGGCAGTTTAAGGCTCCGAGGAAGTTTTTTGCAAGAGATTTGTTCAGACACGAGACAGAGGGCAGAGGCTCGAAAATACAATGAAAAACGATTAAAGAAGCGTAGACGCATGATTACTTTAAAAAGGCCTCGATGGCCACCAGTGTTATGATAGGGTAACATAATCCCTAATCTATTTACATGGCCTCTAGGGCCCAGGTCAAGGCTCAGGGTCTCCAGCATCGGTGGATGGCATGGGAGGGACCACCTCCTCTTCGAACAATTTGGCCAGCGCCGTGCCAGGGCCCTCCGCCGCCTCCATCAGCTTCACGACCTCCTCATCGGCCTCCCTGTCATCATTGGGCAGGACGTAGCCATCGCTGATGGCCTTGAGGTTGACGTTGATGTAGTGTGAGGCGATGACGGCCAGGGCACGCTTAACGCCCGTGTGCAGCACCCCTCGGAGTCGCTCGCGCACTTGGCCGCTCAACGCAATCAGGCGGCTCCCGAGGGAGCTGCCTGACTGGACCCCCTCGACCTCTAGGGCCTCGTAGGTGGTATGGGCGGCACTCTTTAGCGCATCGTGCTCCCTGATTTTGGTCTCAAGCACCACCTGCACTACGACAGAGTCCTCGGCTGCATAGGTGACCTCCTTCTCCAACTCTGCGCCAAAAGAAATGGAATGGGGTTAAGCGCAAAGGAAAACAAGCAAATAGGGGCGGAAGCCTACGGGACTCACCCTCGGCCTTCTCCTCCCAGCGTCGGGCCTCGACCCGAGAGGCCTCAGCTTTCTCCTTCCAGCGCTGGGCCTCGACCCGAGAAGCCTCGGCCTTCTCCTTCAGGCGCTAGACCTCGACCTGAGAAGCCTCGACCGCCCTAAAAGCCTCTTCCTCCAGCTCTGCATCACACCAAGGAGTTAGGGGCCGAACACAAGAAAAACAAATAAAACAAGGGGAATAAGACTCACCCTCGGCCTTTCCCCTCCAGACCACAGCCTTGGTCCAGGAAGCCTTAGCCACCCTGAGGGCCTCATCCAAGGCACCTTTCGTCAGCTGGTGCACACCCTGCTCTATCCCCAGCTGTCCAACAAGGGCCTTGATAGAGGTCGTGGCTTCTCCAGCCCGGGACCTGAAGGCGTCCTGATCACCGACGGCGCGGGTCAGCTCCTCCTCCAACTCCTTGACCCGCACCACCAAGGGGGTGACCTGCTCCTAAGCCATCGCTGTCGCTGCCTTCATATCGGCACTGCATAGGCGGAGGTCCTCCACCTCCACGCTCCGCACCGATAGAAGCTCGTTGGCATGAGCGAGTAGGTCCTTCTGCCGCTGGAGCTAGTCCCAGATGTCCCTCTCCCACCGGAGAAAGACCGACTTCCTGAAGGACTGGGTCTCGAGCTCCTAGATAGGCAAAATAGGGGTCATTCACTATGAGAAAACTCAGAAAAAGATGACACCACATGAGAAAGGAAGGCGCGAACCTAGGCGACCCCAGGCAGATCGTCGTCCATGACGGACAACGCTGTCCGCAGTGACCGCTCCGCCAGCTGGCGGTATTGCTCGAAGGTGTCCCAGCGCCCGCCCTCGGCCATGTCCTTGAGGGAGAACAGAGGCTCCCCCATAGGGTCATCCCGACTCTGCCATAGGACACGCGGGTGATCCCACCCGTGGGGCTCGGGTCGTACCCGCATGAGGGCCGAGCTTCCCTCGCCCGAGGTCAGAGCCGGCTGCTCCATGGTGCCGGCCACCTCGGCGTTGACCACCTCCTGTGCCAGAGAAGTATCGTCGGAGGAGATCAGATGGACCTCTGCCTCCCGGGCGCTCTCCCGCAACACCAGTAGGCCTTGGACCAGGGGCGGTACCGAGGCCTCCGCTGCCTTCATCTCCACTTCCTAGGCTGCTAGCTTCACCGTGCTCATGTCGGCCTCCGCCATCGTGGCCTCGGTGGTCCCGGGGGCTTCGGCCCCCGCCACCACGGCCTCAGCAGTCCTGGGCACCCTGGCCTCCGTCGCCTCAGCCTCGAAGGCCTAGGGGGCCTCGACCTCAGTGGCCTCAGCGACCAAGGACGCCTTGGCCTCATCTTACCCATGGGCCTCGCCCTCACGGGTTAGAGGCGCTCCCTCTCCCGCCTGTGTAGGGGCCGCCTCGGCAGCCTCTCCTTGGGCGACCGGCTCCTTCGGGTTGGCCCTCGCCGACGTCGCACCACGTTGTATAGCGGCTTGCACCTCCACCACCCAGTGGGCGGTGGAGCTGGGGCTCACCTTGAAAGCCTTAAGTGGCACAAGGGCGGGCACCTCTGCAGGATGCTTCTGGCTGAAGACAAGATACTTACGGGGTCAGCATGCGACCGAAGAATGAACGAAAGATGCTACAACTATGCCAAAAAAAGGCTTACCTCGAGCGGGGCTGCAACCGCTTTGGCACGGCGACCCTCCTCTATGAAGGCGGCGGCGGTGGCGGAGGCACGGCCTCTGTATCCGCTGGTGCCGGCCAGTCCTCGATGGACCTTGGCGCGCCCTCGGTCCTCTGCGGGGGTAGTTGCGTCGCCCCCGCCGCCACCTGCTCCACCTCTACCGTCGAGCCCACCGGGCTAACAACGCGCTTTCCCAACGCCCGCGCCTTGGGCATGTCGGCCTCGGCCCTAGGGCAAGCGATCGTCGGCCCCCGAGGCGTCTCCTCCTCCTCCTGGGAGTGCCGGGCCGCTCGCCGACGCCCCGGGCGTAGTCTCCTTGACGTTAGGGAGATGGTCTAGGGGACCCCGCCCTAGCTCGCTCGCGTCATCACCGCCCGAAGAACCCGCCGACAGTGACGACGATGAAGACGCCTCCATCGGGAGGCCCTCCTGCCTCTGTTGCCAGCGGCGTTTCTCCAGCTCTTCACGCTCAAGGGTCTTCCTTTTGCGCTTTGCCTGCTCGGCATCCTTCCGCTTCTTCTGGGCCTTGGCATGCGCTCGGTTCGCCGCCCGCCGTGCTACGTCCTCAGGAACGGGCGGCGGGGAGGCTCGCACGTCTCTCATCCCCTGAAGGAACAGCGAACACAAATAAGGGACCGGAAAATGGCAAGGAATGAGGAGGCCTCGGGGGCTGTAGCGGCGCGTGACTTACCAGGGAGAGGAACCCTCGCGATGGGTGCATCATGATGGGGGTCAGGCGACCGCTCCTCAGCTTTGCATCCACCGTCTTCCTCACCCGATGAAGAATCTCCTCATTAGAGAGGGCGGAGGTGGACATCTGGATGCCCTCGATCGGCTCATCCGGTCTCATCTCGAACAGGCGCCGCCACCGAGCCATCAGCGGCAGCACCCTCCGGTGGTGGAAGCAGCCACGACCATAGCCGCCGTAAGGCAGCGGCTCCATAGCCTCTCCAGCCCCTCCAGGAGTGGCTGTAGCTTGGGCTGATCCTCCTTTGGGATGCCATACTTCCACTTCTCCGGACAGCTCTCCACGATCCGCCTGGTGTAGGGGGGAGCCCGCCGTCGTCGTTGCGGAGATTGAACCAGCTGGTGTACCAGCGGTGATTGGTTGATGCGAGCTGGGCTAGGATGTAAAGGTGCTGATGGTCTTGGCGCACTTGGAGAGTGCAGCCGCCAACCCTCACCGCCTTCCTCGTGCCTGACGTGCCCATCGGCTTGGTGGTATGCCCTGCCCGGAAAAGGTGGAGCCACAGCTCCTAGTGGGGAGCAATCCCCAGGTACCCCTCGCAGACGGCGACGAAGATGGCTGCCTGTGCGATGGAGTTGGGGTTGAAGTTGTGGAGCTCCATGCCGTAGTAGTGTGGGAGCGCCTACATGAATTGGTCCGCCAACAAGCCGAGGCCACGCTCGTGAAAGGACACGAAGCTCACGACATAGCCATCGCGTGGCCTCGGCTCTGGCTCGCCCGACGGAGCGATCCACTCTGGCCTGTTGGGGTCGGTAACCGGACGAAGAAGGTCGTCGTCGACGAGTGACTGGAGCGTCTCCACGGACACATCGGACTGACCCCAAGGGTCCACCTCAATGACAACGGCGCCGTCCATGGGTGCGACGGAGAATACGACTACGACGGTGAGCCTCTCTCGCTCTCTCTACCTCGCCTCTCTCTCTTCTTCTCCCCAGCGCTCTATGTTCTAGCAATGGCTTAAGGGCGGCAAAGGTGAATGCGGGCAAGGTAAGATGGGGAGGGGCGAGGCTCATTGCGTATTTATGCAGGAAGGAGGCGAAATGGGCAGGCGACGAAATCGGGAAAGTTTCCCTCAGATCCGGCACAGTTAATCCAGATCCGATTTTACCGCCCACGTACCCACATTTTCCTCATTAATAGCGTGAACAGTTACGTTCCATCCGCTGACACGGCGTCGCGTCTGACCGCTGTAGTGGCAGGCACCGTTTTGCCTTCCCAAGAAAATCACCTCAAAAGGCGTGCCTGCTGTTGCCAAACCAATGGGGGGATATCCCCCACCTGATTCCTTTTGGACGAAGGAACTGGGCGCCGAGCCCATTACGGTCCAGGGGTTCGAAGGCTAGGCCCCCGAGGGTTTTGACAGCCACCCCAGGGCAATAGAGTTAGGGACGACTATGGGCGAGCCCATACGGGGCTAAGATCCAAGCAAGCAAAACGCTTGGGACGCCCTAAGTCGTGTCCGAGACCGACAGGGAGGTCTCTGAATGGGATCCCATCATAGGGAGGCACCGAGCCACCGAATCCCATCGAACAGCCCCGGCACCCACTAGAGAAACCCTCTGGTACCCTTGGAGTGCGTCTTTGGACCACTAGCTGACCCTTATCGAATGGGGCACGGGCCTCCACTCGAACTTACCTGATAACAGCTCACCGGAAGTGCCACCGCTCACGCCCATCGAGGGTAGCCTGGCATATTCCACCCCTCCTTCCGAACGAAAAGGATGCACGAGGGTCGTACAAAAAGCCAGGGGACCCCTGATGGCCCTCTTGCTCCATGCAGAGGCTAGGGGGCTCTCCCTGCAACCATGCCGAGACCTAGCGACCCAGGCTCGCACTCGAGGGGGCTCAGCAAACAACCCCTCCTTCCGAACGAAAATGATGCGTGAGGGTCGTACAAAAAGCCAAGGGAACTCCTGACGGCCCTCTCGCTCTGTGCAGAGGCTAGAGGGCTCTTCCTGCAACCTTGCCAAGATCCAGCGACCCAGGCTCGCACTCGAGGGGGCTCGGCAAACAACCCCTCCGTCCAAACGGAAAGGACGCGTGAGGGTCGCACAAAAAGCTAGGGGAACCCCTAACGGCCCTCTCGCTCCGTGCAAAGGCTCGGGGGCTCTTCTTGCAACTTCGCCGAGACCTAGTGACCCAGGCTCGCACTCGAGGGGGCTCGGCAAACAACCCCTCCTTCTGAACGAAAAGGATGCACGAGGGACGTACAAAAAGCTAGGGGAACTCCTGACGGCCCTCTCGCTCCATGCAGAGGCTAGGGGGCTCTTCCTACAACCTTACCAAGACCCAGCGACCCAGGCTTGCACTCGAGGGGGCTCGACAAACAACCCCTCCATCCGAGCGAAAAGGATGCGCGAGGGTGGCACAAAAAGCTAGGGGAACCCCCGACCGCCCTTTTGCTCCGTGCGGAGGCTCAGGGGCTCTTCCTGCACCCAGGATGAAGACAAGCGACCCGAGCTCACGCTCAAAGGCTCGGAAAAACGCGATAAAGGACATCGAGCCTGTTACAGTCCAGGGGTTCGAAGGCTGGACCCCCGAGGGTTTCGACAACCGCCCCAGGGCAACAGAGTCAGGGATGACTATGGGCAAGCCCGCGCATGGCCAAGGCCCAAGCAAATGATCACTCGGGACGCCCTAAGTCGTGTCTGAGACCAGCAGGGAGGTCTCCGAATGGGATCCCACTGTAGGGAGGCATCGAGCCACCGGGGCCCATCGAATGGCCCCGACACCCACTAGAGAAGCCCTCCGAAACTCTTGGAGTGCGTCTCTGGACCGCTAGCCGACCCCTATCGAATGGGGCATGGGCCTCCACTCGGACTTACCCAATAACACCTCACTGGGGGTGTCCTTGCTCGTGCCCACCAAGGGTAGCATGGCACTCACCACCCCTCCTTCTGAACAAAAAGGATGCGTGAAGGCCGCACAAAAAGCCAGGGGAACCTCTGATGGCCCTCTCGCTCCGCGCAGAGGCTAGGGGGCTCTTCCTGCAAACTTGCTGAGGCTCAGCGACCCGAACTCATACTCACGGGCTCGACAAACACAATAAAACCCCTCTCACAACGTAAGACAAGCCCCTGGAGGAATAAATCCACCCCTCCAGGGCCTCGAGGGCTACACCCGGCGGGTGCGCTCGCGCGCACCCACCGAGGCCTCGAGTACGAAACACCATCCCGCCAGGAGCTGCTGCAAGCCGAGTCTTGACAAAACCTCAAAGAGAGCGCTCACACTCTCCCTGAGGCTCGGGGGCTACTGTTGGGTACCACGAGAAGGGGTCCCCTAAGCAATAATAAAAAAATCGCTTAGACCCCATCAAAATCAAAGCCAAGAGATAATTGTTGGCTAAACCCCGGCCATGTCCGAGGCCACCTACTCTCTGCCTTGCTAGAGGCCTCGCACGAGAGGCCTCGGACGGCCTACCGATTTTCCGCCTCGCTCGAGGCCACGTGCGAAAGGCCTCGGCCGGGGAACCGATTCTCCGTCTCGCCCGAGGCCCCGCGCGTACAGCCTCGGACGAGACGCCGATTCTCTGTCTCGCTCAAGGCCGGCTCGGCAAAACAACCCCGCCGCCTCCGCCTCGACCAACTTCTCGGACAAGATGTCACGTCCGCCCGGCGTGTTTGACTGCTCCCACAATATCAGCCAAACGATGGCTCGACACAGCGGCGTGGCCGACTGGACGCCAGTCACATCGAAGCCATGCTGTCTAGGATAGGATAGGGCGGGGGTTACCGACCACTGTGCTCGGTGCTGTGCCCATGACCGGCGCCCGTACTGCGCTGTGCTACCTAACACCTGCTCCAGGGACAACGCGGCGTGCGGAGTCAGGTCTGGGTTACTATAGCCTCGGAATCAGTGTACAAGACCAACTGCTCCCTCCACATCTCGGTAGTCCACTTTAGGGTCTCGATAACCTCAGGATTCGCACCCGCCGAGCCCCCCACGACGGCTTGGCCTTGGCACCAACTGAGCCTTGGTTCTTTACACTATCAGCACATAGCAACCAGCACGTCGCCCGCCATGCCCTGCGTTAGGCTATCACTGGAGCTCCCACGTTGCACAGGATCAGGCGTGGCCGGCGCGTTGCTCCAGTGCATCAAGGACAGGACCGCTCCGTCGACCATACCACCACAGTGGCAAGCTACAGGGCTCAGAAATGCCACCTCCGCTCATAGGACGCCGCATAGTGAACGCATGTATCACCCTTGACCCCTCTTCAACTATAAAAGGGAGGGACTAGGGCCGTTTCTAAGGGACAGGCATAGGGAGACGGACAAACTCTCTCACTCACGCGCAAGCAACGCTCTGTAGCGTGCACTCTTCCCCACCGCCTGAGATCAATGTCTCAAGCAATCCACGCTGTTCCATGCAGAGACCTGGGACTAGCTCTCTCTCTTGCCTTGCTTGTAACCCCCTACTACGAGCATTTCGGTGCAAGGAATACAAGATCGATATCTTAGACTAGACGTAGGGCACCCATTGCTCGAACCAGTAGAAACCTTGTGTCTCTTTGCATCACCATCCGAGATTAGGGGCACGCAGTGCATTTTTACTAGTTGGTTGAGGGTCCGCCGGTCCAAAACACCAACACTAGGCTAATGGCTAGGCAGAGGCGTCCAACTAGATTATGATTAAGCTGATCAAGAAAAAGATCGAGGAACATCCAAGGAAGTAGCATTCGACGCTAAATGAGGTGCTGTGGGCATATAGGATGGCTTGCCAAGGATCAATTAAAACGTCACCTTACGAACTTGTGTATGGCCATAATGCAGTTCTTCCTTGGGAAGTTTGGACTGGATCAAGGCGTATTACGTTGCAGAATGATTTATCAGGTAAAGTCTACAAGAATCTTATGATAGACAATTTGGAAGACTTGAGTTGCCTTCGGCTGCATGCTCTTGAAAATATCAAAGCCAATAAACTGAGGGTTGCGAAATATTACAATAAAAACATCAAGATTAAGCGATTCTCTAAATGAGACTTGGCCTAGAAAGTGAAATTGCCGATCGGATCAAAGGATAGTAAATTCGGCAAATGGTCACCTAACTAGGAAGGACCTTATCAGATCAAACGGTGTGCGCCTGGTAATGATTATATTTTGAAAACACTAAAAGGAGAGGAAGAATTTGGCCGAGCAATCAGTAGGAAATATTTAAAGAAATATTATCCTAGCGTTTGGATCAATACTTAATAAGCGATCTGTTCGGTCGATAGCCTTAATAGCAGATATCAGAAAGGTATTGTCTCTAGTGCAAAAATGAACCGAGAGGAGTAAAAGCCGATACAATGTGTATCACCTATAGAAGCAAAGCAAACACGAACGAGGTGATGGGTATGAAGCACGAAACAAAGGGAAATCACTCAAGGAGAGGAGGTTGTTTGCTAAACATCACCTATTATAAGCTACGGACCAGAAAACACTTTGTCCACTATATCATCGGCCAGAGTATTAAATGCTACAGAGTTGGCGGTGCTCATAAACTTCTCAACCAAACGCTCATGCTCCCTAGGGTACGCTGCATCTAGAAAACCATGGGGAAGAAGCCGAAGATTAAGGCCTAAACGGGCTTGTGCAGTAGCCAACGCCATGGCAGCGCCATGACGAACGCCATGAAGGGTGCCCTCCCTAATACGATTCGAGATGTCATGCATGCGAACCACCGGAACGACGCCCCTGACATTGACAAATCCCATCGCATGATCCGCATCTGATCGAAGACTCTCCAACTGAGCAGTTAGATCTAAAATATTCAAGGAAATAGTGATCAGAAATCTTGAGGGCAAAATTAAGAAAAAACAGAGAGATAATGGCAGACATCTCACCCATGATTCTAGCTTCAGCCCTGGCCAACCTTTCTCTCACCGGGCCAACCTTGGGGTGTGGGGGGGATCGATCTTCAATCATGGCCAAAGCTAATTCCACTAGGGAGAGGCAGTTGGCTAGATGCTAGTCGGTCCGATCGATGGAGGCCAGCAGATCATCATTATCGATCTGTCGCCTCAAGTAATGAGGAAACTGGCGGCAAATTGGTGCCAAAGATGACCCCGAAGGCTAGGCGGAGCCAGCCCTCTGATCTGAAGCGATGAGAGTACCCCAAGATGCATCCTCTTGGTGATAAAGGCGTTGGTGTTATGATGTAGATCCGTTGAGGGCTTCTTCAGTAGACCTCTTGTTGTTCTCCATGACCTCGAACCTACGGAAAGGCAGGAAATATACTGAAGACGGAAAAGGATTGAGATGACGCGGGTTATTTTTTTATCCACAGCCGTAGCCCGTATATATAGCTCAAGAAAGCGAGAAGATAGATTTCAATGGAGGTGTGAAATTAAAATCAGAAATAGAAATGGATCAACACTCCAGAAATTCAGGGGACGGATAATGAAGAGACAACAGACTCAAATTTATTGCTTCCCCAGTTTACAAAATATCGTGGGAAGGATACATTGATTAGAGATTAACCTACCAAGACTTCTTTGGATTGAAGGGAGTCCAGATCTCCGTAAGGCCGAAACTCATTGTGAACTGAGTCACATCGGCCCATCGATAAAATTATACTAGAGAAGAGGAAAGGTTGCCCGCCTAACATATGCTCAGCAGATTTCTTAGTAAATTGAGGAACTATGGGAAAGAAGCCTAAGGCTTTCCCAGTGGGTGTTTGGAGGAGCAACAAGGGGAAGGTGTCCACACATTCTAGCCCTCACAAAACACTAGAACAGCTTTATGAGCTTGGGGAGAAGACTCAGGTGATATCACAAGAATTCTTATAACCGTAATGGCTGGTCTTCTTGCTCAACGAGGCGCTAGAATAAGTGACACAATCACCCTATACACAAGAATTCTTCTAACCACTTGAGATCTTCATAAGATAGACCATGGAGGGTCCAGCGGAGTCGGGAGCACTCGAAGAGGCAGATAGAAGAGAAACATGGCTGAATTGTTGAGTCACTTTCGCCAGGGTCGGATAGACATTTTATAGCCAGACTAGAAGGATGAATCCAAGTTCCCATGAAGCAATGATGTTCTCATAAATGTTTTGAAGCTTGGGCTCATGAACTGGCATAGACATCAACAAACAGTAGACCCTAGATCAAGATTCTTTACCAGTGACTGCGGACCTATCGGGGACACAGACGTGATAATTTTGGAATAAAATTTCTTTTATCCCAAAATTGGGGGCAACTATTTACACCAAAATTTGGAAGAAGGGGTCACAGAGACTCGAAAGCTCCCAAGATCATGTCATCAAGGAATCAATTGCATGATCAGAACCAGCTGATTCGAACACGAAACTGGAATCGGCTTTCTTTAGATAGCGCCAGCGGATAATGACAAAGGTTATGATCAACGCCAGGACGAGACATGTTGGGCTCTATAAAAAGAGAAAGATTAGAGTCCAAGTTATCTTAAATTAGGAATATTTTCTCTAGGTTCAAAAATTGTAATGAGTCATGCTTAGATAGGAATCATGCACACGGCCTGGGTATAAATATCAAACCTCGGCTATTGTAAAAAAGAACAATCAATCCAATATACAAGTCATTTACTTTTTCAGCTCCGGCAACCCCTTAGGAGTAGGAGTAGAGTAGATCTCGATGAGTTTTTCAGCAAGTACGGCTGCATCGATCCAATCAACCTCCACTGCTTGTTGTAAGTACTGTCATGGCTTATACCTCTGTTCATACAGCTGCATCGATCCGGTCGACCTCCACTGCGACTCTGGTATAAGTTAGTTATTGATTCTTGCCTAGTTTAAGTACGACTGCATCGATTCGGTCGACCCCCGCTGCATGAACTAGATCAAGGTCAAGTTATCGGCTCTACCTTGGAATGGTAGTCTTTGGTAGATTCATTAAGTTATCGATATTGCTTATTGCTTTCATTATTTATCTAAATTACAGCAATATCACTCTGCCCGATTGGGATTGATCTAGATCGGCCTTATATATTGTTTAGCTCATCATTTGTTAATTTAAAACCAATCTAATCTATGCATTAAATGACGAGTTGTGTTTTGTCGGTTGTTTTACATCAATCTTGATTGTGCATAGCGTGCGGTTAGAGCATGTTGCGTCTTGAGTAGATTTATTGGCTAGCGAAAACCGTTCCATGGCTCGTTATCACGGCCTATGTGATTCTACCTCACACCCCACTGTTAGCACTGTGGAGTGGGGATCGTTATTCGGTAGATCTATTCCTGATAAGGCATGACTTTAACTATGCGCTATGCCTGAATCGGCTATTTTAGCCGATATCGAGTGCTTTCACGAACAGTTCGCATCACAAAACCATTGAAGTAGAGATATGTTGAAAGATGTGTTAGCCCCATGATCTTATTATTGTATTACGGCCTACATGATTTTATCTCATGCCCCATTGATATTAGTAATGAGTTAGGGTCGTTGAGTCTATTGTTATTTCTATGGCCTGCATGATTCTGCCTCATGCCCCACTGGTCATAGCGATATATGAGATCTAACATGTTCATTAGATTTATCTTTATTAAATGGCTAAATGGTGTTGAATTGTTTCTTTATATAAGAAGGGTTCGGTTGCTTGTAATCATTGGCTCAGCATAAACCAATCATTATTGACATCTTATTGCCATTGATTAATATCTGCTCAAATAACGACATTTATCTTGAATGATAATCGATTCTTCTTATACAACCCAATAAGCTTTAACAGATTTATTCTCATGAATATGCTGGAATCGACTATTTAGTCGATCTCCTTTCATATCGGCTCTTAAAGCCACACATTCGGGACTGCCTGGCAACACCAGCAAGTTCCACCCTTAATTACTGATAAGTTTTCTCTCCTTGTCAATTACAGAGTCAAATTGACTGGCACGTCTCGGAAGGAGTACGTAGGATCGACCATCCATGCGCTGAAGCTAGGCGGATCTACAGCTCCATCGAGCAGATCCTTCTGGCTTGCTACGTGTGTCCTCGGCACAGGATGAAAATTCTATGTCAACCCCAGGGCTTGAGGCCCTATAGGAGCATGTCGTTTGCGTGCTTGACCCGTGCATTTGTTCGGGGGTGCGCAACGACAGCCCAATCGACTCGGATGTGTTGTTCATCGCAGAATCGAATGAATTTCTTGTTGGTGAACTGTGTGCCGTTGTCTGTGATGATGGCGTTCGGTACTTCAAAGCGATGGATGATGTCGAGGAAGAATAACACAGCTTGCTCGGACTTGATCACGGAGATCGGCCGAGCTTTGATCTATTTTATGAACTTGTCTATGGTGACAAGCAAGTGGGTGTAGCCCCCGGGCGCCTTTTTGAGAGGCCCAACCAGATTGAGCCCCCAGACTACGAAGGGCCAAGTGATAGGGATCATCTGAAGTGCCTAGGATAGGAGGTGAGTTTGCCGAGTGTAGTACTAGCACCCTTCGTAGGTGCGTACGATTTGCTCAGCGTCGGCCACTACAGTGGCCAATAGAAGCCCTATCGGAATGTGTTCCCAACTAAGGTTCTAGGCACGGCGTGGTGACTGCAGACCCCACTATGGATGTCACCCAGCAGAAGCTTCCCCTTTTTGATGGGGATATAGAGCTGTAGGATTCTAGTGTGGCTCTATTTGTAGAGTTCGCCTTCAACAAGAATGAAGGACTTGGCGCGACGTGCGCGCCATCGAGCCTTTGTCTTGTCCGTCGACAGCGTGTCATAGAGAAGGTAGTCAAGGTAGAGTGTTCTCTAGTCGTCTAGAGGGTCGGGCTCTGTCGTTGGTTCCTCTTCAAGCTTCATGACCTCAAGGCTGGAGGGAGCCGTTGGTTGGTCAGCCCCCGGGGCTAGATCAGATGGGCCTTCGTCGGCCTGTTCTGACCCTTTGTAGCATACCGAGGGCTTATGTTGGTCGATGGTGAAGACGCCCATTGGCACAGGTTCTCGACCGGACGCTGCTTTTGCAAGTGCGTCGACCGCCTTGTTGAGGCGTCTTGGGATATGATTGAGTTTGAGGCCATCGAATTTGTCCTCCAGCCGTCGGACCTCCTGGCAGTACGCAGCCATCTTGGCATCATGGTAGCTAGCCTCCTTCATGACTTGGTTGATGACTAGTTGGGAGTCACCTCGGATGTTGAGGCGTCAGATGCCCAACTCGATGGCGATGCGTAGGTCGTTGATGTGTGCTTCATATTCGGACACGTTATTTGATGAGGGAAAATGGAGACAAATCATATACCTCATGCGGACCCCGAGGGGTGACATGAAGACCAGCCTTGCACTGGCGCCCTTCTTCATCAGCGATCTATCGAAGTACATCATACAATATTCTTGATCGACGACCATCGGTGGTGTTTGGACCTTGGTCCATCCTGCTATGAAGTCAGCTAGCACCTAGGACTTGATCATCGTTTGGGAGGCATATGTGATGCCTTGGTCCATCAACTCGAGTGCCCACTTTGTAGTTCTTCCCATGGCATCCTGGCTCTAGACAACCTCGCCGAGGGGGAATGACGTCACAACCGTTACGGGATGCGACTCGAAGTAGTGGTGTAGCTTCCTCTTGGTGATAAGGACAGTGTAAAGGAGCTTCTAGATCTAGGAGTAGCGGGTTTTGGAGTCGGATAGTACCTCACTGATGAAGTACATAGGGCGCTGCACCTTGAGGGCGTGTCCTTCTTCCTCCCGCTCTAATACCAGGGCAGCGCTGACCACTTGCGTGGTGGATGCTATGTATCGCAAGAGGGATTCTCCGTCGTCTGGAGGAACTAGGATCAGGGGCCTTATCAGAAGTAGTTTGACCATGTCAAGCGCCTCCTGGTCCTCAGATGTCCACTCGAAGCGGTCAGCTTTCTTCAGGAGTCGATAAAGAGGAAGACCTCGTTCTTCGAGGCACGAGATGAATCGGCTGAGGGCGGCAAGGCACCCTGTGATTCACTAAACCCCCTTTATGTTCTGAATTGGGCCCATCCTTGTGATGGCTAAGATTTTTTCTGGGTTGGATTTGATGCCACGCTCAGAGACGATGAAGCCAAGTAGCATACCCCTCGGGATGCCAAAAACACACTTCTCGGGGTTGAGTTTGATGTCATTTGCTCAGAGTTTTGCAAAGGTCTGCTCAAGATCGGGAACGAGGTGGTCAGCCTGTTTGGATTTAACTACGATGTCGTCGATGTAGGCCTCAACGGTCCGCTCGATGAGGTCCCCAAAGCATTTGAGCATACAGCGCTGGTACGTAGCCCAAGCGTTCTTCAGACTGAATGGCATTGAGACGTAGCAAAATGATCCGAAGGGGGTGATGAAAGACGTCGTGAGCTGGTTCAACTCTTTCATTGCGATTTGATGGTAGCTAGAGTAGTCATCAAGGAAGCAGACGGTTTTGCACCCTGAGGTAGAGTCGACTATTTGGTCTATGTGCGGTAAAGGAAATGGATCCTTTGGACACGCCTTGTTGAGGCCCGTATAGTCGACGCACATCCTCCATTTCCCGCTCTTCTTTCGCACGAGAACATGATTAGCTAACCACTCTGGGTGGTGTACTTCCCTGATGAATCCGGCCGCTAATAGTTTTGCTATCTCTTCACCGATGGCCCTGCGTTTCTCCTCATCGAAGCGACACAGGTGTTGCTTCACCGGCTTGGAGCCTAGATGGATCTTCAAGGTATGCTCGGCGACCTCCCTCGGAATGCCTAGCATATCCGAGGGCTTTCACGAAAAGATGTCTTTGTTGCCGCGGAGGAAGTCGACGAGCGTGCTTTCCTATTTGGAGGAAAGCATGGTACCAATGCGTACCGTTTTACCCTCGGAGCTGCTGGGATCTATGAGGACCCCCTTGGAGCCCTCTGTTGATTCGAATGACCCAGTCGATTTCTTTGTGTCGGGCGCTTCTTCGATGACCTTCTCTTTGAGGGCGGCGAGTTCTCTAGAGGCGATGATTGTTGTGGCGTGGCCACAGCACTCGACCTCGCACTCATAGACCCGCTGGAAGGAGGGGTCGACGGTGATGACCCCATGGGGACCTAGCATCTTTAGCTTGAGGTATGTATAGTTTGGGACGGCCATGAACTTGGCGTAGCATGGTCGTCCTAGGATGGCGTGGAAGGTTTTTGGGAACCCAACCACCTCAAAGGTGAGGGTCTCAGTCCTATAATTGAGCTAATCCCCGAAGGTGATGGGCAGATCGATCTGTCCTAGTGGAATGGCCTGTTTCCCGGGCACGATGCCGTGAAAAGGCGCTCGGGTTGGGCAGAGGTTTGTCCGGTCGACGCCTATCTCATCGAGCGTCTTGGAGTACATGATGTTGAGTCCGCTGCCTCCGTCCATCAGTACTTTAGTGAGTTGCTTTGGACCGACGATCGGGTTGACGATAAGCGAATACCTCCTCGGGTCTGGGATGGTATCCAGATGGTTGGTCCGGTCGAAGGTTATGGCGGACTTCGACCACTAGAGGAAGGGAGGTGTGGTCGGTTGGGCTGTGTAGACCTCACGGCGCGTGACCTTCTGACGGTGTTTGGAGTCGTAGGCCACCGATCCTCCGAAGATCATAAGGCATCTGTCCGGTGTTGGAAAGCCATCGTCCTTCTCCTCGGCGTCCTCCACAGTGGGGGCAGGTTCCTTCCCCTGCTCTCCTTTGTTGGAGCTTCCGAACAAGAACTTCTACATGAGGCCGTAGTCCTTGAGCAGGTGCTTTACAGGAAAGGCGTGGTTCGGGCATGGCCCCTCGAGTAATTTTTCGAAGTGTTTCAAGGTGCCCTCCTCGCGCTTTCGACCACCCTTACGGTCAGCAGCGGCCATGAGTGAGTCCTCGTGCCGTTGCTTCTTGTTCTTCCTTTTGGCAGAACGATTAGAAGTGCCTTCATCGGTACCCTCGTCCCGCCTTGCCTTGCCCTCGAGGCGATCGAAGATCTCTCCGACTGCCTCTTCTCCTGAGGTGTGGCTGGTGGTGATGTCCAAGAGTTCCTTGGAGGTTCATGGGCCCTTGCGTCTCAGCTTCTGAACCAAGGACTCGCAGGTCATCTTGAACAGGAAGGATCCTATCACGTCGGCATCGGTGACGTTAGGGAGCTCGTTGCACTATCAGGAGAAGCGCCGGATGTACCCATGGAGGGTCTTCTCACGGCAGTTCTTGAGGTCCCTAGGGTTCCTAGGGCGCTTGTATGTGCCTAGGAAGTTTCCCACAAAGATCTCCTTCAGGTCCGCCCAACTCTGGATTGCGTTGGACGGCAGGTGTTCCAGCCACGCTCGTGCCAAATTAGCCAAGAATAGTGGAAGGTTGCGGATAATGAAGTCATCATTATCCGCACCACCGGCTTGATAGGTAAGCCGATAGTCTTCAAGCCAAAGTCCGAGGTTTATCTCTCTAGAGTATTTAGGGATATTGGTAGGTGGTCGATACCTTAGCGGGAACGCAGCGTTGAGGATGTGTCGGCTGAAGGCCTGAGGCCCTGGGAGGCTAGGGCTTGGGCTTCGGTCCTCGTTATTGTCGTAGCGTCCGCCGCATCAAGGATGATAGCCGCGGTGGGCTCTTTCCCTTGGGTCACCATAGGTGCGCCTGCGGGCGTCGATGGTGCTGCGTGCGTTATGGTTGCGGCCGAGACGCTGATGTACCTGGGCCACAACACGCTGCCTACCGCCTTGTGGTGCTTGGTGGACTGATGCATCCCTAGCGGGACGTACCAAGGGTGTACGTTGGCTGGTGTCGAGCTCACGTCGCTAGGACAACGAGCTTTTCCGCCTGTTGCGCCGCCACACGCTCGAGCAACGTGCGTATTTCACGGTAGGCCTGACGATCCTCGGGCATCGCGGCCTCTGGGAGGCCATGAAGCAAGGCTGTTGCGGCGGTGATGTTCTGGCTTGCCCGATCGAAGTGAGGAAGGGTTTCATCGTCGGCGATGATCCTTCGGTTTACATCACGGGCCACGGCGCGTGCGCGCCCACCGTTTCCGCAGTGTTCGATCTCCTAATTGACCTCCACGTACTCCTGAACAAGCTGTTGTCTAGCTTCATCTATCTCCCGCTATCGGGCTCTTAGCTGCTCCACCCCTATGTGAGTCAGGCCGCTGTCCTCCCTTCGGTTCCACCACCGGGGTTGCCTGCCGGAGCAGTCTCCTCCGCGGAGACACTTTCTACGTGTCCCTCGGGGGTTTCCGCCATGAAACATTCCTGGGAGGGGTGATGACTCCTCCTACTGAAGTCAAAGCCAGAGTCCGACCACGGCCCCTCCGTGAGGAGACAATGGAGGGATTCCGTGACGCTTTCGATCATCCCCACGAACTCGTTGTTCACGGGGAACGGGATCGTGCGCTGTGCCACAAGGTGGCTAACGGTCGTCGCGGCGTTGCAGAGACCGAATGGAAGCGCTATTGGGGCGCTCCGTGCGGAGTATTCTGGAGAGAGGGTGAGGCGGCGTGGGTCCTCCCTAGAAGGCTAGGGTCTAGGGGAGACGCCGGGCCGATGCTCAAGCCTCCCGTAGTTGAAGCCGATGGAGGGGAGAGACTGGGTGGCGACATGTGCCAACGCCAACTCTCCCCCCACCGTGATGATGAAGTTCAGGTTACCGAAGCGCACGTATGCGCGCGGGACCTAGCTGATTGCATGGTTAGCCATCCGAGGCATGATTTGGAACGCGCAAATGCCCCTACCTAGCGCACCAACTATCGGTGTTTTGAACAAACACTGGCTAGTAAATTTATAATTGTTCGTGTTAGGCTCGGATGGTGTACTAAAGGACATAAGATTTATACTGGTTCGGGCAGAATATCTCTACGTCCAGTCCGATGCTGCTCGTGTTATTAG
The DNA here is from genome assembly GCF_019320115.1 of Miscanthus floridulus. Classification (NCBI taxonomy): domain Eukaryota; kingdom Viridiplantae; phylum Streptophyta; class Magnoliopsida; order Poales; family Poaceae; genus Miscanthus; species Miscanthus floridulus. The sequence goes on from NC_089587.1 coordinate 76,257,408, forward strand.
TACCGAAAAAGGTTCGTAGTAGGGGTACAAACAGTCGAGAGAGGGACAGTTCCCAAGTCTCCGATGGAAGGGTCGAAAGGACGCCAAGAGCTCGATTGCTGCTTGGCTACGTGTTGTGTGTACCAAACGATCCGTCAAAAGTCAGTCCTTTTAGTGGGTGCCCTGCCCTCCCTTTTATAGACCAAGGGGGAGCATGGGTTATAGATGGGAGAAAGAGGAAAAAACCAAAGGTGGAGAAGGTCCTTCGGGGGAGCCGGGTCTTCCTTTTCCCGTGTGCCTGCCCTGCTAACATTGCAGACCACGTCAGGGATAGCGTGTTCGCTGATCCTTATAGGGTCGTGCCCTGGCTTCTGTCAGCAAGTGGGTGCGTCCCATCCTACGTCGGCGGAGGGTGCGGCGTGCCAGAGGGCCAAGCTACGACCCTTCGGGGAGTAGACGGGGAAGTGATCCTACGTTCGTCACTATAGGTGATGTGAATTCTGTCTTGGATCGTAGTGGTTGTCGTATGCTTGTGTTAGTATCCGCGTCCGAGGGCTAATGGCGGCGCCTACAACACCGTGGGACAAAAGTCGGCGCCTACAACACTGTTCGGGCATTGTTAGGTCGGAAAGGGCTTAAAGCGCCCGTCCCATCGTATCCTGATGGTGCCTTCCTGCAGGCGTACAGGGCATAGCCCTCGATGCTGCGATTGACTCGAATGTCCTGCCGTACCCTGTGCTCGTCTTTATGAGGGATCAGGGTGCAGTCGTCGAGCGAGGCGGAGCCCGCCCTCAGACGTCGGGCGAGGCGGAGCCCGCCCTTAGCCATCAGGCGAGACAGAGCCTAGCCCTCGGGGGTCGGGCGAGGCGAGCCCGCCCTCGGACTTCGGGCGAGGCGGAGCCCGCCCTTAGCCATTGGGCGAGACGGAGCCTAGCCCTTGGTGGTGGGGCGAGGCGGAACCAATCTTTCAACGTTCGGGCAAGAAGCGTAGTAGCGTTCTTGTCTGACCGAAAGTGTCAACGTTCGATGTTTATTAGTTCCACCTCATTGGGTATCCCGGTATTAGGTCCCGACACAGCGTGATTAATTAGTCTATTGTACTCCCTCAAAAGGACGAGGTGGCTAGCTGCCACGGGGCGTGCTAGCTGATCGACTCCGGCCCGGAACTAATATAACTGTGTGTTTAATTTACCTCTCGTGGTGTTTCTTCTTTTGTTTTCGCCAAGCCAAACAGAGCTAGAGTAGCTGGCATGTCTGGCTTTAATTTGGGCATGATGCATGAACATACAGACACTCTAGTGCGTGTCCTCCTTTCCTTCCTCGATCTTTAGAGCTAGCAAAGAACGAAGAGCACATGAACTGGTAGGTAGGCTAGGTGGTGAGGGGGGTCATGTGACTCCATGATTGCCATTAGCATCCATGCATGGCTAATACTAGTAATCAACTTCATTATCCTTCATGCCTATGCCGTCCATCTCCCAGTGCAAGGCAAGGGAGGACACAAGACACCTCATCCGTCGTGTCTCCGTTTTATTATTATTATATAATAATAAGTGTAGTGCCTGATGGTCGACAAATAAGGTGGTGTTTGGATTCAGTGACTAAAATTTAGGAGATGTGTTGGGAGAATATTGTATGGGATGTTCGAATACTAATAAAAAAACAAATTACATAATCCGTCGGTACTCCACGAGACGAATTTTTTAAGCCGAATTAATCCGTCATTAGCATATGTTTACTGTAGCGCTATATTGTCAAATTATTGACTAATTATGCTTAAAAGATTCGTTTCACAAATTAGTCACAAACTATGCAATTAGTTTTGTAATTAGTCTATATTTAATACTCCATGCATATATTCAAACATTCAATGGGACAGCGACTAAAATTTAGGAGGAGCAACCAAACACCACCTAAAAGTCAAGACACGATGTAAAGGCAAAGGCGCAAAGCCATATATATATATATATATGCATGCATGCATTCTAAAACACACATCGTTATGATTAGAGTCTTTAATGCATGATTGATTTGGAAAAGAAAATTAGGGATCCAGAACATGGGGGGATGCTGCGAGCATGATGGAGGGGGTGCTTTGGATGGATCCAAAGCCGGGAACCTCCCTCTCCCTCAGCTGCTCTGCGTCTGCATGATCTGATGCATGCAATAGAAGAATGAATACTCCTGTATACACATTATATAAACATACGGACAGAAAAAGAAAGGGTTATTGGGTTAATTAGCGTAACATGGGCGATGCAAAGAAAATTAAAGCTATGGACGGTTCGGACGACGTACGCGTACAGGTACAGTACAGGCTGTTGTGTTGGGCGCGCTCGATCCCTCCATGCATGCAGCATGCCGGTGTGGATCCTTTGTGATTTGTAAAGCTCTAGATTACTATACTCCACTCCAGTCAGTACGTACTAGTAGTGTTGGAGATGTCCAGCGTTCAGGGCAATGCATGGTGCCGCAGCCAGGGCAAAGAAAGCATATATACACTCTATATACCAACATACACCTACACATCCGTGATGTTTTCATTTTTTTTTTTTGTAGATATATTAGAAAGCCCGTTTAGTTCAGTCGTCATACAACAAAGAACAAACCGTGACACGCCTCTATAGACGTTTATTTACGACCTTTTTACTCTACTTTGTTGATCTAATACGTGGAACTGGACCAGAAATTAATAAAAAACTACACATTAGCGAAACAAACAGTACTGTTAGCTCTCTCAGAAATCAACAAATTAAACAGAGAGCACTTAGCTTGTTCATATACGTACGTACAGAAACATGGGCACGGTGCCGTCTGTGACGACGTACAGAAACATGGGCCGCCCGGTACTTGTTAACGCAGGTACGCTTAAAAATTTGTAGCGCTGCAGGGAGACGACACGACGTCGCCCGCCCCATGCGGCCAGGCATGCCCTAAACAATGCACCGCCGTTTATTCGGTCTGTGTTTGGATCGTAGGATTTTCAAAGGAGCTTTCCTATACTTCTAAGTCCTGTAGCCGTGTTTGGAACATAGGATTGCTTCGTTCCTTTCAGTAGGAAAGTTTCCTGCACCCGTACGATTTGGAGGAAAACAAAAATCCACCGGAACCTCTTGTTTGTGTTTCCTTCACGAAATCACGAACAGCGGCGGATCTAGGAAATATTTCAGGGGGCTGAACAACACTGCTGCTGGATTTTAAGTCTCAGCCCCCTACACTATAGAACTTTGTCTAAAAATTCATAGGGACTCCACAGGGGGTTCCACTGCTCCGGTATGGGTAGAGGGGGCTCAGCCCCCCCCCCCTCCCCCACCGTTGGATCTGAGGCTGGCCGCAAGCTTATCATGTTTGTGCCATGGTGATGCCTAAACTGTAGTATATTTAAGAGAGATCAATGCTGATCTATGGGTAGTTGTTGAATAAGACCACATTTCATATTTGTTCGAAACACCTACTCCAATGAAATTCCTATGTTCTTTCGTTCCTCTGTTTCGCCATTGTATTTCTATCTCTTTCCTGTATTTTCTTCCATTCACCTATTCCTTGGTTCAAAGAAGCCCTCAACCTGGCCGGGGCCCAGGGCCCCCTGTTCGCCGTTCGCACCACAGCACATGCACAGCGTAGTGACGATGCCTAGTAGTACGTGTCTGCGGCATTCCCCTCGCTTTCTTTTCTTTCTTTCGTCTCCAACAGACCAACAGAGAGAGAAGATAGACCAACAACCACCGCGTCGTATGGCTGTCGCTTGCATTGTCGGCCATGTACACAGGCTGACGCTGATCGATCCAGACCAGAGAGGAGTCTGACGAGTAAAGCGCCATGCTAGGCATCTCTGCTCGCCCATCCTAGCTTGGCACTTGTGTAGCTTACTACTACTCCTGCTCCGTTAGGAGTAGTAGCCTTTTTGCTTCAAAACGAGCTCGTGTCGAGCTGGGCAGCCACATGTGGAGGGAGTGGACCGGATAGACCCGTGTAGAGTATCATTCACGGCGTGCGCTGCACATCACGTCTCGCTCTCGCCTGAGCAAAATAGAAGGCGCCGTCATCTTGGTCCGCCTGGGTGCAGGGCGGCCAGCTGTGGCGACCGTGGCCCGCCGCCGTGTCCGATCCGACCGCGCGGGGCCAGGGGCTCTCGTCGGCCCTCGCTCGGCCGGCCGGCCCCGCCCCGGGCAGGGAGCTGAGGCAGCGGCAGGCCACGCGCGCCTCGACGATCTGCCCCGCCGTCCGGCCGGTCAGGACGCTGCGCCGGCACGTGCGCGGGTGTCAGTGCCAGTGCCACACGTGGGGTGGGGGTGGGTCTCGTCCCGTCCGCCTGCGGAAAGCTGCGCGCGCGCCCGCGACGCGACTCGTGAGGCCGTCTGTCCCAGTGCGCCCGTCGGGGAGGGTGGCCGGGGGCCGTCTCTGCCACCCGCGCGCACGGGGCCTTGTCGCTCGGCGAGCAGTACTGTACTAGTAATTGGACGAGGTAACGGCTCGTCGTCGTACATGAACGTGAGGTGCCGCACATGCGACTTGAATCAATGCTTCCGTAGAACTAGTGGATTTCATGCGTCGTGCACCACTAGTGGTGATAGTCTAGCTCGGTTCAAAGAGAACCTAATTCTCGGTGCAAAGAGAACCTAATTCTATGTACGGAGTATGTCTAAATTGGTTTCAAACTTTCTTAAGTTAGACTATATAATTCGATACCAAAATATTATTAGCATTTATGATTTCAAAATAAATGTGCTACGAAAAATATATTCTATGATTAATCTAGCGATGCTTATTTTATTTACAAACTCTGATCGGACAAGGACAGTTGAAAACAACCAAGGTTGGTAACATCTCCTTGCTTAATTTGTCCTCTCAATCCTCAATGTCAGCATTGTCACAAACACGCTTCATAAGGTTGCATCTGGATCAACTTGCACAGCCCAGGGGGCTTGGGGTTGCGTCCTGTTCGTTTGGCTTATAAGCTATATTTTTTTTTGGCCAACGAACAATATTTTTCTCTCACAACAAATCAACCAACAGTACTTTCAGCCATGACTTATCAGCCAAGCGAATAGGGCATTGAGTTATGGCCTACACCTTTGTGGACAATGGGCTAATGTTTAATCCGCTCAACATATTAGCAGGGGCTAGGTCATCCGAGACTACATGTTCTCCATGCAACGGACGTGGGTCGTCTAAACGACGAGTCCGATCAGCGGGTCGACAACAAAACCGATATGACGCTCGTTCTTCGCCCGAAACGTCCTCGAACGTCTTCCGGCAACACTCATCGGGGAGACACATATATAGCGGGGGTGTCCTAGTAGGATCAACAAAGCCATCGTCTAGAACGTCGACGGATCTCATCAAGAGAAATGCTAGACAACAATGGGGTGGAAGAGTTTGAGGTGGTTTTATCACAACAACAACAAAATTTCATAACAACTTCGAAGTTTCTTAATCGGTCGTGATCCTCAGGGGTGGTTTTATCACAACAACAAAAAATATTTCATAACAACTTCGAAGTTTCTCACGAGATTGGATAATAAGTTTCTAAATAAAAAACATGACAGCCAAATCGGATGAGACCGGTTTAAACAGTGACACACAGAGACTCAAAAAAATCCGACCTGGACCCGTTTATTAATCTAACACAAACTGGCCTAGGCTGTTTTTTTTTTAAAAAAAAAGACAAGATATTGCAATTTTTTCAATTCGATTCAAAATTATTAATTTTATTTTGTTTTTTGGTTTGCATATGTTTTTAAACTATTTTCAACCTCCAATCATCATATTTGAAGCTGTCAACATAATGGAGCCTCCTAGGCCGTAGCTAGTGGCTATATAGTAGTAGGCTATTGGCACAGTGGCTGGACGACACGTACCATCGTTAGCAAGTCAAGCGAGCAGCCGAGCCTGCACGTGTTTCTTTCGTGGCGATTGAAAAAAAAATAGAGAGGGTTCGGTGTCATGCGGAGTAGCCGGTTATTTGTCGCTGTCCGCGCGCGATTAAATTCAGTGTGCGACTCTTCAGCAGCGTGGAAAATAGGCAGTGGCGTGGAGATTTGAAACTGGTCCGGCCGGCTCTAAACTTTCACGTTTTAAATAGGACGGATCGTGCTGCATGCACAGGTAATAATACCATACGGTGGGAGTTAGTAGGAGTCTACTCCCACGTTTTTTAACAAAAAGAATAGAGAAAATGATTTGATCAATCGAGTTGTGCGTGACAAAGCATCCATCGTCATGATGTACTTCCTAAAGAAATAAACAATGGATCCGTCTGGTGCAGGCAGGATGAATGAACATACAAACAAAAAAGATTAGTGTGCCGATGCATGGTAATGGCGTCGTCCTATAACACTAGTAATAATATACGTAATTCTGATGACGAGTTCCAGGAAAAATCACGAGGAACACACGCACGGCACGCGCCTCCATGAGGCATGACTCGGAGAGAGAGAAGAGGGGGGGGAGGGGGGGGGGGGGAGTGCTGTGTACTGGGCCGGCCGGCAGGGCAGGACGACGGCAGGCGTTACTGTGTTACCGTCCCGACCGACGCATCGGCGAATCTTGGGTGCCCTTTGTTGTCTGACGCACGCGTGTGTGGCTGAACAAAACAGGGAAAGCGCGTCGGAGAGAGCGGTCGGTCACGTGAATTACGGTGGCCGGCGGGAGCACACGTTCGTTCGGTCGCCAATGGCCGGCCGGGCCGGCTCGGTCGATGGACCGATCCAACCCATGGCTCATCCATCATCCGACCGGATCGGATGTACAGTGTACCGTAACGTACGTACTCCATCTCTGGATGCAGGAGTACGAGTGGACGACCTTTTTACACCAATTATTACACTGGCGGTAAGCTCACGGCTAATGGCTTTCGGCTTCACAGGTCATGGTGTGGCCAGGCAAGCCAGCCCTGGTGATGAAATGCCGGCGTCATGCTGCTTGCTTATATATGACATTCATTCACAGCAAGCACGCGGAAATTAAAGCCACGGCACGTACGTATGGCAACAGCAACAGGGGAGACGAGACCATCCATCATCCAAGCATAGCGGCCCGACGCACGCCATGGAGGGAGGTCGCTGTTAGCGTTAGACAAAAGGCGGAAAGGAAAGAAAAGGAGTGGGCGGCCATGTAGAATCTGGCGCGGGCTGGCACATGCAGCAGCAGATGTGCATGACCGGCCCTCCCATCTCCATCCACGAGATGCCCGCAATCTTCGGCCTCATGTGCCGCCGCGGGGACGGAGCGACCCATCCCGGCTGGCCCCTCCAACCGTCACGTGACCCAACCCCGTTCCTCTCGATCATCGCCGGCGTCGTGATCTGCTCTACACCTGATCAACACGGAACTCTACCGGCCATGGCATGTACGAGTACGATGCGGAGCTCACTGCTCGGCGCCCTCTTGGCCTAGCTAGCTTGGACCATGAACTAGTCCATCGCGCAGCTGGCAGCTCGAGGCTGCTCCTCCGCTGCATCCCGGCCGGCCCATCGCATGCATGTTTACATACCCCGGTTGATCCGTGTTTCCTTAACCTGCTAGTGTTTTCAGACGCCCAATTTCCATCCTCCAAGGTCAGGATCGTCGTGCGATTATTGCATGACATGCCTGCCACTGCCAGGACGCCATCATCCAAACGCGCGTGTCCTTCTCCAGCATAAACAACGGTACTACCTCCGTCCGTCCGGAAAAGACTACAATTATGAGTTGCGTTTCACAAAAAGTTGTTCATGTTTGATTAATTTTTAGTGAATAATATTCACATTTATGATTTTAAATTAATTTATTATGAAAATACAATTCGTAATTAATCTAATAGTATTTATTTGTTATTATAAACATTGATATTTTTTTAATATATAATTAGTTAAACTTAAGTACTAAAACGTGGTACTGTGCTAGATTTGTATTCTTTTTGAGACGGAGATAATACTTTTTAACGAATGAATAGTATTTTTCTCTCACAAATACTTTTTAACGAATGAATAGTATTTTTCTCTCACAACAAATTAGAAAAAGCTTCGGTATAAACTAAATTTCAGCAAAACTAACGGGGCGAATAACACACACGCTAGGACGCACGCGTCACGTTTGTTACCAAGCGTCCAGACATGCACAGCCCTAGTGTCTAATCTCTATCAGGGCGGTCATAATCACGTCCCCTCATCCTCACTAGCTAGCTAGCGATAGCGGCGACCCCCACGAATTTATTAATCTCTTCCTACTGGAGTGGCACTAGGGAGGAGTAGGAGTATACTAAAAAACAACCGCCGTGTCCTCCTCCAGTTAGGAAGAGAATTACTGCAAAGCACGTCAACGCGGCGGTCAACCCACGTCGGGCACGTGCTGGGCTGGATCCCCACCCCCACCACGGCACCACAGGCCCACACCACACCAGCAGCCTCCCGCCCTCCCCCACCGCTAACGACCGTCGCGCTAACACCGTCGCCAGTCGTCACGGAGAGCCGATAGAGAAGAATAGAGGATGGATGGATGCCGCCCGCCGGCCGTATAAAGCGTCCCCGGTACAGCAGCAGCAAGAAAAGGAAGAGAGGCCAGGCAGCCGGAGCGCAGCGCCAAGGGGAGCTCCAGCCAGATCTCCCTCTACCCGCTCCTCGCTCCTACGACTACGACCGCCGACGCGCGCAGACGCAGCAGGACAGCGGTGTAATGCGCGGCTATGGGGCTTCAAGGTACGCCGCCCGCTCGCGATTCCCACCGCGCGCCGATTCCTCCCGCTCCCGGCGGTGCTCGGACTGGAGTTGCGCTGACCGCTGCGGTGCTTGTTGTTATGTTTCGGCCTCGCGCGCGAATGCAGGGGATAAGGCGACGCACGACTTCCTCTCGCTCTACACCGCCGCCAAGGACGCCGCCCTGCCGCTCCCACTGCCGCTGCTCCAGGAGTCCAAGCTGCCGCCGGCGCCGGCGCCGACGCCGACGCCTCCGTCTCATCAAGGTGCGTGCCGGTGCCTGCCTGCTTGCCTGTGATTCACCATCTCTCTCCCTCCGTGCATGCTCTCTGTCTGCTCCGTCTCTCTTCGTCAAACACAATTCAGACGCTTGCACAGCGGATCGTCCTCGTAAGATTTATGTCCAATTTCGACTGCTCCTCCAGGGTCCAGAGCATGGGGTTAAACAGTCGATGCTTGTGTTTTGCTATAGTATGCTTTTTCTACGAAATTAACCTCTGGGAATTACTACCTTTTGGTTTTATTTTTGCTTGCTTGCTGCGTGGACGGGGCGGGGCGTGCGTGAAGAAAAAGTAGAAAACGACAGATCAACGGAACAAAGAAATGCTCACGTGTAGCTACAAAGATGATGGGGGGCGTCTGGTGCTGGAGATGCGCAAGGAGCCGTGCACGACCTTTTCTGCGCCGCTGCCAATTCGTCCATGTTCCATTTCAAAATTCCGAAAACATGTAAACTCAATTTGTGAGAGTTCACCGTATTGTTCTCGAGGTTTTCGTTTTCGTGCTCGTGCCCAAAACCAAACCATCGAATCTCTACAAGCTTATCTTCTTCATCTTCTTCTTTGGGGGGTCACTTTGATGATGTTGTTCGTCGACCTGCAAATGTTTTTTTTACCGTGGGTGTTGTGTTGCTACTCTGTGATTTCGGATAACGAACTGGTCTTCAATTCTGAAATCTGAATGAAAACCACGGCCGGTGCACGTGCGTGCAGGTTTCTTCCTCAAGACGCACGACTTCCTGCAGCCGCTGGAGAGGCCACCACCACCGCAGTCTCCGCCGCCGCAAGCCCCCGCCGAGAAGCTGCTCCACCAGCACGCGCTGCCCGGCGGCATCGGCACGTTCAGCATCAGCCACGGCGGCGCGGCAACCGCCGTGAAGCAGGAGCAGCAGCAGCCGCAGCCCTTCGCGCTCTGGGGGCAGCCGGACCCTCGAGGTACGCCACGAGCGCGCGGCCTCTTCTCCTCTCCTCTAGAGGTCGGGTGGCGAGTTGACGCTGGAGCAGGCGTGGAGTCGCGTCGCGTGGCGCACCGGCACGCTGACGCGGATGGTGCGGTGCGTGCCAGTGTGCCACCGTGCCCCCGGTCTGCCGAAGGCGTGCCGCGTTTTTCTAGGGTGGGCGACGCTACCTCGTCGTAGACTCGTAGGTCTGGTCGCCGCAGGATGCATGCGTGGACCCTTGGGCCTGGGCCCTGCTGCTGGTAGGCCTAATTTTATGGGCCGCGTCGTGAAGAGCGTGAACAGTACCTCTGTTTTTTAAGGCTTTTTTATAGGTATATAGTACATCTCTATATTTTTTCGGCCTGGAATTGTACACCATAAAAACAAGAATTTTCTGATTATATAACTACAGAAAAATCCACCGATATCTACAAAATCAAATTGGTTTTATTGAATTATGCCTAAAATACGTTTTGCTTGTGCATTTAGTTAAAGTAATAGCGACTTATTTCCAAATTATAAATCATTTTAGCTTTTTTCTAAATACGTTGCTTTTGCCATATATACAGTATATTTAGATACATGTATTAAGAGCATCTCCAATAGTTCGCACGGAATCAATTGGTAAAACAACGAGTTTTTCCAAGTGGCTAAAAAAAGTTGGAAGTATACTTGTTGACCTTCTCTAACAGTTTCTAAAATCTCGCTCCTAAAATATAGAAAACAATTTTACATCAGGAATCCTAGACTATTTTTAAATCACCTTAACCGCTTTTATACTTTCTTTTTCTCTGTACATTTGTATTGGGAACTATATCTTTTTTTCACATCCTTTCACCTCATATTCGGTCTGTTCGCTGGTTGGTATCTGGGCTGACTGGTGCTGGTTTTTTTTTGAGAGGAAAATACTGTTGGCTGGTTGAATAAGCATGGCTGAAATCAACAAGCGAACAGGTGATTGGTCGTTCGATTGGGGCTATATTTCCCGTGACTCAATCAATTTTCCAAAGTGCCGAAAGATTAGGAGTTAAGATAGGGAATTGTTATAGAGCAGTTTTTTAATCTTGCCAAAAAAAAAGGTTGGGAGTAGGTTTTGAAAACTCTTTGAGATGCTTAAGTAAGAGCAACATGACTTTTTATTTGGAAAAGAGAAAGTAGGTGTTAATATTATTTTTTTAAAAAAAATTATGAAACAGAGAGGAATTTGACTTCACGAGAAAGCAAAGTAACGCGGGTTACATTTTTCTTTGAAAAGCTTGCATGGTACTCCATTATACTACTGCAAAGAAAAACTTATCATTATTTTGTTGTTGTTTTTAACTGAACATGCGGTTCACTGTGCAAACCTCCGATCATTCGAGGAACAAACGCCAGAGACAAAGCTGATAAAAGAGTAGCTAAAGGCGTGTGCTTTCCGCTCTGTCTGTTTGTCGACTTGGCAGGTCACTCGTGGTCGCTCCCCTTCGCCGCGCGCTGCGTCGCCGTCGCCTCCGCCAGGCCGCAGCAACCCCAGCCCCAGCAACAGAGGCCGCCGGAGCGGAAGGCGTGCGGCGGCTTCATGGACGCCGGCTCCAGATCCAGCGGCGGCGCGGGATTCGACGACGACGACGGCCTCGCCGCCCGCCGCGAGGTCTCCTCCTCGCTCAAAGGTAGCGCACCTCAATTATGCTAAATCTGGCTCTCTGGTTCGTGTTGCTGGAGCCGTTTGGGCGGTTCGGTGGTGAAAAGAGGCGATTCTGACGGGGTTTTGGTGCTCTTTATTTGTGTTGTTTCTGGGTTCCAGACCTCAGGGTGGAGGCTAAGGGCGGGAGCTGCAGCGGCAGCGCCGGGACGGACCAGCTGCCCAACACGCCACGCTCTAAGCACTCCGCCACGGAGCAGCGAAGGCGCAGCAAGATCAATGACAGGTGGGCTGACGCAGCTTTTCTAGATCATTCAGAAATAGTTGGCCGTAGCCGTGCGTGCTAGGAAGCACATTTTCGCTGTTTAACGCGGTGATGTCAAGATTTTCCTGGGAGCTGTTATGGTAAGTCAGTTGGATACAGCTCGATTTGCACGTGTAGTCTCTAATCTGGCACATGAGGATACAAGTATGCTGCGGTTACTATTTGGTTTGACAGGGAAAAAGTCCGATAGGTTACCTCTGGGATGCAGACATGCAGTGATGATGATGGTGGCTCTGCTGTTTTTGTAGAACCAGGATAGATAGTGTAGTAGATGTGGTTAGGGGGTCTGTTTCTCAGCTGGGGATTGAGATATTATGGGCCTGTGTTCAGAAACCATGTGCTGCTGACCCTGAAGAATGCTAGCACAAGTGAATCTTTAGCTCCATATGTATTGTGCTTTGAAATGTTCTGTTTTTTTTTCCTGATAAGATATTATTGTATGGCACTAAGAAATAAGCACTGTTCAGAGCACTAAACATGCATTCGATCTAACTTTTCTACTCCTATAATCCTTTAACAGGTTTCAAATACTTAGAGAAATTTTGCCACAAAATGATCAAAAGCGAGACAAAGCATCATTTCTTCTAGAGGTAAGCATTTTATTCTTTTAAGGCGAAGACATTGCAGCAGTTACGTCAGCATAATCTGTTCCCATCTGATATTTTACTAATCCGTCGACAATTGCTGTACATCTGGTATTTTACTAATCCGTTGACAATTGCTTTAATGCAGGTCATTGAATACATAAGGTTTTTGCAAGAGAAAGTAGAAAAGCACGAGGCTTCACAACCAGAGTGGAACCAAGAAAATGCAAAGATCATGCCGTGGTCTAACATCTACTTCCGGTCTTCCTGGAAAAACTCACAGGTAAGCTATCAACAGGACTTTACTTTCTGCACGGTGAGGCTTCTGAGGGTGAGATTTTAACCAGCCCCTTGACTGCATCTTATCCATGTGCTGCAGAACAAGGACGAAATAAGCGGAGATCCGGCCTCTGATCCATCAGAAGTCATAAAAAATGGCTCCTCCCCACGGTTTCCTTTTGGTGCAAAGCCTGAGGACCTTAACAGTGCAGGTGCATTTGAAGATGCACAGGAACGGGTGGAACCAAAGGGTTGTGTGCCTTACAAACAAGATGAAACTCCCAATAATGTTACAGGTATGGCTTTCTTGACCCAGTTACCGTTTGACAACATGCAACAGTTTTTGTACTCCTCTTCATTAGAACTACTGATTGTTTCTGTAGTTAATGGAATATGTTTTTTATTCATGTGCAGACAATGTCGCCTCCCAGAAAGCAACGCAATTGACAAATCTATCACCCTCAGACGACTTGGCAGGCCACAACGGAACGCCGAACAACCCTGAACTGGCAATAGATGAGGGGACAATCAGCTTGTCAAGCCAATATTCCCAAGGGTATGTGCCATCGGTGTATACTAACAAAACAATTTCTTTTCTTTCGAAGGTTTACCAAATCATCTGTATTTTTTATGTGCTCTGTTTTCGGAATGCTGTTTCTTGCATTTGCAGCACTTGAATTCTGTGTAGTTTCTCAGTGAAACGTTTTGATTCTAATCTTGCCCCCTCTTATAACAGCTTGCTTACTACCTTGAATCTTGCGCTGCAAAACTCGGGCATAGATTTGTCAGAAGCTAGCATCTCGGTGCAGATCAATCTTGGCAGGCGGGCTATCAAGAGGTGCAATCCTGGGTCAAACTCCACTTCCAAGGTACTACTAGTCATCTATCTAGAGAGTGTGTGTGTGTGTGTGTCTATATATATATATATATATATATATATTTCATTTTCAAAACATTGCTGTAGTCTTTGCTGCTTTTCCTCGCAAAATTCTTACAGAAACCCAACCCTTTGCATCGCAGGATCTCATCAACCAAGCGTCTCGCGATCAAGAAGACGTTGGGCAGCAGCTAATAAGGTCAGGGGACGGCACTAGAGAACACTCGCGGGCAACTAAGCGGCACAGATCAGAGAGATAACAGCCGCCGGCTGCTCATTGGCCATCGCCGACGGCAAGAGAATTTTTCTTGGCGGTTACCCACGAGAATTGGGAGCCTCGATGGATGCTGCGTGTATGCTAAGCGTTCCTGTGACGGGCAGGCAATGACACGCGACTGCTTATGCTGCTGCTGCATTCTTTGATTGATTCGATTGCGTCTAGTGCTTAGGCTGCTGCTGCTACTTCCGTTGTAGACTGTCAAGCTGCTCTTGTTCATAGCGTAGGCCTCCATTGGGTATGAGAAGGTGGGGTTCCATCCCCTCCTCCGTGACACCTCCCTTGTAGCGTAGCGTACATACATGTTCTTCTGATGCTCGGTTCGGTTCTTTCGCCGGCCACTGTGCAGTGCAGTGCAGTGCAGCTGCTGGCTGCGCCGAAGTGAAACACATCAAATGTTGTGCTGTTACCAGTTGCCTTCTGTGCAGCCGTCTCTTTCTCTCTGAAGATGGCACTGCCGCCGCGCTGTCACACACTGTGAAGCAAGTAGCAGGCAGCCAAGGCAATAACGCGAGCGGAGTGGCGTCTGCCGTGTGGCGCACTAGCACGGAAGGAAGGAAGCGCCAACCCACCTCGCGGGGGGGCAGCCAGCGTGCCCTGCAGACCAACCCGTGCCGTGTTGGCATTGATGTGTGTGTTGAGACTTGGCGAGTGCCGAGTGGAGTCCACGCCTCCACGGCCGGGACGGCAGAAATCTCGCATCGCATGATGATTCCCGGGGACGACCTCCTGCTCCTGATACCGGAACTGGAACCCTTGGAAGAAAGCATGTGATTTTTCTCGGATTCACTCCCTGCTAAGTTGCCGTCTCGATCAGTCTGTCGCGTCGAGGATTGGATCTGTCTAGCTGTGTCACGTTCGTTTGGCTGATAATCCATGGCTGAAAATACTGTTGGCTGATTTACTGTGAGAGAAAAATATTATTCGTTGACTGAAAAAAATATGACTTATAAGCTAAACGAACGGGGCACTGATTTGCTTTCATCGGAATTTGTCACAAAGTAACGCAGAGGGGCCGGGAGTGCGCGCCAGACAGACATGATCCTCCTGCCCCGTGATCTGATCGGAATTTGACTCTGCTCGACGCTCACCAGCGCTGAGTGCGCGCCCACTCCTTGAATTCCTCCTAGCTAGTAGAACCTCGAGCACCCGGCTCTACGTATCTCTCTCTGATCGTGGCCGGCTGGTTGGTTGCCAGCTCCGCGACGTGCCTAATGGAACAGAAGAGAAGACAACAGGTAGGTGCTCGCCTGCGCCTCTCATCCACCTGGAGTGGTCGCGTTGCGTGCGCCGTCGTCGGCGGGGTTCGGTCGACACCGGGTGGAAGTGGAACTGCCGAACTGGAAGCCTCACGTCGAGTGTCTCGTGGAGAATTTGGCGCCACGTCGCCCGCCCAGCCGCCCCGGTGCCTGCGACTGCATCGGCCGATCCCCCAGAATGGGATGGGACATGGGACATGGGAGGAGCGCAGTAGCGGTCGCTCCATCTGGCTGGCGCGATCGAATAATGAAGGGAGGGAAGCCATCGGCCCATCATTCCATTCCATCACCGGCGATTAGGATCAGATATGAATATGAAATGATCGCGCGGCGCGCCGTGATGAGAGCAAGTGCGAGGCCGATTCGAGACGGATGGGAATGCATCGATGGATGGATCATGATCATGGATGCAGCTTGGACTTTGGAACCAGCCAGGTCAGCCAGGCGCACGCGCACCAAGTGGAAGCGAAGCGAAGGGAATCCAGTGCGATGCGTGTCGTTCTCGGCAGCGGATCCCTCGCTCCAGCGCTCTCCTCCACAGACGGTGGTGCCCGTGCGGACGGGACGGAGGGCGGATGGGGGAGGCAGCCTGTCCGTCCCCGGCCGTGCATATGCCGACGTGCGTGAGCCTTCCGCCGTTCTTCCGCGTGGCATGGCGGCGCCGCGGACCTGCCCGAAATTCATGCGCTGCCCAATCACCCTCACCCCTGTTGGCCCAGTCCCCACTCCCCAGACGGAGACGCGGCACGGCACAGGTCTGCGCGCGTGGGCGACGGACGCGATTCCTTGCGTGATGCGCCGGACCGGTGCGGCGTGGCGGGGTTCGGTTCCATGCCGGGGCCGGGGGTCCCACCCCCGCGCGGCGACGGCGACCACCACCCACGCGGTGCACGCCATGTGCGGATGTGCGCGCTCGGGCGGGCGGCCGTACGGGCGGCGACCCGTGCCTGAACCCAACAGGTGGAGGTGGGGACTCTCCTGTGCTGCTGCTGTGTGCGATTCGTCGCATGTTTCACAGTCACCTTCTGGCCGTAACGCGCGTGATGGGTCAGGTCAGGGTCAGGCCTGGGGATCGGATCGCGTGGGCTTGGTTACTTCTTGTCGCAGCCTGCTCATGCTTATGGATGGCCATGTCAATTGTCAAGGGAGTGTTTGTCAAGCCGTCCGATCCGAGCATCAAGGGACCAGCTACACTGTCTCCAACACATGGACATCCAAACCTAAAATAGGTAGAAGGAGACCTAAAATCAGTCTCCAACAAAGTACTTATACGGGAGACTCATTTTGGGTTGCCTGAGAGGCATAACCTAAATATGAGTATCCTCTCTCCTGGAAACATATTTGCAGAAAGAATTATCTTTTGGGTTCTGTTGTTGTAGAAGACGTCGAATGGGTATCGAACATTTTGACTGTAGCGCTACCCAAATGTTAAATGAGTCTTGTATTTTGGGTGGTGTTGTTGAAGATAGTCTTATGTACTGTATGTGCGAGCTTTTAGGCCATGCTCATCCACGGAGCCTCACACCATTGGGTAATGGCAGATCGGCCACGGCAGGCGGCCATGTTGTAACACAACAATTCAGGCCGGTGTTTGGTGGCGCTCCAGCTCTACCTCCGACAGACGGCGGAGGCACACCAAACGGCGACAAAATGGAGAAACGTTTCTCCACGACGCAAGGAGTCGGAGTCTTTTTTTCCGCTAAAGCTATCGCTTGCTTGGGTATTTCTTAGCGTCCCATCACTCGATTTTCCTAGCCATATGATGACGCTTCCACGATACGGATGAAGCGCGGTAATGCAGCAACTGACTGGTGGCGGGACCCAGGGTGCCGCGGTTCCTCAATCTTATCCGACCCTGCCTCTCCCCTGGTTGACCGCAACTTCTTCCCCCACCGCATCGCCGCCTCGTCGACCTCGCCGTGGACGTGGCACTGTGCACCCCTGCTGCCCCCGCCGTCCCGATGCCACCACGCCGCGCGCCCTGCGCCCTACCATCCCACCAGAGGAGGACCAGCGCCGTCCCGCACAGCCGGAGCAACGCGGGCACGGAGAGGCCCGACAGGGACAAGTAACCGCAACCCCTCTCCTCCTCCCCTCTCCTTCGCGTTGCCGGCGGTGACCGCGGCAGGGAGTACGCCGCCTGCAGCCTAGTCCTCGTCGACCACAACCACTTCCTCGAGCTCCTAGTTGCAGGTTGCATCTTACTGTAGCATATTTTACTATTCCGATTTGGGTGTAAGTTTTATGTTTAATTGGTGTAAATTGGTTGTTTGTAATTGAGAATGGTCATTTAGATTACTTGAACACTTCTATGATCTTTTTTGGCTCTTTTTTTTGTATGTATGGTTTATTTGTTTCCCTTTCAAATGTGCCAATTTGGTTTTCATAGAAATAATCTGATAATTTTTTTATTTTATATATTCTATTTGTTTGCTTTAATTTTGATCATTTGATTTGGATCACGTGGTTATGAGAATCGAGTGTTTCTATGGCCAGACCAATTACAAGTGTTTTTGAGCCGGTTGACACTCTGGGTGTCAAGAGCCTCTGAAACACTCGGTTACAGAGTAGACAGAGTTTTTTTTTCATGGAGCCACGGTTTGCAGCTCCGTTACCTCCGTCCTCCGACGACTGAGCAGCGCCGGGCGGCGGAGGCTGGCCAAATCCTACTACTCCATTGCATGGAGAACAATTTACGTACGAGTACAGAGCAGAGAGGCTTCCCGTTGTCAGGAGCAGGTGGTTGGGCCCCACGGCGCAGGAGGCACGCACTAGGGGAGCGGCGAGCCAGTACCCAGTGATTTTTTTTTTAATTTTAACACTTTTTTTAATCTAATTTTAAATTTAACATTGTTGGTTTTTTTTAAACTAACACTTTTGGCTGCGCATATTGCCTTGGCGCGGCCAAATGCCTGTGCCGCGCCATATATGGTGGCGCGGCAGCGGCCTGACGTGGCGACGACCGAAATCGCTGACCGCTGACGTGGCAGCGCCTGCCGCGCCACATATCTTGGCGCGGCAGAGCCAGGGCGCTCTGCTTTGCTGCCGAAAGCGCTGTCAGGAGGGCTGCGCCTAGCCCTAGCCTGGTACTGTTACCACTGCTGCACTGGCTATGCTGCAGAAGCTAAATGCAGCATGCGGGATGTGGACCAGGGCGCGTCGCCCATGCATAGGAAGATGCCCCTGACATATCATGCCAGTAGCCAGTAGGCAACCGATCAGGCTAGTGATAGTACTCCTATACTACTAGTACTCTAGAGCTTCGTAGTTCGCACAGTTCCACAGCTGGCCAAACATAAATGCACATCTGTGGGACGCAATTACCGACCAGGCCGCTCTGCTTTGCTTTCGAAAGCGCTGTTAGGAGGGCAGCGCCTAGCCGTAGCCTGGTACTGCTACCACTGCTGCATTGCCTATGCTGCAGAAGCTAAATGCAGCATGCGGGTGCTGCGCCAGCTTGTCGGACCATTGCTGTTTTTTTAGCCTGGACCATTGCTGATTTGTTGTGTCGAACTTGGTAAATGTGGTGGTTGCAACTGCAACAGTTACCACTTCTTTTGTACTCTACTTAAAAGAACAAAAAACAACCTAGTGGTATTTTCGATGCATCTAAATATTAGTAGTTTTTATACACTCCCTCCTCCACAAATAAATGCAATTATAACATAGTACCAAGTTAAAGTATCCTAAGTTTGACTAACTATATATAAAAAATAAAAATATTTATGATATCAAATAAGTATCATTAGATTTGACATCAGATATATTTTTATAATATGCTTATTTGACTTCATAGATATTAATACTTTTATCTATAGATTTGGTCAAACATTCGACACTTTAACTAAGAATGCACACGGAATCGCGTCCTTTTCTGGATAGAGATAGATGTAGTATTTAATTAAATTTAAGATTGTTTGACTCCTAAGAAATATTAGTTTTAGCTATTTTACAACGCAGCGAGTAGAAAAGAGCATCGATATGTGGTTCACTTTTCTTTAAATTGACTAGGTTGGTAAAAAATATCAGTAATATCTGTATCTCTAAATAAGTCTATATACAATAAGTTTAACTATTCAACTTATGTATATGTGGGGCTTGTTTGCTTGAACTTATCAGTCGGCTTATCAGCTAGAATCTTTAATATTTTTCTCTCATAACTAATCAGTTTCAGCCGGCTTTAATACCAGTCGAATAGGCCAGTGGTCAAAGTTGAAAATATTTAACTTTTGAATGGCCAATAAGGGAGTGCTCACCTCCACCATCATCACTATGGAGTATATAAAAGCACTTTTATTTTGGTTACCTTTGAGTTTTTTCGCCACATGCTTTTCAACCGTATGAATTGTATCCGGATGCATGTACGGTCACCTGTCTTGTCGCACCACCTAGATTTATCAAAGTGGCGTCTGATTCTCGAGAGAACGTTAAGACTATCCACGGACTCGAGGATTGGAAAATTTGGAACACACACCGCAAGTCTCACGCTAATCGGTAATTGTGTCCTATAGATGTGCATTTATGCTTGGCCAGCTGTGGAACTGCGCAAACTACGAAGCTCTAGAGTACTAGTAGTATAGGAGTACTATAACTAGCCTGGTCAGTTGCCTACTGGCTACTGGCATGATATGTCAGAGGCATCTTCCCGTGCATGGGCGACGCGCCCCGGTCCACATCCCGCATGCTGCATTTAGCTTCTGCAGCATAGCCAGTGCAGCAGTGGTAGCAGTACCAGGCTAGGGCTAGGTGTTGCCCTCCTGACAGCGCTTTCAGCAGCAAAGCAGAGCGATCTGGTTCTGCCGTGCCACGGATCACGGCGCGGTACTACCGCGCCAAGATCTGTGGCGCGGCAGGCGCGGCGTCGTCAGCGATCAACGATTCCAGTCGTCACCACGTCAAACCGTTGCCGCACCACCATACATAGCACGACATAGACATTTGATCGTGCTAGGCCAATAGACACGGCTAAAAATATTAGTTTAAAAAAACCAGATTTAAAATTAGATTAAAAAAAATGTTAAAATTAAAAAAAATTCTATCCAGCAGCCAGCAGGCACTAGGCAGGCGGCAGGCACCAGCCAACGCAAGCGTCTCCACTAGTGGGACCCCTGGTGGGCATGGTACTACCGAGCCCGGCCCCACGCCTTTCCTAGCCTAGCCTAGGCTCGGTTTAGTTGTCAAAAATTTTAGCAAAACAATATTGTAGTATTTTCGTTGTTATTTGATAATTAGTGTTCAATCATAGTCTAATTAGGCTTAAAAGATTCGTCTTGTGAATTTCGTCTAAACTGTGTAATTAGTTTTATTTTTATTTATATTTAATATTTTATGTATGTCTCCACAGATTTGATGTTACGAAAAATCTTGAAAAATTTGGCGTTTTGATGGGAACTAAAGGCCCCTAGCGCGTCGCGCAACGTAAGCATCCCCTCCCGACCAAGACCAATGTTTTGTAGTAGTAGGAGTAGCCCCCTCTAGCCTGACGTGGCGCGCCCCAGAACCACTCGACCCAGCCGCTGGTGGCCGACACGCCGCATAGCCCCGCTCCCGCCGCCACACCACGACACGCGGGCCACGAGCCGGATCGGCCTATGTCGCGCCGACACGTCGTCACTCGTCACGCGGCACAGCCGGGGGCGGGCGCCCGGCCGCTGTCGCCGGGCGACCGCGCTAGAGTCCGCGCGCCCGTACGGCACGGCGGCCGGCCGGGGGTCCCGTCGCCATCGCCATCGCCCGGCCGGGGGTCCCGTCAAACCGATGGGCCGCCTGCTGCTGTACGGGGCTGGCTGGGTTGGCCACTAGCGCTGACGCGGCGGGCCCACGGGAGGTCGCGTCGATTCGCAGCAGGCAGCAGCGCGCCGCCACCCTCACGTCACGCGGCGTGGGCTTCCGCCCCTCCCTGCCTGCTACGTGGGACCCACCCGCGTCCTGGCAAGTGGCAACGGATGGATGGCGTGAGCACGTCGCCATCCTCCGTAACGGCGACCGCGACCATAAGAGAGAAGGCAAAGCCACCCCCGGCGGCAACCACCCCCCTGCCTTCAACTCCCCTCTCGTATCTCGCAGTTCGTCGCCCGCTGCGCTCCCTCCGCTCCCCCTCGCCTTCTCTCTATACGCCCCGGGCCCGCGCGCATCGCAGCCAGGCACGACGGCGCCGTCGCGCATGCAGGAAGCGTCGGCCGAGCCCGGCCGCCGGCCGGCGCAGCAGCAGCACCAGTTCGCCGGCGTCGACCTCCGCCGGCCCAAGGGGTACGCGCCGGCGCCGGTGCAGGAGGCGCGGGCGGTCAAGGTGGCCGAGGGCGTTGAGGGAGGGGACCCGTGCCCGCGGTGCGCGTCGCGGGACACCAAGTTCTGCTACTACAACAACTACAACACCTCCCAGCCGCGCCACTTCTGCAAGGGCTGCCGCCGCTACTGGACCAAGGGTGGCACGCTGCG
Source organism: Miscanthus floridulus (assembly GCF_019320115.1). Lineage (NCBI taxonomy): Eukaryota > Viridiplantae > Streptophyta > Magnoliopsida > Poales > Poaceae > Miscanthus > Miscanthus floridulus. The sequence goes on from NC_089587.1 coordinate 76,278,941, forward strand.
CAACGTCCCCGTCGGAGGAGGCACCCGCAAGAAGCCCTCCTCGTCGACGTCGTCCTACGCGGCCGCAGCAGACCCCAACAACAAGCCGCCCAAGAAGAAGCCCGCCAGCAAGAAGCGACGCGTCGTGGCGCCGGCCCCGGAACCCGCCGCCGCCGCAGACGCCAGTGCTGCCACCAACCCCGTCGCCGCCGCTGACTCCGCCAAGACGACCACCACCACCGACGGCGCGAGCGAGATCACCACGGAGACTGCTGCGGCGGCGGCCCCCGCTGCGGAGGAGGACTCCGACTCCCTGACGCACCTGCTGCTGCAGCCCGGGGCGGAGGAGGCCGTCGCGCTCGGGCTCGGGCTCTCCGACTTCCCCTCCGCAGCCGGGAAAGCGGTGCTGGAGGACGACTCGTTCGTGTGGCCCGCGGCGTTCGACCTCGGTACGTGCTGGGCCAGCGCCGGGTTCGCCGACACCGACCCCGCCAGCCTCTTCCTCAACCTCCCGTGACAGTGACACGGTCGCGGCGCCGAGGCGTCCTCCTGCTCTGCTCAGCTCAGGTGTGGGTTTTGCGGCCGACCTGCCTGACTGGAACCTGATCCGTGCAAGGAAATGGAGTGCTTCTCTTCTCTTCATCCTCCTGTTGCAGTTTTAAATTAATTTAGTGGTGGTACATGACGAGTTGACGGCATGGTTCTTCTTGCTTTTGTTGGGGTATAAGGATATGGTATGATGATGATAGTAAATTTCTACTATGTGTGACGTGAGAGATCGTGACGACGACGACGACGACGACGACGACGACCTTGATTTTTAGCTTCTGAGAAGGTCAACTAGTGGCCTCCGTATGATTTTAGTTTTACTCATCAACTCATCAGATGGCTATGGCTAACTCATCATCAACAGCTTCATTTCTACTCTGATATGGGGTCGTTTCATCGTCTGTCTGTATGAACTAGACTGAGCTTTGTTTGTCATGATTTTTTTGTTTGGTCAATTTTATGGCAAAACAATATAAACTCGATTTTTCTCGGCACTCATCCATAGCCAACTCGATTTTTCCAGGCGCACCTGTTTCTCGGCTCTCATGAGCTAGCACTCATGTGTTGTTGTTCTTGTTGGTGTCTCATCTTCATCCATGCCGTCGTTGCCATCATCAATATGCATCCGCCGGCGATAGCGAGGGTGGTGGTCATGGCCATGGATGGTGCTCATCGGCAGGCACACTACGAGTCCAGTGAGACGGCTGGTTAGGACGACGAGGGGAGGGGAGGGGAGGGGAGGGGATGAGGCCGGCACGTCTGCTGCAATGCAACAGCGTCTCGACGAGACGATTCTCCGGGCGATCGGTTGCAGCCGTCGGAAGGGAACAAGGACGTAGTATATTCTTATCAGCATCGATACCCCCGCGGACCGCGCGCGGTGCTCGACGTCGCCGTGAGGCTCGCATCGCATTCGCATCCGATCCAGCCTCCATCCAGTCCAGTGCAGGTGGATTCGTCGTGATTCCGAGCTGTGCGGTGTAGACCGTGGCGCATCCGGCGTCCACCGGGCGACGCCGCGCGGCAGGGGCATCCGGTTCTCGCAGTCGCAGGCATCCCATCATCATTCGCCTCCGCCGATGCCCTGGCGCCAGTGCGCCGGCGGTCCCAGCCTGGAATCATTGCGTGCGGTGCGGTGCGGTGCAGAGCAGGGATTGGGGCATTGGGCTTGGTTGGCGCCGACGCCGGCCGAGCTCGGCGGCTCAACCACTTTGATGATCTTGGAGCAGCAAGTACACGTACGCCCACACGCAGTGGCCAAGTGGTTTGCGTCGGGGGCGCGGCCTGCTGTTTCGGTTGCACGTCGCCGTCCGCCATCCGCCTGCCAAGGAAGGGGCAACGGGCAACGGGCCGACGCCCGCCTCCCCGTGAGGCTGAGGCGTCTTGACGACGACTGACCCCGCGACCGCGACGGGGGTTGTGTGGTGCCTTGTGTTGTGGTGGGCCGCTGTCGCATCGGACGGAGGTCAGATCAGCCATCAGCCATCAGAGCGGCGGGGAGGGGAGCGCACCCGGCCGCGTCGCGTCGCGTCGGCATGGCATGGGTCGTGTGGCCTCGTGCGTGGGTTGGGTGGGGGCACGTCGCGCGTGCGTGCTGTCGGCAGGCAGCATCAGCGGCTGCTGTCGGCACTCTACTCCGTTTGCCGGCGGAGTGGTTCGCCGGGCGATCGCGCCGCGGAGGCCACGTTTACGCCGCGGATTACTGCGCGTTCGGCTTTGTGTAATATAAGGAGTTTATAAACCTGTTATTACTACCACTCAACTACGGGATTCTTATTTGTTAAGCACTTAAGCTACTCTCTCTAGCGTGCGTGCATGTCAAGCATCGCGTGCCTCCAAACAAGACCCCGTCGTCGTCGTCGTCACGGTCACCTACTGCTGCCCTACAAGGCCGTTGCGCCAAGCGCGGTTGGTTGGCGACGGCGAGGCATGGTCAGTCGCTGCGGGCGGCAGTTAGTTACGCATTGCATGGCCATGGCCATGGCCCTGGTCGGTTGCTATTGCTAAATGCTAATCCCTCCCCGTCTGTCATGTCCGTACCGGTAGTCGGTAGACAGATACGGCGGTTCGGCAGGGCGGCCAGGGCCACGACCATGTACTCTGTACGCGCGTGTTCTGCTCTGCAAGAATGGGACGTGGAGTGGTTAGGAAATAAGCCCGTGTTTAGTTTCACCCCAACTTCCAAAAAGTTGCTATAGTACCTGTCACATCGAATGTTTGCGGTCCGTGCATGGAGCATTAAATGTAGACGAAAAGAAAAACTAATTGTATAGTTTGGTGGGAAATTGCGAGACGAACGTTTTGAGCATAATTAGTCCATGTTTAAACACTATTTGCCAAATAAAAACGAACATGCTACAGTAGTCCCAAAATCCAAATTCCTAAAACTAAACAAGGGCTAAGTAGTAGAGGTTGACCGTTGATGGATACCAAGGTCGGGGCATAAAGCTTAATATAATAACGCCACTCACTGGGCATAAACACAACAGACGACAGCACACGACGAAGCGTAGTATATAGCCTTGTGGCGTTGCCGAACTGAAACTGGTGGCTGCTGGGGGTGTGGCGGTGTGCGTCTTTCTATTCTTTCTTGCACAGCCAGGGAAGCAACCAAACATAGGAATGTGGAACAAATCAAAGCAGTGGTCAGAATACAAATGGTGGTATCCTTGCTAGTAGTACACTCACCGGTAACTAAATTGACACCATACAAAGAAGAAGAAAAGAGACAGCAACAGCTATCATCCTCATCCAGGGAAGACCATCTAACCACGTAGGAGAGTACCTGAAAATGAGGCAAGTTGCCATGACAAGAACACAGATAACTGCAGAGCACAAGACCAGCATCGCGAAGAAAAAAAAAAGACCAGCATCGCGGCCAGTATAAGCAGATTTGATTGGAGTCAGACAAATAAAACCACAGGCTGCAGTGTACATACAATGGGGCCTCATGCGTGCCTGCAAATGAGACCGAGCTGGCTGGTTTCCACACACCAAGCACTGTTCAGAAGACAGCCATGAGAGTAGATGACAATATTTTCAGCCAGCACAGGATACAGATGAAGCAGATTGGGGCTGTTTGGTTCCTGCGTTCGATTTCAAATCCTTGGAGCTGTGATCCAAACAACCCTTCATATATTTATATTCATTAAAAAAAACTTGGTAAACTCAGTTTTTTTTAGATTAGAAGAAAAATGGCAGCAGCTCTACCTTGCATTATAGTAGAGAGAGAGAAAAAAAAAACATCACATTGATTGTCCACCATGCATTTTGAAGACAATTCATTTGCATAGTAGTATGCCTGGTCTGACAGATGCTTCAACTGCATGTATCTTCATGTGCTATTGTACCTGAACGAATGATGCCATAGATGACCTAGTGAAAGGTGCATGCTCGTACAAAAATAAGTTGAGAATCTCACTATGGAAGCAAGGAAATATTGCTATGCCCAGATCACAGCTCAGCAAGGACTAGAACAAAATTGTCAGTTAGATGTATCACCCTCATCACGGGATGCAGATACTATGAAATGTTCCGAGCTCCCAATTAGGTAATCACTGAAACCTTACATGCAGCAAACAAAGGCATAGACGCCGTCACTTCTATGGGGTTGCAATGTAGAACAAAATATCCTACCAAGTTTCCTGTTTCTTGCTTACAGTTGGGCAGCCAACCTGATTACAAGCAACGCAGGTGATCAAAGAGGCAGTACAAAAGTCACATTCGTGGTATTAAACTAGAGGCCGCTGCTTGTTTTCCTCAGAATCAGTTTGGTCTTCTTACATTGATAGTACATGGCTATGCATTTTTTTTTGACAAAATGCTCCAATCAGCTCACAAATGGTTCACAAGCTTGTAAAATACCTTCATAAACCTGAGGAATGTGTTAACCTCAGGACTAAAGTAACAGAATTACTACAGATAGCCCATAGTCACACAAGATGCCTGGCCCTTGACCTTCAATATTTCAAGCACGACTGCAAGAATCATACTGTATGCTATTCCTCCCAATCAGATCAGGAGCATCTACATAGGCCTGTAGATACTATCTAATTTCTGACATGACGGCACCAAGTGATCATACAAAGGTTGAGTACAATGTTGCACATTTTAATGCCTACAAAAATAAACAATCACTTATAAAGAATATGACAGCAGTTCTACTTTCGGTAATGCCACCAGATAGCAGGTGGGAGGACACAAGCCACAAGGTTTGACCACATTGCCACATTGGTAAAATGCTACTCTAGCAGGAACACAGGGACTCAGATCTACTTATTGCTGATAACAAATCGAATTGCCTACTGATATATGCTGGTAGCTCATTTGAGCTACAACTTTTCTTCTATATTAAACAGGTTCATAATCAAAGATATGTAGTCACACTTGTTCGGTGCCTGCAAAAGATAATGAAGACTATATGAGAATCCCACGGCGCCAAGAAACAAATGAAATTATTTAGGTCGACGGTTATATGGCATTGTCTATCACCTCCATGACCTCCCTTGTATATTGCTCTATTCAGCCTGATAGATAAGAAGTCAAGAAGAAAATGTGATGAGCAAACAGATTGATAACATCCTTCTAATCTCATATATTTAAGTTGGCATGCATCTTATTCCAATCTATGCTTCTATTTATAGTATAATAATACTACATTTTGCATCATTAGACTGCAATAGGAGTAACCCTCAAATGATAAAAGTCCATTAATACCTTTTTAACCTTGTCCTTTGAGCTATAGTACTCAATGACAGGCAAACTAGATTCAACAAAAACTTTGAACCTTTTCCTGATAGTTTCAATGTTATCATCAACTCTTCCCTGCAAAGAGAACAATAAATATCAGAAACAAAGACTTTGTGACTAAAAATATGCACAAGTGAAGGATCATTAAGGAAACCTGATTGCGCCCCAGAAGACGTCTTTCCATCTCTTCCTCAGCACAATCAAAGAATAGAACGAATGCAGGAGAAATTTTTGTCTGCAACAATGAGGAACAATTAATAGTCTAGCAAATTCATTTAAACATACAATAAAGAATGAAATATAATCCCTTTATCCATCATTACAACTGGGTACAACCAAACAAAAGAAAGGACCTTACAACATTCTCGAACGCAGCACGATTCTCTTCGTTCCTTGGAAATCCATCAATCAGAAATTTGTCATTTTCACTTTTTATCATGGCCTCCTTCAACAGCTTTATGGTTACTTCTGATGGAACAATCTTTCCCTTCTTTATCATGTCGTCAATCATGGTTCTGAAGAACATTAAAGTGCATAAAGAACATAGAAACATATAGAGGTCAAACAAATGAGTCAACAGGACTAATATAATTTTACTTGAAAAAATGTGTTAAGAAGGAAAAGGAAATAAAATGCAGTTAGCTTTCTTATGGAGGGATTGGAAAAGGAAGATACCCATTCTTCGAGCCAGATTTGATCTCTGCACGCAAAAGATCTCCGGCTCTAAGATGGGTGAATCCAAAGTGTTCCACAATATTGGTACACTGTGTGCCCTTTCCACTTCCAGGACCACCTGTATCACAAAGTCGTATCTTTTGAGTGCATATATGTAACCAGATATATTTAATGAACCCATTTTATATTTTCAAAGATGTATAAGCTAATTTTCTTCCATGAGGTACGATATGCAATAGGCAAATGTAATAAGTGAAGATAGAACAGATACCTAGAACGAATACAACAGTAACTTGCCACCCAGCATATTCTCAGTGACCTGAACGTGTGGAGTACATTTCTAAGATGAGGTATAACTTATGAATAGCATAACTTCTACAAGGTGAGGGTATTTCCTTAGACAACATGTAGAAAATATATTGATGATATGAAAAATAATTTCTCAGGTTATGAACCAGAAAAGAGAACAATGCATATATTCCAGTAAAAGTAACTAATTCTGAAATTTAGGCATAAAGATACAAGACTAAAGGGAAACAACTGTAAAGGTAACAGGAAATAAAAAAAAACTCAGAAAGGAACTGATGTTGGACTGAAGGGATAATAAATTAAGAAATATGTTTTGATGCTGAAAAATTGAGGTGCTCCACATTCTCAATGAACCTAGGCCTTTGCGACAGTAAGTGGATTATCAAATATGTAGGTGATCAATCAGCAGCTTCAAGTAAATCCAAGGTACCTCCTCAGCCACAACTGCTGAAGCATCCACAGCTGTGCCCATAGCTCAAAGCTACTCTGCAGATCAGTTGCAATATGTAAATATTTGCTGCTTTGTACAACGGAAGTCCAAATTTTCATATCTCAAATGTGGAAAAAGAAACATATCATTGAAAGTCAAAGAAATTGTTTTTATGTGCTGAAACCAGGCAAGTATAGGCGATGTTATTATAATTAGGAGTTGGGACACCTAATTCCCTCTATAAAAGGATATACATTAAGGCCTGTAAAGGGCCACAGGCCACGGCTTATAAGAACTGATACGTTTTCGTTGCTTTGTTATTCTGGAATTTGGAGACAAGCAGGCACAAGGACAGCTGTATTGATCCAATTTATTATATAGCAAAATAAAGAATCACAAGTATAGCAACAGTTTGGCTCGAACTAGAACTACCCTGGTCTGGCTCCAATTTTATTTATGATTACTGAGACAATTGGCCACTAAATGGCTCCAAGCAAATGAGACGCGACAAGGGATCACAAGCTCACAACTAGAACACGTGGCCCGCCCCGACCTCCTGGAAGTAGGAAAAAAAAATCCCACGGTCTCAGGAGGCTGCAACTAACCAACCAATCACCCCCAGATCCGGGTCCAAACGCACAATCCCATGATCACACATCTTCAGATCCGCGCCCTAGCCTGACCTAAACCTCCGATGGATCCATTCCAGCTGAGAGATCAAATTGACAGCCGCCGGACCCAATCGGAGCGGACCAAATGGACCCAAGGCGCGAGTAGCGATCAGCATGGATGTCGGGTGCACGGATGCTCACCTCGGGCCGGAGACAGCGAGCCGGTGAGCGAGGTGAAGGTGATGGGTGCGCCGTGCCCGTGCGCGGGAGAAAGGGGAGGCGGGCGGGCGGCTTTTCTGTGGAGGCGGGGGTACAGACGTACAGTAGCCGGGGAGAGCAGATGCAGAACAGCAGAAGCCAATTCGGGTCCCTGGCTCCTCTCACGCGAGTGCGTGGCTCTAGTGAATCAGTTTTGTTACTTTGATTTTATAAAGCAGCTTCGTTAGTAAACCTTAAAGTCTTCAAAATTGTTAGTAAAATAGCTTCTCTAGAAAATAGCAGAGAGGTGAAAAAAAACTAGTATTTTGAGCTTCACCTGCAAAAATTGTGCTTGTGAGCGAATCTAAAAAAACAACTTTTACAAGGAAGTTGTTTCATCATAGCCTGTTTACAGGAGAAATTAAAAACAATTTTTGTTAAACTGGCTAAAAGTTGTACCAAACAACCCCGAAGTCACCATGTACACAATACATCGGGCGCGCCAGAAAGGCTCACACTCCCTTTTTTTTACCTCAATTAAGAAGAATATAAGTCAATACAAAACTTATCCACACAACAGTTGAGCCACTAGCACTTGATGAGAAACACACAAGAAGGTCATCATGCATCATCGCTGCCTAGCTTTAATGCAAAAGCGACAAAGCAACTTCAACTTTTCATAACGGACCTTTACCTAGAGTCACCAAGACACCACCACCTACACATAAATGGCTCCACTAACACACCTAAGAATAAATGGCTCCACTAACACACCTAAGAAAAACCTAACACATGTCGTCGTCGTCGAGCTTCGTCATGCCTCAGCATCTTCGACTCCATAAGAGCACGCTCCACAGCCTCATCATTGTCATGACAGATTGAGCAAGAACACACCGGCGAAGTCCGCCGATGGTTATCATTGTTGAGCTCCTTGTGAAAGCAAAAAGCAGCTTCGACTTCCATTAGTGAACCTCAACCTACCCTAGGTCGCCAAACCTCGACCTAAGCAACTAATTTGTCATCGTTGCCAAGTCTCATTGCATCTCAACTACGAAGGAGCTCAGACCTCACATGTCACATCCAATCCACGAGCGCCAAATGATCACTGTGAAGCAAGAGATAGCAACACAAAGGAATATGTCTTGCCGCACATGAAGAGTGCACCTAATTAAGCTAAGGGTGATCTCCAATAACAGACAACTCCTAATAGGTAACTAGACCAAGCATGTTTGTAGTCATTTGTCCACTAAGTAAACATGGTTTTCACCGGGAGAAGCTCGAGACAAGGAAGGAGGCCCTCAGTGACGTCCCAATCAGCCCGAAGGTGCTGTCATAGTCAACACTGACGAAGCGTCGAGCCGGACTTTCACTATAAATTAGAACGGATGGAGTATAACTTTTAACGTGAAGAAATTCACATATATAAAGTTAATTAAATTCTGAAAGAAAAAAAAAAGAGAAGAGACATAGCCTTTGAAGTGAAGAAATTCACATACCTAGTGTTAAATTTTAAATGGCACATGATTGAATATTAAATCGCATAGATTGAGTGTCAAACTAACGAAATCTCTCTTTGTTCATGTTCAAAAGAAGAAATCTCTCTTTGTTGAGCCTGCTTCTCTTCTTGCCTTGTTATCCCATCCCTTTTCGCTTGCCACATCTATCCCCCGAAGTAGCATTCCGAGCACATGGCGCACGGCGGCCGTGCTCTTTCTCGTGCAAGGACTGCTTCTTGCTTCTTGCTTCTTGCTTCTTGCTTCTTCCTGCGCCCCCCACCGTAGGTGTGCTCCCCGCTCCTCTTCATTTTTGCCGCTTCCTGTGGATCGAGACGAGGGGCGTTGCTGATCTGCCGGAAGGGATAGACTAGAGAGCCAATCTGAATAAGAGGCTTGCTATTCTGAAGAGTAGAAGTCTGAAATAGCAATGTGACTGGAATTGCTCTAAAAGTTCTCTTCTAATTCTTTCTCTTCACATAATCAGATCCGATGCACTGGTGCCTTCCCTCCTCCCCATACATGCACAGTCACAAAAAGGTTCCCAGTACGACCGCGAATGTGGTACGTGGGACGCGGATCGACGATTTTAATTTCCCGGTTCATAGGAGAGGTAATACCTCTTTGGAATGTTTGGTGGCAGATAATTCGGGCGACATATCCGAAATGTAGCTATGAAACGGGATCTCGTCTGTGAACTATAGCGCTGACTGAATCTATCGTAAAGTTCTGAACTCTAGAGTAGTATGTGTTTTTTACTGAAAAAAATGAAGTCTGAACGCGAGAGCTTTTTGCGAATTGTCTGAACTCGAGAGCTAACGTTTCATTTCCCGTCACGTTGCATTTCAACTTTGGCGTTCGTGATGGAGGCCCAGTGGCCCATTTACATTAGGTCCCAATTCTCGTCCAGCACCGTGTAAAAAAGAAAAAGAGTACTCTCGTCCGACACTCATCCAGCCGACCTCGGGCGCCGCCGACGCCGCCGCCGGCGCGCCCGACCCCAGTCCTAGCGCCTCGCGGCCGCGCCGCTCGACCCCAGCGACGCGCCGCCCACGGCCGCTGCGTCACGCCGTTCCAGCTCCGCGCCGCGCCTCCAGCTCCAGTTTGTTTTGGGACGTCGTCCCAGCGTCGATCCGTCGTTCGTACCCTGCCGTCCCCGAACCGCGATCCGGAACGCTTGTTCCCGGGACGCGGATCTCCGCTACGTACCGCGATCCCTGTGACTGTGGCCCGTCGCTACCTCCCTTCATCGCAGCCTGTTGCTGCCCTCAGTGAGAGGTACTTCCCATTGCGCTGCGAATTGATGCACAGATTCGTTCCCCGTACTTCCGGTTGCATCTCCACCTCCAAATTTTTTGCGTCCCGATGCACTGATTCGTTTTTCCGACTAGTTCTACTTCAATTTGGGGTCGGGAACTGTCCTGTTCTGTTATTAGAAAATCTTTTCAGTAGCACGCAAGCACAACTGAATCACTGAATTCGTGATAGGATAAATAGTTACAGTTCTGCCCAGGCAATCTGCATTTGGGGACTAATTAACTTCAAGATGAATACTTGCAGTGTTTTTTTATTCGTCATGTTCATGTAAGTGCAAAGAGAGAAGACCTGACTTTTCATTGTTCATCTAGATGGCTTTTATGGTTGCATCTATGATTGGGCACTCATCCCTTATCTACACAATAATAGTAGGCCTGTAAGGTGCTCTATTTTGGAGAAGAATAGGGACATAATGATATATCTAAAAAAAAATATTGTGGTTAGGATTCAGACTCAGTTAATCTTCTTAGAATGAGTAAATATGTCTTCTCAAGCTATGCACAAAGTTTCGTTCTATGGATGCACTCCGCGATACTTGGCACTACTCAGTTGAGGAACAAGTTGCCATGTTTCTTAAAACAGTTGGCCACAAGGAAAAGAATAGGGACAAATTTTTAAGGTCTACTAAAACTGTTAGTAGATGTTTCAGTGAAGCTCTGTGACACAGGTCAATAGATGTACCCTTCAGAATCCGAAGCATCACGGGATTCTACCGATGTTTTGAGGTCCAAACAACACGGAATTCTATCCAAAGTCCAGCTCCAATTTATAAGTGCTAACTTCTAATTTCTATAAAGTAGGATTGCATCAGCCACTTATAAGACTATTATGAAAGATGTAAGATCTTATTTGGCTATAATGTGAGTCGTACATTGCTTTAGGACCATATTGAAACCTGAATGTGTAATGCAGTTCTTATTATTCATGCAAATTTTAAGTTATCATTTGCAGATATGGTTGGGAACAGTGTGATGTGGCAACACCTGGAAGTGGAGGATCTCCTTCTTTACCATAAGGAGAAAATCCTTCTCTACTACAAGGAGAAAATCCATGAGTCAGGGAGGGCCTTTGTTCTAAGGGAGGTCCATCATGAAGAGTGTGCTCGAAGGCTTAATGAAAAGTATGGTACTAACTTCATGTGGAAACAAACCTACAACAAGTACCACAAGCTTAAAGGAGAATGGAAGCTGATCATGGAGGCAAAGTCTGCTAAGGGTGCTAGTTTTGATGATGTTCAGAAGAAGATAATCTATGACGAGATAGAGGTTGTCAAGATGAAAGCTGTAAGCATACATAATAAATATCTGTCACATATATATAAGTTACATTGCAAACTGGATGGTATCCTAATGAAACATAGTTTTCTTTTGTGTAAATGTAGAAAGGTGATAAGAAGGCTAAGTACTACAATGTTCCAATTCCCTTGTATGATGAGATGGAGTTTGTCTTCACGGGGAAACATGCTACTGGAGAGTTCAGTGTTGTTGAAGCACCATTTGTTAGCTCAGCAAGGCAAGAGGATGATCTCGTTGGGAATGTCGACCCAACTCAAGAACTGGCAGATCTGAATGGTGATCCTTCTCAACACGATTCCGACACACACCCAGAGTCTGATAGTCCAAACCCACTAGGTTCTAAGCGCAAACACGAAGAAAAGGAGAAGAAAGGGAAATGGGCTAAGCAAGGTGTCCCCATTTTCATGCAGGCCTTGTCGGAAGCAGTGAGCTTTACCCATAGCACTGATCCACACGAGGGTATTTTCAAAGCCATTGAAGACATGGATGAATATCCTTTGCCGGTTCGCCTTGATTTGCTAACCTATCTTGCTCAAAATCGCCACATTGCTAGCATGTTGAAGGGACGGAAGGAGGAAACTTTCAAGCAATGGGTGGCACGATGGGTCGCTGGTCACTATACTTTGTGATTCATGTTTGAAGCTGAAGTCGTCTTATGATTCGTTTGTGCTCACAGTAGGGTCTAACCTAACTTTATATGGCAAGCTGCATATTTTGACCGTATGTAACTATGCGTGGCAAAGGTTTTTTTTTTTTTTTTGGATAGTATGAAACTAGATAGTGAGTGTTAGGGCCTGTTTGGTTCCTTGTACATACTCTGGCCTGGCTCTCGGGATGTAGTTTCCCAGCGTTTGGAAGCCTGAATGGGGTTCTGGGCCTGGCCCTTGGTGTGCAACGAGCCTCCCGGAGCCTGGCTGGCGCGGGCGCAGCGCGCGTACGCGCGTGAGAGGGCGCATGCACGAGGCAGGAAGGAAGCAGGCCAACCAATCGCCATCTGTGTGTAGCCTGGCCGGATGAAACCGATTAACCAATCACGCTCTTCGTGCGAGCCAGCTTGGCAGGGAAACGAACCAAACGCCCCGTTAAGTCGTGCCGTGGCTCGCTTGAGCAAAGACATTGAATCTGGCTTCGGGCAGACGATCACAGCTACTGCAATACTAAACATCACATGAATCTATCACAGGGAATGATAAAACCATTTGTCCACTATAAACAGAGGAACAAGCAAACAATGGTAAACACAATATCTTTTATGTCTATCCTATTACACGAAGACTCGCATACTGAATATTCCAACTAGCAACAACTGTGACCATTACACCTCGATGTATTTTTATGTCTTTGTTTTCGATATTTGAGGACCTATGAAAATAAGAGAGAACAACTATCATCCAGGGAAGGGCGATCTTTGTGTAGCCCAGAACAGATTCCAAGTTCCAACCGCTTATGTCTGCACATGAGAAGGAAGCCATGAGTGACCATAAAAAATATACAGAAAGTAAACGTGCAGTTAAACTAGAAAATCAATGTAGCAGTAAGCAGTTTGTGAAATTAAAAGGGAAAATAAAAACTGCACAACTAAAACCAGAAGATGCAGGTGCGGCAGTAAGCAGTTTAGGAACAGCATGCTTAATGCACAAGTAGCAAGAGTTTAAAGGAAAAAAACTCACAGAAAGCATAATGCTATGTCACACGGTTAACCATAACTCCGAAGTACCATACAGAAATAAGGTGTTGGCATGCATTGACACATCAACAGTAAGACATGGTAGTTGATAGAGAAATACTAGTGTTCGCAGAATGAATGAACGAAATATGGATGTGCTTGCCTAATAACTGGGCTACAAACTAAATCTACTTGATTAGAAACCAAGGAATTAGATTACGAAAATAAAAGACAAGGAGTAAATTTGATGCCCTAAATTGATTAACAAAAATAGTGACACAATTGGCAATGAAGCAATTCATGCATTATCTGTGTGCTCTCAAAGCTGCAAGAATGATATCATGCCAATTGTGTCACTATTAGAGGTTCATACACCTACAACGACGAGTCAATTATCTTGTGGAAGCAAAGAGCTATTTCATTGCCCAGCAGGGTTTTGAACCAAATTGCTAGTTCACCATGGCACTAACCCCACAGCACGCGATACAACATAATGTTCCCATTCGTGAAACACACAAACAAAAGGACAACCAATGCTACTTACATCTGATTGCAGCGTACAAGAAAACAGCCTTTACAGATTTACTCTTGTTTACATTTTGGCAACTAACCTAATTACAACGTGGACTGACAAAATAACAAAAGTTACATAATTTTGTGTACCTAAAAAGTTATATGAAGAATATCAGTACAGAAACTATGTTACACAACGACACCAATATGCCAAAATAGTGAGCATACTATCTAACAGTTACAAGCTTATGTTTTAGACAAGGCCAATATGTTACAATTCTTGGCTAAAACAATGCCAACTAGCTACAGAGAGTATCAACCGAACCTAAAGATCTATACAAATGATTTTACATAAAGGTCAGTAAAAAAAAATTACATGAAAATGTTGTGGACCCTTTTGTCCTAATCTACCACAACAGACAGTGTCAATATGCCGCAGCACTACTTTACAGTACAATTCAAGAGTTACAGTTCAAAACAAACAAGAGATCAGATCAAGCATAACTTACATCTTAAATTATTGCTACAACAGACCGCCGGAGATTTATGCAGTGAAAACCATCACAGCTACAAGCAGTTGCTAGTTGTTACTGAACAATGCCTGGGTGTAAAAAAGACGCTGCCCTGGATCGTCATTGCCTCATTGCCTCTACACTAGATGTAGCTCAACCAGCTACACTATTGAGGTGTCATCCGCCTACGTTTAGAATGGTCGGCCTCCCTCGACCTGCTCCGTATCCCAGATGACCTCCCCTTGTCCCAGTCTTCATTACGCTCTGAATCACGATCCCTATGCCTGTGATAATCACCATAACAATCTCTGTCATCCCTGTGCCTCTCCCTATCTTTGTCCCTCTCTCTGTCTCGGTCTCTCTCTCTGTCTCGGTCTCTTTCCCTGTCTCTGTCATAGTCACGATCCCTCTCTCGGCCCATGTCATGCTCATTCCGGTGCCTCCTCTCTGGCCACTCCTGTTCAGGGGGCATATCTTTCTCTCTGTCCCGTCTCCTCTCTGATGCCCCAGACCACTCCCTCTCTGGTGGCCTCTCCTTCCCATGGCTTCCCCCTTCCCCATATTGATGATCAGATGCTGCATCATCCCCATAATTTGATTGTTCTTCCGCACCCCAAGCCCCCATGCTGGGATCAGGCCACATCCCCACCCCACCAGCCCCCATCCCACCACGACCAAAGAAGGCCGGGTTTACATGTGGTGCAACAACCGGAGGAAATGGTTGCATCATCCCAGGAAACGGCCCAGCACCTGCTCCAACAGGGAAGTTACCAAACCCACCACCCATCCTTCCCATTGCACCAAAACCATGACCAAACCCCTGGCCCAGCATGCCCCCTTGAGGCAGCATCGGGGGTGGTGGCGCAACCATGCCGTTCCCAATTCCACGGCCAACTGCTGGACCCATTCTATTGTTCCTCATATTACCAACAGGGCCTCTACCTCCACCACCACCTCTACCCCAGTTCCCACCACCACCGCCTCCGGATACAGCACCTCCTCCACGTCCACCACTGTAATTACCAGCAGCATGAGGCATTCCAGCACCACCACCCCCTCTACCACCCTTTGGTTGCACTGATGTTGTCTGTGCAGCCAGGGCCTGCTGGGTCTTCACCTGCGCCTCGCCCATGCGGCGCACAGTGTTGGGAGACGCGAATGCCACAACACATGGACGGCCATTAAACGAGTGGCCGTTCATGCCCTCCTTGCAGGCAGCGGCAGCGGCAGGGTCGTAGAAGTCGACCTGGCAGTACCCCTTGGACTTGCCGCTGGCCTTCTCGTCGAAGAACCTGACCTCCTTCACCGTTCCATACTTGCTGAGCTCCGCCTCCAGATCAGCGTCGGTCGTCCACCAGTGGAGGTCGCCCACGAACAGCGTCGTGCCGCCGGGGCCATCGCCCCCGCCGACGCCAGCTCCGTTGGCGACAACGACGGGACCGCCGCTGTAGTTCCCTCCCGGCCGGTGGAACCCGTCGCCCTGCTGGATCTGGTGGTGCTGAGGCGGTGGAGGCACGGGTGCGGCCGACGGATGAGGCGGCGGCGGGAGATCCGGTTGGGGCGGCGGCTGACTCGGACTCGGCGCTGCCACAGCAAGCGCGTAGACCTGCTGCTGGGGCAGGGCGTGCGGCGGCGGCGGCGGCGGGAGAGAGTGGGGCGGGGGCTGCTGCGGCTGCGGCAGGGGCGGAGGAGGGAGCTGCTGCTGCTGATGGTTGTGGTTCAGCTGCGCGGGCGGAGGAGGGAGCTGTTGCTGCTGCTGGTGGTGATTCTGCTGCGGGGGCGGGGCGTGCTGGGGCGGCGGCGGCGGGTGGGAGTTGCGGAGGAAGCCGTCGCCGACGTTGACGTCGTTGTAGAGCTCGTCGAAATCGTCGTCCTCGCCGTAGTACTGGTCGACGTCCTGCACGGCGGAGATGGCCTCGCTCCGGTGGAACGCCGGGTCGCCGTCGGGGTCCATGGTGACTAGGGTTAGGGATTGCGGGATTGGGGTGGGTGGGGATGGGAAGCTGAGGAAGGAGATGGAAAATAAGATTTTATAGTATGTAAAAAATAGAAATCGGAGCCGGAGACCGGAGAGGCGACTTGCGGCTTCTCGAGTCTCGACTTCTGGAGCGCTCGCGCTCGCGCTCGTCCGGGTCCCGCACGAGCGCGCGCCGTGGGAGTTGAGTCTTGAGATAAGGCTCCTGGGCCTTATTTACTACATGGGCCGTAGGTCTGCTTTAGGAAAGGCATGTGATCCGAACCCTTGGGGTTCCAATTTGAGCCAAAATTCTAAAGTTTGTGAAGTTACATTTTGCAAGGCCTCGAACGTTTAAAGAGAGACACTCAGGGAGGAAAATTGACACTAAAAATATTATTAGACCTCCATGCAAAGAGTTTAAGTATGTAATCTTACTTCATCTACATACAATTACGAAGGGTTTTGTTATCTAGAAATATTACTAAACCTCAATGCGAAGAGTTCAAATATATAGCCTTAGGGGCCGTTTGGACGATCGGAACACTTCCGATTCTGGTTAGGAGCAGAAGAGACGCTTCCAAACGATCTCATCCGGAATCGTTTCAGCCATGAAACGTTTCGCATGGATTCACGTTTTTATGCTTGGGCGAGAGAAACAACTGGTTTCGCTAGATTCTGTTTCAGTCTCTCTCGTATACTACCGGCTGTATTTTTTCTGCTTATTCTTTTTTAAGTGCAACAAGTTAAATTGTATTCAAGCTATTCTTTGCCAACAAAAAGTTTGAAATTTTTTTGGAAGCATATTTTTATTTACTAGTGAACATGCATGTGCCCAGGCACGTGTTTTAAAAACTATTTAATAAGACATTATAATATCTAAGCCATTGTCTATATAATTTGGATAAAAACTGACATTGGAAACTCCTGACTATATAAGATATCATAGTTCAATGAGTACAAGCATTGTTATCTATGACTCCGTGTGCTTCTAATCATAACCATACAACAATAAGAACAACAAAGCCTTAAGTCCCAAACAAGTTGGAGTGAGCTAGAGTTCAAACCCAGCAGATGCAATCAAAATCATAACCATATTTGCACATATCAGTATAAGAACCATCAAATTTGGAAAATCAATTAAATATCAATATTATGAGTTTTACATGGCTCTCAGCATGTGAGATGCATTTTTCAGTATATCTCCTGTTAGTCAAAGTATGTGCTATTTCACCTATTGACCACTCAAAGCCGTCTTTATTCTTTATATTAGGTAGTCAATCCATCTATCAAGGATAGCCATTGCCAGGCGATATTCAAACCCAACTCCGCTTTCATCAACTGGCCAAAAAAGGGCTGGCATGCCCGAAACATCTTCAGCAACAACAGTTGCTTCTGGCAAAAGTTTGTGCATTAAATGGAATGCGAGCATCATGTAAACAACTGCATCCACATCTGTCCAAATTGAAATACTCCTGGTAATTTCCCGTAAACCCTACATTGATACCATGGTGATGATACAACATTGATTTAACTCCATCAAATTCGAAGCCATCAAACATGAATTCATCCAGCCTCAGGTTAGAAACAAGAAACCTCAATACCTCCCGGTTAGCATAGTTGAACAGCCAACTGTCCCAAAGTTTAAACCATCTGTGACATTATTACTTGCATGCCTGTGGACAACATCCATCAGAACTCGCAAACCCAAACTTTGTGCCTTATCAATAAGATATTTGAGGTCCTCTGGTGTGCCCGGTCTACTGCTAACAGCAAACTGACTTGTCACATGGTACCCAAAAGAAGCATAATAAGAATGTTCCATAACTGACATCAACTGAACTTTGTTGTAGTTATTTTCTCGTATGTGTGGCAACACATTGTCTGCAAATTCCCAAACACCAAATTTATCCTTCTCCATCTTGTGGCTCACACCATTCCAGTCATTGAGGTCACCAATAAGCTCTGCCTCTATACATCCATAAGTAAAAAAAACTCAAGTTAAATGCACCAACTATGTTTTGTCATAAGAATAAAATAGCATTAAGTAATCACAACAGGAAGAAAAGAGAGAAAAAAAAAGATTTTTAGTCTCCTCAGCCAAGACATGACAGTCTTGGACAAGAGTGAAGTATCCAAACTGTTTTGTATTCCTAAACATTGATTAATCTCATGTGTTTTAGCTTTTCTTTGTTTTTAAATCTAGTTACTATCTCCTTCAGTACATTATGTTTGCACGACAACATTAGAACTTACTGCGCAGCAGGTGCCCATTCATGATATACAATCCATCCTCATTTGCATTGATCCCAAATTTGAAATAACCTGAAAAACATATAAAATCCACAATGATTTTGATGATGCTGATAAGGTGATATTTTGCGGCATAGGCAGGAGCTATAAATATTAGCATTTGAATGTATGAAGCATAAACTTTAGAAAATTCTTCAAGACTTCCCTCATTTTCCTCAATGGAGCCTTTCTGGTCCAGGAATCTTTTTATCCGGTAGCTGAAATGGCCCTTGAATTTGTCCAGCTTGGGGTCCAGGTCGTATATGGGAAGATGGTCGACATCGCCTTTGGCGGTTGCCATAGTTTTATCTTGTTGCACGGTCGCTGAGTAGTGTTGCTCTTGACCGTGCAAAGTGCGTTAAAGCCAGATTCAGAATTACACGAGCAATAGAAGCTAATAACATGTGACGATGTAGTAAGGCTAATTACTTGTTGCAGCAACCACAGAATTTAGCAGTTTATTGTAGCTATTTATTATTATGTGATAAATGATTAGAATGGCAGAAGAAAACCAACCACCAAAAATTTAAACGACTTTAATTGGAATCTGAGAACCGCTTGACTTGATTCCATAACAACGTATTCGAATCAGGGAAAAAGATCTATATACCTTCCGCGCTCCTGACCAGAGAGTCTTGCACTGGACAGACAGCACACTCAGGCACACAATGACGCCACCCTGCGAAACAATCAACCAACAACCATCAGTACAGAAAAAGAAAAAGGACTAATGTAATTCCAAAGCCCGTTTACCTGACTGACATCACAAAAATAGACCAAGAGCTCTCAACATTTCTAGGAACCCTTGAACAGTTGTTTATTGCGAAGAACCACTTCGATCTGTAATCGACAAATTTGTAAATACTTAACCACAGCAGGATAGGAGAAAGTCATCATGAAAAACACAAGGAACTGATGTGCTATTTGACCTTAATGTCGTCATGCCCATAGACCTCGAACTGAGTGTCAGGTTTCCTAACCAGAATAGCAGAGGTTAGTATCCACGTTTTTTTGCTCACATGATCAACCACTGTCCCTGAGCAACACATACGCCATCCATCTGTGCAAGAATATTCAATTTATAATAATATGATTAGTAACAACAACTGAATGCAAGTGCCCAGTAACAAAAATTATCAGTAGTAGCGGCAAGGGCAACGATGGATCTGCATACACCAAGCACTGTTTTTCAAAGTTTTTCTGGTCATCTTCATTGAAGTTCACTACCCTTTCAGAAGAAAAAAAAAAGATTGACGGAGACAGATGTTCAACGAACCTGCAGCTTCGCCTTTGCTTTCGATTTCCGCGCCGTGTGTTCTTCATCGCGCCCTGCGGCGTCGACGGCGCAGGGTTGGGTTTAGGGTTGGCGTTGCGTGGATGGGGACGGGCGGGGTACCGTGGGAGAGGCGGCGCAGAGAGTCGCAGAAGGGGAGGGCACAGTGGCTAGGAGCGGTGGAGACCGAAACCCCAAACCCTGCCTGGCCTGGGTACGCGCGGGCGGGTAGCGCTGGCCGCTGGGAAGGCGTGGGCGGGTATATAGAGTCACCGGTGAAAAAGATTGAGGGAAAGGAGACGCTCCAAGAAGAGAAGAGAAACACGCGTAAACATTTATAAATTTTTCGGCTGGATCCGCTTGTCAGATTAACGTGGGAGATTTAGATGCGTTGAATGTGACTTTAAAGTAGGGCCTTGTTTAGATGCCACCAAAATTCTAAGTTTTTTTACTCTCTCTTTATCACATCAATTTTTAGCCGTTTGCATGGAGTATTAAATGTAGGTAAAAAAATAACTAATTACACAGTTTAGTTGGAAATCACGAGATGAATCTTTTGAGCCTAGTTGATCCACGATTGGACAATATTTGTCAAATAAGACGAAAGTGGTACTATTCAACAACAACAACAACAACAAAGCCTTTAAGTCCCAAACAAGTTGGGGTAGGCTAGAGTTGAAACCCATCAGAAGCAATCAAGGTTCAGGCACGTGAATAGCTGTTTTCCAAGCACTCCTATCTAAGGCTAAGTCTTTGGGTATATTCCATCCTTTCAAGTCTCCTTTTATTGCCTCTACCCAAGTCAACTTCGGTCTTCCTCTGCCTCTCTTCACGTTACTGTCCTGGCTTAGGATTCCGCTACGCACCGGTGCATCTGGAGGTCTCCGTTGCACATGTCCAAACCATCTCAACCGGTGTTGGACAAGCTTTTCTTCAATTGGCGCTACCCCTAATCTCTCACGTATATCATCATTCCGAACTCGATCCTTTCTTGTATGACCGCAAATCCAACGCAACATACGCATTTCCGCGACACTTAGCTGTTGAACATGTCGTCTTTTCGTAGGCCAACATTCTGCACCATACAACATAGCAGATCTAATCGTCGTCCTATAAAACTTGCCTTTTAGCTTCTGTGGTACCCTTTTGTCGCATAGGACACCAGACGCTTGCCGCCACTTCATCCACCCTGCTTTGATTCTATGGCTAACATCTTCATCAATATCCCCGTCCCTCTGTAGCATTGATCCTAAATATCGAAAGGTATCCTTCCTAGGCACTACTTGACCTTCCAAACTAACATCTTCCTCCTCCCGAGTAGTAGTGCCGAAATCACATCTCATATACTCAGTTTTAGTTCTACTGAGTCTAAAACCTTTGGACTCCAAAGTCTCCCGCCATAACTCCAGTTTCTGGTTCACTCCTGTCCGGCTTTCATCAACTAGCACTACATCGTCCGCGAAAAGCATACACCAAGGGATGTCCCCTTGTATGTCCCTTGTGACCTCATCCATCACTAAAGCAAATAAATAAGGGCTCAAAGCTGACCCTTGATGTAGTCCTATCCTAATCGGGAAGTCATCCGTGTCTCCATCACTTGTTCGAACTCTAGTCACAACATTGTTGTACATGTCCTTAATGAGCCCGACGTACTTCGTTGGGACTTTATGTTTATCCAAAGCCCACCACATAACATTCCTTGGTATTTTATCATAAGCCTTCTCCAAGTCAATAAAAACCATGTGTATGTCCTTCTTCTTCTCCCTATACCGCTCCATAACTTGTCTTACTAAGAAAATGGCTTCCATGGTTGACCTTCCGGGCATGAAACCAAATTGGTTCATAGAGACCCGCGTTATTGCTCTCAAGCGATGCTCGATAACTCTTTCCCATAGCTTCATAGTATGGCTCATCAACTTAATTCCCTGGTAATTCGTACAACTTTGAATATCCCCTTTATTTTTGTAGATCGGTACCAATATACTTTTCCTCCACTCATCAGGCATCTTGTTCGATCGAAAAATATGGTTGAACAGCTTGGTTAGCCATACTATAGCTATGTCCCCGAGACATCTCCACACCTCGATTGGGATACCATCCGGTCCCATCGCCTTACCTCCTTTTATCCTTTTCAACGCCTCTCTGACCTCAGATTCTTGGATTCTCCGCACAAAGCGCCTATTGGTGTCATCAAAAGAGTCATCCAACTGAAATGTTGTGTCCATATTCTCACCATTGAACAATTTGTCAAAATACTCTTGCCATCGATGTCGGATCTCATCCTCCTTCACCAAGAGGTGCTCCCTTTCATCCTTAATGCACTTAACTTGGTT
Source organism: Miscanthus floridulus (assembly GCF_019320115.1). Lineage (NCBI taxonomy): Eukaryota > Viridiplantae > Streptophyta > Magnoliopsida > Poales > Poaceae > Miscanthus > Miscanthus floridulus. The sequence continues at coordinate 76,301,089 of NC_089587.1, forward strand.
GAAGTCCCGTGTCTTTCTCTCACGAACCCTAGCCATCCTATAAATGTCCTTCTCTCCTTCCTTCGTACTCAGATGTTGGTAAAGATCCTCGTACGCTGTACCCTTTGCCACACTTACAGCTCGTTTTGCAGTCTTCTTTGCCACCTTGTACTTCTCTATGTTGTCCACACTCCTGTCATGGTACAAGCGTCTATAGCATTCTTTCTTCTCTTTAATAGTCCTTTGGACTTCCTCGTTCCACCACCGAGTATCTTTAGCCTTGCGTCCCCTTCCCTTGGTTACTCCACACACCTCTGAGGCTACCTTCCCATCAGGCTGAAATTTTTTCAGCATCTAAACGAGGCCTAGATTTAACGGGCAAAAATTAAGGTGGGTAGGAAATCTTATGGTGAGAGACTCTTTTCAATTCCTTCTCTCTTTTACAGTATAGATGGATAGATATGTTTTTTTTTATTCAGAGCTAAACGGTTCTATAAAGCGATTCTAATTCATCATCTAAAATGTTTTTGGTAAAAATCTAGATCCCTACAGACAAACCCACTTGCTTTAGGATTTTGTTATCCTAATAATAGCTAGTTTTCGTCCATTCCTCCGCTCCAGTTAAGCAAAGCAGCTCCTCTGGAGTCTGGATTGTTCCATTTGATGCAACAGCGCTAAGCATCTCCCAGTCAAAAAAGGAACAAATAAATGCCACATATAAAAAATCACATTTTGAGATCTATTCAAATTCAACACTCCGTGACCACAGCACAAAAGGAGATCCAGAAACATCTTCATAAAACCACATGGTTATGTAAATATGGGCAGACATAACAAAACCGAACAAATATTAGATGAGTTTATAGCTTGAACGCAACAACTGCACCAACCAACTTTCCACCATGAAATCAGTGGAGCATGATTGCCTGCCTTGGTCCTGAATTCTCACCTTCTCCACCACAAAACTTTATAACCAGGAAGCAGTGCCTATCAGTTATCTCAGGACGGATAAACCTCAAGAATGTCAACCATTTGTCCATTACCAACAGAGGAAGGATGAACAAAGGACAGTCGTAATAAAGACTGGTTTATCATCACCCTACAAGGCTACAGCAGAAATAGTACAGTCTTTAACAACGACATTGCAAAAGCATCGGTCCCGAATTACACATAAAATAGATCCTTATGTCTTTGGGAAACTCATTTAACATAGCATACAATAAGAGGCAACAACTATCATCCAGGGAAGTCCTCCGCACAGCTGAACAGGTTCCAACCAAACATTCCTGCAAATGAGAAGAAAGCATTAGGCCAATTGGCAAAAGCCGCATCAAAGTATATGCAGTAGTAACACTTAGAGACAAGGTATACAAGTAAGAGCAAGCATACTGTGACTTCACATGGTGGAAAAGAACTCCGGATGGGAAATGCAAGAACTGATAATAGCAAGCACACTCCAGATACTATCTAAAAACTTATAACAAGGAATATGGCACTGGCCCCATAACCATACTATTTCTATGTTTCTTAGAAACTTTAATGCATCCTCCTTAAGAAATAATCAAAGCACCCTAGCCTAACATATTGTTTATCTTACATGTAAAAGCTCCAAAGGTCAGCAGCTCAATAAAATATGGAACTACAACCGTTGGACTATCTTGCTTGAACTTTGCACTCAAGAACAATAAATATTTGACATGTACCAAAAATAATAATAATAAAAAGGATAGTCCATGAGCACATATTCCCAGACAGCCAAGAGTGGTGGAGTGGTAGTGGCATGTCAAAATACAGGTTAGATTCAGAGAAAGAAGTCACAGAACACAAGCCTTCAACTACTGGTGGGGGAATTTAAAAAAAAGGAAAAACAAAGTACCAGTCAAGTATAATTGAACTTAGTCCTTATTAATGGAAACCAAAATTAAAAAAAATAGCATTATCTGTCAGTACTTACAAGGAAAAGTTAGTGTTGTCAGACTCCATGCAAGAAAAAGCTAACAGCTAAGCCATGAGAACTGAGAGAAGACTAACACAGCCTGAATGCAAGAATAGAATAGTATACAGCAAAAATAGGATCATGGATATGCTCTGCTAGTTTGAAGGGGCTACAAAGTGATATTACCAACACAAACATGATCATGATTGGTAGGCTCCAAATTGCAAGTAACAAAAGAATGCTAGATTGATTGATGATAATTTCTGGAGCAAGAAAAGTAAGATACTTATGAATGTCCACAATAAAAGGGGCATACCCAGTGCAGAGAGCTCCCGCTCTATGCGGGGTCTGGGGAAGGGTGTCAGTGGCAAGCCTTACCCTCGCCTGTGCAATGCGAGGAGACCGCGACTCGAACCCGGGACCTTCCGGTCACAGGCGGTAAGACTCTACCGCTTATGAATGTCCACAATGATCTAGGTAATTTGATCCCCCCAGGTATCCTTAGAAGTAAACAAAAATAAAACTTTTTCCTCAACGCCGTGTATACTTGTGTGAAAATACAAGTCAATTAACCATGCTTATTGAAAAAGATAAACACTATAGAGCAGCCAGTAGACTGGCAGAAATGAACTGTAACAAATATTTCAAATAACCCTTGTGTTCTTATGGAACCAATGGTCCCTCATTTTCAAGGCCATGGTCCTACTGTCAGTTCAATATATTGTAGCAAACAAGTGTTAATTTGACATAGCATCCTTTCTATGAGTAAATGTTAAATGCAATGCTCCCAGTTCCAATCAATAATGTATACAAAGCCTAAATAGGTGGAGCCACTGCTCCTTACAAGGAATTGCAATGTACAACAAAGTCATCATTACAAATTCATTTTTCCTAAATACATATTGAAAACCAAGATGATTACAAGGAGACGTGAGCTATAGTAGCAAAATTTTACATTCCATGGTACTAGACAAGGACTCTATGTTACAATTCTTGCCTTAAACAATGCCATGTAGCTACAAAAGATCACAACAGGGAGAAAAAAACAATTTTGTGTACATAACAAGTTACAAGAAGTGTAATGATACAAAAACACTGTTACATGATGTTAGCAGCATGTGACTACCAAACAGTACAATTAAAAAAAGGGGGTTACAGTTGAAAAACAAACAGGGGATCAGATTAAGCTTCACTTACATCTCACATTCTTGCTACAACACATCGCCGGAGACACAAGATATTAGAACCACCACAGCCAGAACCAGTAAGAAGATGCTAGCTGTTAACCACGCCAGTGTGCAAGTAAGACTCGGCTCTGGATCATCGCCGGCCTCTACATTAGTAGTTCACCCAGCTATGACTACTGAGGTGTCATCCGCCTGCGCTTAGAGTGGTCAGCCTCCCTTGACCTGCTGCGTATCCCAGATGACCTCCCCCTGTCCCAGCCCTCATTACGTTCTGAATCACGATCCCTGTGCCTGTGATAATCGCCATAGCGATCTCTGTCATCCCTATGACTCTCCCTCTCCCTCTCCCTCTCCCTCTCCCTCTCTCTCTCCCTATCTCTGTCCCTCTCCCTGTCTCGGTCTCTTTCCCTATCACGGTCTCTTTCCCTGTCTCTGTCATAGTCACGATTCCTCTCTCGGTCCATGTCACGCTCATCCCGGTGCCTCCTCTCTGGCCACTCCTGTGCAGGAGGCGCATCCTTCTCCCTTTCACGCCTCCTCTCTGGTGCACCAGACCACTCCCTCTCTGGTGGCCTCTCTTTTCCATGGCTCCCTCCTTCTCCATACTGCTGATCAGAAGCTGTGTCATCCCCGTAACTTGATTGTTCCTCCCCACCCCAGGCTCCCATGTTGGGATCAGGCCACATTCCACCAGCACCCATTCCGCCCCGACCAAAGAAAGCTGGGTTAACATGTGGAGCAACAACCGGCGGGAATGGCTGCATCAGCCCAGGGAATGGCATAGCCCCTGGTCCACCAGGAAAACCGCCAAATCCACCACCCATCCTTCCCATAGCGCCGTAACCAGCAGGATCAAAACCCTGCCCCAGCATTCCACCCGGCGGCATCATTGGTGGTGGCGGTGCAACCATCCCTCCATTCCCCATTATCCCACGGCCGCCACCAGCTGGGCCCATCCTATTCCTCATATTACCAACAGGGCCTCTATTACCCATGCCTCCGCCACCTCTTCCCCAATTTCCACCGCCTCCACCTGCTCCACCACCAGCACCAGGTCCAACAGCTCCTCCACGGCCACCACCATAATTACCACCCACCTGTGGCCCTGCGGCACCACCGCCCCCTCTACCACCCTTCGGCTGCATATTCGATGTCTGCGCAGCCATGGCCTGCTGGTTCTTCACCTGCGCCTCGCCCATGCGACGAACGGAGTTCGGTGTGGCGAATGCCACAATACATGGACGGCCATAAAAGGCGTGCCCGTTCATGCCCTCCTTGCAGGCAGCAGCTGCACCAGGGTCATAGAAATCGACCTGGCAGTAGCCCTTGGACTTGCCACTGGCTTTCTCGTCGAAGAACCTCACCTCCTTGACCGGACCATACTTGCTGAGCTCAGATTCCAGATCCGCGTCCGTCGTCCACCAGTGGAGTTCCCCCACGAACAGCGTCGTGCCGCCAGGGCCGTCACCCCCACCAGCAGGGCCACCGTTCCCGACCACGATGGGGCCGCCGGCGAAGTTCCCTCCAGGGCGGTTGATCCCATCTCCTTGCTGAATCTGGTGGTGCTGAGGCGGCGGCGGCGCGGGCGCGGCCGGCGGCTGAGGCGGCGGAGGGAGGTTGTTCTGGGCGGGAGGTATGCCAGGAGCAGGGACGGCCACCCCTGGGATGCGTACTTGCTGCTGCGGCGGTGGGACCTGCGGCGGCGGTGGCGGGAGGGTGTGGGCCGGCGGATGCAGATGCTGCTGCGGTGGCTGCTGGGGCGGCGGAGGGAGCTGTTGCTGCTGCGGCGGAGGGGCCTGCTGATTCGGAGGCGGCGGCGGCGGCGCCTGGTGTGAGGCGTGGAGGAAGCCGTCCCCGACGTTGACGTCGTTGTAGAGGTCGTCGAAGTCGTCGTCGTCGCCGTAGTACTGGTCGACGTCCTGGACCGCGGAGATGGCCTCGTTGCGGTGGAACGCCGGGTCGCCGTCGGGGTCCATGGCGGCGGCCGGGCGGTGTCCTAGGGTTAGGGTTTTCCGGATCCGAGTGGGCGGAGGGAGGCGGGCGGGCAGGTGCAGGTGGAGCTGGGGTTGAAGTTGACACTCTTGGCGCGGGCGCTGTGGAGGGGGGGCCCTGCTGTCGGTGACTGGTGAGGAGGAAGGTGTAAGAATGTTCGTTTGATAGTGGGCTTCTATCCAATGGGCCGTAACGTGATGTGGGCTTATGACGAGTCTGTCAAGCCCAGTAGAACTACGCTTGTGTCAATCTACTACACTCGGAAATGGTAGGCGCTGTCCAGTTTCAACGTCTTAAACGGTAATGCAATGGGATCATAGCACGGCGCTAAAGGTTCCATGTAACGGAAACAATTGATTTGCTTGCCGTGAGTGCGCAAGGGAGCGGGGTGACTGGATACGTTAGCGCTAGGTGGCGACCGGTATCTGCATTCCATATACCCGTAATGGTTCACGATGTTATCCATTACTACTAACTAGTGGAATGCGCGCGCCCTTACGCGCGTCGGGTAAGTGTATGTACTCTAAATAGAAAACATGTCTTGGCAATGTTTACAACTGTCTTATCTTCTCTTCATACAACCTCAAAGACAACATGAATCATCAGATCGATATTTCACAATTCATTAAGGCCCAACTACAGCTTCGGAACAAAGCAAAGTAAATGTGGTCATTATGTGAACCTAAGGTAACAAATGCAGGTGTCTCAACTAATTTCAAAATTACATATTCATGTACAATTATCATGTGCTAGATTCATGATCCAAAGAGTCCTTAGAGTTTAATCCCATACAAATCCAGACCAACGAAACGGGCTGTAGATGTTGGCATTTGGTTGTTTTTATGCACTGTTCACTGTAAGGAGCACATATTCTGGTAGGAAACAAAAGTAGAGAATGGGGGTTCAGAGGACTAAATGAAGTGGAATGCTGAAGAGACAGGCACACGCCTTCTGTTTGTGTGCAAGAGAAACATACCTATTGAAGTGGTACAGATGAAGCCTGGAGCCACACAGGCGCCTAGGATGTGGAAACAAAATGTCAATCAATCTGAAATCAACAGGGAAAATGGTTGCTGAAACATTAAGTTTGGATCTATCTACTGTTAATAAAAATACTTGTTTAAAAAGCACTCCAAATTATAGCAGAAAAAGTCACAATTTTGTAGATAAATGTAGAGCATGATGAATGTTAGCCGTGTCAGTTTATGGCATGGTGAATGTACCTGCCATCCACGGTAGATGAGCCAATTCATGTTGTTTGCATCACGGTAACATCTCCAAGTCAAAGCTCGCTACATGGAGCGTCTGCTGTGAAAGCAGATTTGCTTGTAGATTCGCTTTGCTTAAATGGATGATAAAGCTTTGGTGGTATATATGTTACCTTGAAAATGGCGACATATAAGTTAAATGGTACTGCAATCTCTTTTGCAATTTCATCTGGGTGCATGCTGTATGCGTTTAGTCTTCCAATGCCTGTGTATTGTTGATGTGTATCTGAAATTGGTTAATGGCGATGGTAATTCATGATGTACCCTTTGTATTGGGTACAGATAATTGGCATACGATGGTGACGTAGTACCTTTGCTGTTTTGTGGTGCTTCCACAGAGGACCGATGGATGTACCGTGCTTTGAACAGGTGTGGCTGAAGCCTGTAATATGCATTAGATATTATATGAATATGTCAATAGATGACATGTCAGTAAAAAAAGATCATATTTTCTGGGGGTACAATGCTAATGGTTCACCTGTCTGGCAGCAAGACACTATTGTGTTTCAACCTATGTTCTGGAACTATAGTAATTATGTGTGTTATTAGCAAGAAGGGAAGCCTTTTCTTTAAGGAAAGGGAAATACTATATCTTAACTGTAGAAGTATGTGGCCACCTCAAACTATGCATGAAGATATGATCGGAGATACATGCAGTAGACGATGCATTTGTCTCAGTACTGTCAAGAGTGATTTGCTTGAATACAGCACTGAGACATGGATTCATTCTATGATAAGACAAAATAATTTTGATTGACCTCATTTACTATCTTATTTAGTGAAGCGGAACTTTCCTCAGAAAATAAAAATAGCTGATAGGAGCATTTGCTTTAATTTCTAGCAGGTTATGCACTATGTAAAAAGAAAGTCAAATTTTGAACGTTTAAGGTTTAAATGAACCAGAAGTGTTCATTAAGCACATCGGTGACTTGGATTTTGAAAGGCATTAATATTAGTTGAAACTAATTAGAGTACCAGAACTATCATTTGTCCAATGCACGTAGCTCCCGCTTGCGCAGGGTCAGGGGAAGGGTCCGACCACTTGGGTCTTTTGTACGCAGCCTTTCCATGCATTTCTACAAGAGGCTGTTTCCAGGACTTGAACCCGTGACCTTATAGTCACAAGGCAACAGCTTTACCACTGCGCCAAGGCTCCCCTTCTAAGACAAGCTAACATTCACAAATCATATTTCATTCATCGTATATCAGCAGTTGCTTTGTGATATAGGATTATGGTTGTTCACTTCTTTTCCCATTTTTCAGATCAATCTAATCCTAGAATATATGAATAAGTGAGAAGCTTTAAAGATAATAAGAGTGCAAAAAATCTGTGTGAAGTTACTGAAGCAGTAAGTATATATTGCAGTAAAAAACCCTAACAAATTTACCTGAGCAACCAATATCCTAAAATCTCAAATCACAGGCATCCATCAGACACAATCATAGGAGGGTACAGTTAAGGATTTAGCTGCAGCAACGAATGAAAACAATTTTTGGATGCATTTACCATACTATATATGTCATCTTACTCGAAGAACAACAATTATTGATGCCTTTACCGTACTATTTATGTCATACATATCACTCGAAGAACAACAATTACTTTGGCAAAGAAGGAAACAATGGTTATCAGAAAAGTCAATAAGCTATGATGCCTTTTTCATTATCTTAATCAAGCATTGTATGTTTGAAAAGGACAAACGGATGTTGTAAACCGATAAATCTGAATAACAATAGTAGAATAGAATAGAACCGGCAGTCCGACACGTGAACGTGCATATGAATAACCAGAGGTTACAAATTCAGCAAGCAACACTATGACTATAGGTGGAAAGTGCAACGTAGATGAGGAAAATAGAAAGAAAAGTAAGAGTTTAACCCACCGGTCTGAACAACAGCAACCTGCGATTTGTAGGAGCAACAAAAGTGTCTGTTGGATCTTTGAAACAAATGAGAAGCACCCTAGATGTAGGGAATATAGACCTAACAAAAAATAGACACGCATATGAGCCGACACTACAGTGCGAAAAAAAAGAAACAAAAACTACTTAACAACAATGTATATTAGCAAAACCTTTCATAAGTAGGAATGCATCACATGAATTGGCAAATGCCTAGAACAGCCTTTCATAAGCAAAGAGGCTTTCAGCGTAATTTTAGTGATACACAGCACACCCACACCATCAGCATATAATGAGCACGTGTTTAGATTGCAAACAGTGGAATGTGTTTAGATAGCAAACAGTGGAATGTGTTTAGAGGGAAAATAAATTGATTAAAAAAACATTAGAGCATTTTAGAGGTCTCGGTAATTTGGCCAGCATCATTTGTTCATGAACTTGGAGCTTGAAGGCATGATTAGAAATGGGTTACTCTCATAAATCGCATAATCTAAGTAATAGGTCATGCCTACTACGGTAGTACCTCACAAGCAAATGAACATCTTGATACCCTCTTTGGCTGCGCCTATCGATAATGCCCTTGAAAAGCAGTAGCCTATTGGGGCTTCACCCGTATAATCTGATACTAATCTTCATTCTGTATCTGTCTGGATAGATGAATGGACAACATTAAGATCGTTTCCCCATGATGAACTCATCAAGGTTTCAAAGATCGGTGGAAGAACACAGGCATTTCATTTACAACCATCAATTTTCTAAAGCTTTCTGATTATTTGCAGGAATCCTCATCAATGCGAGGTACAATTAAATAAACAATTATCTCGAATAAAACCTCACCAGGATGTCGAATAAGCAGGCACATGTACGCTGAACTCAAAGGGTATTGTTGAACTAACCTGCACAAACCTCAGATTTAGAAACACTATAAGCCGTACCCTATATGTGCAGGTTGGTTGAAATTGGAATCATAAAAAGAGGTTAGGTTCATGTTGATCCCCACCTATTCGAGCACAGCATTTAGTACCACTCCGTAGGCTTCCTCTGTTTCCATTAGTATGATATCCTTGTTTTTATCTTCAAAAGAGCTTTGCCTGAAACCAGGTATCCATAAAACAAAGGTAACGATTCATATAGCGGGATACAGATGCATTTGTTGGGAAAAATTTCGTGTAATAGAATTACTAAGAACAAATCGCCTTCACACTATTGGACTATTGCAAGGCTATAGAAAAACTAACAACACCCGAAAGTAAGATCTTAGATGAAACTACTGTTGAGGAGAACTATGACACACTAAGTAAATAAATGGCTCACCTTCATGACCATAACCCTCTCTGTATGAAATAAGCTTAGGCAGTAGTGTGAATTGCATGTACACTTGATCCCTAGGCACCAGGACGTATAACAACTGAATTGAAACAAAGTGCGAGATTAGTAGGCACAATAGGCTGTAATTAGATCAGATCCGAATACAAACGGATTAGGCTCGGGTCTGGGTGCTCGGCTTGGCACAGCAGGAAGGGAAGCGAAAGGGTGGGCGTACCTGGTGGAGCAAACACAGGCCGACGCCAATCAGCAACACAATAGAAGAAAGAAGAGGAGGGTTCTAGGGAGGGGCTTGGGGAATGAGAATACATTTTAACGGGTGCAATAGAAGCGTGACCTTTGGAAGCAGTTGGAGCTTGGCCGATGCAGCAACCAATGAAAGGAAAACATTTTATGTTCCCTGTTTAGTTTCTAATCCTTGAATTGACATAGTGGCAACAATAGTGGTACTGTTAGGGAAATGAATTTTACATTAATTAGAATGTGTTTGGGAAAATGATAGATTAATAATTATGACCAGTTTGTAGCAGGAAGCCTTACTATGAATTATCAATGTAAGCAAATCCAAGTGATTTTTCATGTATGCGCACCAATAAACTTGAGACCCGTGAAACCCACATAGAAGGAAGAGTGAACAATCATTTTGCCTACCTGGACAGAAGGCGAAAAGGGCTACTTCAACTTAGTCAAAGATCTGCAGCAAGTTTTTTGTATGGTGACATTCATTTTGCCTGCACTTGGGCAGAAGGCAAAAAAGGGGTAGTTCCATTTAGTCAAAGATCCACAGTAATTTTGTTGTATGGTGACGTGCAAACTTCTCTCTACGGAGGATGTTATAAGGCACTCTGGAATACCACTTTGCACGAAGGGAAGTGTGGCATCGAAGGCATGAAAGCGGAATTTTTTTTAAATAATGGTTGGCTTATGTAAAATCGGAAATTGTGGATAATACCTAGATACTAATGCACCATTGAAATAGAATTCCTAGATGTGCATAGGTACTAATTATAGCACTAAAACACTAAGGGTAGCAAACTAAAATACATACTACACTTCTGACAAACAATGTTTTCTGATCGGCTTATCGTTCCTAATCGGTCTGGTACCGATTAGGACGATTAGGATGATTAATCGACGATCAGGACGATTAATCGACCTCTGATCGGTCTAATCGTCCATATAATCGTCCAGCATATAGCATGACTATATAAGTATATATCATATATGTATGGTATATATATATAATATACCATATACTATATATTTATATAGTAGACATCGAGCATATTTCTAGTTAGTTGGTTACTTACCTATGAGATCTGACTCCATATTCTTGTCCTAGCCTCCATATGTTTGCTGATTTACTAACTAAATAATTAAACACTGCAAACAACATTCAGAGTTTTTAAGATAACACTAGCTGCCATTCAATTAGCATTCAGCAGCCATCTAAATCTAAATAAGCAAATCATCATCCAAATTGAAGCCTTCTCCTCCATCTCCACCCGCGTCTCCATCCACCTCCATTCCTACTTCAGCATTAGATGCATCTGGCTGAACTTGTGATTCATGGTCATCATCTTCATCATCAGTGCTGATCGGCAAAGAGACCTAATCGGACGATTAATCGCGAGTAATCGACGATTAATCGGACGATCAGGTTTCTGATCGCTCTGATCGAATCGGAGGGCCTAATCGAGCTAAGTACCGATAAGGATGATTAATCGTGATTAATCGCGATTAATCGAACGATCAGAAAACATTGCTGACAAATATATAACTTACTCGCTGGACCACTCAAAATTGTGCCATAATATAATTCTAAAGAAGATTTGTTGAATATATAAAATATAGTGAAATTGGTAACACCATAAGATCATGGCACTTCAATTCAGTAGGTGTACCTTTTTAAGTGCACATGCTATGGCGATACAATTCCATTCCCTTGAAATTTGAGATAGAAACCTGCATACTACACATTAAATTGTAGGCAATTAGGAGGACTAAGCATTATTACCTCATGATTAACAGAAGAAGGTAAACCAAGGCCAGCTATATGATGCAGCAAAAGAGAAATGGCTGCAGCAAACCAGGTGCCCAGCGGTGAACCCCTAATTCCGCACAATAAACAAAGCGAAAAGCATTCCTGTGGCATCAGGCCATTGGTGTATCAAAGAAGAATGGGAAAAAAAATCATAAAATGTGTTATTCACCTGCTAGCATAAATATCTGTTGGCAGCATAGTCTGACAAAGGTGGCACCTGGGCAAAAATTAGGAGCTGGTAAAATATATATACATTCTGAAGCCAAGGAGTGCATGACCGAAAATGGATTTTTAATAGAATTATAGGAAAGAGTTTAAATTACCAAGGGAATTCTTTTGGGCACTGTAGAACCCAGATTACATTAAAATATCATTTGGCTACAGTTAACTGCCATCTAGGATTCTAAAGAACACATTTGTTTCAGTTAACTGCCATATATAGGCAACCATAGTAGTTTACCTGAACCAGTTCAGCAAAGATTCTTCTTTTCAACAAAAGGAATAGATGAGTCTGATTCATGAGAAAAGTAGCAATAACAAACGCCCCAACTTTCATAAACGGATGCTTTAATGAAAAGTGAAAAAAAGGAAACATATCCTGCCAACATTGGTTGGCTTAGCATTGCTGGTGGTTCGTCTAGCTAGGTTGGAATGCAAAAATCTGGAAGAGCACTGTAACATATGAAGGGTGTACAACTGTGAACTTTGTAGTTTTATTGCTTGTGCATAAGTACAGGCAGGGAACGACAACAGTTGAAGATTGCTCATAAATGTGGGATGAATTCGTTCGATTCAGAAATGAATGATGGTAAAAGAACACATCACAGATTGTGCACAATATATAGGCAATCCATGACATCTCGCTGCACAGAGGCATTAGATGTTTACAAATTGCATAGGAAGATAAGAGTTGTTGACTAATCAGGCCCTGAAGTTACCTGAGAATAATTCATTCTGCAGCTCTGATTCTGAACCCCTAAAACTGCAAATGGCAAATACCTCAAGCCTGCAGGAAACATGTCGATAAGAGTGGGATTATCATAAGAAGATTAAGAATAGGCTGTAAACAAATTGCAACCTGCATGTGCCCACATGCTGCCTTTAGTGCTCTGGATCCCTAAGCTCATGCTGAGTTTTAGACGAAACCATTTGGCTGCAGAAGTAATTACTATGATGAAATGGCTACACAATAGGCTGGAGGTAAGTATCTCATTCTTGGGTAATCAATGTTACTCCACTGCACCAAAAATAGAAGGAAACTGATAAGAGTTTGAATCAATGCGAGAACAACATGACAGAACTTACTCCCTAAACAGATCGAGGAAGCATCACGAAGAACAAAGGACTTATATTTTACTCACAAAGCTGCCATAAATAATTAGTGCTCCTAGAAACTACCCCCAACATGCATCTGTATTGGCTAAATTTTTCTCTTTTTCTCTTAATTGGAACTCTTTGAAGTGAGAACCATGAGATGAATCAAAACTAAATGCAAAGAAGACAAATCACAATTTGCTTGTCAAATTATTCTGTGAGCTCACATATTTGTTCTCCACGATTGCAAGCTGGACAGTAGGAACCCAAAACTGCAGCAGACATCGCATTCTCCTATCTAACAAACGTAGCACCTTGCCCTTTGTAGTGACCCTTGGTGTCCACCTCCGAACCTACAATTTTAGCAGACATAGGATTCTCCTCTATACATATACAAGAATAATACATCGGTAGTTAGTGAACGTATATGAACCAAGGGCAAGTAGACAAGGAAATTGGTATGTACCTTTGCATCATCCAAAACAACATCTATATGTGGTATTAGACTATCATCAAGTGAGTGGTATCCCCGTATCCCATCTTATTAAGACACAGAGACAATTTGCTGCTTGCCTTGGTTGCTGATGTAGCATTGGAAGGAGATCGTTGGTGCCTCCAAAATACACAAAACAGAATAGGTAGAAAGAGATGCCAAAAACAGGAATAACCAATTGACCAAGCTAAAAAGAGATGCAAAAAATAGAGTGGTGAGCGCTATAAAAATAGGATATACAATCGCAACGCCTAGATAAATCAAAGAAAACTGTGAGATAAATAATAGTAATTACTAGCGGCATTTGTCTTGTAAAGGTTTGTAAAATTTCTGTCATAGCAATCGAAAAGGTCAGTTTTTTTGTATGAAGACAAGATCTTTAGAGGCCTCAGGAACATGGCTATGATCATTTGTAAATCCGCTTGGAGCCTCAAGGCATGCTGACAAATGGACCACTCTCAGAAATTGCATAATATAAGTGATAGCTCATGCCCAGTACCTCACAAGCGACTAAACATCAGATCATATCCTTGAGCAATGGGTATATAATTGTCATCACAGGCTGAAGAAAGGGAAAAACTGCATAATAAAAAAAAGACATTGCCAAATTAGTAGTCGTTATAGAACTGTCTCTTTGTAGAAGGTTTGGGTAAGTAATCGTGGAGCAACAAATTATCTGGGACAAAAAATTGTGCGGAAAGCATCTAACGGCATAACTCAAATTTAAACAATTGGTCTGACCATTTGACGAGGTTTCCTTAACTAAGTACGGAATAACAATCTGAAGAATCCAACATAAACGTATGACAACATTTTAGAAAATAGTACCTGGCATGCATGGATTTTAAAGACTAACACGGAACTGAAAGCAAAAAGGAGCTAGGAGAGAAGCAAGGCAGCACCTGCGTCTGTACTGGATGGATTTGAAGCTGGGCTGGAGGCTTCTGACGGGAGCAGGCCGCGCCGAGGGGTACCCACATCGTCGGGTACCGACAGGGCCCGGTCGAGCTATTGCGCCACGAACCGCGGGTGGCGTTCCGGACGTTGGTACTGGCCATTGCACGTCCGCGGAGGAGAGAGGATTCTGGGGGAGGAGGCATCAAATGAGGGAAGAGAAGAAGAGGACTACGTACCGGTAGATGTGGCCGCGGAGCAGAACCACTGGCGCGGCCGATGATGAAGTGTCAAGCTAGGGTTTCGTCGAGGCCACGCGGATCAACGTTAGGAGGCAGCGCCGAGGAGCCAGGGGGCAGCGGCGCCTGCAGCCAGCGGCGGGGATCCACTGCGCCGCGCCGTGCTGTGCCGGAAGGCAGTGACCGCCGAGGCCCTTCCGGACGGCCGTGCCGCACACCGGGGGTGCCGCCGACCTGGCCGCGCATAGGGCATGGAGGCTACCATGTTCGGGCCCAGCCTCTGCGCCAGCACGTTGGGAGAGAGTGAGAGGAAGGAGAGGCGCGGTCGGGGGCAGGGGCGTGAGTGCAAGCGGCAGCGGCCTGCCGCGGGAGGAGCCAGGGAGGACGACGGGGAGGAGGGCGAAGAGGTAAGGTGGAGACTGGTTTTTTTTGTTGTCTCTCGAAGGATCACGAAGCGAAATCAGAAGGCTGCGTATATATTTGGTGGGCCGGCTCCGGAGCAAAAGCCGCACAACACTGAGGGAAGTTGAGAAAAGCAGATGAAAGCCACGAAGGAGGTGTAGAAGCCGCTTCCAGCCGAATCCGCTCTGGACAACCGTGGCCACACGATCGAAGATATGGCGGCTGAAATTAATTCAGGCGACGTGGACGGTGGTTCTGTCGGAGGACCATGTCCGGCTTGTCTAGTTAAACTAGTAACTAGGTGATCCAAGCAAAGAAGCGCAATCAGATATCTCTACTATAATGGATCAATCAAAACTATATTAGGTGTCTAGAAAAACATCATCCACTAAGAGGCTCTATCCATATCTCTTCTCTATCTCTACAACTAAAACATATGGATTGTCAACATCTACCCGGTAGGACCAAAACACTCATGCGATCCATATTTGGCAGACAAATAATCACCGCATCTCATGCGATCCATATCCGGCAGGCAAATAATCACCGTATGGAGACACTGGAAGACAAGTAAATAAAATAGAATAAAACTCACGGAATCACCAGTAGGCAAATAATCACCGCATGGAGACACTGGAAGGCAAGTAAATAAAATGGCATAAAATGGAAAGAGAATTATGGGAAGTGAAAGGAATTTATTGAAATATCACCACGCAATGATCATGATCGTGATCCAAATCTCGTTCGTCGTCCTTCGCATTGCGTGTTGACAACAAATACTTTTTCCCCAAAAATGAATTATTGTCGTGCCTCATGTGGGCTAGGATATTGTAAGTCCGAGTATACATGTTTTAACAATGCAGAGCATGAATAAATTCAACTCGATGCCTAGCAATAAATTTTCAGCCTTTGAGGCAACTGATGTTTGTCGTAACTTTTAGACAACAAGCTCCAAGCCTAGCTTTTATTTCAGATTCATTACGATAATGAATGTGTTTCTAGATATTATCATGGTATAATACACGTGAAAAATTGAATTGATATATTCTTGATTTTGACTTGACTAACAAACATCTCATTCAATTTATGTTGCACCCGTTGTAACGCACGGGCACTCATCTAGTGTACCAAAGAAATCGTATCCAACAAGTTATCTCCATTAAAATTAAGGGCTAAAAAACATCTCTCAAATGTTCAACCTAATCCTATGGCCATCATTGTTTGTATCAAATTAGGCCTCAACAACACTCGGGTTTCAAACGCTCCTCTCCCACACCGCCCAACGCGCCGCACCCTCATCCCACATCCACACCTCCCGAGTTCGATCCCTGTCGACAAAAGATGCTCGGCAATCCACCGAGAGGTATCCCACGATGATAGATTTGTCGTAGAGGTGAGCGAGATCAATAGCGAGATGGTAATACAAGCACCAAGACACAAGATTTAGACAGGTTCGGCCATCAATATGACGTAATACATACATCCTGTGTTCTGATGTATTGCATTGAGATGTCGAGTAGGGGACCCATGCATCTTCTTATATACTCTGGAGGGGTAGGGTTACAAGAAAAGTATCATATTTGGTACTATACAATAGCTTACGGTGCACGCCGAGCAGCACCGTGCACGCCGAGCAGCACCGTGCATGCCTTGATCTTGTGGGTCGGGCCACCTCTGATGGTGTGGCCCATGTCTTGTCATGTGGATACCGGAGGCCATACCCCCACAGCTAGTCCCCGAGCCTAACAGTAGGTGACGTAGTCACGTGGTGCTAGGGTCAGAAAGTAGAAGACCAGCCGAGCAGGCAGCTAGTCCCCAAGTGTAGCCTCGAGATGAGAAAAGCGCACATTCATCGTAAGGTGAAGTGTGCTCACTTAGTCCCCAAGCCTGCTGGAAGATAAAGAATGAATCTTGTAGTAGGGTCAAAGAAAAAGAAGTCTGAAAGCTTGCCGACGTCATCTAACATGCGCGTATCATGACCCCAGACATGCTGCCCAAGATCAGCACCCTGATCCGAACAGCATGGAGCAGCTTGATAGCACACCGATGAGGCGTAGCAAGATCCGACCACCAAAGGCGATGCTCGAGCGCCGAGGAATCCCCGGTGTAGCTAGCAATGTTTGAGCACCGAGGAGTCCCCGACGTAGCTGGCGATGTCCGAGCACCGAGGAGTCCCCGGCATAGCTGGCGATGTCTGGGCACTGAGGAGTCCTCGGCACAGCTGGCGACGTCCAAGCAGCGAGGAGTTCCCGGTGTAGCTGGCCATATCCAAGCACTGAGGAGTCCCCGGCGTATCTGGTGATGTATGAGCACCGAGGAGTCCTCGGCGTAACTGGCAACGTCCGAGCAGCGAGGAGTTCCCAGCGTAGCTGGCGATGTCCGAGCACTGAGGAGTCCTTGGCGTAGCTGGCGATGTCCGAGCAGCGAGGAGTTTCTAGCGCAGTTGGCGACATCCGAGCAGCGAGGAGTTCCCAGCGTAGCTGGTGATACCCGAGCAGCAAGGAGTCCCTGGCGTAGCTGGTGATGTCCGAGCACCGAGGAGTCCTCAGCATAGCTGGCGATGTTTGAGCGGCAAGGAGTTCCAGACATAGGCGGCGTTGTCCGAGCACCGAGGAGACCTTAGCGTAGCTGATGAGGTCTGAGCACCGGCATAGCTGGCGACGTCCATGCGGTGAAGTGTGCCCACTTAGTCCTCGAGCATGAAGAATCTAAACGCTGAGGAGTAACCAGCATAGCTGGCAATGAAGCACGAGCGACGAACAGTCTGGTCAATTGGTCGGCGGTGAAGTGAGTATTGAGTAGAAGCGACCAACGAATAGTCCGATCAACTGGTCGGCGACGCAGTCCATGAACCAAGCGGTCCGACCAGTAGATCGATGGAGAAGTCCAAGTACTAGGTGGTTCGATCACCTAGATGATGACCATGTAATACAAACATGTAGAACGGGTAGTACATGATGTAAAAATATATGAACTCTAGAGAAAAAATAGCGTATGTAGCTCGACGATTAGTTGGAGCGAAGATGTATTTATATTTAATATAAACCGCTCGACCAGTTAGTGTGTAGCTGAGTGTCCAGCCCTAGCTAGCCCATAGTCCATAACGTCGAGCGTGGAGCTCGTGCATGTGTAGGAGGAATAGGCGTCACCAAGGAACCGCTGCCGACCACCCATAACGTAGAGGGTAGACGCTCATGCACGTGTAGGGAGGAGCTAAAGATAGGGCCATCTCTGGAGGCATTCGAGCATCAACATGACTGTTTGGAGGTTTAGAAAATCGTTTGAAGAGCAAATATGGAGAAAACAGCTCAGAGAAACATTATGATGATATACGAAGATTGGAGAATATTTAGAAAAATATGAAAGCGTGACTTAGCTTTAGACAGAACATTTGGTCGGAGCCGTTTGGTGTTATGTGGTCGACGTTAGGCAGATCAGATATGGAGAGATAGTTGTTGTAGCCGCTTTCAATTTGGTCGGAGAAGCGATGCTTCGTGGCGCTTTGGGATGGTTGAGCGGAGTAGTCGCGTGTCGTAGAGGCATAGTAGGTCAGACCACATTGGCCATGCAAAATTTGGAGCCCACAAACATGTGGAGTCATGACGTAGCCTAATGGAGTCCACTGCGTGGGGAGATATACACGCAGATATTTGCATGCTTGATTGGTAGATGCATTTGGGCATGCACATGTGCAAGCGCCGTAGCAATCTGTAGTTTGCTTGCATGTAGATGTACACATACGCCTTCCTTATTTACTTGCATTGCATGCATGTAGATTTGCTTCCATGGAGATCAATACTGCACGTTGTGTCCAATCAAAGTCCGCGGATGTGGCTTCCGACACTGAATCGCAGCAATCAACTGCGGATTGTCGAAGAGTCAATGATGATGGTTGCCGCAAGATAGTGATAAGTCAGAGACACATGCCGACGATGTGCCGACAACGTGGGATGACGACATCGAAAGATGTAGCTGAATTTTGGGGCTTGATCGTCGTAGGTTGATGAAGGACGTTGCCGCCACCGCCGTGAGAAGCTGAGTTGCCACGGATGGCGCTGATCTTGAGATCCCATCTAGCCTACCATGGATCAAGCGCACACCCCTACCTAGCACGCCAACTGTCGATAAAAGATGCTCGGCAGTCCACCAAGGGGTATCCCATGATGGTAGATTTGTTGTAGAGGTGAGCGAGATCAGGAGCGAGATGGTAATACAAGCACCAAGGCACAAGATTTAGACAGGTTCGGCCGTAAGTATGATGTAATACCTACATCCTATGTTCTGATGTATTGCATTGAGATGTCGAGTAGGGGACTCCTGCCTCTCCTTATATACTCTGGAGGGGTAGGGTTACAAGAAAAGTATCCTATTTGGTACTATACAATAGCTTACGGTGCACGCCGAGCAGCGCCGTGCATGCCTTGATCTTGTGAGCTAGGCCACCTCTGATGGTGTGGCCCATGTCTTGTCTTGTGGATACTGGGGGCCATACCCTCACAATCCCCACCTTCTCCATCTTGATTTTTTAAAAAAACATGTACCTACGCCCCCCTTCCGCTTTTGGTTCCCTAAAATCCCATCCCCTCGACCCGGGATGCCTCAGCCCTAATCTCGCCGCTGAGGGTGCACGTGGTTTCCCTTGTCTCGCTCCCTTGCTCCCCCATGTCTTTCTCCATAATCAGTCCTCTGCTCCAAATCCCATAGCCCTAGCGCCCGTCCTTGCATTGGTTGCCACCCTAGCACCCGCCCTGCCCTGCCTCGGATCATCCCACACCGACGCCATAGCATGGAGACCTCAGCGGTGGTGCACTCGGCGACGCAGTCGATGCAGAGGTCGACCTCCCTCATCTAGGGCAGAACCAACTTGCTACCTTGTCCCGATTAACCCCACACCGGCACCATGGCTGCCCCCTCGCTGCCTCGCTCTTCCCTATCTCACGCTGCAAGGCGACCTCGACGTAGAATGACCTCAGTGATGCCGCACCCGGTGGCACAGTCAACCTAGAGGTTGACCTCCTGCATCTGGATTCAGTCACTATGGCTTCGTGCCAAAGGTTCGTGTGCTCCTTTTCTATAGGTTGATTTTCTCTCTATATATATCTCATTGATTGATGCTGCTTGTCGGTGTTTCAATTAAGCAAGCAAATTTGTATTTGTTACGCGTTGGGTCCAGATGGTGTGCTAAAAGACACAAGGTTTATACTAGTTTAGGCAGAATGTCACTACATCTAGTTTGCTGCTGCTGCTCATATTATTAGCACTGAAAGGTTCATAGTAAGGAGTACAAACGGTCAAGAGAGGGATAGGTCCCAAGTCTCTGATGAAAAGGTCGAAAGGATGCTAAGAGCTTGGTTGCTGCTCAGCTATATGTTATGTGGTGCGTGGTGTGTTGAATCGATCCATCCCTTTAGTGGGGTGCCCTGCCCTCCCTTTTATAGACCAAGGAGGAATAGGGATTACAGATGAGAGAAAGAGGGAAACCAGAGGTAGAGAAGGTCCTTCAAGGTGCCAGGTCTTCCTTTTCCTTTGAGCCTGCCCTACTGATATGGCAGACGGTGCTAGGGATAGCACATTCGTTGATCCTGATAGGGCCATGCTCTAGCTTCGTTCAGCAAGTGGTCACGTCCCATCCTACTCCGGTAGATGGTGCGGCGTGCCAAGGTGCCAAGCTATGACCCTACGAGGAGCAGATGGCGTAGAGGTCCCATGTTCATTATTGTAGATAACATGAGTTTCCTTCTTGGACTATAGCGTCTGTCGTATGTTTTTGTTAGGATTCATGTCCGATGGCAAATGCCGGTGCCCATAACACTGTAGGATAAATGTAGGTGCCCGCAACACTGTTTGGGATCTGACAAGCCTGGAAGGGCTTAAAGCGCCCGTCTGGTCATATCCTGATGGTACCTTCCTACAGGCGTGCAGGGTATGGTCCTTGGTATTGTAGTTGACTTGAGTGCCCCGCCTTATCTGCACGTGTAGTTATGAAGGGCAACGCACAAACATCGGGCAAGGCAGAGCCTTCCCCTAGACGTTGAGCGAGGCGGAGCCTACCCCCGGACATCAGGCAAGGTAGAGGCTTCCCTTGGATGTTGGGCAAGGTGGAGCCTTCCCTCTAACGTCAGGCGAGATGGAGCCTATCCTCGGATGTCAGGCGTTGGAGCCTTCCCCCAGATGTCAGGCAAGGTGGAGCCTACCCTTAGACGTTGGGCGAGGCGGAGCCTGCCCCCGGACGTTGGGTGAGGTGGAGCCTACCCCCAGACGTCGGGCGAGCTGGAGCCCACCCTCGGATGTCAGGCGAGACAGAGCCTAGCCCCCGGACATCGAGCGAGGTGAAGCCTACCCCCGATGTTGGGCGAGGCGGAGCCTACCCTCAGACATCAGGTGAGGCAGAACCTGCCCTTGGACGTCGGGAGAGGCGGAGTCTAGCCCCTAGGCATCGGGCAAGGCAGAACCAGCCCTCAGGGGTCGGGCGAGAAGTGTAGTTGTGTTCTTGTCTATTCAGAAGCATCAACATTTGATGGTTATCAGATCCTCCTCTTTGAGTACCCTGGTATTCGGTCACCGACAGTAGCCCCCGAGCCCCTAGGTGATTCAGATAGAATCACCCAAAGGGTGTTTTGACTTTGCCAGAGGGTGCGTGTGAGTGCACCCGATGGGTGTAGCCCCTAGGAGATTTGGATAGAATCGCCCAGGGGGTATTTTGATTCGCCAGAGGGTGCACGCGAGCACACCCATTGGGTGTAGCCCCTAAGCCCCTAGGTGATTTGGATAGAATTGCCTAGGGGGTATTTCGGATCCTTCACGGGTATGGCTGTGAGATTTGGTGTTTTTATAATAGGATAGTTCAATTGGAGTCCTAGTATCCCGTACGTGGGGATCTAGAAAGAGTCAGCCTGGCTTGAGACTCAATCGTGGGTCGATATGCTTGTGGCACTCGTGCGCCTAGGTATTGGTCGTTCGCGGGCCCATCCTTCATCGTAAGGCTGCCTTGGTGCAGTCGTCAAAACTATTGATAGGCTAGCCCTCAAACTCCTAGGCCTAGGTGGGCCGGAGGAACGCTTTTTGACCCGTATCTTTTCTGCTGGTAAAGTGTCCTGGTCTTCCCAAGAAGGCAAAACATCTGACGCGACTTTGGTGGGAAAGGATAGGGATTGGAGGCGTATACCCCACATGGTGACGTGGTGGCAAATCATGGCAGGCATGGAGATCCATGCGAATGGTTGCCTTCCTCGCATCCGTCGCCCCTATAAAACCAAAGGATTCACCCCTAGGGTTTCGTACATTGCCTCCTTGCCTTTACATCTACAACCTTCACCGCCAATCGCCTAAGCCTCCCACATCCACATCTCAGCTACCATCAAGTTCGCATCCACTCTCCCCAATCGTTCAATGGAGTGGTGGTGTAGATCCGATGTCACCCTCCAATGCCTAGAGGGCCTCATTCGCCGCAACCTTCTTTGCGCATGGACCGTCACCGAGGAGTGGCGGCTACCCAACAATGAGGTCGTACCATCGCTGCCCGATGACTACATTGTGTCCTTCATTCACTTCCATGAGCGAGGATTCGCCACCCCTACCCACAAGTTCCTTTGGGGGCTATTGAATTACTACAATGTGGAGCTGCAGCACCTTAGTCCCAACGGGATCCAACACATTGTGGCATTTGTCGCCCTGTGTGAGGGGTTCCTAGGGATTAGTCCCCACTTCGACCTATGACGGCACTTCTTTGCCGTCACCCTCCTCAAGAAGCGGGAGAAGAGGCAGGAGCTGAGCGTGCCGATGGGATGCGCCGGCATTCAGCTCCACAACAACCGGGTAAACGAATACCCACCGATGCGTATGTTGACCTCCAACGAGGGGTGGCATTCGCATTAGTTCTATGTCAAGGATGACACAACCGCCCCCTTGCCAGCGTTCTCCGGGCGCCTCATCGAAGAGGTCCCGGAATCATGGAGGAAGTGGGGGGGGGGGTCCTAAACAAAGACAAGAAGGAGATCTAGGACCACCTCGCTGCCATCTATATCCTAAAGGAGAGGGGCGTGAAGGGGTCAGGGATCATCGGCGCCTACCACATGCGGAGAGTGGTGCCGCTGATGAGGCACGTGCTTCCCTAGCACATGATGATACTCGGGGTGGTGCTTGATGGGACGACGCTCTCCCCCTCTAAAGTGGCACAACACATCAAGGAGGTGATGGAGCCCTTACGGGACGATGTTGGCGCCGCTCTCAATTTTGTGTATCTGGTGCCGAGGCATCCCCCAATGCTGCCAGAGCCAGGGTACATTGACTTTGTAAGTTCTCTTTTCCGGTGCCTCCTTTTTAATTGAACTCCTGACCCTGTGATGTTGACATTAGGATAGCAGGACCAGCCAAAGAGACTCATCTTGATGGATCGCTTGGCTCCGCTGCCGAAGGACCCGCTCGTGGTGGTGGTGAATCGCAACATGGCTGAGTGGTAGAAGAAGTGAAGGAGGCCGAGAGGAAGAAGAAGCAATAGAAGTTGCGAGCACGGGAGCGAGGAGAGTAGACAGACAGTGATGACAACAATGACAACGATAATGAGGAGGATGATGAGGTAGTTGTCGGCATTGAGTGGGACGACCTGGCGGGTGAGGATACGTTGATAGGTATCCACTCATCCATGAAGGGGCCTTTCCCATTCCACGCGGGGGAAAGTGCGTCCGCAGGGCCAGCGAAGACAGGCCGAACTGTTGGCCTACCCCAAGAGATCGCTTGAGCAGGTGGGTCTGCTGCTGTACCCGAGGTGCCGGGGTAGGGGGTGGCCCTACCGCCGCACCTCAAGAGCCATCAGGGGCGGGCGGATCTATCGCTGTTCCTGAGGTGTCGATGGTGGGAGGCAGCTCTGCTGCCGTGCCCCTAGATGTAAGAGAGGCATGCCCCTCTGCCTAGGAGTAGGGGGTAGGCTCAAAATGGTCTCGCCCTGACGAGGTGAAGCAGAGACCTAGGGGTTCGTCCCCCAAATGGCCCCGCCCAACAACGCTGATGTAAGCCACTAGTTCCTCTATTTTTTCTCTATTTTTCTCTATTTTTGTCGTGACTCATGCTTTTTATGTTCTTGCAGCATCTTGACAAAAGATCGAGGATTGCAGGGGTTGGATGTCACAAAAGATCGGGGATTGTAATGACAAAATTGATAAGAGAAAGTATGTGTTTATTTAGGGGTAAAAATGACGTAGCTGCTCGATGTTCCATCCATTGGTGAAGACCTCACCATCGATGATTTTTAGCTTGTAGGCGCCTGGCCGGAGTACTTCCATGATGACATACGGCCCCTCCTAGGGCGAGAGAGCTTATGGCGATCCTTGTTGCTCTACATGAGGAGGAGAACCAGGTCCCCGATGTTGAAGGCTCGGTTCCGCATTAAGACATAGCAAAACGATCCAAAGGGGGTGATGAAAGATATCGCGAGCTGGTCAGACTCTTTCATCATGGTTTGATGGTACCCGGAGTACGCATCAAGGAAGCAGAGGGTTTCACACCCCGAGGTAGAGTCAACTATTTGGTCTATGCGTGGCAAAGGAAATGGATCCTTTGGGCATGCTTTGTTGAGACCCATATAGTCAACACACATCCTCCATTTCCCACTCTTCTTTCATACAAGAATGGGATTGGCTAACCACTCTAGGTGGTATACTTCCTTGATGAATCCGGCCACCGAAAGTTTTGCTATCTCTTCGCCGATGGTCCTACGTTTCCCCTCGTCAAAGCGACGTAGGCGTTGTTTCACCGATTTGAAGCCTAGATGGATCTTCAAGGTGTGCTCGATGACTTCCCTCAGGATGCCTAGCATGTCCAAGTGTTTCCATGTGAAGATGTCTCTGTTAGCGCGGAGGAAGCCGACAAGCGCGCCTTCCTATTCAGAGGAAAGCGTGGTACCAATGCGCACCGTTTTACCGTCGGTGCTCCCGGGGTCTATGAGGACTTCCTTAGAGCCTTCCACTAGCTCAAAGGACCCGATCGACTTCTTAGTGTCGGGTGCTTCTTTGGTGACCTCCCTTTTTAGGGCGGCGAGCTCTCCGGAGACGACAATTGCCGCAGCATGACCGTAGCACTTGACCTCGCACTCATAGGTGCACTGGAAGGAGGTGCCGACGGTGATGACCCCGCCAGGGCCCGATATTTTTAGCTTGAGGTATGTGTAGTTAGGGACGTCCATGAACTTCACGTAGCATGGACATCCCAGGATGGCGTGGAAGGTTCTGGGGAACCCAACCACCTCGAAGGTGAGGGTTTCTGTCCTATAATTGAATGGATCCCCAAAGGTAACGGGCAGATTGATCTGCCCAAGTGGCATGGCCTACTTTTTGGGCACAATACCGTGGAAAGGTGCTCGGGTTGGGCGGAGGCGTGTCCAGTCGATGCCTATTTTGTTAAGCGTTTTGGCGTACATGATGTTGAGGCCGCTGCCTCCATCCATTAGTACTTTGGTGAGCCGCTTTGGACCGACGATTAGGTTGACCACGAGTGGATATCTCCCTAGATGTGGGACGCTCTCCAGGTGGTCAGTCCGATCAAAGGTTATGGTGGACTCTGACCACTGGAGGAAGCCAGGTGTGGTAGGTTCGGTCATTAGACCTCGCGGCAAGCGACCTTCTGACGATGTTTGGAGTCGTAGGCCATCGATCCTCCGAAGATCATGAGCCAATCGTCTGGTATCGGAAAGCCATCGTTCTTCTCCTCAGAGTCATCCATGGTGGGGGTAGGGTCCTTTCCATGCTCCCCTTTGTTAGAGCCTCCAGACAAGAACCGCCGCATGAGGCTGCAGTCCTTGTACAGATGCTTCACCGGGAAAGCATGGTTTGGGCATGGCCCCTCGAGTAGTTTTTCAAAGTGGTTCAGAGTGCCCTTCATGGGCTTTCGACCACCCTTGCAGTCAGTAGTAGCCACGAGTGAGTCCTCACGCCATTGCTTCTTGTTCTTCCTCTTGGCAGAACAATTGGAGGTGCCTTCGCCGACGCCCTCATCCCACCTTGCCTTGCCCTCGAGGCGATAGAAGATCACTCCAACTACTTCTCCTGAGGCGTGGCTGATGGCGATGTCTAGGAGTTCCTTGGTGGTTCACGGGTCCTTATGTCCCAGCTTATGAACCAAAGACTCACAGGTAGTCCCGGATAGGAAAGCTCCTATAACATCGGCGTCGGTGACATTAGGAAACTCATTGCACTACCAAGAGAAGCATTGGATGTAGCCATGAAGGGTCTCACTGGTCTTCTATCAGTAGTTCTTGAGGTCCCA
This sequence comes from Miscanthus floridulus, assembly GCF_019320115.1. NCBI lineage: Eukaryota > Viridiplantae > Streptophyta > Magnoliopsida > Poales > Poaceae > Miscanthus > Miscanthus floridulus. The sequence goes on from NC_089587.1 coordinate 76,327,320, forward strand.
TGGGTTCCTAGGGCGGTTGTATGTGCCCTAGAAGTTCCCCACGAAGATCTCCTTTAGATCCGCCCAACTCTGGATCGCGTTGGACGGTAGGTGATCCAATCATGTGCATGCCGAATCGGCTACGAACAGTGGAAGGTTGCGGATAATGAAGTCGTCATTATCCACACCACTGGCTTGGCAGGCAAGCCAATAGTCTTTGAGCCATAGTTCGGGGTTTGTTTCCCTGGAGTACTTTGGGATGCTGGTTGGTGGCTAGTACCTTGGCGGGAAAGCAGCATTGAGGATGTGATGGCTGAAGGCTTGAGGGCTCGATAGGTTGGGGCTCGGGCTTCAGTCCTCGCCGCTATCGTAGCGTCCGCTGTGATGAGGATGATAGCCATGGTGGGCTCCTTCTCTTGGATCGCTATAGGTACGTCTGCGAGTGTCGAGGGTGCTGCGGGCGTCGTGGTTGCGGCCAAGACACTGATGTACTGGGATCATGGTGCGCTGCCCGCCGCCCTATGGTGCTTGGTGGACTGATGCGTCCCTGTCGGGCTGCTTGGAGAGCGTGCATTGGCTAGCATCAAGCTTGCGTCGCCAAGACAATGAGCTCTCTACCTGCTGCGCCACCGCCCACTCGAGCAGTGTGCGAATCTCATGGTAGGCCCGACAATCCTTGGGCATCGCAGCCTCTAGAAGGCCATGGAGCAGGGCTGCTACAGCGGCGATGTTCTGGCTTGCCTGGGCAAAGCAAGGAAGGGCTTCATCATTGGTGATGATCCTCTGATTCACATCGTGGGCCATGGCGCGTGCACACCCACCGTCTCCACGGCGCTCGATCTCCCGATCAAGCTTCGCGCATTCCTGCTCGAGCTAGAGTCACACATCCTCGATCTCCCGCTATCAGGCTTTTAGCTACTCCACCCTCATGCTCGGTGGGGCCACTGTCTCCCCCTTGACCTCATCGCCAAGGTTGCCCGCCGGGGTAGCCTCCTCTTCGAGAACACTTTCAATGTGTCCCTCGGGGGTACCTGCCATGAAGCATTCTCGGGAGGGGTGATGGCTCCCCCTGCTGGAGTCAGAGTCAGAGAGCGACCCTGGCTCTTCTATGAGGAGGCCGTGGAGAGATTCTATGACTTGTTCGATCACCCCCATGAACTTGTTGTTCGTGGAGAATGGGATCATGCGCTGTGCCACAAGGTGGCTAGCGGTCGTCGTGGCATTGCGGAGACCGAACAGAAGCACCATCGGGGCACTTTGTGTGGGATGTTTCGGAGAGAGGGTGAGGTGGCGTGGGTCCTCCCTAGATGGCTAGGGTCCTAGGAAGATGCCGCGCTGACGCTCAAGCCTCCCATAGTTGAGGCCGATGGAAGGGAGAGGTTGGATGGCGGCATGAGCCAATGCCAACTCTCCTCCCACCGTGACGATGAAGTCTAGGTCACCAAAGCGCACATGTGCGCCTGAGACCCAGCTGATTCCGTAGCTAGCCATCTGTGGCCTGATATTAATCGTCGGAACGTGCAAAGGTCCCCTACCTGACGCGTCAAATGTCGGAGTTTTGAGTAAGCACCAACTAGTAAATTTGTATTTATTGCGCGTTGGGCTCGGATGGTGTGCTAAAAGACACAAGGTTTATACTGGTTCAGGCAGAATGTCCCTACGTCTAGTTTGCTGCTATTGCTCGTGTTATTAGCATTGAAAGGTTCGTAGTAGGTGGTACAAACGGTCGAGAGAGGGACATGTCCCAAGTCTCTGATGGAAAGGTCGAAAGGATGCTAAGAGCTTGATTGCTGCTCAGCTGTATGTTATGTGGTGTGTGGTGTGTTGAATCAATCCATCCCTTTAGTGGGGTGCCCTGCCCTACCTTTTATAGATCAAGGGGGAGCAGGGATTACAGATGGGAGAAAGAGGAAAAACCAGAGGTAGAGAAGGTCCTTCAAGGTGCCGGGTCTTCCTTTTCCTTTGAGCCTACCCTGCTGACATGGCAGACGGTGCTAGGGACAACACGTTCACTGATCCTAATAGGGCCGTGCTCTGGCTTCGTTCAGCAAGTGGTCACGTCCCATCCTACTCCGGCGGACGGTGTGGCACGCCAAGGTGCCGAGCCGTGACCCTACGGGGAGCAGATGGCGTAGAGGCCCCATGTTCGTTACTATAGATGACATGAGTTTCCTTCTTGGACCGTAGCGTTTGTCGTATGTTTCCATCAGGATTCATGTTCGAGGGAAATGCGGGCGCCATAACACTGTAGGATAAATGTAGGCGTTGGCAACACTATTTGGGCGCTGACATGCCTGGAAGGGCTTAAAGCGTCCGTCTGGTCATATCCTGATGGTACCTTCCTGCAGGCGTGCAGGGTATGGTCCTCGCTTTTGCGGTTGACTTGAGTGCCCCGCCTTATCCACATGTGTAGTTATGAAGGGGCAACGCACAGACGTCGGGCGAGGCGGAGCCTGCCCCCGGACGTCGGGCGAGACGGAGCCTTCCCTCGGACGTCGAGCGAGGTGGAGCCTTCCTTCGGACGTCGAGCGAGGTGGAGCCTACCCTCGGACGTCGGGCGGTGGAGCCTTCCTTTGGACGTCGGGCGGCGGAGCCTGTCCCCAGACGTCAGGCGAGATGGAGCCTGCCCCCGGACATCGAGCGAGGCGGAGCCCAGCCCCCGAACATCGGGCGAGGCGGAGTCCAGCCCTCAGGGGTCGAGCGAGGCGGAGTCTGCCCCCAGGCGTCGGGCAAGGTGGAACCAGCCCTCAGGGATCGAGCGAGAAGTGTAGTTGCGTTCTTGTCTGTTCGGAAGCATCAACGTTTGATGGTTATCAGATCCTCCTCTTTGGGTACCCCGGTATTCGGTCCCCGACACTGCTGTTGCGCTGGCCTCCACTGGCGCAGGCTGGGGAAGGCATCGCTGAGTGCAAGCTGCTGCGTTGGTACATTCAGGAAGAATTTTGATTCCTCAAATTTGAATTCATATGCTTGTTTGAGAGCACATTTTGATTGTAACCAGACAACAAGACGTATCAATTGGGCTCAATAGCAGTACAGCTTGTCTATTTTCCTCACAATATCCATTGACGTGATAAGTATTGTAACGGCTCCCTTATTAGCTAACAAAAATACTGTTGGAAAGTCAAACAGTACATCCTATACTATCTATTTACTGAACCTTTTAATTTCTCATTCAGTCATCCTCAGTCTCTTAGGTTGCTGGAATTATCTTATGGTGACATGTCCAACGTATTAAAAATATGTCTTTAGCAAAACATAGTGTCATTGTTTTGATCTCTTCCCTGCATGTTAGATTTGGTTCAGTAAATAGATTGTACGTGATCGCTGGTGGGGGACGACGAGCGCACGGACACGGTGCTGCTCAACTGATTGGGGAGTTTCTCAAGGTAGTTATCCTCAATGCATTGTCATCTCATGTTTTCAACGGTTTGATTTCCATTTTGGATGAATGTTTACGTGCGTCTAATTGGCTGTTGCAATCATCATCTGTTGCCATATGGTTACTTCTCAAAAGAAGCTTTGGTTGATGGTCAATGTGGTTACTTCTCAGTCATGTGTTTGGGAGATATGACTACTCATAATGATGAAAATTGTGTAAGAAGATTATTCAGTGCTATTGGAAAAGTTTTGATCTCCTAAAGAGAAATATTTTGATGCTAAACTGGCTTGAGGTATGCACCTCTTTTTGTATGTGAAACTGAAAATAGAGGCCATGACTGATGGTGGAGTTGCTGCTGGGCTTCCTCGGGACCTTGCCCTTGGTCTTGCATCTCAAACAGATTGTGTTCATTCTGTTAAGATATGTTGTGATCCATTCTTTGCATATGCTGTGTGATTCTTTTAAGTCATCATCTCCTGATAGAGGTTTGTATCTTGGTTCAGAAAATTCATCGATGCAGGTGAAGGAAGACAATAACTCCTCCAACTATGCACCCCGCATTTCTTGATTTCTCTCCTCGCCGCTGTTTCTTTTATCCTTTGCTATGCTAAATTTTCTGAAGCTGATGATCTCCTTTGTGTGAAATAAGTGATAAACCTGTGCTAAATTTCTTTCATGAAACTTTAAGTGCAAAGGTTGTTAACTCCAATTCCAATCCAGAAATCTTAACTGCATGCAGAACATTTCTTGTATTACTCCAGAGAATTGTTACTGCCGCTGTTCATTTCTTTAGCTTCTTTGGCTTGAACTTGGCAACCTATCTGTATTGTTGAGAGCTGAATGCTAAGGAGCGAGAGGTGGAAGTGTCCAGCGTGACCTGCACTGGTGCCAAGGTGGTGGTGCGCGTGACCTGCAGGTGTGGCCGTCTGATGGACCAGCTCCCCTGTCCATCTTCACCTTCAGACTCGCTCCAATGGCAGATCAGATCGCGCCTGTTTCTTTCTGCAGTGTGTTCTTATGGCAATCTACTGTAGTCCGAACTGAATTCAGGACAAGGTTAATTGTACTGAGTGTTGAATTGTGTGTGCACTCACGTAGAAACAGCTTTGCCCTGACGAGCTGTAGGAATGTAGTTTCATGGGACACTTTTCTTTTGATATGTATATGTAGTTTCATGTTTTTTATATAATAAAATTAGCCTTTGAAGCAATGAAACAAGATATTAATGAGATTTTACTATTCTTTTTTATGATGCTCTCTATTTCTTTCATCTGTTGATTTTTTTAGTTATGATTTATTTTAACTTTATGATTTATTTTTTCTAACGCCACAGTAGCATTAGCACGGGCAATATACTAGTTCAGATTACGTTTTGAACTGATAACGGGCCACGAACCCCAAACCAATGCAAACACCACGTCAAATCAAAAGATTGTTCCAAGAAAGTGAGCCGACTAAGGTGAGTGTGCTCTCCCGTCGGCGAGAATGTTGGTCCTCTCCGCCTTCGGTGGCAACTTTGGCTTCAAGATTGTTCCGAGAAAGGGAGCCAACTACAGTGAAACAGAGTCGACTAAGGTGAGTGTGCTTTCCCGTCGGCAAGAATGTTGGTCCTCTCCGCCTTCGGTGGCAACTTTGGCTTCGGTTGCTTGTCTGATCGGTGTCGTTTCTTTGCCCGATAATGTAGATTAGGTCCTAGTTTATCTAGGCTAGTGTGTTCGGATGGCTACGGCGAGGCGGTGGGTTCGATGGCGCCATGGATTAAGTCGCTCTGGTCCTATCCCCGTCATGGCGGCACTTACCCTAGGGCTGGTGAAGGACAACGGTTGGTTCTCTGAAGTCTGGTGCCACGACAGAGGTACCAATTTTTGGTTGCTCTTGTACAGGTTCCATGGTGTCGAGATGCAAGATGCATACTGCAGGGTGGAAGTGTTGACGGTCGAGAGTGGATATGAAGACGACTTCATCGACATCCCGACCTCTGAGGGTATAGAGAAGCTTGGACAAGCAATCAAGAACTTCATACAATGGCCGAGACGGTACGTAAGGTTGATTGATCCACCAACGGCACCCTCTCCACCAGTGCATCAAGCATCCCAAGAGGCCGAAACAAGTCAACAGCCAGCATCGCCAATGCATGCCCCAGCATCCCCGTATATTTATGAGCCACCGTCGTCATCCCCAATACATGATATGTCATTCTCGCTGGATGAGCTCGAGGGGCCAGCCAAGAACATGCCTGAGCAGCAGACTCCGCCAGCCAAGAAGGACACAATACCAGAGAAGGAGGTAGAGCAAACTCCCCCGCCACCACCAAAGCAGAATGAAGATGAGCAAACTCCCCCGCCACCACCAAAGCATAAGGAAGCAGAGCAAACTCCCCCACAAGCACCGGCCTCCAAGAAGGCAAAGAAATTTCCAATTCCAAAATTGGTTTCTCCCTATGAGCCAAAAAAGGGGAAAGCAGCAGGCACAGTTCTATTTCTGAAAGGGCTTGGAAAGCAGCGGACGGCACGAGTCGTTGAGCTCGAACCGTCACAGAATAAGGAAGCCGCCGGCCAAGCAACTGAAGCCGTGCCACCAACAAAGGAAGCCCCAAGTGGCGATGTACATGTCGAACCACCATCAAATACACCATTGACCCTTAAGGATATAAGAAAGCCAACGGTTGATGATTATGTCAATGTCCCCAGTAACTATGTGCCCGGAAGGCCTATGCTGCAATGGACGGTGCTTGAAAAGGGTCCATGGACGATAAAAAGGTTTCATGACTGGTACATGAGAGCAGTGAATGCTGGCCTGCATGCAGTTAGTGTTGACATACCAGCAGACGTGTTTGCTACTGGCAAGGATAAAAGCGGGGCATTTGTTACCTTCGAGGACATGCACCTGCTGTTGAACTATAGGAAACTTGACGTCCAACTCATTACAATCTGGTGCCTGTAAGTATCACTCATGCACACACATTGTTATTATTAAATTTGAAATGTGATAAACTCTAATATGTGGATGTTGTATGTAGTTTGCAAGACCACGAGCAGAGATCGTTAACTACAGGATCGATGGTCGGTTACCTGAGTCCAATCAGGTTACAAGAAAATATGCACAAATTTGTACTTACAAATGAAGATAGAGCAAAGATAGAGAAGGACAAAACACCAGAACAAGTTGCAGAAGCTGTAAAGGAATTGCAACGAAAATACGAGGACAAATATGCCCTCTATCTCGGTAGAGCAATGCTGAGATATAAGTACAGGGATTTTATATTGGCACCCTACAACTTTGGGTAAGCGTGACCTCGTATACGTACTTCAAATTATCGTGTTAACCCTAAGTACATGTGTCGCTCACTCGTTTATTCATGCAGTGACCATTGGATTGTTTTTTATATTTATCCATTCGAAGGGAAGGTGCTTGTCCTAGACTCCTTACATTATCCTCCTCAGTCGTATCAAACATTCCTGATTCATTTAGAAAGGTGAGCCAACATGCAACCACATCCGTACTTATATGAATTAGAGTTTCTAAATAACTATAATGTTTTATATTCGATATCTACAGGGCATGGCGGTTTTATAAGAAGCAAAAAGGACCGGTCGACGCCGCCCGCTCAGATCCTAGTGTGCCATTGACGATACAACACCATTATCTGGTAAGTTGTCCGAACACATATCATCATATAAATAATACACAAGGCATGACAATTTTAGTTTAATCTTTTGCTCATTAATTACATAGTGCCACAAGCAACCACCTTGATCGGTCTACTGTGGATACTATGTGTGTGAGTTCATAAGGCAGCGGGGACGATACGTCAGGGACAAAAATATGGTAAAAAATATCTATGTATGAAGTTTTCTCATTAAAGTTGGAAATATTAATATTGGACATGTGTCAATGATGCTTTTAAACTTTGTTTCCAGCCGAGAAGCAAAGGAAAGGGCGTGCCATTCACTCCAAAAACTATGGAAGATATAGTAGCAGACTTGTGCGGTTTTATTATGAGAGAAATAATTCCAAGTACCGGATCATATTTTGATGAAGCCGGTGATTTAGCAAGTGAAAGATTTAGAGCGCTGACAGACCTAGCAGGTCTAAACTTGAAACGAAATGACATGTAAACACCAAATGGTTGAACTCATAACATGAAATGACGTGTATTATATGTAATTTTATGCTTGATGTTTGATTTCATGTGTACACATCTGTAATATTTATATGTGTTGTATGTATGATGCAATTTTATGGTTCATGTTTGCATATCTTATATATATATATATATGTGACAAATATAGTACAGTGTGGAGGCAAATATTAAAATTTGAAATAAAAAAAAATTACACAGGCGGCACACAGAGTGAGCCGCCTGTGAAAAATGGGTTTTCACAGGCGGCTGACAAAGTGAGCCGCCTGTGTAAATAACTATTTACACAGGCGGCTGACAAAGTGAGCCACCTGTGAAAACCCTTTTTTCACAGCCGGCTCACAGCCCGTCACCTGTACTGTGGGCCGATTAGTACTGACCCCTAGTACAGGCGGTGGACTTGGCCGCCTGTATAAATGCCTCTACCACCGCCTGTGAAAACGTTTTCTGTACCAGTGTTATGCGCATATGAAAGAGTAACGGTGGGTTATGTGGATTTGGTGTCTTCTTTGGTTTGGGAGTGCTGGCATCCCCTACCGTCAAACCTGGGCTTCGTCGGTAATGGCGATTGTGGTGGATCTTGGCAACGGTGGTCATCGTTATCAGATTTGAGACACTCTTTATGTTGAGAGTCTTTACGAGAAAAAAAAAAATAACTCATGAATCACTGTCATTGGACTAGAGGTATTGAGTTATTTCTTCCTACATATAGCACTTGGACATCCTAGATAGCTTTGAAGGTATCTGCATTTCACCCAGGAGCATGAACAGAAGCACAAACTCGAAGCGACACTCACACTGTGGTCCAAGGGAGTCTAGTCAAGCTCGCAAACATGTCTGCATACAGCCACAGGATCTGAAAGAGGGCAGATCCAACAGTCACAAACAAACAGGCCAAAAATACCCGCCCATTCCCCCCGCGGGTCTCCGCATGGTGCGCGCCACCCACCGGCCACCGCCAGCATCGCAGGTGGAGGAGAGGAGCCCGTGCATGCAGCACGACACGACGCGCAGAGAGCCCCCAAACATAGCCACCGACTCCACCGCGTTTCTCTGGCCGGCCGGCACGTTCTCCTTCGTCGTGGCCTATATAGCTCCCGCGCGCGGCGAAGCTAGCTTTCATGTCGTGACACTGCACACCAGCCAGGAATAAACGATCGAGCGATCGAGCACAGGCACACACGCACCATGGCCCGCGCTCTCGCCCTTGCTGTCTTCCTCCTCCTCGTCGCCTCCGCCGCCGTGGCGTTCGCCGCGGAGGCCCCGGCTGCCTCGCCGAAGCATTCGGCCTCCACGCCGTCGAAGGCGCCCAGCACGTCACCCGACAAGTCTGAGAAGGCCCCCACGGCGTCGCTTGAGAATGCTGCGGCGACGCCCAAGGCGACCCCCGCCAAGGCCCCTGCAACGGCCTCCAAGTCAGAGGCGTCGCCTTCCGAGGCGCCCGCCTCCGGGTCCGGCGCCGCCTCACCCAGCGAGAGCGGCGCGTCGGAGAAGGCCCCCACTGGTGCCCCTACGGACTTATCGGCCAGCCCTTCCGCGTCCCCTTCAGGAGACGAAGCCGCCGCATCGCCCGACGGCAGCAGCAGCAGTGCCGCCTCCGAAGAACCTTCCGCCAGCGAGTCCAGTGGCGCTGCTGAGGAGCCGTCGACGGCCGAGGCTGGCGGCGCATCCGCCGACAGCCCGCCCGAGCCTGCCCACGCTTCGGACTCGCCAGCGGAGTCTCCTGGCCCGGCCGCGGATCACGAGAGCGGCAGCCCGAGCATGGGCACCGGCGTTGCCGCGACCGTGCTGGCCGCGGCCACCGCCTCCGCGATGCTTTCTTTCTAGACGGCCGCGCAGTGGCTCTGATGGCGGCATCACAGTCACAGATGAGCAATTCTTTGGGGAATCTGTGTTTATGGTTATGCATGGTAACGGGAGTCGACGACTACGCTGATCTGATTAGGAATTTCTGAATTTCTCCTCAACATATTTAGGCCTTTATTTCATCATTTAATTTGGGCTTGGTTAACTTATTTTCTCTTGTGTTTCTCATGGGTTTTCTTCGGTTGTAATTTTGAACGACGATGAATGAATTATTGCATAGTTGTGTTTTATTTGTTTTCAGTTATGCATGTAATATATTTTTACAGTTTTTCTAGCATTCGTTTATTTGTTTCTTATGGTTTGATGAGTGAACATATATATGACAGCGGCACCTCATACCAGACTAGAAATATATGCATATTAAGGATCGGGGACTGGGGTAGTGCAGTTCTACATAGCATGCCTTAGATTCTAGACTAAATAGAACTTTGCACGTTTTCAAACGTAGCCACGCTGACCCTAGTGTATAAGTACAGGTCAACATCAGTGGTGCAGCTAGATACTAGCTTTTTGCTGTTCATAAAGGGCTGTTCGTTGTAAAAATTACACACCAATATATATATCATTTATAACTTTTTCTCGAATTCACAAAAAAAAACTTGTGTATCCTTGTAGTATTAAGGTATAATAGTTTTGAATACAACACAACAGCAATATATTAAGCGACCTTGGAGCCAACTACTCCGTTTCAAATTATAAATCGCTTTAATTTTTTAGTATATTTATTTTGTTATACATCTAGATCAGTACCGGAAACAACATATTTGCTGAGTGCAAAAATATTTGCCGAGTGCATTATATCGGGCACTCCGCAAATAAGCTCTTCGCCGAGTGTTGCAAAAAACATAATCGGCAAAATAATGGCACTCGACAAACAAACTCCTTGCCAAGTGCTGAAAAAAAACACTCGGTAAACTAAGAAAAAACACTCGGTAAAACAGAGACACTCGGCAAAAAAACCGCCACATGGACATTCGTCAGTTAGTGTGTTGGCTATTAGGAGTTTGCTGAGTGTCCGTTAGTGGCACTCGGCAACAAAATAAGTTTGACAGGTGTTTTGTACCGGCACTTGGCAAAGAAATAAGTTTGTCGAGTGTTTTTTTTACACTCGGCAAATAAATAAGTTTTTTTTTCTCTTTTGACCTTGAAATTTTTTCTACTCTCCACATACAACATGTGGTACTCCATGTTAGGATTTGATATATTTCTGGATTTGTTTGCTATATTTAATTAATTTATTGCATTTTAAGGATTTTTTTGGTATAAATCAAATTTGAACTGCAAGTGATTCAAATAATATAATAAAATGAGTAGAAAAATGATATTCATGTTATTGAGTCCAGTGTGAGGTTTTATCCGGAAAATGAAAAGAAATTTCACACATCTTGCTCAAGAAACACAACCACGAACGTATGGTCGAATGATTTTTAAATTCTAAAAAAAGCAAACGAAGTCTGAAAATCATGAGATTTGTCAAGATCTCATGATATCATACGTGGAGGCCGTCCTAAAAAAATGAGAAGGTTTCGCACAATCTATCATGTACGATGTTTACAAACCAAAGTATCGACAGAATATCGTCGGCAGTCCACCGAGGGGTATCCCGCGATGGTAGATTTGTCGGTGGGGGTGCGCGTAATCAGGAACCGGATGGTGACACAAGGCGCAGAGACAACGATTTAGACTGGTTCAGGCTGTCTGATCGACGTAATACTGTAACACCCTAAAAAATGCATTCTTTTAAAATAGTAAATTTGAATTATTTATGCAATTGGTGTGCATTCAAATATAGGAAAGTAATATTTTTTGTGAAATTAAAATCAAATATAAGGTCAACAACAATGAGGGTGCGTTCATGCTGTTGCACAATATTTTGTATTGCTTGATTTGAGGTCGGATTTCTAATTGAGTTGAAATTGTATTTTGAGTTGTTTTGGAAAAAAAATTGAAAAGAAATAAATTTCCTTTTTCCTTTTTTCCCTTGCTTTTGGCCCACTCGGCTTCTCCCTCCCGCTGGCCCAACCAGCTGCTGGCCCAACCAGCTGCTGGCCCAACTCCTCCGCGCCAGCTAGCCTCGCGCGGCCCAACAAGCGCGTCGGCCCAGCTCCGCAGCAACCGCTGCCGCGCCTCCGCCCCACGCCCAGCCGCTGACCGCCTGGCCCTACCTGTCGGCACCGTCCCCCTCCTCCCGTTCGCCCCGCGCCCGGTCTAACCGGTCAAGGCGCAACCGCCGCCGCGCCCACGTCTTCAATCGTGGGAGCGCCCCTCCCCACGCCCAACCTCTATAAAATGGCGCCGAGCCCTTCCCCGCTCCCTTTGCTGTCTCCTTTCTCCCTCTCGCATCGCCCGTGCCTGAGGAAACCGCCGCGCTGAGATTGTCGTGTTCCGCCGTCCGTCTCACCGCGCGGACAGCCATCATCGAGCCGCGTTCGTCCCCGATTGAAGTCGCGGTGAGCTTCGCCTTGATCCCCTCTCTCTCCCCATGCGGTTTATTTCTTGTTTCATGGCTTCTAGAGCCGTATCGCGTGCGGCCGTGTGCTCCTTGCCGCCAGCCATGGCCGCCACCTCGCCAGCCATGTCCTCCGGCCGCCTTCTCGGCCTGGACGAGTTCACGAGAACCCCCTCCATCTCTCGGTGCCCTCGGTTGGGAACACCGTGGCCGTAGGCCTTGTTTTCCCGCACGCCAGCGAGCTCTCGCCGCCGTCAGTGGCTGAGCCACCGCGGCTGGTACTGTTCCGGCGTCGGCGTCACCTTCTCCCTCCCCAGATCTAATCCGTGCCACCCGATCTTGATCCAACGGCTCTTTGAGGCCGATACCCCTTCGCGGGTAGATTTGCTAAAGAGCCCCCTGGTTCCGCCTTATTGAACCCGCCGTCCCTAACGCAGTTTCCAGAGTACGCTTTCTCGATTTGAAAACGTAAAGTGCATTGTTTTAGTTCAAAATACGTTTTCAGTATTTACAGAAATGCCACTAGATTTGTTTTGCTCATAAAAACTTCGTTTTAGCTCCGAATTGACCCGTTCAAATTGTGTTAGCTTCGTAATTTCATAATCTATGTGTTAGTACCACTGTTAATCAAGTTTGTAGCTTTTAAATTTCATGGTTAGATTTAATTAAATAAAGGGCTATAGGAAACCCCATTTAATTCATAACTTTCGCGTTTTAGCTCCGAATTTCGTGAACTTCGCGTTGACGTGATCGTAGCGAGACGTAGATTCTTTTCATAAACATTTTATCTTGTTTTCTATATTGCTGGTGTACTGTTCTAACCATAGGATTGTTTGCTTTGCATGAATGTTCCTGGAATGTTGTGTGTTGCCATGTTAGTCGTGTTCAGACGGTGAGGAGAACATTGGAGATCAAGAGTTCTTCGATGACCAGCAGGACCAGCAAGAGTTTGTGAACCAAGGCAAGTATAGCATGGGCCTACCTTGATGTCCTATTCACTTTAATCATTTACTCATGTGCATGTGTCTAACTTTGATAACCATAAGGACATTCTAGTCATTTGATGACATGTTCCCTTGACTCCTATGGGTTAATTGCATATGGGTAGATTGCTAGTGCTCTAACTGAACATGATCTATACGATGGTTAATGGTTCTATAGAACTAAAAGTATAACATGACTTATAACAACTGATCCATAGGGTGAAGGTGCAAATGACTTTTGATCATGTTGCTCCCGGCCCTCCATAAGGACTTATCTGTCGGCAAAAGCTAGGACTGACAGTGCAACCATGATAGTCATATGGCTCTGACTTTAGCTCAGTAATAGGACCTTTTCTAGCTTGTTAGAGGTTACCTTTATGGCGCAAAAGGGGCTTGCCACATTGGGTATAGGACTGCCTCTGTTCCTATGTGTATAGCTGCGATGGATATGTGTCATAGGAAAGGGGGATTCCTATATCTGCCTACCGAGGAAACCTAGCGGCCCTAACTTGTTAGAGAAACCTATGAAATGGCTTCATAGTGTACCCTGCCCGCTCACCTTGGTAGTGACATGGGAGTAATTAACCCGGGCATATGGGAATCACGACTCGCGATGAATGTGCACCACCTCTGCAGAGGGTTACAAACTGTTATAACAGCCGTGCTCACGGTCACGAGTGGCCTAGAAAACTCATAGAATAATTGGTTACTCATTGTGGTTCATTTATGATGGTATACGATGATAATCTGATGTGAATGATTTTGATATCTGATTATGTGGGTATAAATGGGAGCTTAAGCATAACTTGATAATACTTGGTAATAAAATCTTGACTTACTAAAAGTGCTAACTGCAGTAAACCAGTGTCATCTTTTTGAGCCGCATAACCCCATGTTATCTTGTTAAGTACGAGAAGTACTTACGCTTGTTTATTTCTATATTTGGATAAAAATCTCGGATGGGTAACAGATGACAACGTGTATGAGGAGTTTCCTGAGGATTATTAGCCTTGTGGTCAACCAGTTGACCTTCCCTGTGATGGTGTTCCACGAGAGAGAATTATCTTTTATTTTCTGCTATGATGTGTAAGACTAAGTTATGTTATTATCGTGATGTAAGATACACTGTGATGATACTCTTTTATAATTTGTCAGCTTGTGTGTGTGACTGATCCCTGGGCACACATGAGTTAGTGCATTCAATTTTATCCTTAAAATTGGGTGTGACAAATACCCTACGTCCTGTGTCTTTGGTGTATTGTATTGAGATGTAGTAGATAGATCTGGATGGATCGTGTCCGCTAAGGGACCCCTGCCTCTCCTTATATAGTCTGGAGGGACAGGGTTACAAGTAAAGTATCCTATTTGGTACTATACAATGTCTTGCGGTGCACGCCGAGCAGCGCCGTGCACGCCTTGATCTTATGGGCCTAGCCACCTCTAATGGTGCGGCCCATGTCTTGTCTTGAGGATACCGAGGGCCATACCCCCACAGCTAGTCCCCGAGCCTGACAGTAGATGACGTAGTCATGTGGTGCTAGGGTTAGAAAGTAGAAGACCAGCCGAGTAGACAGCCAGTCCCTAGGCGTAGCCCTAAGATGAGAACAAGCATATTCACCGCAAGGTGAAGTGTGCCCACTTAGTCCCCGAGCCTGCTGGAAGATGAAGAATGAATCTTGTAGCAGGGTCAAAGAAGTCTGAAAGCTTGCCAATGTCATCTGACATGCGCATATCAAGACCCTAGGCACGCTGCCCAAGATCAACACCCTGATCTAAACAGCATGGAGCAGCTTGATAGCACACCGACAAGACGTAGCAAGATCCGACCACCAAGGGAGCACCGAGGAGTCTCTGGCGTCACTAGCGATGATTGAGCACCGAGGAGCGAGGAGTCCCTGGCGTTGCTGGTGATGTCCGAGCATCGAGGAGCGTGGAGTCCCCGGCATCATTGGTAATGACCGAGCACCAAGGAGCGTGGAGTCCCTGGCGTCGCTAGCGATGACCGAGCACCGAGGAGCGAGGAGTCCCTAGTGTCGCTGGCGATGTCCGAGCACCGAGGGTCCCTGGCAAAGCTGGCGATGTCCGAGCACCAAGGAGTGTGGAGTCCCGGGCGTCACTGGCGATGACCGAGCACCAAGGAGCAAGGAGTCCTCAGCGTCGCTGGCGATGTCTGAGCACCGAGGAGCGAGGAGTCCTCGGCGTCGCTGGCGATGACCGAGCACCGAGGAGCGAGGAGTCCCCAGCGTCGTTGGTGATGTCCGAGCACCGAGGAGCGAGGAGTCCTCGACATCGCTGGCGATGACCGAGCACCGAGGAGCGAGGAGTCCCCAATGTCGCTGGCGATGTCCGAGCACCGAGGAGCGAGGAGTCCGCGACGTAGGCAGCGATGTCCGAGCACCAAGGAGTCCTCGGCGTCGCGAGCGATTGAAGGGTCGAGATGGCGGACTAGAGGGGGGGTGAATAGTCTTTTCTAAAATTAATCGCGTCGGCTAACCAATACAAATGCGGAATTAAAACTAACGGTCTAGCCAAGACTATACCCCACTATATATGTTCACTAGCACCTTGCAAAGATAACAATTATGCAACAAAGGTGCCGGGCTAGTTAGAGCTCTCCTAAACAATTCTAAGAGCAAGGTTACACAAACCTATGCCACTAGTATTTTAAGCAACAAGAGAGCTCCTACACATGCTAGTAAGCAAAAGCACAAAGCTAACGATGCTCACTAGCAATGCTCAATAACAAGGCAACCAATGCCGAATTAGAGAGCACAAATACTTAGCTACACAAACTAAGCAATGTGACTAACAAGGTTACTAAAACCAAATTAGCCACGCAAGGGAGCTACTTCTATGCTACACAAGCAAGAAGGTAATTAGCAAGCTACACAAGCTATCTAATTACAAAAGCAACTACACAAGCTTAATATGTATATAAGTAATTGCAAGCTTGTGTAATAGGGATGCAAACCAATGGGAAGAACAAGGTTGACACAATGATTTTTCTCTCGAGGTTCACGTGTTTGCCAACACGCTAGTCCCCGTTGTGTCGACCGCTCACTTGGTGGTTCGGTGGCTAATTAGCATCACCTGCTAAGCCCGCATGTCAGGCGCCGCAAGAACCTACCCCTTGAGTGAGGGTAGCTCAATGGCACGCTTTACTAATGTTGCTCTTCGCGACTCCCACGGGGTGAGCACAAGTGCCCCTCACAAGCACTTCTCTGGAGCGCCGCACAAGCTTCTTGCGCGCTTCGACGGAGACCACCACCAAGCCATCTAGGAGGTGGCAACCTCCAAGAGTAACAAGCACCACTGGCTTGCAACTCGATCACCTAGTGCCATTCGATGTAACCTCACGATGCAATCGCACTAGAATCGCTCACTCACACAATCGAATGATCACTATCAAGTATATGTGTGATGGAGGGCTCCCAAGCACTCACAAGCATGGACACTAAGTCCCTTGAGGTGCTCAGCACCAGCCATGGCCGAAGGCCACTTCTATTTATAGCCCCAAGGGCTAAACTAGCCGTTACCCCTTCACTGGGCAACGGTCGGGCCGACCGGACGCTCCGGTCGTGTTGACCGGACGCTGGACCTCAGCGTCCGGTCGCCCGCAGACGACCATGTGTCCTGATTCCAATGGTCACTTGACCTGACTGGATGCAGCAGCTTTCAACTGACCGGACGCTGGACCCTCAGCGTCCGGTCGTTTCTAGTAAGCTCTCGAGCATGACCGGATGCGTCCGGTCGAACGTGATCGGACGCAGCACCAGCGTCCGGTCACTCTCCAGCTACTGCTACACTCCATGTCAGCGTGACCGGACGCTGGCAGTTAGCGTTCGGTGCATTTGGATCCAGCGTCTGGTCACTTGACCAACGCTGGCATCTCCTCCATTTTCTTCACCCTTGCTCCAATGTGCTATCCACAAGAATTTGCATCCGGCGCAATAGAAAATAGGCATTCCATTTTCCCGAAAGCGCCGAATCCCGCCGAGAGGGACCCAAACCCATCTCACCCCTGCAAACACCACCTCCTTTGTAAATGTGCCAACACCACCAAGTGTACACCACCATGTGTATGTGTGTTAGCATTTTCACAATCATTTCCCAAAGGATGTTAGCCACTCAACTTGCCACGCCACTCGATCCTAGCGATAATGCAAAGTTAGATCACTCGAGTGGCACTAGATGACCGATATGCAAACAAGTTTGCTCCTCTTGATAGTACAACCATCTATCCTAAACCCGGTCATAAACTTCTCTACACACCTATGACCGGTGAAATGAAATGCCCTAGGTTATACCTTTGCCTTGCGCATTCCATTCCATCTCCTCCAATGTCGATGCAACACATGCACCAACACGATCAACAATGATATGATCCACTTAATATCATCACATGATCATATTGGTTCATCGATCTTGACTCTACTTGCTCTTCACCATTGCCATCGTCCATCGGCGCCAAGTCTTGCTCAAGCTTCACCGCCACGCGGTTCATCACTCCAAAGCCTTCGACTTGCCCTTCACGCTTGTAACCGGTCCATCAAGCCAAGTCTTGTCTTGATCTTCTCCACCTTGATCACATGACTCAATGTCATGTCTCATGTGCATTTAAGCTCCTTCATCATCACATGTGTGAGCTTTGCAACATCTCCAAGCCATTTTCACCTCCATGGCATATGTTGCTCACACACATGTACCTGTGGACTAATCACCTGTGTATCTCACATAAACACAATTAGTCCACCTAAGTTGTCACTCAATTACCAAAACCAAACAAGGACCTTTCAATCTCCCCCTTTTTGGTAATTGATGACAACTCTACAAAGATATATAAATTAAGCTCTTTTGGATTCATGTTGCTTGCCCAAGCAATTTTACCATGTGTAAATGATTTTGGACAAGTACCACAAACCCAAAATGGTAGTATTAGCTCCCCCTACATATGTGCTAGTGTATTTAATTTGAAGCTTGCACATATGCATAGATTGAAATTGTGGGAGAGTAAATACTACAAAATGATGCTAAGGTGTATAGAATAAACCTTTGAAGTGTGATACCAATTGAAGTTGCACTTTGAAGTTCATCCTTAGCACCATGGTTAGCTAGATATCACTTGGAAATAAAAGCACTAGATACCTCATGAGATCAACATTAAAATCAAGGTACTAGCATTACTTAAAGAATATACCAAGTGTCTAGCTATCATCCTATGCATACTAGTTATCAAATCATCATTCAAGTTCTATAACTAGCATACACCACACAAGCATGCATATTGAATTTGAAAACTTATGCAATGCAAGCAAGCACATGAATATGCACATATCAAATGCAATCAATCAAAGTTCATGAGCTTGCTCCCCCTACTTGTGTGCTTCTCTTGTCCAAGAATTTTGATCCATCTCTTTTCTTCAATGTTGCTCCCTCTTTGTCCATGTCCAACCTCTATTTCTTTTGTATCTCATCTCTCCCATTGTACAATCTCTCCCCCATTCAATCAAACTTTCATATCTTTGTTCAATCTCCCCCCCTTTGTCATCAATTTCCATAAAAGGTATGCTTCTTATTGATGCAAAGGTATACTCTTTGGGGTAGATGGTTGAGACTTGCATTTTTGATGGACATTACTTGAATATCGGAATGACACCACAAGTAGATACCATTTAGAACTTGTAACTTGTATTACATGTATCTTATCATTCTATGCATGGGGCATCCATTTGATACACTTGAACTTTTGTAGTTGAGGGATGCATTCTTCATTTGATGATCACTTAAAGTTGAGGATCACTTGTGGAACCATCATCTTGCATGATTGATACTATGTATAGATACCACTTGTAGGAAGTGAATACCATTTGAAAGAATCTTCTAGTATGGAACCACTTGTTTGAATTATCAATAAAGACCATTTCTTGAACATTTGCTATCTTCATGAGTACCACTTATAGGATATCACTTGTGAGTTGAAACATACAAACTAGATATCCATTTGCATTGTTGTCTTGTGCTTGTACTCTTATTACTATCATGAGCTTTTAAGTTGACTTGAACTAACTTGATTTGCCTAAGCATCCAAGTCTGGTTTGAACCAATGACAAGCTTCTTCACACCTCTTGCAAGGGTTATCTTGCCAATGTTGTACTTGTCACTTATTAGCAATCCAAATTAAGTCAAGTACTTGGGTTCACTAGCTCATGAACAAATTCATGTACTAACCACTAGATCAAGTAATCATTCAAACAATAGTGGTAGGCTATGAATTTAAACATTTCATTTGTTATGCATGATCCTATGAAGCATGTACTATATGCACTAACCGCATACTAGTAAGGGATGAAATGATCATGCACATTACAATGATACCTTTGCTATGTTGGAGTAGAGGATAGTCACATAGATTCCAATTTATTACTCCAATAGCAATGTGAAGTCCAATTATAAGCTTGGTGAAGACCAATAGATACCATTTTGAATTCCATTCTTCACCCATATGAAATGAATACCACTTATGATCAAGTGCATTTTCTTGTTGTGGTTGACTTGCTTCATTTTTTTTATCTTAGCTTGCATGAGAGCATCAATATGAGAATACCACTTGAAATATCATGACTAGCTCTCTTTTGGGTGTTGCTTGCTTTTCTTGATCAATCCTTTTGATTGCTTCAACTAAGCATCTCAAATGTTCCTCAGATCACCACTTCCATGTTAGCCTTCCAAGTACCACACTTGGTTTACCTACACATAGGCGGCAAGCCCCTACACTAGGGAGAAGTGACCTCTCTCCAAGAACCATTGTTGACACTCACTTGAAATAACTTGATTGATTGATCCAAGTGGTGGACTTAACTTGATGAGTAACCTTGATTCCTTCTTTAAGTCCTTTTCTTTCTTCTTGTTTAAGTTCTTTTCTTTCTACCAAGAGATTTCCAATAGTCACTAGAACTTAAACTTCATCTTCTTCTTGAGTTTGATCTTGATCTTCTAATTTGAGTACCAAAAGTGTGCAAAGTACACTCCTCAATCAAATGGCCTTGTACTCATATCTTGTCATGCTTCTAGATCATATCAAAAACAAACTTAGGTACCTCAAACACTTGTAAACATGTTTCCAACTTGAGGACCTTTCAATCAAAGTGACTCTAGATCAATCCAATACTTGTCACTTTTCTGGCAGATTTTGTACCCTTCAAAGAAATAAGCATATATCCCAAAGTACAAATCCAAATACCACAAAATTTGGTGGAGATGAGCTTCACTAAGTTATCTAGCATCCATAAAAATTTTAGCTTCATTTGATCTCATATGAACTGCCAAATTTTAATTCTTCCACCACTGCTACATGCTGAAAACTGCTGCACTATAGCTGACAAGAACCACTCCAAAACCGAAGCATTTCTTATCCAATTTCCATGAAATTTCTACAGCATCTCATACCATAAGTCTAGAGCATGTACACAAATTTTCATGCCAATCCAATAAGATTTGATTACTCAAACATGGCTATGATCACAGCTAGCTCAGATTTTGAATATAGGACAGATTTCAAGCAATTGAGCTATTCTTCATCAAATATGAATCAAACTTGATACTAACTTGTTTGAATACTTCCATAAGACATATATCCATTCAAATCACTTACTAAATGTCATCTTATGAATTTATCCAACACAAATCAATCCAAACTTGATTACTAATCAACTTATCCATTCAAACACCTCATAGCAAGCAACATTGCATATTTATCCAATTCAATCAACTCATATGCACCCAAAAGAAATGATCAACAAGAAATATACCTTGGTTAGCTCATGATCATCCAACTAGCAAGCTTTATCTCAATTATTTGCAAGCCATCAAATATATCCAATGAATCACCAACAACTTGAAATTTACACTTGTATGTTGTAGCACATTTGGACTTCATTCAACTATCATGGCATTGGGATAATGATCATCATTTAGCAATACTTGGCTCAACTACATGATCAACAAGATGAATATCATTTGAATCAAGCCTCCAATGCTGATGGTACCTACAATCAATCATCCACTTTTTGATGGTACCCAAACAAGTTTGGGTCCTCTCAAGTTAGGAGCAACATACTTTGGCATAGCCTTAGTATGAATAGCGGGATGTTTTGCAATGGCAATCATAGAGGTACCATTTTCATCCTTTCTAAGCATATCATAATCATCAATTGAAATAGGCTTAGAAATTTTACCTAGGGGACATGAATGTGCCATGTGTCCCCTTTCCCGGCATGAGTAGCACTTTCTCTTTGCTTGAGCCTTCTCTTCTTTGCTCATGTGTGTGGCAGAACCTCTTAAGTTATAGGGCCCACATGCACCTGTCACTGTCCAATGACCTTTGACATTTATGCATACGTTTCCAATAACTTAAAAAGACTATCGGGTGTCCTCGGGGAACCCCGAATCATCCATGATTTCCGAGCAGGATCACGTTACAGAGTCATTGCAGTATTACAACATTTATTCAAATATCAATACCAGAGTAAAAAACAGCGGAAGTCTTACAATAACATAATTTACAAAACAGTAGTTTCAAACCTCGCAACTAGGTTCGATGTTTATTACAAAACGAAATAGTGGAGTGGCATTATAATATAATACAAAACACACAATGAAACTGCCCTGCCCATGGGCCACACATTTACTTCTCATCGTCAGATCGAACAATAGTCATGCAGCAAGATCCAAAACAGATCTGCTCATGAGGCTCACCTGCAACAAGGGTCAATGAACCCTGAGTACAAAAGTACTCAACAAGACTTAACCGAAATAAAACTGATATTACTCAGGAATACCGGCTCATGGGATTCAAGGTATGGCTTTAACAATAATCAAAGTTCTTTTGTGTAAAAGCTCTTTTAACAAAATTCTTTAATTCAAAGGTAAAACTTTATAAGTACCACATATGAATCTACCATGATCCGTAATGAGATCATGAACTTCATATCAATCTCTTTCGCAAACCTTTCTCAAGTTCCAGTTATTAATACTACGATGATGAACAGTGAGTTGAGTCTCCTTAACCGAGGAGCAACGACGATTCGAACCGATTAAGACCCAGCTGGGAATTCCAGACCACACGACATATGCAAGTCCCCGACTTACATATATCAACCTACCCTCGGATCCTCTAAAACAAGAACGGGTCCGCGCCACCCAAGAATATAGTACTCCACCAATCCAGCCCATAGCCACGTGGGTACACGCTATTCCCGCCATCTCTCCACTCCTAGTGCACGAGTAGCCATTCTTGTAATAGAATGGCCAAGTTCAGGCTTACCGGAGTATGTGGTTAGTACTACAAATTCTCACCTCATGCAATTCAACAACGGACGTGCCTTAATCGACACAGGCGGAAAGAACCCGCTCACAAGACCTCCATGTCTTGTGGCTCACACACACCGAGTCCGCCCGGTCTAGATTTATTACTCCACATTCCAATATCACATGCTAACATAATTAACTAATGTTCCATTTAAAATTTGCAGGTGACAGGTAATCACCCAACTTTCATCGTTCTACGCATAGCTAAGCAAAACTAGGCATATACGAGTTTAAAACTGGTAATATGGTAAATATGGAATAACAAGGGTGGTAATGCACCAATTAGGCTCTTACTTAACTCCTAATCACTTAATGCATTAACGGAAAGCAAAAGCAAAATTAATTTGTAAAACACAAGGTAGGGTTGTATGCATTCGGGGCTTGCCTTCGTTGACGGAAAAGTCCGGCTCCTGCGACGTTCCACAAGTATTCGATCCAACCTCAACAGACGGATTAACTTCCTCCATGACTTGATTAACTACCACGTTTTCACCTTCGTTCACTACACGTAGTAACAATGCCATGTTTAACATGATGCGGAATACGAAACATGATGCTTTATGATGGATGCAAAATTAATAATTTGAATACAACTTTCCTTCGTGGTACAGTTGCAAGTCAAACTAATCAAACCTTTTTCACAACACCCAAATCAATTGCCAAGGATCATTATCAACTAATGACCCAAGGTCATCACTCAATCCAAAAGTCCAAACAAAAACCTAAATCATTAAAGGTTACTATTCGCTTTTATGAATTTATTATTTAATTCAAAATTATGAAATAAATCAACTTATTCTAATTGAGCTCAAAATTTTTGTACATGTTCATTACCTGATGACTAAGTGGCAAAACAAATTTCATAATTTTTGGATAAATAAATAAGCCTAGAAAAATTATGGGAAGTCATTTATTAATTAATTGAGCAATTTTATCATATCCCAAAAATACTGAAAATCAATATTTCAAATTTTTGTCATATAATATACATCATATAGAATTCACACAAAAATTTTCATAATTTTTGGAGCTCTAAATAATTCTACACAAAAATAACAAATTACAACACTATTCATTTAAATCTGAAAAACAGAAAATTCATTTTGAACGTTGAGTCACTGACAACCGGGTCCCACTTGTCATCTTCTACCTCGCGCTTTGACTATGGTGATGATGGCGCTGACCGGCGATATCTCGCCGCCGGTGAGTCCAACGGTGACGACCAAGATACCTACACCCTCCCTAAGACTAGGCGCATCCATTTAGAGCACAAGCTTGACTAACTATGGACTGGACCGAGCACTACGTCGGCCATGGCGGCCACGACGGCGTGGCTACGCTATGCCGGTGAAATGAAGCCAAAAATAGTGAAACAGAGGGCATGGGAAGGTCCAGTAGCTCACCACGAACATGTTGGAGCAAAGAACAAGACCGGATAAGCTTCGGTGACACGGGTCGATGTTGACAGCGGTCACGGCGGAGCGATCTTCGACGACGGCGATGCTCCGGCAGCTGTGGTGGTCAAAATGAGAAATCAAAGGTTCACAAAGCACTACATCATTGAGGCGAAGCCGAAGCAAGACTCAGTAAGGGCAGAGGCTCACCGTAACGCGCTAGCCACGACGACGCGCACTCCACGGTGGTGCTGCCGGCCGTGAGGAAGAAAAGTGCCGAACGGCGTTTCCTGATGATGGCAAGCGACCAGGGCTAGTTGGTTAGGTGCGCAAGGATGAGATGGAACTGGGACAAGCTTATCAGCGACGGTGAAGCACTACGACATCAACACGAGCTCGCCGGAGTTATGGCCGTGGCGTCGGGAAAACAGAGCAAGAGGGCGGAGGCAAACGACGACGACCAAGGCTAAGTAGAGCGGCTCAGAAGCGCAAGGAAGCTACGCTGTGGCCTTCACCATGCCAGCACAACGTCAAAGAAGGCCACGACCGCGCCTGGAAGC
Source organism: Miscanthus floridulus (assembly GCF_019320115.1). Lineage (NCBI taxonomy): Eukaryota > Viridiplantae > Streptophyta > Magnoliopsida > Poales > Poaceae > Miscanthus > Miscanthus floridulus. The sequence goes on from NC_089587.1 coordinate 76,351,440, forward strand.
AAACCGAAGATCGCCGGCCATGTAGCTAGGGCAGTGAGTACTGTTCACCGAATTTACAGATTTGCCATTCGGTTTCAAATTCAAATTACTCCCAAATTTGTATAACAACTCAAAAATCTCCAAATATAAAAGTTGTTCAAAATCAAAAGTTCTACAACTTTGCTTTTATAACCAACCCCTAATTCGATCTAGATTTTTAAATGAACTTTTGAATTTGAATAGGGAAATTTACCGAATTACGCCTTTTGGAATTACTCAATTTTTCTAAATAACTTGAAAAACTCCAAAAACAAACTTTGTATAACTTGCCAAGCTCTACACTTTTGCTTTTGGGATCAACCCCAAATTATGCTTAGATTTTGAAATGGATTTTCAGGGTAGGATTTAAATGCTAAAAAGCGGGGTTTTCTCGAAAAATTCAAAAATCCAAACAAACTTTGAATTTAAGTGAACCAATACAATTCAACACATACCACATGAATATAAACTTGTTTTAGTGTATTCATCTCAAAGTTTTCACCAAATGCCAAATGCTTTGCAATGCATATGATGACATGTCAAGTTTTAGTATTTTAAACACCCGAGGTGTTACAATGTGGTGCTTCTCATTGCCTTGCCTCTCATGGATTGCTTGAGCCTTCTTCTCAAGCTTGTTAGGACACTTAGAGGCAAAGTGTCCCATACTTCCACAATTGAAGCACTTGATGTGAGCATAGGCTTTCTTCTCATTTTCATTCTTGCTCATCATCTTGGCATCTTGAATTTGCATTGGATGCCTTGCCTTCCCACCCCTTCTTGTTTTCTTCTTCTTGATCATCAAATCATCACCATCATATTGGTTGATCTTAATTTGCTCTTGGAGTGTCTTCTCTTGCTCAACTTGTGGCTTTGGTTGAGGCTTCACTTGTTGCTTCACCAATTGCTTGGTTGGGCACATTGAGGTAAGATGACCCCAAGTGCGGCACTTGAAGCACTTAACATGCCTTAGCCTCTCTTCTTCTTTCTTCAACTTGAGCTTTTCTTCATTGGGGCAACCATTTGCAAGATGTCCCACTTCATGGCACTTGAAGCACATGAAATGAGAGAGCTTCTCTTGTTCTTGCTTCTTCATCTCTCTTTCATATCTTCTCTTGCCCCATCTTTTGCCCTTGATCTTGCTCTTGTTGAAGCCAATGCCACTAGTGTCATTGCGGCTTTCTTTATGATTGACTTTCCTAGTCATGAAGCTAACTCCACTCTTGTCACCAAAGTTTCTTTGAGTCTTCAACATATTCTCAAAGGTGACTTGAGAGTTATAGCACCTCTCTAACTTGTTGCTTAATTTCTTCACTTCATTTTTGAGCTCATTGTTCTCCTTCAAAATGTTAGTCTCACAAGACATGGAAGTAGAACAAGCATCTATATGTGAAGAGCATGGCATATCTAATAAATCATCACAAGAGGTGGATACATGCTTCTTGCCTACATCACAAGGGTTAGCAACAACATGTGATTGATCATTTGACCCATGTGATGAGCTCTCATTATTTTTAAGTTTCTTTGTAAATATTTTAATGAGAGAAGCTTGTTTTTCTAATAATTCATCATGAGATGCAAGAAGTGTCTCATGATTCAATTTAAGCTCATCAAGTGAAGATTTATAAGCATTAAGCAATTTCTTATGTTCTTCACAAGAGTTCTTTAGAAATGAGTTTTCATTTTCTAATTTCAATGTTTTAGCTTTCTCATTTTCTAAAGACATGGTCATGCTAGCAAGTCTACCAACAAGCTCATCATATGAATCAACATTATCAACCACATTATCATTTGATACCTTAGTGTCACCTTCTGACATGAAGCAATGTGGTGATGTAGATGGAGAGCTTGTAGTAGCATTATCATCATGGCTTGAGCATGAATCATCATCACCATCAAGTGTGCATGGGGTAGCAACATCACTTGCAACACTTATGGCATCATCATCAACCTTGTCAAGTGAACTTGTTGTGGATTGATCATCATCATCCTCACTTGACAATGAGGTGGAGCAATCTTCCACAATCACCAAATTGTGGTTATGCTCAACACACTCATGTGTCTCCTTCTTGGGCTCATCCTCCTTCTTGAATTTTCATTCATCCCATGTGGAGGAATCACCGAAGGTGTCCTTGATGGAGTCCCATGTCTCACGAGCGGTCCCCTTGTAGTTTACTTGCTTCATCAAATCAAAATGTAAACCATCCAATAGAAAACAACAAGCATGTGCATCAAATTCATAGAGGACTCTTTGAGCTTTGGTTAGAGTTCTATGATCCAAGACATGGGAGAGACCACTAGTGACAACCCACCAAAATTTAGGTCCCTTTGCACGAAAATGATCAAGCATATGATTTTTCCAAAGTGCAAAGTTTGTGCCATCGAAAATGTGATTCTCACAACCATCTAGCCCATTAGGCGCCATCCTCTTGGGTCGGTGAAGACCACAAATGAGAGACCGGGCTCTGATACCACTTGAAGGGTCGAGATGGCGGACTAGAGGGGGGGGTGAATAGTCTTTTCTAAAATTAATCGCGTCGGCTAACTGATACAAATGCGGAATTAAAACTAAAGGTCTAGCCAAGACTATACCCCACTATATATGTTCACTAGCACCTTGCAAAGATAACAATTATGCAACAAAGGTGCCGGGCTAGTTAGAGCTCCCCTAAACAATTCTAAGAGCAAGGTTACACAAACCTATGCCACTAGTATTTTAAGCAACAAGAGAGCTCCTACACATGCTAGTAAGCAAAAGCACAAAGCTAACGATGCTCACTAGCAATGCTCAATAACAAGGCAACCAATGCCGAATTAGAGAGCACAAATACTTAGCTACACAAACTAAGCAATGTGACTAACAAGGTTACTAAAACCAAATTAGCCACGCAAGGGAGCTACTTCTATGCTACACAAGCAAGAAGGTAATTAGCAAGCTACACAAGCTATCTAATTACAAAAGCAACTACACAAGCTTAATATGTATATAAGTAATTGCAAGCTTGTGTAATAGGGATGCAAACCAATGGGAAGAACAAGGTTGACACGATGATTTTTCTCCCGAGGTTCACGTGTTTGCCAACACGCTAGTCCCCGTTGTGTCGACCGCTCACTTGGTGGTTTAGCGGCTAATTAGCATCACCCGCTAAGCCCGCACATCGGGCGCCACAAGAACCTACCCCTTGAGTGAGGGTAGCTCAATGACACGCTTTACTAATGTTGCTCTTCGCGACTCCCGCGGGGTGAGCACAAGTGCCCCTCACAAGCACTTCTCCGGAGTGCCGCACAAGCTTCTTGCGCGCTTCGACGGAGACCACCACCAAGCCATCTAGGAGGTGGCAACCTCTAAGAGTAACAAGCACCACCAGCTTGCAACTCGATCACCTAGTGCCACTCGATGCAACCACACGATGTAATCGCACTAGAATCGCTCACTCACACAATCGAATGATCACTATCAAGTATATGTGTGATGGAGGGCTCCCAAGCACTCACAAGCATGGACACTAAGTCCCTTGAGGTGCTCAGCACCAGCCATGGCCAAAGGCCACTTCTATTTATAGCCCCAAGGGCTAAACTAGCCGTTACCCCTTCACTAGGCAACGGTCGGGCCGACCGGACGCTCCGGTCGTGTTGACCGGACGCTGGACCTCAGCGTCCGGTCGCCCATAGGCGACCACGTGTCCCAATTCCAACGGTCACTTGACCTGATCGGACGCAGCAGCTTTCAACTGACCGGACACTGGACCCTCAACATCCGGTCGTTTCCAGTAAGCTCCTGAGCATGACCGGACACGTCCGGTCGAACGTGATCGGACGCAGCACCAGCGTCCGGTCACTCTCCAGCTACTGCTACACTCCACGTCAGCGCGACCGGACGTTGGCAGTCAGCGTCTGGTGCATTCGTATCCAGCGTCCGGTCACTTGACCAATGCTGGCATCTCCTCCATTTTCTTCACCCTTGCTCCAATGTGCTATCCATTAGAATTTGCATCCGGCGCAATAGAAAATAGGCATTCCATTTTCCCAAAAGCGCCGAATCCCACCGAGAGGGACCCAAACCCATCTCACCCCTGCAAACACCACCTCCTTTGTAAATGTGCCAACACCACCAAGTGTACACCACCATGTGTATGTGTGTTAGCATTTTCACAATCATTTCCCAAAGGATGTTAGCCACTCAACTTGCCACGCCACTCGATCCTAGCGACAATGCAAAGTTAGATCACTCGAGTGGCACTAGATGACCGATATGCAAACAAGTTTGCTCCTCTTGATAGTACGGCCATCTATCCTAAACCCGGTCATAAACTTCTCTACACACCTATGACCGGTGAAATGAAATGCCCTAGGTTATACCTTTGCCTTGCGCATTCCATTCCATCTCCTCCAATGTCGATGCAACACATGCACCAACACGATCAACAATGATATGATCCACTTCATATCATCACATGATCATATTGGTTCATCGATCTTGACTCTACTTGCTCTTCACCATTGCCATCGTCCATCGGCGCCAAGTCTTGCTCAAGCTTCACCGCCATGCGGTCCATCACTCCAAAGCCTTCGACTTGCCCTTCACGCTTGCAACTGGTCCATCAAGCCAAGTCTTGTCTTGATCTTCTCCACCTTGATCACATGACTCAATGTCATGTCTCATGTGTATTTAAGCTCCTTCATCATCACATGTGTGAGCTTTGCAACATCTCCAAGCCATTTTCACCTCTATGGCATATGTTGCTCACACACATGTACCTGTGGACTAATCACCTATGTATCTCACATAAACACAATTAGTCCACCTAAGTTGTCACTCAATTACCAAAACCAAACAAGGACCTTTCAGCGATGACCGAGCACCGAGGAGCGAGGAGTCCCCGGCGTAGGTGGCGATGTCCGAGCACCGAGGAGCGAGGAATCCCTAGCATCGCTGGCGATGACTGAGCACCGAGGAGTCCCCGACGTCACTAGCGATGACCGAGCACTGAAGAGCAAGGAGTCCCCGGCATCACTAGTGATGACAGAGCACCAAGGAGCGAGGAGTCCTCGGTGTAGGCGGCGATATCCGAGCACCGAGGAGCGAGGAGTCCCCGACGTCGCTGGCAATGACCGAGCACCGAGGAGCGAGGAGTCCTCGGTGTCACTGGCGATGACCGAGCACCGAGGACGAGGAGTCCCCGGCATCGCTGGCGATGACCGAGCACCGAGGAGCAAGAAGTCCTCGGTGTAGGCGGCGATGGTTGAGCACCGAGGAGTCCCTGGCGTCGCTGGTAATGACCGAGCACCGAGGAGCAAGGAGTCCCCGGCATAGGCGACGATGTCCGAGCACTGAGGAGCGAGGAGTCCCTGGTGTCACTGGCGATGACCGAGCATCGAGGAGCGAGGAGTCCCCGGTGTAGGCGGTGATGTCTGAGCACCGAGGAGCGAGGAGTCCCCGATGTCGTTGGCGATGACCGAGCACCAAGGAGCAAGGAGTCCCTGGCATCGCTGGCGATGACCGAGCACCGAGGAGCGAGGACTCCTCAGCATCACTGGCGATGACCGAGCACCGAGGAGCGAGGAGTCCCCGACATAGGCGGCGATGTTTGAGCACCGAGGAGCGAGGAGTCCCCGGCATCGCTGGCGATGATCGAGCACCAAGGAGCGAGGAGTCCCCGACATCGCTGGTGATGTCCGAGCACCGAGGAGTGAGGAGTCCCCAGTGTCGCTGGTGATGTCTAAGCACCGAGGAGTGAGGAGTCAGCATTGCTGGTGATGTCTGAGCACCAAGGAGCGAGGAGCCCTCGATGTCGCTAGCGATGACCGAGCACCGAGGAGTGAGGAGTCCCCAGCGTCTCTGGCGATGACCAAGCACTGAGGAGCGAGGAGTCCCCAGCGTCGCTGGCGATGACTGAGCATTGAGAAGTGAGGAGTCCTCGGCATCGCTGGCGATGTCCGAGCACCGAGGAGCGAGGAGTCCCTGGTGTCGCTAGCGATGACCGAGCACCGAGGAGCGAGGAGTCTCCGGCGTCGCTGGCGATGACCGAGCACCGAGGAGTCCCCGACGTAGGCGGTTATGTTCGAGCACTGAGGAGTCCCCAGTGTAGGCGGTGATGTTCGAGCACCGAGGAGTCCCCGGCATAGCCGACGACATTCGTGCGGTGAAGTGTGCCCACTTAGTCCTCGAGCACAAAGAATCCGAGCACTGAGGAGTAACCGATGTAGTTGGCGATGAAGCATGAGCAGCGAACAGTCTGGTCAACTGGTCGGCGGCATAGTGAGCATTGAGTAGAAGCGACTAGCGAACAGGCCTCTCAACTAGTCGGCAACGGAGTCCATGAACCGAGTGGTCCAACCAGTTGATCTATGGAGAAGCCCAAGCACCAGGTGATCCGATCACCTAGACGATGATCCTGCAAAACAAACATGTAGAACGGGTAGTACATGATTCACAAATAAATGAACTCCAGAGAAAAAATAGTGTATGTAGCTTGACAATCAGTTGGCGTGAAAATATATTTATGTTTAATATAAACCACCCGAACAGTTAGTGTGTAGCTGAGTCTCCAGTCCTAGCTAGCCCATAGTCCATAACATTGAGCGCATAGCACGTGCACATGTAGGAGGAACAGGCGTGACCAAGGAGCCACTGCCGATCACCCATAACGCAGAGCGTGGAGCCCGTAGCACATGTAGGGAGGAGCCGGAGACAGGGGCATCTCTGGAGGCGTCCGAGCATCAACATGATTATTTGGGGGTTCAAAAAATTGTTTGGAGAGCAAATATGGAGAAAACAGTTCGGAAAAACATCATGGCGATATACAAAGATTGGAGAATATTTAGAAGAATATTAAAGCGTGACTTAGCTTTAGACAGAAAGTCTTGTCTACAACGTATGGTGTTATCTGGTCGGCGTTGATAAAATTGCCTAGCCCTTGAGCTTTCTGAACTGTCATCGTGGCGGCAGTCGCGGTCGTCATAGCGTCGTTCTTTACGACGATCATTATTGCGATGTTTTATAGTGATTGGGCCGAGCTAGTAGTCCGAGAAAGGGCGTCCTTGTGCTCTATTGCGTCATAGCCTTGTAGGCTGATACGTGAATGATGACATGAACCACCGTGTTACGACGGGGTGCGTAATTAGGCTCCTACTAGAAATAATCACGTACATGCAGAGATCCATTGTATATTCGATAGAATAGTTAATTGAAATAGGAAACATGACTTAGCTTGCCATATTGGTGGGCTTGAGCCGCAGATGTGCATGCAGATTGGCCTCTAGGTGATGGAATATTTGGCGAACATGTGTCTATCTTTGCTGGCATGCGAATCTGCTCTTGCACATGGGAGAGGTGTATGCGCGTATATGCATGCGTCCATGCATGTCGCCATTGTTTGTTTATTCATCATCGGCTTGCATGGTCTGTAGATACGCAGACCTCTGCCTGCTTGATATTGATTGGATCTTATAGCAAAGTTCGTGGCGGTAGGACCCGATGTGAAGCTTCTTGGAGTGGGACTCTCGTACGGGCGCTGCCGATTTGCCGTCAAGGCTTTGACATGCCGCCGCACGCTGAGTCGCTGCTTGCTTGACGCCGATCATCGTACTCGGTGAAGTAGCAGATCGATTCCACCGCACAGAGCGACGAAACCGACATAGTAGGTGGCTGCCATCCAGCTCGTTGGTGGATCTTGTGCACACCCCTACCTGACGCGCCAACTATCGATAAAAGATGCTCGACAATCCACCAAGGGGTATCCCACGATGGTAGATTGATCGGTGGAAGTGCGCGTGATCAGGAACCAGATGGTGACACAAGACGCAGAGACAATGATTTAGACAGGTTCAGGCCGTCTGATCGACGTAATACCCTATGTCCTGTGTCTTTGGTGTATTGTATTAAGATGTAGTAGATAGATCTTGATGGATTGTGTCCGCTAGGGGACCCCTGCCTCTCCTTATATAGTCTGGAGGGATAGGGTTACAAGTAAAGTATCCTACTTGGTACTATACAATGTCTTGCGGTGCACACCGAGCAGCGCCGTGCACGCCTTGATCTTGTGGGCTAGCCACCTCTGATGGTGTGGCTCATGTCTTGTCTTGAGAATATCGGGGGCCATACCCCCACACAAAGTATCTTAGAAGAAGAATCGTAGCGTTGAGAAGGTTTTGATAGGATTTGGAGTCAAAGTGATGATCAAATTGGGGTTTGTCTTCAAAACTTTTTGTATAGGCAATAGAGAACATAGATTGATTCATTGTGTAATTTTAGTAATTTTTTGGACCCGTTTGATAATTTTAATTTATTAAGGGCAATTATAGAATTTTAATTGATCTAAATTGAATTTGAGCCATAACTGCATGAAATAATATTTTTTTTCTCTTCTGACCTTGAAACTTTTTCTACTCTCCACATACAACATGTGGTACTCCATGTTAGGATTTGGTATATTTCTAGATCTGTTTGCTATATTTAATGAATTTATTGCATTTCAAGGAATTTTTTCGTATAAGTCAAATCTGAACTACAAGTGATTCAAATAATATAAAAAATGAGTAGAAAAATGATATTCGTGTTATTGAGTCCAGTGTGTGGCCTTATCTGGAAAATGAAAAGAAATTTCGCACATCTTATTTAGGAAACACGACCACAAACATATGGCCGAATGGTTTTTAAATTCTAAAAAAAGCAAATGAGGTATGAAAATCATGAGATTTGTCAAGATCTCATGACATCATACATGGAGGCCGTGGTAAAAAAAATGAGAAGGTTTCACATAATCTATCACATATGATGTTTACAAACCGAAGTATCTTAGAAGAAGAATCGTAGCATTGAGAAGGATTCGATAGGATTTGGAGTCAAAGTGACGTCGGATTGGGGTTTGACTTCAAAACTTTTTGTATAGGCAATAGAGAATATAGATTGGTTCATGTGTAATTTTGGTAAATTTTTGGATCTATTTGATAATTTTAATTTATTAACTGCAATTATAGAATTTTAATTGATATAAATTGAATTTGAGCCATAACTGCATGAAATAATAAGTTTTTTTTTCTCTTCTGACCTTGAAACTTTTTCTACTCTCCACATACAACATGTGGTACTCACCTGGCCCCACCACGCACAGTGATTCAAGGACTTTTTTGGTATAAGTCAAATTTAAACCGCAAGTGATTCAAATAATAGAATAAAATGAGTAGAAAAATGATATTCATGTTATGAAAAAGGAGAAGAAATATGCATGAAATATGAAGTTGGTTTGCCGAGTGTCATATAGGGGACACTCTGCAGAGTCCCTCACTCGGCCCCACCGCACATGGTTTTCTATAGTTTTCTAGCATTTGGAAATTGGAAAAAAACAAAAGGGGTTTGCCGAGTGCCTCTATATGACACTCGGCAAAGCCTAGGTTTGCCGAGTGCTAGATCGTGGGCACTCGACAAACCATTTTGATTTGGGGTGTGCTGGCCACACTCGCGCCTCACACACACGCATGCACCAGACACACACAGCACACACCGCCACCCGTGCGCCCACCGCCGCCGCCACCCATGCGCCCACCACCACCGTTTCGCCACCCCGGGAGCCCACCGCCACCGTTTCGCCGCCCTAGGAGCCCGCCGCCACCGTTTCGCTGCCCCGGGAGCCCACCACCGATGTTTCACCAGCCACCTCCCACACATACGTGCCACCGACTGCCTCTATGTGAGTCCACATCGCTGGCCACCTTCTCTATGAGTCCACGACGCCGGTAGCCTCCTACAACATCCACTCCAGCAAGCAGGGCAAAGCTGCCTCCACGACACTGACGCATCTTGGGTTTCATGACCGCATGTTGTTGGAGCCCTTCCTGTGGACGCGAGGTACTGCTGCTCTCTCTCAATCTTAGATCTAGATAGTAGTGGTGGAAATTAGTAGGTGTAATGCCGCTCTCTCAGGATTTGTAGGGGTGGAAATTAGTAGGGGTAAAGCTTTTGGTTTGATTTAGTGAATAAATATCGATTTGCAGGAACTACAGTGACATCTTCGATTATTAGGCATTAGTGATACCTTAAGATCATTAGTTAATTGAACTAAAGAAGAGGATTTACTAGAAACTAAAGAGGAGGTATAAGTTGTGTATGTGGTTGTTGGCCATCGTGCCATTGGTTTGCTGTGTACGTGGTTGTCGGCCATCATGTCATTGGTTTGTTGCTAGTTGTGGTTACCTCACTATGCAGAAGAGGTGCTGCCAAAATTTATAATTGACACTATTATATTCCTTTGTTGTAGGAGAGGCCATTGCAAAGATCGTTCCCCACCGTCCTCGACTCGTCACTTTGCCCTACGGCAAGGTGAGGCATCCTACACCCCTCTTTCCATATGATGTGAAACATAGGATGTTTGTATATCACGTAACCTAGCTAGGCATCTCCCATTCGAAAGAGATACGGTTGTAAATATGCAGATCTTTGCATATCTATAACTGTATCTATTTCAAATTGTCCATGTTTTTTGGACAGCTCGAGGATGTGTAGATGGGGTTAGTTTCCATGCTCTACTCTGATCTGAGACAGAGTTTCGATAGCATCTCCCTGTTGTTCTCCGGATACACAATCTCCATGCCAGGACGTGTATTTGGAGAATAGTGGGGAGGTGCTACCGAAATTCTGTCTTGAATAGGAGTAGAGCATGGAAACTAACCCCATCTACACATATTCAAGTGGCATTAGGACCTATCTTCACCTATTAGATAGTATAGGAACCTATAGATGCAATTGATTTTTATATTACTTGATAATATGTTAGAGGATGGATGACCGTAAGTGGATGTGCATGGGCTGCTCTAGTCAGGGTTCATTCATCGATGAATGGATTGAGAAGACCGATGCTTTCTTGGAACTAGCATTTGCAAGGGTTAAAGGAGCGCGTGCCACTTGGTGTCCCTGCAGCATTTGTGCAAACACGCGTCAGCAAACAAAGGTGGCCATGGTTAAACATCTTTGCAAGAATGGATTTATAGCAGACTATACCCGGTGGATCTACCATGGTGAATCCGATCGTGTGAGAGACGAGGTCGTGAGACAACGCGTCGAGGATTATGATGCTGATGTCGGGGTAGGAGACATGTTAAATGAATATGATGAAGCACACTTCAATGAATGACGTAGGGAGGAGGATCCAGAGCCAACCACAAAGGCATATTATGATATGTTGTCTGTGGCACAACAACCCCTTCATGGGCATGCCAAGGTTTCTCAACTGGATGCCATTGCACGTCTAATGGCCGCAAAGTCCCAATTTAGTTTGAGTCGAGAAGCCTTCGATGTTATGCTAATAGTTGTTGGCAGCCTACTCCTGGATGGTCACATCCTGTCAAAGAGCATGTATGAGACATAGAAACTCCTTCGTGCACTTAAGATGTCATATGAGCAAATACATGCTTGTCCGAAGGGATGCATCTTATTTAGGAAAGAACATGCGGAAGCAAAGTACTGTGTGAAGTGTAAATCGTCTAGGTTCCGGAAGGTAGACTCTAGTGATGGTCAAAAGAGGTAGCTCACCATTCCCATGAAGATCCTATGGTACCTTCCATTCATACTGAGGATCCAATGGCTTTATATGATTGAGGAATCTATGAAACAGATGACATGGCACAAATACGGACGTCGATACAATCCTGAGAAGCTGGTGCATCCATCCGATGGTAAAGCATGAACAAGGTTTGATATGATTCATCATGAGAAAGCTCTAGAGACTCGTAATATATGTGTTGTGCTGGCATGTGTGGTTGCAAGGTCTCTCGACCCTCCTGAGGCGACCAATACCTCTTGATAGACGCCCACTGATTCGACCCGATGGAGACAAGTAAGTAACTTTAGATGTTATCACTAATTTTTCATTTGATATGTTCAAAATTATAATAGAAACTAATAATTTATCTTAATCACTTGGGCATGGGTTGGAGGAAGGTCGGTGGGGGTGATCACGCACGCCATGTGAATGGCATCCTTGGTCTTTTGATCAAAGAAAAGTTCCCTGGCCTGGTGCAGTTCGGCGGAACTATCGAGCCCGCCTACACGTGGGCCCACTATGCCACCGTCCTTGACACCCCTGATCGGGATGACAGGGTATTCGGTGGAACTATCGAGCCCGCCTACACGAACTAGCATGCTGATTAGCGGTCGTACAGCATGTAGGCAACATAGTGACCATGCGTCCGTCATTGTGGGTCAATGTGAGTCCCTTGGAACATCATGTCACGGAGATGGGTCGTGCTGAGATGCGATCGCTCCCTGTATGATGCTAGAAATTTGACCTAGGGTTTGTACTTTATGGCCCGTAGTGGTTGGCGGCGGCGTGAGCTTCCATTAGGGACCATGTTCGAGGGATCGAGCAAAGCGGGGCCAGCCCTCAGACATCGGGTGTCGTGGACCAATATTAGGGTATCCGAAGAGGAACAGCTAATGAACATCAACATTGATTCATCCACGCGATCAAGAGCGCGACTACACCACTTGCTGGGTCACTTCTCATCTATCCACCAAGACCACGAGCCCTGCCTCATGTAACCCTCGAGGGTTGGCCCTGCCTCGGTGGGTGCTGTGGCCGTAGGCCCTGTGTCACCTGACCCTCGAGGGTTGACTCTACCTCAGGCTGACTACTGAGGGCTAGCTCCACCTCACCCAATGTCTAGGGGCTGGCTCCGCCTCGCCCGACATCTGAGGGTAGACTCCATCTCGTCTAACCCCTGAGGGTTGGCTCCTCCTTACCCGATGTCTGGGGGCTGGCTCTGCCTCACCCGATATCTGGGGGCTGGCTCCGCCTCGCCCAACATTCAAAGGCTGGCTCCGTCTCGCTCGATGTCTGAGGGCTGGCTCCGCCTCACCCGACGTTCGAAGGCTGGCTTTGCCTCGCCCAACGTCTGAGGGCTGGCTCCATCTCACCCAACGTTCGAGGGCTAGCTCCACCTCGCCCAATGTCTGAGGGCTGGCTCCGTCTTGCCCAACGTCTGAGGGCTAGCTCCGCCTTGCTCGACATCTGAGGGCTGGCTCCACCTCACCTAACGTCTAAGGGTTGGCTCCGCCTCGCTCGATGTCTACGCGCTGCTCCTTCATAACTACACATGCAGATAAGGCAGGGTACTCAAGTCAACCGCAATATCGAGGACCATACCCTGCACGCCTGTAGGAAAGTACCGTCTAGATATGACCAGAAGGGTGCTTTGAGACCTTCCAGGCATGTCAGAGTCCAAAGAGTGTTATAGGCACCGACATTTGTCTTATAGTGTTGTGGGTGCCACCATTTGCCCTCGGGCATGGATCCTGACAGAGGCACATGACAACCACTATGGTCTAGGAGGAAACTCGCATCACCTAGAGTAACAGACGTGCGGTAACTGTGCCGTTTGCTCCCCGTAGGGCCATGGATCAGCACCCTGGTCCGCCGCACAGCCCGTCGGGGTGGGATGGGATGTGACAACTTGCTGACAATACCAGGATATGGCATCATTAGCGGATAGACGCCCAGCATAGCCCTATCAGGATCAGTGGACATGCACCCAGCGTGGAGCTATCCCTAGCACCACCTGCCATGTCAGCGGGGTTCACACAGAGGAAAAGGAAGACCCGACATCTTTGAAGGACCTCCTTTGCCTCTAGTTTTTATTCTTTCTCCTATCTGTAATTCCTGCTCCCCCTTGGCCTATAAAAGGGAAAGCAGGGCACCCTACCAAAGGGATCGATTCAATACACCATGCATCACATCACACATAGCTAAGCAGCGACCAAGCTCTCAGCACCCATTCAATCTTTCCATCAGAGACTTGGGACCTTTCCTTCTCTCGCCTATTTGTAACCCCTACTATGAACTTTTCAGTGCTAATAATATGAGCAACAACCACAGACTGGATGTAGGGACATTCTACCATAACTAGTATAGTATAAACCTTGTGTCTTTTTAGCACATCATCCGGGTTAGACGCGCAATAACACAAATTTACTCATTGGTGTTTACTCGAAACACCGACAGTTGGTGTGCGAGGTAGGGGACCTTTGCGCGTTCTGACACTAACATTAGGCCATGGATGGCTAGCCATGGTATCAGTTGGGTCCTGAGTGCACACATGCTCTTTGGATACCTGGACTTCAATCACGGTGGGAGGAGAGTTGGCATTGGCTCATGCCGCCATCCAACCTCTCCCCTCCATCGGCCTCGACTACGGGAGGTTTGAGCATTAGCTCGGTGTCTCCCTAGGACCCATGCCACCTCACCTTCTTTTACGCTAATGACATGGCATGGCTCGCCGGAGGGGAACCCCTCTCTCCAGAACACCTCATACGGAGCGCCCCGACACTGCTTCCATTCGGTCTCTGCAATGCCACGGGGATCATTAGCCACCTTGTGGCACAACGCATGATTCCACCTCCCATGAATGGCAAATTCATGCGGGTGATCGAATACGTCATGGAATCTTTCCATGACCTCCTCATAGAGGAGCCAGAGTCACCTACTATCTCTGACTCCAGCAGGGGAAGCTATCACCCCTCTCATGAATGCTTCATGATGGGTACCCTCAAGGGACACGTCGAAAGCATCCATGAGGAGGAGACCACCCTAGTGAACAACCTCGATGATAAGGCCAAGGGGGAGACAGCCGCCCCACCTCGCATATGGGTGGAGCAGCTAAAAGCTTGACAACAAGAGATCGAGGAAGCGCGGCTCCAGCTCAAGCAGGAATGCATGGAGCTCGATCGGGAAATCTAGCGCGATGGAGACGGTGGGAGTGCACGTGCCATGGCCCACAATGTAAATTGGAGGATCATTGTGGATGATGAAACCCTCCCGCATTTCATCCAAGCAAGCTAGAACATCACCATCACTGCCACCTTACTCCATGGCCTTCTAGAGGTCGCGACGCCCGAGGACCATCGGACCCACCATGAGATTCGCATGCTGCTCGAGCGTGCGGTGGCTCAGCAGGCCGAGAGCTCGTTGTCTCAGCGATGCAAGCTTGACGCTAGCCAACACACACTCTTTGAGCGTCCCGGTAGGGATGCATCGATCCACCAGGCACCACAAGGCAATAGATAGTGCGCCGTGGTCCTAGTGCGTCAGCATCTCGGCCATAACCATGACGCACGCGACACCCTCGACGCTCGCTGCCATACCCATGATGACCCAAGAGAGGGAGCTAGCCATGGCTATCACCCTCGCCATGGTGAATGCTATGACAGCGGTGAGGATCGAATCCCGAGTGTCAGTCTTCTAGGGCCTCAGGTCTTCGGTCGACACATCCTCAATGTTGCCTTCCCACCAAGGTACCGACCACCAACCAACATCCCAAAGTACTCTGGGGAAACAAACCCCAGACTATGGCTCAAGGATTATCGACTTGCCTGCCAAGCCGGTGGTGCGGATAATGATGATTTCATTATTCGCAACATTCCATTGTTCTTGGCCAATTTGGTACTAACACGGTTGGAACACCTGCCGTCCAACAGAATCCTGAGTTGGGTGGACCTGAAGGAGATCTTCGTGGGAAACTTCTAGGGCACATACAAGCACCCTAGGAACCCATGGGACCTCAAGAACTGCTGATAGAAGGCCGGTGAAACCCTCTGTGGGTACATTCGGCGTTTCTCCTAGCAGTGCAACGAGCTGCCAAATGTCGCCGATGCTGATGTTATAGGGGCTTTCCTATGTGGGACCACCTACAAGTCTCTGGTTCACAAGCTAGGATGCAAGGGTTCATGAACCACCAAGGAACTCCTTGACATCGCCACCAGCCATGCCTCTAGCAAAGAAGTGGTCAGGGCGATCTTCGATCACCTCAATGGCAAGGCAAGGCAGGATGAGGACGCTGGTGAAATCACCTCCAACCGTCCCACCAAAAAGAAGAACAAGAAGCAACGATGTGAGGGCTCTCTCATGGCCGCCACTAACCGGAGGGGTGGTCAAAAGCCCGCGGAGGGCACCCTGAACCACTTTGAAAAACTACTCGAGGGGACATGCCAAAACCATGCCTTCCTCGTCAAGCATCTATACAAGGACTACGCCCTCATGAAGCTATTCTTTTTTGGAGGCTCCAACAAAGGGGAGAATAGGAAGGACCGCAACCCTACCACGGATGACGCCAAGGGGAAGGATGATGGCTTTCCAACACCGGATGGCTGCATCATGATCTTCGGAGGATTAGAGGCCTATGACTCCAAGCGCAGCTAGAAGATCGCGCGCCATGAGGTCTATGTGACTGAACTAGCCATGCCTGCCTTCCTCTGGTGGTTAGAGTCTGCTATAACCTTCAATCGGACTGACCACCCGGAGAGCGTCCCACAACCAGGGAGATACCCGCTCATGGTCGACCTAATCGTCGGCATGGAGCGGCTCACCAAAGTACTAATGGATGGAGACAGTGGCCTCAACATCATGTATGCCGAGACGCTCGACGCTATGGCCAACTGAAGTGCCCTTTCATGGCATCATGCCTAGAAAGCAGACCATACCGCTTGGGCAGATCAATCTGCCCATCACCTTTAGGGGTCCGTCCAACTATTGGACGAAGACCCACACTTTTGAAGTGGTGGGGTTCCACAGAACTTACCACGCCATCCTAGGATGACCATGCTACGTAAAGTTTATGGCCATCCCCAACTACACCTACCTCAAGCTGAAGATGCCAGGTGCAGGTGGGGTCATCACCGTTGGCACCTCCTTTTAGAGCGCCTACAAGTGCGAAGTCAAGTGCTACGATCATGCTACAGCAATCATAGCCTCTGGAGAACTCGTGTCCCTTAGGCAAGAGGTCACCGAAGAGGCACCCAACCCCAAGCGGTCAACCAAGACCATCAAGCCAGTGGAAGGCTCTAAGGAGGTCCTCATAGACCCTGGGAGCACCGAGGGAAAAATAGTGCGCATTGGTACCATGCTTTCCTCCAAATAAGAAAGCGCGCTCGTCGGCTTCCTCCATGCCAATCGAGACATCTTTGCGTGGAAACCCTCAGACATGCCAGGCATTCTGAGGGAAGTCATCAAGCACTCCTTGAAGATCCACCTAGGATCCAAACCGGTGAAACAATGCCTACATTACTTCGATGAGGGGAAACGTAGGACCATCAGCGAGGAGATAATAAAGCTTTTGGTGGCCGGATTCATTAAGGAAGTGCACCATCCAGAGTGGTTAGCCAATCCCATTCTTGTATGAAAGAAGAGTGAGAAATAGAGGATGTGTGTTGACTACATGGGTCTCAACAATTTGCCATGCATAAACCAAATAGTCAATTCTACCTCAAGGTACAAAACCCTCTGCTTCCTTGACGCATACTCTGGGTACCATAAAATCATGATGAAGGAGTCTGACCAGCTCATGACATCTTTCATCACCCCCTTCAGATCATTCTGGTACGTCACAATGCCGTTCGGTCTAAAGAACGCTGGGGCTACATATCAGCGTTGTATGCTCAAGTGTTTTGAGGACCTCATCGGGCGGACCGTTGAGGCCTACGTTGATGACATTGTGGTCAAGTCCAAATGGGCTGACCACCTTGTAGTCGATCTTGAGTAGACCTTTGCAAAACTATGAGCAAACGACATCAAACTCAATCTCGAGAAGTGCATTTTCGGGTTCCTAAGGGGCATGCTGCTCGGTTTCATCGTCTCTGAGCATGGCATCGAAGCAAACCCAAAGAAGATCTCGGCCATCACAAGGATGGGCCTGATTCAGAATATAAAGGGGGTGTAGCAAGTTATAGGGTGCCCCACCGTGCTTAGCCGCTTCATCTCATGCCTCGACGAATGAGGTCTCCCCCTTTATCGACTTCTAAAGAAGGCCGACCACTTCGAATGGATATCCAAGGCCTAGGAGGCACTTGACATGGTCAAGCTGCTTTTGATGAAGGCCCCGATCCTAGTTCCTCCTACCAATGGAGAACCCCTTCTGCTCTACATTGCGGCCACCACATAAGTGGTCAGTGCTGTCTTGGTAGTGGAGCGGGAAGAAGAGGGGCATGCCCTCAAAATATAGTGCCCTGTGTACTTCATCAGCGAGATCCTATCTGACTCAAAGACCCGCTACCCCTAAATGTAGAAGCTTCTGTATGCTATTCTCATCACCAAGAGAAAACTACGCCACTACTTCGAGTCACATCCGGTGATAGTCGTGACATCCTTCCCCCTCAGCGAGGTCATCCAAAACGAGGATGCCACATGTGGCAGAACCTCCTAAATTATAGGGCCCACATGCACCTGTTACTGTCCGACGACCTTTGACATCTATGCATATGTTTCCGGTAACTTAAGAAGACTGTCAGGTGTCCTCGAGGAACCCCGAATCATCCACAATTTCCGAGCAGGATCACATTATAGAGTCATTGCAGTATTGCAACATTTATTCAAATATCGACATCAGAGTAAAAACAACGGAAGTCTTACAATAACATAATTTACAAAATAGTAGTTTCAAACCTCACAACTACGTTCGATGATTATTACAAAACGAAATAGTGGAGTGGCATTATAATATAATACAAAACACACAATGAAACTGCCCTGCCCAAGGGCCACACATTTACTTCTCATCGTCATCACAAGGAACAACCGTCATGCAGCACGATCCAAAATAGATCTACTCATGAGGCTCACCTGCAACAAGGGTCAACGAACCCTGAGTACAAAAGTACTCAACAAGACTTAACCGAAATAAGAACTGATAAACTCAGGAATGCAGGCTCAGGGATTCAAGATATGGCTTTAGCAATAATTAAATTTATTTTGCGTAAAAGCTCTTTAATAAAAATTCTTTAATTTGACATTTATAACTTCATAAAATCATATACAAAGTTGACATGATCCGTATGGAGATCATGAAACTTCATATCCAACACTTTCTCAACCAGCCTCAAGTTCCAGTTATTAATACTACGATGATGAACAGTGAGTTGAAACCTAGCTGGGAATTCTAGACCACACGACATATGCAGGTCCCTGACCTACATATACCAACCTACCCTCGGATCCTCTAAAACAAGAACGGGTCCATGCCACCCGAGAATACAGTACTCCACCAATCCAGCCCATTGCCACGTGGGTACACGCTATTCCTGCCATCTCTCCACTCCCAGTGCGCGAGTAGCCCTTCTCGTAATAGAATTACCAAGTTCAGGCTTACCGGAGTATGTGGTTAGTACTACAAATTCTCACCTCATGCAATTCAACAATGGACGTGCCTTAATCGACACAGGCGGAAAGAACCCGCTCACAAGACCTCCATGTCTAGTGGCTCACACACACTGAGTCCACCCGGTCTAGATTTATTACTCCACATTCTCATATCACATACTAACATAGTTAACCAATGTTTCGTTTAAAACTTGTAGGTGGTAGGTAGTCACCCGACATTCATCGTTCTACGCATAGCTAAGCAAAACTAGGCATATACGAATTTAAAACTGGTAATATGGTAAATATGGAATAACAAGGTTGGTAATGTACCAATTTGGTTTGTACTTGACTCCTAATCACTTAATGCGGTAAAAAGAAGCAAAAGCGAAATTAATTTGTAAAATACAAGGTAGGGTTGTATGCATCCGGGGCTTGCCTTCGTTGACGGAAAAGTCCGGTTCCTGCGACGTTTCACAAGTATTCGATCCGACCTAAACAGATGGATTAACCACCTCCACAACTTGATTAACTACTATGTGTTCACCTTCGTTCACTACACATAGTAACAATGCCATGTTTAACATGATGCGGACTACGAAACATGATGCTCGATGATGGATGCAAAAATTAACAATTTGAATACAACTTTCCTTCGTGGTACAGTTACAAGTCAAACTAACCAAATCTTTTTCATACTACTTACATCAATTGCCAAGGATCATTACCAACTAATGACCCAAGGACATCACTCAATCAAAAATGCAAACAAAACCTAAATCACCAAAGGTTACTATTTGCTTTTATGAATTAATTAATTAATTACGAATTATGAAATAAATCAACTTGTTCCAATTGATCTCAAAATTTTTGTAAATGTTCATTACATGATAAGTAGGTGACAAAACAAATTTCATAATTTTTGGACAATTAAATAAGTCTAGAAAAATCATGGAAATCCATTTATTAATAAATTGAGCAATTTTTATCACATTCAAAAAGTACTGAAAAACAATATTTCATATTTTTCCTAAATACTATACATCATAGAGAGGTCACACAAAAATTTTCATAATTCTTGGAGCTCTAAATAATCCTACACAAAAATAACAAAAGCATACACTATTCAATCATTTCTGAAAAAGGAAAAATTCATTTTCAAATCACTGAGTCACTGACACCTTGACCCCACCTGTCATCCCCTTCCTCCCGCGCTGACTACGGCAACGACGGCGCTGACCGACGATTTCTCGCCGCCGATGAGACCAACGGCGACAGCGAGAGTACCAACACACTCTCCTCATCACCCCACATCGATTGAGTGTACTATCGAGACTAATTACAGCGGTGCACAAGCTTGCCGACGGCCATGGCGGACACGGTGGCACGGCTGCACCACACTGGTGAAACAAGGCTGGTAGCGACTAAACAAATAGCCCAGAAAGACTCAGGGGCTCACCCCGATCACGCTGGAGTCGAAGACTGAGCCGAAGGACCAACGGAGAGATGGGTCGACGTTCACCGCAACCACGGCGAAGCAAGCCACGATGACGGTGTTGTTGTGGCTACTGCGGTGGACAAAACGGTCAATCAACTAGGCACAAAGCACCATGGCATCACGAAGAAGCTGAAACAAGGCTTCACAAGGTCAGAGGTTCACCATAGAGCGCTGGCCATGACGACGCTGCCACGACGGAGATGTTGTCGGCCATGAGGAAGAAGAGCGTGGTCAGCAAGTTCCCAGCGAAATCAGTCGACCACAGTTGGCTAGGTGGATGCGCAACAAAAAGATGGAACTGGAACGGTCTTTACTGAGACGACAACGGCACTGGGGAGACGATGCGAGCTCGCCGGATCTATGGCGTCGGTGACTGGAAAACAGAGCAAGGGAAAAAGAAGAACGACGACTGCTCCAGAGCTTTATAGGACGGCCAAGGAAGCAAGGAGAAGCCACGGCAGAGTCTTTCCCGCGCTAGCGCGACGCCAAGGCCACCACGCGCGCACCTGGAACGCCGAAGACGGTCGCCGACCATGTAGCAAGAGCGGTGAACACTGTTCATCGAATTTACAAAATTGCCATCTAGTTTGAAACTCAAATTACTCCCAAATTTTTGTAACAACTAAAAAATCTCTAAAAATAAAAGTTGTTCAAAATCAAAAGTTCTACAACTTTGCTTTTATAACCACCCCCAAATTCGGTCTAGATTTTGAAATGAACTTTTGAATTCGAATAGGGGAAATTTAACAAATTATGCCTTTTCGAATTACTCCAATTTTTTCATAACAACTTTGAAAACTCCAAAAACAAACTTTGTATAACTTGTCAAGCTCTACACTTTTGCTTTTGGGCTCAACCCCAAAATATGCTTAGATTTTGAAATGAGTTTTCAGGGTAGGATTTAAATGCTGAAAATCAGGGTTTTCTCGAAAATTTAAAAATCCAAGCAAACTTTGAACTTGAGTCAAACAATACAATTCAACACATACCACATAAATATAAACTTGTTTTAGTGTATGTATCTCAAAGGTTTCACCAAATGCCAAATTCTTTGCAATGAGTATGATGACATGTCAGGTTTTAGTATTTAAACACCCGGGGTGTTACAATCCTTACCCCTAAAAGAAATCTCGCCCCGAGATTCAAAGCCATAGGGTAAGTAATGGAAAAGGAAATATGTCAGTCCAAAAACATCTAGAACTTGTCCATAAAATAGTTGAGGTCCCTTTACAAAACACAACTTGTACAACCGAGCTCAACTAACATTACTCTATTCTATATTAACGCTAGAAACTCTAGAAACTTTTCTAACAAGTAATCTTCTGATTCCCAAGTAGCTTCCTCTTCTAAATGTTGATTCCATTGTATTTTATAGAACTTGATTGTCCTCCTTCGAGTAACACGATCTTTCTGATCCAAAACTCGGATAGGATATTCGAAATAAGTCAAATCTAGTTCAAGTTCCACTCCTTCAACCTCAACATTCTGCTCGGGAACTCGGAGACACTTCTTCAATTGAGAAACATGGAACACATCATGTACAGCTGCGAGATGTTCTGGTAATTTCAAGCGATATGCCACTTTTCCATACCTCTCCAAAATTTGATATGGTCCAATATATCGAGGTGCCAACTTGCCTTTAACGCCAAAACGGGTAACCCCTTTCATTGGTGATACTTTTAGATATACAAAATCTCCTTTGTTAAATACCAATGGTCTCCGTCTTCTACCCGCATAACTCTTTTGGCAGGACTAAGCTATCTTCAAATTACTTTGTATTTGCTTGACCTTGTCTTCTGTTTCTTTCACAAGGTCAACTCCAAAGAATCTTCTTTCTCTAGGCTCAGACCAACTCAGCGATGTTCTGCACCTACGACCATAGAGTGCTTCAAATGGTGCCATTCTAATGCTTTCCTGATAACTATTATTGTATGAGAACTCAACCAAAGGCAGACATTCATCCCACTTTTTGGAATAGTTAAGAACACAACATCTTAACATATCTTCAAGTACTTGATTGACTCTTTCAGTCTAACCATTAGTTTGGGGATGATAAGCTGTACTGTACAGAAGTTTGGTACCTAATGAAGCATGTAAGTGTTTCCAAAAGCTGGAGACAAACTGTGTACCCCTATCTAACACTATGGTCTTTGGTACTCCATGTAAGCTCATGATTCTTGCTAAATACATCTTGGCATATTGGATCATAGGATATATAGTCTTGACAGGAAGAAAATGTGCTGACTTAGTGAGTCGATCTACAATAACCCATACTAAGTCAAATCCCTTTGATGTCTTGGATAGACCAACAATAAAGTCCATACTTATGTCCTCCCACTTCCAAGATGGAATAGGTAATGGTTGTAATTCACCAGCAGACCTCAAATGTATAGCTTTCACCTTTTGACAAGTATCACACTTTGCTATATATCTAGCAATCTCTATCTTCATTTTGGTCCACCAGAATCTTTACTTCAAGTCATGGTACATCTTGTTGCTTCCTGGATGGATAGATAACCTAGTAGCATGTGCCTCTTCTAGAATTGACTGCCGCAACTCAGGAACCTTTGGTACCACCAGGCGATCCTTGAACCATAACACACCTTCATCATCTATGCTAAAGCATTCCGCTTTTCCATTCTTGACTCTTTCCTTGATATGGGCTATACCTTTGTTTTTCCTTCTGAGCAGCAATAACTTGATCTCGAATAGTGGCTTCAACAATTATATTGGTCAAATTTCCTTGTTGAATTACTTCTACATTCAACTTCTCCATTTCTTGACATAAATTCAAACCCATTGTTCTCATTGTCAGACAATTGCGATAACTTTTGCGACTAAGGGCATCTGCAACCACATTTGCTTTACCAGGGTGATAATGTACTTCCAAGTCATAATCCTTAATCAGTTCTAACCATCTTCTTTGTCGCATGTTCAATTCTGACTGAGTAAAGATATACTTTAAGCTCTTATGGTCTGTATACATATGGCACGTATTACCAAGCAGGTAATGCCGCCAAATCTTCAAAGCATGAACCACAACTGCTAACTCTAGATCATGAGGCGGATAGTGTTCTTCGTGTTGCTTAAGTTGCCTAGATGCATAAGCAATGACTTGGCCTTCTTGCATCAACACACATCCAATACCAATACCTGAAGCATCACAATAAACATCAAATGGCTTCTCGATATTAGGTTGGGCTAATACTGGTGCAGTAGTCAACAATCTCTTCAAGGTCTGGAAAGCCTCTTCACAATCAGATGACCAGACAAACTTGACTTGGTTCTTCAACAACTCAGTTATGGACTTTGATACTTTAGAGAAATCTAGAATAAACCGACGGTAGTACCCTGCCAAACCCAGAAAATTCTGAACTTGATGAACTGTGGTTGGCGGTTTCCAATCAAGCACATCCCTCACTTTGCTAGGATCAACTGCAACTCCTTCAGCTGATAAGACATGTCCAAGAAATTGTACTTCCTTAAGCCAAAAATCACACTTGCGAAACTTGGCATATAGTTGATGTTCTCTCAAACGGGTCAGAACAATTCTGAGATGTTCTGCATGTTCTTTCTTATTCTTGGAATATACTAGAATGTCATCAATAAACACCACTTCAAACTTATCTAGCTTAGGCATGAATACTGAATTCATCAGATACATAAAATGAGCTAGAGCATTTGTCAAACCAAAAGACATTACCAAGTATTCATATAATCCATATCTCGTGGTAAATGCCGTTTTGGGAATATCTTCAGGCTTTATCTTGATTTGGTGATATCCTGACCTCAAATCTATCTTGGAGAAAACTTTGGCTCCAGCCAATTGATCAAAAATCAAATCTATCTGAGGTAAGGGATACTTATTCTTGATGGTCACTTCATTCAACGGACGATAGTCAACACATAACCTCAGAGTCTCATCTTTCTTTTTCACAAAAATTGCCGGACATCCCCAAGGTGATGAACTAGGTTGGATAAACCCCTTCTCAATCAATTCTTGCAACTGAGTCTTCAACTCAGCCAATTCCTTAGGTGGCATCCTATATGCTCTCTGAGAAATCAGAGTGGTTCCAGGTTGCAACTCTATGTTAAACTGTACATCCCTATCAGGTGGTAGACCGAGTAAATCTTCATGAAACACATCTAGAAATTCACACACTACCAGGATATCTTTAATTTCTTTGACAGCAGTTGCACATATCTTGCCCACTGACCTTCCTAAGGTTGGAAGTTGGATGAGAAGTTGAGAAGTACTATCAGGCAAACTTATCCTTAAAGTTCTATTTAGAGCATCTATAACAGCCTTATGCTGATACATCCAATTCATTCCCAAGATTACATCTATATCCTGATCTTTAAGGATAATCATGGTAGTGAGAAAAATATGCCCACCTAGGTTTACGGGTATCTGGTATACTATTTCCTTAGTACACAGACATCCCCCAGGCAACTGTATAAAGAAACTTTCCTTTGTTGCCCTAATTGAAATTTCATGCTTCACGACAAATGTTCTATTGATGAATGAATGCGATGCGCCAGAATAAAAAAGTATAACTGTAGGGTGATTGGCAATAGGAAATATACCCATCATTACTGGTTCCACTTCCGAAATTTCTCTAGCTTGAATATAGAACACCCGTCCTGTCTTCCTCTCATCTTTGCCCTTCTGAGCATTTTGATTGGGGTTCTTGTTTGGTGCCTGGCCCTGTTGTTGATTGGCAGGGGTCTTTTGATAATTTTGATTAGCCTGCCTAGGATATGGACATTCCCTGGAGAAATGACTAGTCCTTCCACAATTGTAACATGGATAGTTGTGACCCTGGGACGTTGGAGCATTGCCACTAGGAGCATTGGTCGACTGTGAACTCGGATAAGTTATAGCAGGACGGACATTTGACTGTTGCCTGGCTTGGGACTATGGCGGATGATAAGGAGGATGATTATGATGTACTAGATGATAAATCACCCTCTGCCTCTTTTGATTTCCCCCAAAGGATCCAGACAGCATACTCTTTTTCTTTTTGAGCTCCTTATGTTGCCGATACTTTGACTCTGAAGCAATTGTAATATTTACTGCCTCATGATAGGTAACATTAGTACAAGTTGTCATCATTGTTTGTAGCTTGGTATTCAGGCCTCTCATAAACCACCTCTTCTTCTTGGCATCAGTATTGACATGTTCAGATGCATATTGGGATAGGTGATTGAATCTTCCCACATACTGCATCACTGTTTGATCCCCTTGCTTCAAAGCAAGGAATTCATCTAGCTTCATAGCCATAACTCCATCAGGGATATAATGGGCTCTGAAGGCAGTATGGAACTCAGCCCAAGTTATAGGAATGCTAGCTGGTTGCATAGCCACTAAGTTTGCCCACCAAGCACTCGCTGCTCCTCTAAGTTGCTGAGCAGCAAACGCAGGTTTCTAATACTCCGTACATGGAATAAGATCAAATTTCTGCTCCATGGTTCTAAGCCAGTCATCAGCCTCCAATGGTTCATCTACCTTGGTGAACACCAGTGGTCTTGTGTCTGTAAAATCAACATATGTAGCCTCCTGTCGGTTATGGTGGCGACCACGATTTCCTTGCATCTGGTTCTGATTACTCTGAGCTATCTCATGAAGCAAACAAGAATTTTTGGCCATCACATTGACAAGTGCGGTTATAGCATCCGTCAGATTTGTTGGAACTGGTGGCAGATCTGGAATACCATCCTCATCTTGTGAAGTTCCAGGAATATATGAACCCCGCATACGATGCATCTGCTCATAACAAACCAAACTTTATTCACAAGCCTTTATTGAATTGCACAAAAGCTTACTCCAGACACATTACATAGGGTTTACTAATATAAACACCAGAACCTGTAAGTGCCAAAACAAAACTACATAACTTAACTATAACTAACTATTATATAACTCTACTCCTTTCCTTGATCACTTCAAACTTTCGGCTTAGTATCCATTCCGGAAATATTATCGCCTTCATTATCACTTTCATCGATCATTACTAATTCTTCAGGGTCTTCTTCTTCTTCCGATTCGTTATCATCGGCAAGGATGACACCAGGATCCATGGCATCAACTTGGGGTTCATGATTTAGATTTAGTAGATTGCTAAGCCTATGAACTTCCTCATGTAGATAGGTATTATGTTCTTCTAAATCTTCTACATAGAATTCTAGCTCATGAGTTCTAGCTCTAGCTACATCTTCCCTATGCCAAGCTTCATTCGTTCCCTCCATCATATGAACTAACATGATTTCGCAATTCCTGTGCGCGGTAGTGAGATACCTCAATTGATCCTGTAATTCTCCTACCTGTATAGCATCCAAAGCCCTATCTCTAGTAGCTTGTGCTAATTCTATAGAAATCCTCTGTATCTCTACCTAGGGATCAGGCCTAGAGCTGCTACTACTAGCACCATCATTCCTAGGGGCAAGTTGGTGACGAGGAACTCCTTTGGGTCCAGTGGACTTATGGGGCGTCATCTTGGTACGAGCCATACTGTAGGAAGCCAATTTAATCCAAGTAAGATCATTTGATCAAAGTCTAAAGAGCAGCTATGATGGATTACATTACTCAGACTAGACTCACTACTCAACTCTAGACTCAGAGGTGAAGGAAGTAACTAGTAAATTAATCATGATGCATGAATCGTTCTTACGAACAAAAACATTAGAGTTTATATACACGTAAACAACATTTGTTTTTATATAGGGCATAGTAAAATTACTACTCCACCACACAAAACCTTTTTAATCAAATAAGGAATGGTGAGAAAGAAATAAGATAAGTCAGAAGCAATTTGGACCAAATTATCAAGTTAAATTTAGTCATCCAAATCATTTTGAAGTTTTTGTAAAACAATACAACAAAAACCTTGCAACGATCGCTCCGATACCATTCTGTGGCAGAACCTCCTAAATTATAGGGCCCACATGCACCTGTCACTGTCCGACGACCTTTGACATCTGTGCATATGTTTCCGATAACTTAAGAAGACTGTCGGGTGTCCTCGGGGAACCCCGAATCATCCACGATTTCCGAGCAGGATCACGTTATAGAGTCATTGTAGTATTATAACATTTATTCAAATATCGACATTAGAGTAAAAACAGCGAAAGTCTTACAATAACATAATTTACAAAATAGTAGTTTCAAACCTCACAACTACGTTCGATGATTATTACAAAACGAAATAGTGGAGTGGCATTATAATATAATACAAAACACACAATGAAATTGCCCTGCCCAAGGGCCACACATTTACTTCTCATCATCATCACAAGGAACAACCGTCATGCAGCACGATCCAAAATAGATTTGCTCATGAGGCTCACCTGCAACAAGGGTCAACGAACCCTGAGTACAAAAGTACTCAACAAGACTTAACCGAAATAAGAACTGATAAACTCAGGAATGCAGGCTCAGGGATTCAAGATATGGCTTTAGCAATAATCAAATTTATTTTGCATAAAAGCTCTTTATAAAAATTCTTTAATTTGACATTTATAACTTCATAAAATCATATACAAAGCTGACATGATCCATATGGAGATCATGAAACTTCATATCCAACACTTTCTCAACCAGCCTCAAGTTCTAGTTATTAATACTACGATGATGAACAGTGAGTTGAGTCTCCATAACCGAGGAGCAACGACGATTCAAACCGATTAAAACCCAGCTGGGAATTCCAAACCACATGACATATGTAGGTCCCCGACCTACATATACCAACCTGCACTCAGATCCTCTAAAACAAGAACGGGTCCACGCCACCCGAGAATACAGCACTCCACCATTCCAGCCTATGGCCACGTGGGTACACGCTATTGCCGCCATCTCTCCACTTCCAGTGTGCGAGTAGCCATTCTCATACTAGAATCACCAAGTTAAGGCTTACCAGAGTATGTGGTTAGTACTACAAAGTCTCACCTCATGCAATTCAACAATGGTACGAACCTTAATTGACACAGACGGAAAGGACCTGCTCACAAGACCTCCATGTCTTGTGGCTCACACACACCGAGTCTGCCCGGTCTAGATTTATTACTCCACATTCCCATATCACATGATAACATAAGTAATCAAGGTTCCATTTAAAACTTGCAGGTGGCAGGTAATCACC
Organism: Miscanthus floridulus; assembly: GCF_019320115.1. Taxonomy (NCBI): domain Eukaryota; kingdom Viridiplantae; phylum Streptophyta; class Magnoliopsida; order Poales; family Poaceae; genus Miscanthus; species Miscanthus floridulus. Next base: position 76,380,209 of record NC_089587.1, read on the forward strand.
CGACTTTCATCGTTCTAAGCATAGCTAAGCAAAACTAGGCATATACGAATTTAAAACTAGTAATATGGTAAATATGGAATAACAAGGTTGGTAATGTACCAATTTGGTTTGTACTTGACTCCTAATCACTCAATGCGATAAAAATAAGCAAAAGCAAAATTAATTTGTAAAATACCAGGTAGGGTTGTATGCATCCGGGGCTTGCCTTCGTTGACAGAAAAGTCCGGTTCCTGCGACGTTTCACAAGTATTCGATCCGACCTCAACAGACGGATTAACCTCCTCCACAACTTGATTAACAACTATGTGTTCACCTTCGTTCACTACACATAGTAATGGTGCCATGTTTAACATGATGCGGAGTACGAAACATGATGCTCGATGATGGATGCAAAAATTAACAATTTGAATACAACTTTCCTTCGCGGTACAGTTACAAGTCAAACTAACCAAATCTTTTTCGTACTACTTACATCAATTGCCAAGGATCATTACCAACTAATGACCTAAGGACATCACTCAATCCAAAATGCAAACAAAACCTAAATCACCAAAGGTTACTATTTGCTTTTATGAATTAATTAATTAATTAAGAATTATGAAATAAATCAACTTGTTCCAATTGACCTCAAAATTTTTGTAAATGTTCATTACATGATAAGTAAGTGACAAAACAAATTTCATAATTTTTGGACAATTAAATCAGTCTAGAAAAATCATGGAAATCCATTTATTAATAAATTGAGCAATTTTTATCACATTCAAAAATTACTGAAAAACAATATTTCATATTTTTCCTAAATACTATACATCATAGAGAGGTCACACAAAAATTTTCATAATTTTTGGAGCTCTAAATAATTCTACACAAAAATAACAAAAGCATACACTATTCAATCATTTCTGAAAAAGGAAAAATTCATTTTCAAATCACTGAGTCACTGACACCTCGATCCCACCTGTCATCCCCTTCCTCCCGCGCTGACTACGGCAATGACGGTGCTGACCGGCGATTTCTCGCCACCGATGAGACCAACGGTGACAGCGAGAGTACCAACACACTCCCCTCATCACCCCGTATCGATTGAGTGTACTATCGAGACTAATTACAGCGGTGCACAAGCTTGCCGACGGCCATGGCAGACACGGTGGCACGGCTGCACCACGCTGGTGAAACAAGGCCGGTAGCGACTAAACAAATAGCCCAGAAAGACTCAGGGGCTCACCCCGATCATGCTGGAGTCGAAGACTGAGCCGGAGGACCAACGGAGAGATGGGTCGACGTTCACCGCAACCACGGCGAAGCAAGCCACGACGGCGGCGATGTTCTAGCTACTGTGGTGGATAAAACGGTCAATCAACCAGGCATGAAGCACCATGGCATCACAAAGAAGGTGAAACAAGGCTTCACAAGGTCAGAGGTTCACCGTAGAGCGCTGGCCACGACGACGCTGCCACGACGGAGATGTTGCCGGCCATGAGGAAGAAGAGCATGGTCAGCAAGTTCCTAGCGAAATCAGTTGACCACAGTTGGCTGGGTGGATGCGCAAGAAAAAGACGGAACTGGAACGACCTTTACCGAGACGGCAACGGCTCTAGGGAGATGATGCGAGCTCACCGGAGCTATGGCGTCGGTGACTAGAAAACAGAGCAAGGGAAAAAGAAGAACAGCGACTGCTCCAGAGCTTTATAGGACGGCCAAGGAAGCAAGGAGAAGCCACGGCGGAGTCTTTCCCACGCTAGCGCGAAGCCAAGGCCACCACACGCGTGCTTGGAACGCCGAAGACGGTCGCCGGCCATGTAGCAAGAGCGGTGAACACTGTTCATCGAATTTACAAAATTGCCATCTAGTTTGAAACTCAAATTACTCCCAAATTTTTGTAACAACTCAAAAATCTCCAAAAATAAAAGTTGTTCAAAATCAAAAGTTCTACAACTTTGCTTTTATAACCACCCCCAAATTCGGTCTAGATTTTGAAATGAACTTTTGAATTCGAATAGGGGAAATTTAACAAATTACGCCTTTTCGAATTACTCCAAATTTTTCATAACAACTTTGAAAACTCCAAAAACAAACTTTGTATAACTTGTCAAGCTCTACACTTTTGCTTTTGGGCTCAACCCCAAAATATGCTTAGATTTTGAAATGAGTTTTCAGGGTAGGATTTAAATGCTGAAAATCAGGGTTTTCTCGAAAATTTAAAAATCCAAGCAAACTTTGAACTTGAGTCAAACAATACAATTCAACACATACCACATAAATATAAACTTGTTTTAGTGTATGCATCTCAAAGTTTTCACCAAATGCCGAATTCTTTGCAATGCGTATGATGACATGTCAGGTTTTAGTATTTAAACACCCGGGGTGTTACACCACGGGGAGAACCATGAAATGGCCACTTGAGCTGATGGGTCAGGGCATTGCGTATGCCTCCCAGATGTCCATCAAGTCCTAGGTGTTGGCAGATTTTGTCATAGAATGCACCGAGGTCCAAATGCCATCGGTGATTGTCGATCTAGAATACTGGACGATGTACTTCGATGGGTCGCTAATGAAGAAGGGCACCGGTGCAGGGCTGGTCTTCGTGTCGCCCCTCGGGGTACGCATGAGGTACATGGTCCATCTCCATTTCCCCTCCTCTAATAATGTGGCTGAATATGTGGCGCTCATCAATGGCCTACGCATTGCCATCGAGTTGGGCATCTGATGCCTCGACGTTCGAGGAGATTCTCGGCTAGTCATTGACCAGGTCATGAAGGAGTCAAGTTGTCACAATGCCAAGATGGCCACATACTACCAAGAAGTCTACTGGTTGGAGGACAAGCTTGATGGCCTCGAGCTTGATCACATCCCAAGGCACCTCAACGAGGTGGCCGACGCGCTTGCGAAAGCAGCATCCGGCCGAGAGCTGATGCCAATAGGTGTATTCGCTAGTGACCAGCACAAGCCCTTAGTTTGCTATGAGGGGTCGAAACAAGGTAGTGACAATCCATCCAATCCAGGCCTAGAGGCTGACCAACCATCGGCTCCATCTAGCCCCAAAGTCATGGAGCTTGAAGAGGACCTAGTGATAGACCCCAACCCTCTGGTCGACTGGAGAATGCTCTACCTTGACTACCTCCTCCGTGACATGCTACCGACAGATAAGATGGAGGCTCAATGGCTCGCACGTCGTGCCACGTCCTTTGTTCTTGTGGAGGGCGAACTCTACAAGCGAAGCCACACCGGGATCCTACAGCGCTGCATCCCCATCGAACAGGGGAAGCATTTGCTGAGTGATATCCACGGTGGGGTCTGTGGTCATCATGCCACACCTAGAACCCTAGTTGAAAATGTGTTCCAATAGGGCTTTCACTGGCCCACCACTATAGCCAACGCCGAGTAGATCATGCGCACCTATGAAGGGTGTCAGTACTACGCTTGGTAGATTCACCTACCAGCCCAAGCACTCTAGATGATCCCTATCACATGGTCATTCATGGTCTAGGGGCTCGATCTGGTCAGACCTCTCAAGAGGGTGCCCGGAGGCTACACCCACTTGCTTGTCACCATAGACAAATTTACAAAGTGGATAGAAGCTCGGCCGATCTCCGCGATCAAGTCCAAACAAGCCATGTTGTTCTTCCTCGACATCATCCATCGCTTTGGAGTCCCAAACTCCATCATCATGGACAACAACACATAGTTCACTAGAAAGAAGTTTCTTCGATTCTATGATAAAAACCACATCCGGGTCGATTGGGCCACCGTCGTGCACCCCCGAACGAACGGGCAGGTCGAGCACGCAAATGGCATGGTCCTACAAGGCGTCAAGCCTAGGATATTCAACTGGTTGAACAAGTTTAGCACACGCTAGGTTGTTGAGCTTCCTTTAGTACTCTAGAGCCTGAGGACAACCCTGAGTCGAGCCATCGGCTACACACCCTTCTTCATGGTCTACGGTTTCGAGGCCATCCTCCCAACTGACTTTGACTATGGAGCGCCAAGGATCAGGGCATACAACAAATAGGGAGCCAAGGCATCCCACAAGGATGCCACGGACTAGCTGGAAGAAGCGTGCAAGGTTGCCCTCCTCCGCTCGGCCAAGTGCCAACAGCTGTTGCGACGGTACCACAGCCGATGAGTGCGGGGTCAAGCCTTCAACATCGGGGACCTAGTCCTCCACCTCATATAGAGCAATAAGGACTACCACAAGCTCTCCCCACCATGGGAGGGACCATATGTAGTTGCGGAGGTGCTCCATCCAGGCGCCTACAAGCTCGAGACCATCGACGGTGAAATCTTCACCAATGCCTAGAACATCGAGCAACTACATCGCTTTTACCCTTAATAAACGCACACTTTCTCTTATTAGTTTTGTTATCCAACTCCCCAATTGTTTAGTGACATCCAACCCTAGCAATGGCAAGGGATCAGACCTCACTCAGGGGCTGATATGAGCATATCCATCTGGCAAACATTTTCGGTGCTTTCCGCCCTTTTTTTACGTTAGGACCTAGGGGCTAGGTTTATGGGAACAAGCACTGAGTATAACTAGTCAGACTATGGGATACCTATGCCCTAGTGGCTACAGTGTCTTTGCTCACTAGTGTAATTAGAATTGGCCCTCCCACACTCTGAGCTTTTATGACCTTAACAACGAAAAGGGTCAGAATGCACTAACTCTTTATGCAAAAAGGGGAGAAGAGCTAAGAGACTGTTTTCCACACCAAAATTCAAGAGCTTGTCCATTTGTCACAAGTTTTCTTTGATTGGCCTATCTGCCTAACTAAATTCTTGCGCTGGATGTCCTCATTCTATATTTCCATAGGAAAAACTTGTCTCAATAGGTAACACGAGTCGATCGAATGGCTTGGCCACTAATGAGAAATGGGTAAGGAGAAGACTGGATCACGCTCATATCTGGTGGAGGTTTTCCAAACCCATCACTCTTACCATCGAGGTAAAACCAGTGCCCAGGTCGATTGAATGACTCCAAGCCACCACTGATAGACAAGCACCCTTACTTACTTTGCGTATTAATTTCGATACCGAGCATCCAACCCTAGCAATGGTAGGGGATTGGACATCGCTCGGGGGCCGGTGGGAGTGTCTATTCACTAGACATTCTCTTTCCCCAACCCCTCCTTACATTTAAAAACAGGAGGCAAGGTGTGCGGGCACAAACTTTGAGTAAACATGGTCGGACCATTAGGACCCTACGCCCTTGCGGCTATGGCGTTTTTGCCCACCAGCACGATCAGAGTCTTTGTCTCTGCACTCCAAACCTTAACCTCCACCTTCTTGGGAAGGGTATGGAGATTCCAAGGTTCAAAGACTGGGTCGCGAAGAGCCCGAGGCAGCCTCATGTCGAACAAAAGCCAGGGGAAAACATAGATGAGCCCTAGCAGCCTTTGCCCATCCCACCTAGAAGCGGACAAGGTCATCTCAACCTTCTCATTCGATCCAAACCTCCAGTCGAGCCATAGAATCCCCATTGAGGGGGAATCTGTTGGAAGGTGGGTTAAGGAGGAACGGAATGCCACTCGAGGGCTTTGCCAACCTCGTCGCAAGCGACGAAACTGGATTCCGTTTGAACATGCTCATTAGCGAGCTCACCGAGCGTGTCACTCGAGTCATCGAGGCAAGTGATGTTAACTCAACCCCTTCGGTTGTGGAAACTATGGATGGGGCAACAGTCACAAAAACAAGCCGACCCTCGACTAAATCCCTGCTACGCTCAGGGGCTCTAGGAAAGTTGGACTTGCGAGGAGACCGAATGCATGGTCATAGAACGATAGCTAAGATCCTAGGGAGGGGGTATGTGGGAATACAAGAGATGCTTTCTCCTACTAAGTTTCGCTATCCTCTCCTTGATTTTCAGTGACATTCGAACCCAGCAACAGCAAAGGGTCAGATCTCACTCAGGGGCTGATAAAGGTATAAGTACACCTTTTCTAAAATAGTCACCATGTCAGACCTCTTCCTCATGCTAAGCCTAGCGGCATGGTTTGTGGAAACGAACAGCTAAGCATCCCTGGTCGGACTACAAAAAGCCTATGCCTCGGTGGCTATGGTGTCTTTGCTCACCAGCACGATCGAAGTTCTCCTCTTACACCTCGGGCCCTACAGTCTTAACGAATGGAAGGGTCAGAATACGTGAACCCCTTTTTTCACATACAAAAGGGGAATATAACAAGTTCAATCAAACAAAATGAAATAACAAAATTGTTTTTGCGATACTTAAGGGTCGACGCTTGTTCATAGATTACAATAATGTTCAACCAACCTATTTGACTAACTAGCCCCTTAGGGAGAGAACTATGTCTTCAACTCTGTCTGCCAGGTCTTGCGCAAGAGGAGCCACCTTTGGTACAACTCAGGAGTAAAAAAAAGAAAAGTCACGGGTCCAGACAGCGCCGCATTCTCAAGGGTGACACTCTGCTAGGAAGTGCAGGACTTTTAAACACTTGACCCCTTGAACTCACACCAATGTCCCCAAGCACATCATTACTAAAGTTATGCATGTCCAATAAATGTGGTTCTAGACTTTTTAGAAAATTTAACAAATTCTAAACAACTTTATTATAAACACCTAAAGCTAATTCTACTATTAAGAAGGCCCCACAGTGCCAACAAGGAAACCCTGTCTGGGTTTGTGCAAAAAGAGCCATAGACATTTAAGCAACTATAACTAAAAATCTACTTAACCAAAAATTATACTATTTAGCTTTTTGGAAAGCTTAAGAAAAGTACTACAACTCATGTACTGTAATCAATTCATGACTCATAACTTAACTGAGCCAATTAATTCAAACATGCAGGCCTATTCAGGGCAATATAGGGCATTTCTTATTTTTATAGATCTTAAACTATCAAGCCTAAAATCTTGAAATTTTTACCATACATCAACCATCACCTGGTTAGCACACCATAAAAATTTCATATTTAGTTGAGCACAACAACTACTTTTATGAAAAAGACAAGACACAACTAGTATTAAAAACCTAACTACATAAATCTATTTTTACAGCAAAATATTTAAACTAAAACATGCCATATTATAGATCTACTGCATATACAATTTCACAAGGATTCCAAAAAGTACTCATTTACTATTTTACAATATTTCTACTAATTACTATGAATTTTCAAACTTGATCATCCAAATCTGCATAAATCAAAGAAAAGACATGTAAATCTTGCATCAGGGACCCTGTAGTTTTCAGAAATTAAACACAAACAAAAAGATCCTTTCTCGCACTATTCAACTGAGTCACTGCTTCTCACTTACGCCCTCCAACTTCTTCTAATTCATGCGTGCAGTCCTTCGCTCTCTCTACATCACAGCAATGGAGCAGAGCTGAGAAGAGGCGCTGGGGAGGTCGGGCTCCGGGCAGCTGACGACCAGAAGTGATGAGGAAGGGGATGGATGACTCTAGCCGTGGCTATCCATGGCCACGCCTGGCTCTAGCCTTGGCCGGCTATAGCCAGCAACCGCTCGACAGTGGTAGGATGCGGCGGCTGACGGGCATGGCCTCGGCGGCGATGCTTTACGGCTTCGCTGGTTGGGGGACGGCGTGAGGAGGCGCTGGAGGGTCATGGAACCAGGTGCTCAGATGGTTGGAGGTGACGAGTAGCAAGGGTGGACGGGGCAGGGCCTTGCCGTGGTAGCCATGGGCACGCCCACCATGGCTCTAGCAGCAGAGCGAAGGAGGAGAATGGAGAGGGTAGGAGGGAGAATGGAGGATGCTCTACTGTCCAAGATGAGGAGAGCGAGGTGAGGTGGCGCTCATGCGACAAGTGAGGCCAGCATAGAGGAGCCACACGACCTGTGGTGCTTGAAGTCGGTTGGCCATGTCCTATTCCAAACTGAATGAACGAATCCAAAAACCACCTAAAAAATACAAGCTGAAACTCTATTTTCTCCCCTTCATATCTCCTAATCCGTATGATGATTGCTTCAACCGATTACTCATTGGTGTAGATCTACATGAGTATACCAATATTTCTTATATGAAGTTGAGGTGGTTTGGCCTGGTTTGAAAGATATACATTCCCAAAGGAGGGTACATGAAAACTGAAAACACGAATTCAGTCATCCCGGACTTAGCCAAATTTCGAGCTCCAAAAACAGCCATGGATTCCAACTTGAGGGCTCGGTTAGACTTGCTTACAAGTTGATCTAGCTCTTGATCTAAAAACAAAGTTTGTTCTACTCCACTCAAAATTCAACTTTTGTTTAGGTTCCACTGCCATGCAAACCTTCTAAGCCACAGTTCAAACCAAGTCAAAATAGCATCACGATAAAGCTTAAATTACCCTTTTTGATCTATTGGAGAATTTTCTGGCCACTTGCTCAGCATGAACCCTTCATAACTTTTGTTCAAGAGTGTAAGTAGAGTTGTTTGAGCAAGGTTACAATGTTTGTTTGTCATTACATGCTCTCATTCACCTAATAAAGTAATTCAGGCAAGGGCATAATTGGTCATTTCATGTGACTTCTTGATTCTAAACTTCACGAAACTTTTACAATCATCCATGTGGGTGGAAATTGGTGTGAGGCACATGAAAGAAGCACCTTCAACATTACTTAGGTATATATCCGAAAAGGGCCAATATGCAAGCAAAGGTGTGTTACCCAAGTTTAAGTTGGAGCTCACTCTTATAGATTTGATCTTGACACCTTCATCACCACTTAACATGCCATGTTTGAGCTCAAACCCATTGCTTAACTGGTGACAAACACCTAGGGTGTTATATCCCTCCCCCTTATAGGAATCTCGCCCCGAGATTCGGTGCGAAAGACTTTTAAAGGGAAGAGAAACATGTCATCCATTTTCCAATATCAGTGATAGCATTAGGCTACTTAACTTCGGAGTATCAGAGAGGCTAATTTGGTCACGACACTTTCTGATACTTGCTCTTCATCGTAAGTTATTGTCTAAAGAATTTTCTTCGTTGGCATCCATGAAGCATTGTTACTTTAGGTGGAATCCAAGATGGCACAATACTTCTTTTTTGGGATACGGAGAGTACTACGAAGCATAAACTAATTACCCATAATCTCTATTTTTCCTAGTGAATATAGCATGGACCATGTGAAATTTGCACTAGACTACAAGTTTCTAAAAACTACTCATTACAATGGTTCCATGTTCATTCACAAAGTTCAAAAAATAGTCCTCTACCAAAGTAGCTTGAGTACAACCTTTCATAAGGAATGAGATTATAGATGGGGTAAGCATCCTTTGTGGCTATGAGAAATCGAGTAACCAATAGACAATGTCAGTGCTGGTCGTGATTGTTCAATCACTCAGATTCCCACCGCTAGAAACTACATAATGTTCCATGTGTGTAGTTCTCTTTCTCTAATGATAACACTGTAATATCTAAGTCCATTGAGTGAGCGATGAATGTAATAGTTGACTCTATTGACTCAACGTTTTTTATGATCATTATTTGGGAGAATCCTTGTATCCAAGTGGCAACAATTATCTGAGTTGAATCTGAGGCACCCTCTTGGGCAAAAACATATGGAAGGTACCCAAGGACAAGTCTGCCTTAGAAATCCTTGCTAAAAAAGGATGATAGCGAGGTTTGGAGGTCAACGAAAGTTGCAAGTATACACCGACTGGAAAAATAGTACACTACTAAGCAGGTTGAGCACAATTTGTCTTCATGGTGCAGTGGCACAGTAAGTTGGGTTGACTTGCACTGTCGCAAAATTAGCTTTGTTGGACTACATTTGACATTGGAGCTTCCTTACTAATGTCAATCAACAACTCAAAAATCAAAGCCTGAAATCTATTGTTTGACACTTTTCAAATTGCTTTTGACTCGTAATGGCACAAATTGACTTGTAGAACACCAGGACTGCTCAAGCATTGTTGATATGAGACGGCAAAAGCAAGCCACAAAGAGGTGCCAGGAGTCTTTTCCAGGGCATCTAAAGTATTAACAATCATCTCATTGCCAACATGACCTGAACTACAAACACAACCTTCTAATATAAGGGGATGATAGTAGTCAGCAGAGAAATCACAGATTTTGTACCTCTCGGTAATCAATCATATCCTACAAACTACTACTCCATTGTGCATAAATTTTGGTAGGCACTTAGATCTAAGATTCCTTTAAGTACTGACCAACATTCAGTTCAAACAAAGAACATTTGACTATCCAAACAAATCATCTACCAAAACTGTTTATTTTGAAATTTGGTGACCGAACTGTCAAAACATCTCTCAAATCCGATGCTTTACCCAACCAATCCTCAAACCAACTTAAGACATTGAGATATCCTAAGCGAGGAATGAGCTTGACAAGTGTTGTGGCAATCCAACCATGTTTGATCCACTAATCACTGGCTTAAAGATAACCGGTTTAGTGCCATAAACTCTTTACATATTTCCATTTCTTCTTTTCCTAGAATTTACACATTGGGAAGTGTGTTCTGCACTCTATAATTCTCTTTATGATAGCGGTAGCTTTCTCACTGAGGGTGGAGCCTAGGGTTTTCCTCATATGCTTCCTAGGGAACAACTTCAACCGTTGATGTAGGCACCAGCTCGACGATACACAAGCATTGAACTAGTGGGATATTCTTGCAGGGCACAATGCATACTTCACGTGGAGTGATAGTCCTACAAAAATAAGGGAACATCTTTGATTATCCTTCTATGCTTCATCCAATAGCGTCCTAAACAAATCCTTTGATAGCACCATATACACGATGATGCTGACCAAAACTAGGGACATGCTTTCCTAGCTCTTCACTTAGATGGTATAGTATCTTGCACTACTCGTGTGATTGTCCAAGATGGAATTGACTTGACGATATAGGGCTTGGAGAAGAAAGTTGTACTGGTATCGCTGACTGGCTTTGCTGTTTCTTCGTCTAACTTTGTTTGGTGAGACATAACCTTCGAAGGTACCAAAGAATCGTTACCTAGCTAGAGATTCATCTTCCTACTGGTAACTAATCAGTTGTCTCTGAACACCAAAAAGGTTCCAAATCTTCACTCTTGACAATAGGAATTGTGGTCGAAGTATAAACAGATGGTCGTCATTAAAGTCAGCAAAAATGGGGTCACACCGAAGAAGGTCGGTTTGTCTACATGACCCTTATGCACCTAAAGATTGAGAACTTGGATAGGAAAGTCATGAGTACCAGGTGACCTATTATAGCACATGACATCCTGGTCCATTTATCATCTATCTGATAACTTGTTCAACTTTAAGTGTGGTGCACCCTTTTGATCCAACGGGAATGACATAAGTTGCTCACTAGATGACCGATGTCATTACAAGGACAGTCACGTAGAGTCACTTGTCTACCATCTCTTGTAGTCTGTTAAGTTCATATCGGTGACCTATTTTTCAAAGGTTATCCTTTGGATGACTCTAGAAGGAAGTCCTATGGTATCTAGTTCAACGTACAGATCTTCTGACACGATAAGGAGAGATAACCAAGAAGAGCTCACATGAAAATAACACATCGGTGTAGTTCTACAATGGATCATGACTAGAAACCTTGATACCAATGCATGCCGAGCAGCACAGCCTTGTGTGTGCACCCATAGGAGGCTTTCAATTTTGTCACGGCACCGTAGATCGCTAATCGTGGCACCATTACTGAACATACATCCCACAAGAATTCTCACGTGGCATAAATTTTGTGGCATAGGAGCAAGCACCATGAAAAGGAAGGATAGCAAACAAAGGTAGTCATAAGGTTAGGAGCCAACAAGGAGGAGATCAGAAGATCAAAACATAACGCAAGAGAACATAGCCTAATTGCCGAAGACAACTGAGCAGGGGACTCTTTCTTAACTTCCACATACGCCTTGTGTCCACCAAGGTAATTACTAGATAAGGATTAACATGAGACTTGGTCTTGCTGAGCAGCAACATGAGATTAAGACTGATAACATCCGGAGACTTGAAAGAGTTGGAGACAAAACAAATGAGATTCAAGGGATAGAGCCAATGCACTGACTAGAGATTCAGTTGATAAAGCAATGACATGATCTGCGAGGAAAATGTTCCAAAGCTAGGGTAGATAGCGATTAGTGTTGCACTAGATCATCAGTAGGAGAAGGAGCAATAAGGTCCAACAAGGATTTTTGAGCAGGGTCCTCCCACATAGGAGCGGGACAACCACGACACATGCAAGCATTCAAGGGAACTAAGCTTGGGCCTAAGGTCAAGCAAAGGCATGGATAAAGGTCTTCATAGTGCAACGTTCAAGGGCTAGCCACCACGTGTACAGGCTCAGGCTCCTAAGAGAGAACTTAATTGGAAACAACAACCATGAGATTATCAAAACTTGGATGCTATTCTAGAATAGCGCTCTTCCACACTCGTATGCTTACCGAGGACAAAAGGGGTGACAACTATGGCACTACCTAGATAACGAGCATCCACACATATATCCTATTCTTAAGCGAGCATTTCGAAACACTCAATCCAATTAGCTTAAGCGACTATTACTAAGCACAAAGCTCGCACCTAACAAGTAGTCACCTACAGCAACACCACTACACATAAACATGCGAACCTAGTGGTAAGGTACTGTTATCTTTTATTTCCTTTGGAAGCAACATACAAGGTAAAGCTAATCACACACTATCTTCAAGCATAGCTATTCAAGCGGCATGGAAGAAGACATTTTGTCTAGCTTCACACAGGGAAGATAGTAACATCATATTGATTACAAGTTACTTAGTACTAGAACAAAGTGAGGGAAGCATATTTATGCATAGGCACAATCATGATGCATGCTCATCCTATTCATCCTCACGAAATTGCCAGCCTAAGGTAGCAATCACGTTCTATGTCGGTGGCATAACACGTACTCTCTTGATATATAGCTAGTCATCAGCTACATTCAATCTACGCATTTGTGGTTAGCGTACCTGTAGGCAAACTCATTGTAGCCCATCCCCACAAGAGATAAATAAGCACACACTGAAAGCAGTAAACTAAGATACTCTCCATATATACATCCCTAGATGTATATACTTTCGTATCCATAGCTACCTGACAGATATACCCACAATTAAGTACCTTCATATATACATGTGTGTAACATGTAAATATTCCAGTAACCACAGCTAACCCTCCCCTAGACCGACAGTTGGATAGTCATGCTCTCACAACTCACACTTACCTGGGCGTAGAGGTAATTGATCCAAACATTACCATTCAAGCGAATGGCATCCATACAATAGCACTCTGTATGGATGATGAAAGTAAAAACCCCCATGTTAGTACTTAGATAGCCACCTAATAGTCCTTAACTGGGCATAAAGGAGGATGTTGCTAGCATAGTTTTGCAAATAAGTTTTGACAAATTTACTTGTAGCTACAGTTTTAGTCAAAATAGGATTTTTAAAACCAAAACTTTGTTTTTAAAACTATATACATGAAGTATTATGCTTAATCTTGCTCTGATGCCAGCTGTGATAGAACCGCCCAATTTATACAAGATCAAGTACGGCTGTCCCCATTTAGCATGTTGACACGCACATACTTTCACTTATATAAACCCGGTAGTCCGCCGAGTGTCACGAAGGACCTCGGTAAATCAACATCACAACCAAGATCGTATGATTAAGCAAATACACATCACATACGCAGGGTTGCAGCAGAAATAATATTACAAATGGGTTCATAAATAATAGTACAAGTTTGGGTTTCAAAACCGATTATTGAAAACAACATAGCTTTCAAATGATTACATTAATATAAGTTCCAAATACATTGCTAGCATAAGTGACATCCTCTGACAAAAGCATATAGATGAGAAGTAAATATAGAATCACCGAGCCCACCAGCGGTTAGCCACCATCTTCAACAGGTCGAGAACTTCACCTACAACATGGTGGGATAAACCCTGAGTACTCGAATGTACTCAGCTAGACTTACCCGTCATAAACCAGAAATAAAATGACACCAAGGAGTATGCAAGGCTTTATAGATAGAGCTAGCTGGATAACCTCTTTGCATAAAAGCTTGAGTAATCCTTAGCATTATTAACCTGTACTAGCAGTGCCTTTTAGCCATTTCCTACCATCTATATTAGCACATGTACTAATCAATCACTTGATTAAGTTGCAAACAATAATAACCATATTAGGTATTTCATGGCTCATTATCATCATCATCATCATTTAACCATATCTTTAAATTTAGTGAATCTACGTTGCCGCTGCTTAGTCAAGTTCTCACTATCCGAGAGAGACGGTGATTCGAATCGATTCCTATCTAGCTGGAGGGGTATTCCTAACACAAACCCTACTTCCCCCATCGGGGTTGCAATCAAGTCACCTTTGGTACAACTCAGGAGTAAAAAAAGAAAAGTCGTGGGTCCGGACAGCGCCGCATTCTCAAGGGTGACACTCTACTAGGAAGTGCAGGACTTTTAAACACCTGACCCCTTGGACTCACGCCAATGTCCCCAAGCACATCCTTACTGCCTCCAGAATGCGCATGACCCCCCCTGGTTCTCGGCCTAAGTCGAACTACTAGGCTTCACGGTCGAAATGACTTATCCGGCCAGCTAAGTGTTAGGCTGTGTTCAACATGACATGAGGACGTACAGTGAATTGGTCCTTAAATGACACAGACAGGGATAGATTCACACCGAAGACCTCCATGCCTTGTTGCTGCACTACCGTCATCCCGTCCGGTCTCTTTTCATTATTAACACATGGTTCTTTTCCACGATAGCAAATATAGCCAACCGTGACCAGAGCTCATCCTACATCTTGCAGGTGATAGGAAATCACCCGACTTCTACCGGTCTAAGCATAGCTAAGCATCATTCGATCCTACACTTAATTAGGATTCATAGGATTTTATCTAGACAAGGTAAGGATATAATGCAACAATTGGTTCCAACTAATTCCTATACTTAATGCATCATCAACAATAAAAAGATACTCAAGATATTTGTAAAAAACATGGGAGATTTAGAATACTCCGGGGCTTGCCTGGGATCCCACACTGAGTCAATGTTAGTTAGACAACACTCGCTAAGTCCTTCCATCTTCAGGATAGGTTCACCATGCACCTTCCTCGGGTTCGGCTCCAACATCCCATCCGGCACGTGATTCATCTAGCGTACCTAATTGAGATAGACGATGCAAGTACATGAATGCGGAGAATGGTAATAAAAGATGCGTCATATAAAAACATTCAAGACAAGCACAAGGCTAAACCACATGACATGAGTACTTAGAGAGCAAACTATTCACATCAAGTCCAACATAGAGATAGCAAGTACATCAAGCATGGCATATTAGTTTACTTAAGTTCTATTCAAATCACTTTAACTTACCAAGTTTAGACAACCTAATATACCATTGCTCATCTTCAGTTAAGGACCTAGCACCTAAACAATCAACAAGAACAATGCTACAAAGCATTCACACAAGCATTCATATTTCAGCCAAACTGGGACTATACAATAGCATAGTAAACTGACCATAACTGGAGATTAAACTGACCATAACTGGAGATTTAAAAATCCAAATGACATGAAACAAGACAATTTGGAAATCTTATGAAATTGCCTAAAATTCATTTTCAGACCTCAAGTCATGGTTCCAACTTTTACCAGGTCGAAATCACTTAACAACAGAAATCTGTCTTCACAAGATAGAGAGCAGCCAAAACTGGATTCAAACTAAGAACAGCCATATCTCCTGAACTACTTGGCCAAATGCCACCAAATTTTAACACAAGATAGTTTAGTAAGTTAACTACAACTTTAGTATTCACCACAACCACAAAAAACATCATTTCCACCACAAAATGATTGCACAAGAAAAACTGCAAATGCAGCCCAACAACAGTGGTACAGAAAACTGATAGGAACTTCAGAGAAGCATAACTGGAGTTGTTGACCTCCAACAATCATGAATCATAACTTTTTGAAAATATTATAAAGTTAACAAAAACTTTCTTATTATCGTCTTAAGATGATTCTACAGATAACAAGGTCAATTAATCCAATGAATGCATCTCTGTCTAAAACATGGATAGAAATTGACATGCCACTTTAAACAGATATAAATGAAGTTATACATGTCCAATAAATGTGGTTCTAGACTTTTTAGAAAGTTTAACAAATTATAAACAACTTTGTTATAAACATATAAAGCTAATTCTACTATTAAGAAGGCCCCACAGTGCCAACAAGAAAACCCTGTCTGGGTTTGGGCAAAAACAGCCACAGACATTTAAGCAACTATAACTAAAAATCTACTTAACCAAAAAATTATGCTATTTAGCTTTTTGGAAAGCTTAAGAAAATTACTACAACTAATGTACTGTAATCAAGTCATTATTCATAACTTAACTAAGCTAATTAATTCAAACATGCAGGCCTATTCAGAATAGGAGCAAGGCAATATAGGGCATTTCTTATTTTTATAGATCTTAAACTATCAAGCCTAAAATCCTGAAATTTTTACCATACATCAATCATCACCTGGTTAGCACACCATAAAAATTTTATATTTATTTGAGCAAAAGAACTATAGTTATGAAAAAGACAAGACACAACTAGTATTAAAAACCTAACTGCATAAATCTATTTTTACAGCAAAATATTTAAACTAAAACATGCCATATTATATATCTACTGCATATACAATTTCACAAGGATTCCAAAAAGTACTCATTTACTATTTTACAATATTTCTACTAATTACTATGAATTTTCAAACTCGATCATCCAAATCTGCATAAATCAAAGAAAAGACATGTAAATCTTGCATCGGGGACCCTGCAGTTTTCAGAAATTAAACACAAATAAAAAGATCCTTTCTGGCACTATTCAACTGAGCCACGGCTTCTCACTTAGGCCCTCCAACTTCTTCTATTTCATGCGTGCAGAACTTCGCTCTCTCTACATCATAGCAATGGAGCAAAGCAGAGAAGAGGCGCCGGGGAGGTCGGGCTCCGGGCAGCTGACGGTCGGAAGTGACGAGGAAGGGGATGGCTGACTCTAGCCATGGCCATGCCTAGCTCTGGCCTTGGCCGGCTATAGCCAGCAGCCGCTCGGCAGCGGCAGGATGTGGCGGCTGACGGGCATGGCCTCGGCGGCGATGCTTTACGGCTTCGCTGGTTGGGGGACGACGCGAGGAGGCGCTGGAGGGGCATGGAACTAGGTGCTCAGATGGTTGGAGGTGACAAGCAGTGAGGGTGGATGGGGCAGGGCCTTGCCATGGTAGCCATGGGCACACCCGCCATGGCTCTGGTAGCAGAGCGGAGGAGGAGAATGGAGAGGGCAGGAGGGAGAATGGAGGATGCTCTGCTGTCTAAGATGAGGAGAGCGAGGTGAGGTGGCGATCATGTGACAAGCGAGGCCAGCATAGAGGAGCCACGTGGCCTACGGTGCCCAAAGTCGGTCGGCCACATCCTGTTCCAAACTAAATGAACGGATCCAAAAACCACCTCAAAAATACAAGCTGAAACTCTATTTTCTCCCCTTCATATCTCCTAATCCATATGATGATTGCTTCAACCTGGTGTAGATCTACATGAGTATACCAATATTTCTTATATGAAGTTGAGCTGGTTCGGCCTGGTTTGAAAGATATACATTCCCAAAGGAGGGTACATGAAAACTGAAAACACGAATTCAGTCATCCCAGACTTAGCCAAATTTCAAGCTCCAAAACAGCCATGGATTCCAATTTGAGGGCTCGGTTAGACTTGCTTACAAGTTGATCTAGCTCTTGGTCTAAAAACAAAGTTTGTTCTACTCCACTCAAAATTCAACTTTTGTGTAGGTTCCACTACCATGCAAACCTTCTAAGCCATAGTTCAAACCAAGTCAAAATAGCATCACGATAAAGCTTAAATTACCCTTTTTGATCTATTGGAGAATTTTCTAGCCACTTGCTCAACATGAACCCTTCATAACTTTTGTTCAAGAGTGTAAGTAGAGTTGTTTGAGCAAGGTTACATTGTTTGTTTGTCATTACATGCTCTCATTCACCTAATAAAGTAATTTAGGCAAGGGCATAATTGGTCATTTCATGTGACTTCTTGATTCCAAACTTCATGAAACTTTTACAATCATCCATGTGGGTGGAAATTAGTGTGAGGCACATGAAAGAAGCACCTTCAACATTACTTAGGTATATATCTGAAAAGGGCCAATATGCAAGCAAAGGTGTGTTGCCCAAGTTTAAGTTGGGGCTCACTCTTATAGATTTGATCTTGACACCTTCATCACCACTTAACATGCCATGTTTGAGCTCAAACCCATTGCTTTACTGGTGACAAACACCTAGGGTGTTACATCAACCACATCCCAAAGAGCCAAAAGAGCTAGTCGGAGAAACCAAGCAGTGCTAACATGGAGCAAGTGAAGGAGCTCCTTGGCTTAATAAAGGGCATGAAAACCAACGGTGGACTGGTGGCGGCGAGCTTCATAGTATGTTGCATCTAGCCCTACAAGGAGAGGGCCCATGTAGCCTTTGAGTTCAAGGGGAGGCCGACGGTACCTAGGAGAGGACAAAGATGCTATCAAGGGATGTTGTGCAGGAGTGGGCTGCTGAGCTATTTGCTCCACTTGCCTCCTTCAACTTGCCAGGGCAGATGAGATGCTTTCACTACCAGAATTTGCCTCCTTAGGTAAATATCTCAATTGTGTGTTCCTGATGCTTTTTATCTTTTGTCATTGCCAAGCAGTGGACTGATTCACTTATACGAAGATCCATTTGTAGGAAAGAGCGGTGTACTTCTCAGGCATGTCGAGGGGTGATTAGCCATAGGAAGTAGATGCCTGGCCACCTATGCAGCCTGAGGAGGGAGCCATCAGCATTTCGTCAGAGAGCCTATCCCCAATATTGGAGAAAGTTTAGGGGAAGAGGGCAGCGGTAGACGAGCTGGCCTAGAAGAAGTGAAAGATGGCGGGAGCCGCTCTCCTCAAACTAGGCGGCATCTCGCTTGGCTGTGACCAGACCACTCGGACATGGAGTACCATGATGTCTGAGTGGTAGGATGACGACAAAGTTCTAGTGGCTCCTACACTAAGCACGAAGGCGCCTCCGCGCAGCACGTGCGCAGAGGAACAATCAAATTGAAAGGAGGGAGTCCCCAAATAGTAGGCGATGGGAGTCCCCGAGCAACAAGCGAAGGGAGTCCCCGAGCAGTAGTCCAGGGGAGTTCCGGAGTGGCAGGTGGAGGGAGTCCCCGAGTAGTAGGTGAGAGGAGTCTCGGAGTGACGGGTAGAGGAGAGGTGGACGGCGGAGACCACGATACCTCCACCCCAAGACATAGGAATCAACCCCAAGGCCATGGCTGGGGGCTCAGGTAAGCAGCGCTAGTTTAGAAAAATCTACCAGAAAGCCGCTACATAAGTACCCTTCTCTTGGAGTTATTTGGTTGTCATATCCTTATCCTTTCTTTTTGACGATTGGCGAACTAATCTGACGCAACGCAAGGTGTGCGGAGGATCTGACCTTTCCCGTCCAGACTAACAAGCAACTGAAGACTAGTCCTGGGGTAGAGGAGATGCTGGTAGACCCCATCCTGAAGTCCCCTGGTGCTCAGCTGCCTATCGAGGAGTGAACCGCCGCTGCTGGTGGACTTGGCAGCGGTGAACAGTTGGCACCGACAGTGAACGGGTTGGCGACGATGCCCGGGGCAACGGTAGAAACCGCTGAGTCTTCAGCGGTGAATGCAGGAGATACCGATACCGTGCCTGAGTCTAGGGTGGTGCCCAAGGAGCAAACGATGCCCCCTGAGGCATCGTAGGGCGTGGTCAGACCTGCTGTCCGGCCACAGAGCCCCCTAGTGGTGCCTCTAGCCATGGCGGAGGAGGACAAGGTGGAAGAGATCAAACATGAGGAATCTTGACCCCAAGCTATCCTAATCCTCTATAGACACGGTGATTAGGTGGTGGTTGTTGAGGAGGAGGACACCACCATGGAGCTAAGGATGCCCTTGTTAGAGTGATGAAACAAATCAAGGTTAGTACTGCATCTATAATGTTCATCTTTGTTGTTGGAGATTGTTCTTCTTCATAATCTTGGCATTTTTGTTGGGGATAACTCGGGCTACTGAGCAGCGGTTCCAGCTAATAAAGAGGATGGAGCCCCTTGCTGAGGAGAATGAAAAACTCAAGAAGGCGATGAACCTTATGTAGAGAAACATCTAGAGGTCCTAGCACGAGCGAGACCTTGCTGAGTCCAACGCGCGGGCCCTAGAATACCAGAAGGGAGTCCTATCCGAGCAACTGGCTGCTGCGTCCGAGCAGCTACAGGGCAAGTCTGAGAAGCTGGCCACTATTTCTGAGCAGCTGGCGATTACTTCCACGCAACTAGAGCAGAAGTCTGAGCAGCTCAGAAGCATCTTCGAGCAGAGAGCAGATATGGCGTATCGGCAAATGTGTTTTGCATTATTGAAGAACCATATTGTGGCTAATGATTGTTGTGCTTGTAGAGCAAGATGCGGAGCTCAGCCAACTATGCCAAAATGTTGAGCAACTCCAAGAGGAGAAGGCGACGGAGTCAGGATGAGTAGACAAATTGGTCGAGGAGCTGAAGGGTGTGTACTTCCTAGTTGAAGTTACTGTTGAAGTAGTTTCCTTGCTTGATGGAACTTTGTAATGCTTGCAGACTACCGTCAGAGGGTCAAGGCATAGTTTGATGTGCTGGTGCAGGAGGCCAGGACCTAGTTCGATGCCATAGTCGCCGAAGTCAAACCAGTGCTCGACTGTGTCGACCTAGAGGTGGCTCCTCAGCCCAACGGCAGGCCGCCGCATTTGGACACCATCATTGAGAGGTGCAAGGCGGCGTGGGAGAACTTCAATAGCTTCAACCATGATGCCATTATTACCGTCGTTACTCATGCCCTTGCGGTGGTCTGGTCCCACTATCTAGCCATTGACCTTCAGGCAATAGGGGCCGAATTCACCGAAGGGATGGGTGAGGCGGAGCACCAGCAGCTGGAGGATGAGGTGGAGGATGCGGCGAAGAAGCTAGCCGGTGATATCGACTTGTTCGGCGAGATGGACGGCGATGGCGAAGCTCGGTGATCTGCTCGAAGAGTATGCTGTAATAACTAAATAGAGTAGTTAAAAACGCGCAAGTTCATAGACAGACATTTATGTGTACGTATAAATGTTGGCATGTGCATGTTTATGCAGTTTGTAGTGTTGCGGTGAAAAAATCATTGTAGTATTAACCCTAACACAATTATATGCAATATAAGTAGCATCCGAGCAGTTAGTTCGTTACTAAAATCTTTGGCCTTAGCTAGCCCATAGTCCATAACGTCGAGCACGGAGCCTGTGCACGTGTAGGAGGAAGAGACATGACCAAGGAACCATAGCCAACCACCCTTAACGCAGAGCACGGAGCCCATAGCACGTTTAGGGAGAGATTAGAGACTGGGTTTTCTCCATCAAGAACAGAGCGAAACGTGTGCTGCTCGGCGGTTGGTGAAATAACTTGGAAATAAATGTAATATAAGTGGCATCCAAGCAGTTAGTTCTTCACTAAGCTCTCGGCCTTAGCTAACCCATAGTCCATAACGTCAAGCACGGAGCCTGTGCACGTGTAGGAGGAATAGGCGTGACCAAGGAGCCATAGCTGACCACCCATAACACAGAGCGCAGAGCCCATAGCACGTGTAGGGAGAGATCGGAGACTGGGCCTTCTCCATAGAGAATAGAACATAATGTGTGCTGCTCGATGGTCGACGAAACATTTTGGAGATATGGAGAAATGAGGCGGAGTATTTATGGCGGTTACATGTTGGAGATATGGAGAAACATGGTGGAGCATTTATTGCGATCACATGTTGGAGAATGGAGAAATGTGGCAGAGCAGTTATGGCGATCTCGTATTGGAGTTCGTTAAGGAGTAGCTTAGAGCTCGGCGACCATAAGTGGAGATTAAATCATAATGGAGAAATAATGGAGACCAATTATGGTGACCAAAACTTTATTCATCATAGAGTGGAGAATACATATCTAGAGTGTTTCAAGGATAGAAACGTATAAGGTGCTCGATGTGCCATGAGTTGGGGATATCGATTCCGTCCAAGTCACATAGCTGATAAGACCCAAGTCGGGTAACCTCTTTGATGATGTAAGGTCCTTCCTAGGGGGAGGAGAGCTTGTGCATCCCTTTGGTTTTTTGCTTTCTACGAAGAACAAGGTCGCCGACAGCAAATGAATGACCTTTGATGTTGTGATTGTAGTATCACCGCAAGCCTTCTAGGTATTTGGCTATGTGGATGTAGGTGATTAGGCGTTCCTCCTTGGCCCTGTTGACATCCTCTGTTCGAATAGCTATGGCTTGCTCTTCATCATAATTTTCCACCCTAGGTGCTCGGAAAGCAATGTCCACTGGTAGTATGGCTTCTGAGCCATAGACCAAGCAATATGGAGACACACCAGTGCTATGACTAGCTTGAGTACGTAGTCCCCAGACCATAGCTAGTAGCTCTTTGAGCCATCTGCCTAGATGCTTTTCTTCTTTCTGATATAGCCTCTTTTTGAGGGCATCAAGGATCATGTCATTCGCCCAATCGACCAGGCCATTGGCTCTAGGATGGGCAACGGAGACGTATTTGATGGAGATGCATCGATCTTCATAGAAGTCCAAAAAATGATGGCCAGTAAGCGTAGTTCCGAGGTCGGTGATAATGCTGTTTGGGAGACCAAATCTGTGGATGATATCTTTGAAGAGCTCGACTGCTTTCTTTGCAGTAGCCAAGATGAGCGGTTTATATTCGATCCACTTGGAGAACTTGTTGATGGCAATGTATACGTACCAGAAACCACTTGGCACTGGCTTGAAAGGCCCGATCATATCCAGTCCCCAGCATGCGAAGGGCCAGGAAGCTAGGATGGTATGTAGTTCTTTGTGTCGGTGCGTGTATTTGCTTGGCAAAAAATTGACATCCTTCACAACATCGAACGAGGTCTTCTACGTTGGAGATGGCTGTGGGCCAGTAAAAACCAGCTCAAAAAGCTTTGCCGACTAGGTTTCTCGAGGCTATGTGGTTGCTATAGGAACCAGAGTGAATTTCAAGAAGTAGTTTTACTCCCTCTTCATGGGTGATGCATTTTTGTAGTATCCCTTCCTTAGCACTTTTCCTCATCAAATTGTCATCCACCAGCATGTAATGCTTGCTTTGACCAATTAGGCATTCGGTTTTAGTCTTGTTGGTGGGAACTTCAGTGCTGGTGAGGTACTTGATGAACTATTCCCTCCAATCGTCGGCCGACGAAGGTACTGTAAGTACCAGCTGCTCAGCAGGGGGAACTTCTTGAACTTCCTTCTCTTCCTTAATGGATGGCTCCAAAAGATCTTGAATGAAGACCCCCAGCGGAATCATGGCGCGAGAGGAGCCTAATTTGGATAGGTGGTCGATGAGTTGATTTTGATCTCCTACCACATGGTGGTACTCGACACCATAGAATTTCCCTTCAAGCTTCCTAATTTCGTTGCAATATGCATCCATCTTGTCACTAGAGCAGGACCAGTCTTTGTTGAGCTAGTTGATGACCAATGTGGAGTCCCCATATACCATGAGGCATTTAATGCCGAGTTCAATGGCTATACGGAGTCCATGGAGACACACTTCGTATTCAGCGGTGTTGTTGGAGGTTGGAAAATATATTTGGAGAACATATCGAAGCTTATCCTTGGTCGGTGTGATGAACAGAATGCCCGCACTAGCACCATTGATGTTGAGAGCGCCATCAAAGTACATCACCCAGTGCTCAGGGCAAGTAGCGGCGATGTGCTCTTGAATCTTGGTCGACTTAGCGACGAAATCAGTGAGCACCTGAGACTTGATGGTAGGCCTGCTTCTGAATTTGATGGAGTAAGTGATGAGCTCGATAGGCCACCTGATGATGTGGTCGTTGGCCTCTTTGTTGTGGAGAATGTCCCCCAGAGGGAACTCAATGACCACGGCAATCTTGTAATACTTGAAGTAATGGCAGAGCTTGAGTGACATGATTAGAATGGCATATAGCAGCTTTTGGACCTGAGGATAATGAGTTTTGGGCTCATTAAGGACCTCGCTGATGAGTTTTGCGGTTGAACTTGGAGCGAAGCTTACGGTGATGGAGTCCTCGGATGAAGGCGGTGATGACCTCAGCTTCCATGATGTTGGGAATAGAATTCCTCATCCTAGAAAAGTGTATGATGTAGCTACGAAGGAGCTCAGACGACTTTTGGTAGATGCGATTGAGATCAGGCTTGGTGCTCGGCTGAGTACATGTAGCTATATAATTGTCGGTGAAGACTTTTTTTAGCTCTTCCCAAGCTACGATGGAGTCCGAGGCAAGGCTTGTGAACCAGTTCATGGCGGTTGGCATGAGCATGACGGGAAGATAGTTCACCATGACACTAGTGTCTCCTCTGGTGGCACGGACAGCAATGGTGTAAGCCTGTAGCCATTGTGTCAGGTTCATCCTTCCCTCATAGGGCTCAACCCTAGTGATTTTAAAACCATGGGGCCACTAAAGTGTTTGGAGCGCCCTCGTGAATGCTAGGGGCCCTTTGGGATTGTCGGCGCCATTGTCTGCAGTGTTGCTGGCATTGAGCAGCTTGAGAGCTGAGTCCAAGTTACCATACTCTTGCTTGTACTCCTGGCAGCAGCGTACTTCTTCTTCATGGTGACCGAAGAGGCGTTCATCAATACGTCATTGCGCATCTCAGAGATTGTTGAGGTGCACTCGGACATCCTGGTCGACCTCTTGGTCATGTTGGCGGTGATGTTCAATGCGGTTGCCCCTAGCTCTGCCCTAGAGGGGTTGCCTATCATCGCGGTGCTAGTCAGTGAAGCGACTTGGGCGGCGATCAGATCTTGGCGTAGCTGATCGACGAATCGAGCTTGTGGAGTATGAAGGTCTCTAATCCTAGCGGATCTCATTGACCTAGCAGTGCGCCGCTTTAAGCATGGTGGCGACCTTGGCAACCTCTGGTGTCTACAGGAGCCCAGCGAGCTCATTGGCGACCATGGCTAGGATAGCGCTTGGGGTCTTGTAGACATCATGGCCGTCAACATGAACAAACTCATCATCGAGGTTGCGTTGGAGTTGGCGTGGCCTTCCTTGCGAGTCAAGCTGTTGCTCGGCCATCACAAGGGCAGCCTCGTTTGCTCGGCACTGCGTACGGTTGACATTGTGGTTCTTGTGAGCGACGCATTCCTCCTCAGTTTCGCCATTCCGAGGGGGGCTGTCAACGCTGACGTTGAAGATTACACCGCTACAGAAAGGAGGGAGAGGAAGTAGTTCAGTGGTGGTTTCAGCAACGGTCTTCATAGAACCCTAGGACTCGAAGTCTGGATTCTCCTCCAGGATGGTTTGGAGGGATGCTCTAGGTGTCGGCCGACGTGCAGCTTGTAGACGGCCAGCAGAGGCTGGTCGGCAATCTGTTCAGTGAGAGAATGGACATCTCCAACCTGGTCGGTGAATTTGCCCCTTAGGGCATCTTGATAAGTGGCGGCGACGTTGGTGAACCCAAAGGGTAAGGCCGCAACCCCTAGAGTTTCCTAAGCAACCACCAATAGATGTAGATCGGAGGGTGGTCGGTGCTGAACCAGAGTGTCGAGAGCTGATTCAACGATGGAGATGCAATTGGCGAGCTTCAGACCAACCTGATCGATGGATGCAATTAGATCATCATTGTTGATCTGCCTCCTCTAGTAGCGAGGAAGCGGGTGGTGAGTTGTCGATGAAGATGACCTCGGAGGTGGTTTTGAGATCAGATCTATAGTCATAGGTGTTGGGGTGATGGGCATAGAATCGATCTGCACTAGCTCGATGAGCTCTCTGACTCCGTCAGCATTGATGATCCACGAGATCGATCCGACCATAAAGATCTAGTAGGGCTGTGGGAGGGATGAAGAGCCTATAGAACATACCAGCTTATTCGATATAGAAATAGTATGTAGACCCCTACCTGGCGCGCCAACTGTCGATAGAATATCATTGGCAGTCCTCTAAGGGGTATCCCATGAAGGTAGATTGATCGGCAGAGAGGCGTGTAATCAACAACAAGAAGGCAATAGAGACACACGAGTTAGACAGGTTCAGGTCGTTAGTATGATGTAATACCCTACTCCTATGGTCTGTTGGATTATATTGGCTATCGTATGATATTGTGTGAGTTTGGAGGGGGGGTCCCTACCTGCCTTACATAGTTCGGGGGGCAGGGTTACAAGTCGGTTAGATCTTAGAGATAACTGGATAGTAATAACAGATTATAGGAATCATGGGATCATACGTATCCTAACAGATCTCGTAGTATCTTTAGGATATCTTCTCGGTGTCTTGTGGGAGGCACCAAATAGAGTCGTGCCTCATAAGGCTTCGTCTTATGGGCTAGGCCACCCCTGGGGGTGCAACCCATGTGGTCTACCATGGGTATCTAGGGTCATACCCCCCACAAGCTCCTTCTCCTTCAGGAAGTGGATGGCGGTGAGATGGGCCTAGATCCTCTTCTTGTCCTTCTCTAGGACACCCCACTTTCTCTAGGAATCTAGGGCCTCTTTGATTAAGCGCTCGGTAAACTCTGGCAAGGGGGCGGCAACATCATTCTTGAGATAGAACCAATGCGAATGCCACCCCTTGTTGGAGGTCGACAGCTGCATTGCCGGGTAGTCGCCGACCTGGTTATTTTGAAGATGGATGCCGACGCATCCCATTGGCATATTCAGCTCCTGCCTCTTCTCCCTCTTCTTCTGGAGGGTGACGATGAAGAAGTGCTGCTACAGATCAAAGTGGGGGCTGATCCCTAGGAATCCCTCACATAGGGCGACGAACACCGCCATGTATTGGATCCCATTGGGGTTGAGGTGCTGTAGCTCTATCTTGTAATAGAACAGCAATCCTCGAAGGAATCTGTGGGCAGGGGTGGCAAGCCCAAGCTCATGGAAGTGCGCGAATGAGACAACATAGCCATCAAGCGGCGATAGAACATCCTCCTCACCGGGCTGCCACCACTCCTCGGTGGTGGTCCACACGCAGAGAAGACTGCGGCGGACAAGGCCCTCCAAGCGCTGGAGGGTGATTTTAGAGTGGCACCACAGCTCCATTAGAAGATGTGGGTGGGTGGATGCAAACTTGACGATGGATGAGACACGGATGTAGGGAGCTTAAGTGATTGGCAGTGGAGGTGGCAGATGTGAAGGCAAAGTATGAAACCCTAGGGGTGAACCTTTTGGTTTTATAGGGGCAACGGAAGCGAGGAAACCAACCGTCCGCCTAGATCTCCACACTCCCATGGTCTACCACAACGTCATGATGCAGGATACGCACACACAATCCCTATCATTTTCTTTGGGAAACTCACCGGACATTTCACCTCCCTGGGCGGACCGAGACTCATTACGAGTAAGAGGAGTATGGATCAAAAGCGCATCTATGGCCCATTTGGGCCTAGAAGTCCGATGGTTGGTTGATCAATGGGTCCGACAGCCGCTCCAAACACCCCTACAACAAAGGGTGGAAAGAGCTAGGCCCCACAAGTGGCCAACGCCTAGGCACATGAGCACCAAGGGCATCTTAGTCCATGATTAAGTCTCAGTTAGGCTTTCCCTGATCGGATCTCCATGAACGGGATACCAGGACCCCAATCAAACTATCTAGCTAAATAACCACCAAATTCATGACCATACCCGCGAAGGGTCCGACCTCAGTGAAGAGGAAATCACCATCTTCAGGGAATGCCATGGGCAACAATAGAGGGCTAGGGCTCTTAGAATCCTCTCTTTCGAAAAACCCTCCAAAGGAGTATCCTACTCCTCCATAGGCTCGAGGGCTACACCCACCAGGTGCGCTCGCGTGCACCCACTGGCAAGTCAAAAAATCCCCTAGGCAATTATACTCGAATCACCTAGGGGCACGGGGGTGACTGTCCGAGACCAATATTAGGGTACCCGAAGAGGAACAGCTGATGACCATCAACATTGATTCATCTGCGTGATCAAGAGCACGACTACACCGCTTGCTGGGTCACTTCTCGTCTGTCCATCGGGACCATGGGCCCTGCCTTGTCTGACCCTCGAGGGTTGGCTCCGCCTTGATGGGTGCTGTGGCCGTAGGCCCCGTCTTGCCCAACCCCCTAGGGTTGACTCCACCTCAGGCTGACTCCCAAGGACTGGCTCCGACTCGCCCGACGTCTGAGGGCTGGCTCCACCTCACCCGATGTCTGGGGGCTAGCTCCACCTCACCCTACGTCTGAGGGCAGACTCTATCTCGCCTGACCCTCGAGGGCTAGCTTAGCTTCATTCAATGTCTGAGGGCTTGCTTCGCCTTGCCTAATGTCTAGGGGCTAGCTCAGCCTCACCCGACATCTGAGGGTAGACTCCACCTCGCCTGATGTCCAAAGGCTGGCTCCACCTCGCCCGACGTCTAAGGGCTAGCTCCATCTCACCCAACGTTCGAGGGTTGGCTCTACCTAGCCCAATGTCTAAGGGCTAGCTCCACCTCGCCCAATGTCCGAGGGCTAGCTCTGCCTTGCTCGATGTTTGAGGGCTGGCTCCTCCTTGCCTGATGTCTGAGGGTTGGCTCCACCCCACCCAACATCTGTGCGCTGCTCCTTCATAACAACGTGCATAGATAAGACAGGGCACTCAAGTCAATCACAATACCAAGGACCATACCCTGCACACCTGTAGGAAAGTACCATCAGGATATGACCAGAAGGGCGCTTTGAGACCTTCTAGGCATGTTAGAGTCTAAACAATGTTGTAGACGTTGACATTTTATCTTACAGTGTTGTGGGCGCTGCCATTTGCCCTCGGGCATGAATCCTAATAGAAGCACACGACAACCACTATGGTCCAAGAGGAAGCTCACATCACCTATAGTAACGGACATGCAGTCATTATGCCATCTGCTCCCTTTAGGGACACAGATCAGCACCCTGGTCCACCACGCTGCCCGCCAGGGTGGGATGGGACGTGATAACTTGCTGACAATACCAGGACATGGCATCATCTATGGATAGACACCCAGCATGGCCCTATCAGGATTAGCGGACATGCACCTAGCATGGAGCTATCCCTGGCACTGCCTGCCATGTCAGTGGGGCTCGCACAGAGGAAAAGAAAGACCCGACATCTTTGAAGGACCTCCTTTGCCTCTAGTTTTTCTTCTTTGTCCCATTTGTAATCCCTACTCCCCCTTGGCCTATAAAAGGGAAAGCAGGGCACCCCACCAAAGGGATCGATTCAACACACCATGCATCACATCACACATAGCTGAGCCGTGACCAAGCTCTCAGCACCCATTCGACCTTTCCATCAAAGACTTAGGACCTTTTCCTCTCTCGCCAGTTTATAATCCCTACTACAAACTTTTTAGTGCTAATAATACGAGCAAAAACCACAAACTGGACATAGGGACATTCTGCCCGAACCAGTATAAACCTTATATCTTTTTAGCACACCATCCAGGTCAGACGTGCAATAACACAAATTTACTCATTGGTGTTTACTCGAAACACCAACATTGAGCGAGGCGGAGCCAGTCCCCAATCATCGGCTAAGGCGAAGCCTACCCTTGGGGGTTAGCCAAAGCAGAGCCAATCCTCAGGGGTTGGATGAGGTGGAGCCAACCTTTGGGAGTTAGCCAAAGCAGGGCAAACCCTCGGGGTCGGACGAGGTGGAGCCCAGCAAGGGGTGTGGCCTTGGTGGTCCTAGAAATCTCCTATGAGATTTTTTTTGACTTGCCAGCGGGTGTGCATGAGTGCACCTAGTGGGTGTAGCCCCTGAGCCCCTAGGCAATTCAGGTAGAATGGCCTGGGGGATTTTTTGACTTGCCAACATTCTGAGCCATCATTTCCAAGAGCGTAGACCCAAGCGTCGGGCACCAACCAAAACATCAGGCATGGCTGGGGGGTCGGGCGTGATGGAGCGCGGACCCAAGTGCCAGATGTGGCCAAGGGGTTGGTCTAGTTTCGTGCATTACCCCATCCATGGTTTCCACAACTGGAGGGGCTGAGCTAATATCGCTTGCCTCAATGGCTCAAGTGACGTGCTCGGGGAGCTCTCTAATGGGTATGTCCTAGTGGAATCTGGGTCCGTCATTCATAATAGGGTCAGCATAGCCCTCATGTGGCATTCCACTGCTCCTTAACCTGCCTCCCAGCAAATGCCTAAGCCATTCTATAGACCGACTTAGGTGGCTCACTTGCCTCCCTCGATGGAGATTCTGTAGGCATGGCTCGAGATTAGGATCGAACAAGAAGGTTGAGATGACCCTGTCTACTTCTAAGCAGATTAGGCGAGGGCCACTGGGGCTCATCTGCATTTTCTCCCATGGCTCTGTATGACATGAGGTGGCCTCGAGCCCTTCACGGGCCAGCCTTCGAACCCCGGTCAGTCATCGCTCATGTCGAATAAGGCGACTACCGCTTCATGACGCAACACAAAGCATTGCGATGCATAAATTGCATATGCAATGCTTTGGATGTATGGGATGAATGAATGATTGCATGGATGAATGTGTGAATGCATGTATGAGGAAGGCTGAATGATTGATTATGTAATAGAAAATAAAATAAAGTATAAGGTTTGGTAAAGATACCTTGATGACTCGAGTGGCGGGTTTGAGGAGCTCTTATCAGATATGTCCGAATGGGATCCATGTCCATCATTCGGGACAAAGTCAGTGCAGGCCACATGGGGCATCCCACTGCTCCTTATCTGTCTCTTGACAGTCACCTGTGCCATCAGACCGACTCAGGTAGCCCGTTGGTCTTTCTTCAATAGAGATCCTATTGGTGGGCCCTTCCAAACCCTACCTAGGAAGGTGGAGGGTCATTTGCATGCGGTTGCGCCTTGTTTCCTACACCTGGGTTGTGGTAGTGGTGGGCCCTACCCAGGCCATGTCATGTTTTAATTGAGCGATGTTTTGTTGGGTAGGGCGCATCCCATCAGTTAGGATGCATCCCACCACATGCCTATGCGCATTAAATAGGGGAAGGGAGAGGGTTTTCATCCCATTCCTTTGCCTTTCTCCAATTGCTGCCTCTCCTCCTTCTTCCTTTTCACCAAGCCCATTTGTGCATCGTGGCGGTTTCTAGGGGAGAGAGGGTAAAGCGATGGAGAGGGGAACTCATAGATTTGTTCGTGAATCCATGGCATGATGTTGAACTAGAAACCATCCAACATAGACAAGGAGGTGCTGGTCGCCTTCATTGAGAAGGGGCTGCTCCCACTGAAGGAGGTGGCACATTGGAGGGCTCCTATGCTAGGGGAAGCTGTTCTACGACCATGGGCTAACAAGGTTGTCTCCTTCCTCACCTTCCACGAGCACGGGGTTGGATATCCCACGCACTGGTTCTTGTGCGAGCTCCTCAACGAGTGGGGCCTAGAGCTGCAGCACCTCAATCCGACTGGGGTGCTGCACGTTGCTGGTTTCATCACTATTTGTGAGGCCTTTCTCGAGATGGAGCTGCACGTGGATCTCTTCCGGTGGATCTTCACCGGGCGAGCCTTGTCTAAGGGGAAGCTACCTAGAACCACGCCAGTTGGGGGCTTTGCCTTATAGAAGAAGCCAAGGCCATCGGGCTCCTACCCCGCGTACTCCCCCTATGACTCCAATCAGGGTGGCATGGCGAGTGGTTCTACATCAAGAACCCAATAGAGGTGCCTTTCCTGCTGTTCACCAGAAGAAGGCTAGAGAGGTGGGAGAGTTGGTCGTGGGGTCCCTCTAATCTGTAGAACAAGCTGGAGGTCATAGAGGCAGAGCTTCAGAAGCTGGTGCAGCACAGCCTTTAATGGGAATGGGGATCCTGATCTTCCATCAGGTACAAGTAACTATTGTTGTGGCAGAGAATGACACATCGATCCGGCTTCAGATTGAAAGATCGAACCATGCAATTTTAGCACCACAACTCCTGTGGTTATCAACCGAGACGCAGATCCGGTTGACCTCACCAAGAAAGCTAATCCCTACCTATACAATGAAGAACACAAGAAAGAAAGCAACCAAATTGCAGATGAATGATTAATCTCACGAAGTAGGGGTCTCACAAACCGATGAACGGCGAAACTGTTCTTGACAGATTAATCTAAGGAAAACCCAAAACCTAAGGACGGTGGTGGCATATGATTATAAAGGTCTTAGGGTCGTCGCCTACCCTGGACACGCCCCCTAATGGGCCCAAACACGATACACGGTCCAACGGACCAAAAGATGGTGTCGCAGCACCCTGCCAGATTCTGGACGCTAACTTGTTTCGACGATTCCTATTGATTTTGAAGGCCTTTTGAAGTGAGACCACTTGGATTGGCTTCCTCATCAAATTAGATTTCCAACCATATGTGGATCGTCGAAAACAGAGTCCAGATACGTCCTAGGTGACCAGTTTAAGGCAGACTGGTCTTGGAGACCGTGGCAGACTCAAACTTGAGTTGCTTTGGGCCTCCACCTTGGGGACTCGAACCGAATTAGCCTCGGGCCTCCTTCTTGACTTGGACACCCTTGCTGGCCTCCTACCCCTCCATACCATGTGTCAAACATGGTCATATGCATGGGTGTCATGTCCTCATTAGCCTTGATGGGCTACGGGTCTTCCACACCTTCTTCCACCATCAAGTCGCCCCACTGGTGGAGAGGAGGTGGCCGATGTGGGCCTACTCTTGCCCAATGGATCTTGACCATGCATCACCGGAGGAGTTACCTAAGGATGAAGTTTAGAGTCGACTCGACTGGGTGCTGCAACTAAGGGATAAAGATTCCCTTGAAGGAAAGCTCGGACCTCTTCCTGTCATGAAGCTATCCAATCTGGTATGTTCCCCTCTCCTTATTCCATGACCTTTTCCCTGTTGCTCTCCTTTATTTTGATTTCAAGTTGTCCGTTTCATAGGGACTCATGGGTTACAAATCCTAGCTACATGTTTCGAGGGGGCCAGAGGGCGTAGCTTAGCAAGCTGCCTTGAAGGAGGTAGCACTTGTCAAAAAGAAGAAGAGAGTTGAGAAGGCCCAGAGGAGGTTTGAGAAGGAGAAGGAGATCATCCATTGGGTCTAGGCGGGTGAAAGTAGGAGTGACGTGGAGATGAAGCTCGAGTCGGAGGAGCTCATGGAGATAGGTGGCAACACGAGTACCTCCGAGGATGAACAAGATAGGGGCACCATCATGACCTCAGTGGAGCATCATGAGCCTATGACCATGTCCACTAGTGGTGGGTGGGATATGGAGAAGCGCAGCGATGTTCCTGAGTCAAGGAAGCGCGCCGCAAGCGAAGACACAGCCGTCGAGCGAGAGGCGAAGCGAGCATGGTCACCATGCCCTATGGAGACATCGTTGGCTCTGTACCCCCCTGTTCCAAGCATGGTGGGGCACGCTAGCCGGTTGGAGGAGCATGCTTGTACCCTCGCATCTTTAGGGTCGGTGCATGTGCGTGACCCACAATGGGGAGATGCCCCGATAATTGCTCTGGTGGGTGCACCATGAGCCGGTGGTCATGGCCATTCGTGGGCCATTCAGGAACCGGCCAGGTTGACTCCTCCCTTAGTCGATATGAGGGGGCATGGGTCATGACCCATGAGCGGTCCTCATCTGGTGGGCTTGTCGCCTATGGGTTGGGCCTTTAGGGCTCTACCGCTTTCGTCTAGGTATGTATTTATGTTATTTTTTTATCTCATAGCTGAGGTTTTTGAGAGCGACTAACCTATACTTATCTGATAGTGGCTAGGGACTAGTGAGACTAGGCATCGCCCTGCCTCCAATGGGGGAGGAGGGGAGACCCAGCGTGCAGCGAGTTGCGATGAGCAGCAGGAAAGCAGATTGGTGGCGGTGAGGCCTTCCCTCTTGGGGTTGCATCCTCTCGGTCAGTCGTGAGCATGGCGGTAGCGGTAGCATTGGTGATGGCAGTGATCCCCATGGTGATGGTGGAGGTTGGGTCAGAGGTAACCCTTGTGATCCCTCCCCTAATAGCTACGACAGAAGAGAGAAGGGAAACCGGGCTCCCTACCTCACCCGGTGGAGGAACACATGACTCGCCCTCCTGGTCAGAGCTGGAGGGGTTGGGAGGAGACGTGGCTAGGCCAGAGGTAGAACATCCACCGACAGACCATGGAGTCTAGATAGTGGAGATCCCTAGCTCCGGTGAGGTAGGCACTGGGGTGGAGCCGCCAGCCATCCCACCATCGCAAGAGTTGGTGATGATTCGGTCGTTGCATGATATTGTAATGGCCAAATCTTCCAGCAGGTTGGGGGTGACCCATGAGCTAGTGTGGCCCTACCCAACGACCCAAGGAAGGCTCGGTTCATCCTTCGCAATGAGGAGGAGGTGGGGCTCTGGCACTTGCTTGAGGAGAGAGGACTGTTGATGGAGTCCGATCTCACCCAAACCAAGGCGAGGCTCAAGGAGGCCTTGGAGCGGGTTGAGCTTGTCCATCAGGCGATTACAGCCAACCTGCCATGCATCATAGAGGTAAGCTTTCTGTGCTTTTATTGTTTGTTCTTGACTCCTTGGTCTTTTACTGGTTGTTTTAGCATGTTTGCTTCTTGCTTTATAGGATTTAGAGGCGATGTTGATCCGCAAGTCATGTTTCCTTTGAGAGGAACATGGTTAGATGGGGTGAGAAGCCATGATGTCATGGCAGGTTGATGAGCTTTAGCGCTAGCTGGAATCCACCCGCCGTGAGTCCCAAGACCAGGCAGCTAAGGCGATAGGAGCTTGGGTGGCAGAACAGGTGACTATTGCCAAGTGGGGACTCGACGCAGTGAAGGTCCACCTAGTGGAGATCGAGGCAGCGCTCTAGAAGTCCTTGGAGGCTCTAGATATGAAATAGAAGGCCCGATCAGAGGCTAAACTGGAAGTGGTCATGCTTTGGGGGTAGGTGCTTGGTGTAGAGGAGTCAAACGCTCTACTGCTTGAGATGGTGACCCAACAAGAGGAAGGACTCTCCATCCTCAAAAACACATGCCTTGGTATGTATCTATTCCACCTTTGGTTGATGCCTTGGTTTTTCCTTTTCTTTGCTTCTGAACATGTCATCTTTTTTTCCAGAACTAGGTGGAAAAATTAGTTCTCTAAAGCGAGAGCTGGAGACAGCTAAGGCTATGATTGGTCGAGCACGGAGGCGTTAGCCATGTCCATTGAAGAGCAACATGCTCTCAACGGGGAGCTCTGTGGTAGAACCTCCTAAGTTATAGGACCCACATTCACCTGTCACTGTCCGACGACCTTTAACATCTATGCATATGTTTCCATGAACATAAAAAGACTGTCGGGTGTCCTCGGGGAACCCCGAATCATCCACGATTTCCGAGAAGGATCACGTTATAGAGTCATTGTAGTATTACAATATTTATTCAAATATCAACACCAGAGTAAAAACAGCGGAAGTCTTACAATAACATAGTTTACAAACCAGTTGTTTCAAACCTTACAAACTAAGTTCGATAATTATTACAAACCATAGTAGCAGTGGAGTGGCATAATTAATATATACATAACACACAAAATAAACATCATGCCCAAGGATCACACATTTACTTCTCATCGTCAGAATGAACGATAGTCATGCAGCACGATCCAAAATAGATCTGTTCATGAGGCTCACCTGCAACAAGGGTCAACGAACCCTAAGTACAAAAGTACTCAACAAGACTTAACCGAAATAAAACTGATAACCTAGAAATGCAGGCTCAGGGATTCAAGCTATAGCTTTGACAATGATCAAAGTTCTTTTGCATAAAAGCTCTTTTAACAAAATTCTTTATATAGAAAACTTCATAAGAATTATATACAAAGCTGACACAGTCCACACTGAGATCACGAAACTTCATATCCAACACCTTCACAAGCCTTATTCAAGTTCCAGTTATTAATACTACGATGATGAACAGTGAGTTGAGTCTCCATAACCGAGGAGCAACGACGATTCGAACCGATTAAACAACCCACCTGGGAATTCCAGACCACACGACATATGCAGGTCCCCGACCTACATATACCAACCAACCCTCGGATCCTCTAAAACAAGAATGGGTCCGCGCCACCCGAGAATACAGTACTCCACCAATCCAGCCCATTGCCACGTGGGTACACGCTATTCCTGCCATCTCTCCACTCCCAGTGCGCGAGTAGCCCTTCTCATAATAGAATTACTAAGTTCAGGCTTACCGGAGTATGTGGTTAGTACTACAAATTCTCACCTCATGCAATTCAACAACGGACGTGCCTTAATCGACACAGGTAGAAAGAACCCGCTCACAAGACCTCCATGTCTAGTGGCTCACACACACCGAGTCCGCCCGGTCTAGATTTATTACTCCACATTCCCATATCACATACTAACATAGTTAATCAATGTTTCATTTAAAACTTGCAGGTGGTAGGTAGTCACCCGACTTTCATCGTTCTACGCATAGCTAAGCAAAACTAGGCATATACGAGTTTAAAACTGGTAATATGGTAAATATGGAATAACAAGGGTGGTAATGCACCAATTAGGCTCTTACTTAACTCTTAATCACTTAATGTAGTAACAAAAAGCAAAAGCGAAATTAATTTGTAAAACACAAGGTAGGGCTGTATGCATCCGGGGCTTGCCTTCGTTGATGGAAAAGTCCGATTCCTGCGACGTCACACAAGTATTCGATCCGACCTCAACAGACGGATTAACCTCCTCCACAACTTGATTAACTACCACGTGTTCACCTTCGTTCACTACACGTAATAACAATGTCATGTTTAACATGATGCGGAATACGAAACATGATGCTCGATGATGGATACAAAATTAACAATTTGAATACAACTTTCCTTCGCGGTACAGTTGCAAGTCAAACAACTAAATCTTTTTCGTAACACATACCTCAATTGCCAAGGATCATTATCAACAAATGACCAAGGTCATCACTCAATCCAAAATTACAAACAAAACCTAAATTACTAAAGGTTACTATTTGCTTTTATGAATTAATTATTTAATTCAAAATTATGAAATAAATCAACTTATTCTAATTGAGCCCAAAATTTTAGTAAATGTTCATTACATGATAACTAAGTGACAAAACAAATTTCATAATTTTTGGACAAGTAAATAAGCCTAGAAAAATCAGGGAAATCCATTTATTAATAAATTGAGCAATTTTTATCACATTCAAAAAGTACTGAAAAACAATATTTCATATTTTTCTTAAATAATATACATTACAGAGGAGTCACACAAAAATTTTCATAATTTTTGGAGCTCTAAATAAATCTACACAAAAATAACAAAAACAGACACTATTCATTCAAATCTGAAAATAGAAAAATCCATTTGAACGCTGAGTCACTGACAACCCGACCCCACCTGTCATCCCTAACCTCCCGCGCTGACCACGACGGCGACGGCGCTGACCAGCGATTTCTCACCGACGGTGAGTCCAATGGTGACGGAAAGAGTACTAGCATGATAACTACGTTCCAGCGCATCGATCTATGGCACTAACGCGACCAATTACAGACCGAACCGAGCACTACGCCGACCATGGCGGACGCGGTGGCATGGCAGTGCTGCGCCGGCGGCTATAGGCCAGCAGCGGTTAAACTAAAGGTCGAGGAAGCACCGGCAGCTTACCCTGAACACAACCGAGTAAAGCACAAAGCCGAAGGAGCCAAAACCAGGGACGGAGATGCACCGTGGAGCTCTGGCTGCGGCGAATCGTGCTCGGCGGAGGAGTTGCTGGCCGCGAGGAAGAAGGCGATGCAACTCGAGTTCCAGACTAAGACTAGCTGAATTGGTGGGTCGGCTGGATGCATAAGGATACGGCGGAGCTGAAGCACGCTTTGCCAAGACGGCAACGACGCTAGGTCAACGGCGAGAGCTCAACGGAGCTGCGGCGGCGGTGACTGGAAAAACAGAGAACAAAGAAAAACGACGACGACGGCGTCTCGGTTCTTATAACGCGACTCAGAAGCTCAAGGAAGCCACGACGGAGCCGTTTCCACGCCAGCACGATGCCAAGGACGGCCACAACGCGCCTGGAACGCCGAAGAAGGTCACCGGCGGTGTAGCTTCAGCAGTGAACACTGTTCACAGTATTTATAAGTTTGCTATTCGCCAAAATTCACAAATTACTCCCAAATTTTCATAACAACTCAAAAATCTCCAAAAACAAAAGTTGTTCAAAATCAAAAGTTCTACAACTTTGCTTTTATAACCATCTCCTAATTCGGTCTAGATTTTGAAATGAACTTTTGGATTTGAATAGGGAATTTTAATGAATTACGCCTTTTTGAATTACTCAAAATTTTTCTAAACAACTTGAAAAACTCCAAAAACAAACTTTGCTTAACTTGCCAAGCTCTATACTTTTGCTTTTGGGCCCAACCCCAAAATATGCTTAGATTTTGAAATGGATTTTCAGGGTAGGGTTTAAATGTTGAAAAGCGGGGTTTTTTCGAAAAATTCAAAACCCAGACAAACTTTGAACTTGAGTCAAACAATATAATTCAACACTCATTACACAAATGTAAACTTGTTTTAGTAAATGCATATCAAAGTTTTCACGGAATGCCAAATGCTTTGCAATGCATATGATGACATGTCAGATTTTAATATTTAAACATCCGAGGTGTTACAATCCTTCCCCCTAAAAGAAATCTTGCCCCGAGATTCAAAGCCATAGGGTAAGTAATGGAAAAGGAAATGTGTCGCAAGAACACATACAAACTCTGTCCATAAAATAGCTGAGGTCCCTTTTACAAAACACATCCTAGCTCAACTAATATTACTCTATTCTATATTGACGCTAGAAATTCTAGAAACTTTTCTAACAAGTAATCTTCTGATTCCCAAGTAGCTTCCTCTTCTGAATGTTGATTCCATTGTATTTTATAGAACTTGATTGTCCGTCTTCGAGTAACACAATCTTTTTGATCCAACACTCGGATAGGATATTCGGAATAAGTTAAATCCGGTTCTAGTTCTACTCCTTCAACTTCAACATTTTGTTCTAGCACTCGGAGACACTTCTTTAATTGAGAAACATGGAACACATCATGTACATTTGCAAGATGTTCAGGTAACTTCAAGCGATATGCCACTTTTCCATACCTTTCCAAAATTTGATATGGTCCAATATATCGAGGTGCTAACTTTCCTTTAACACCAAAATGGGTAACTCCCTTCATTGGTGATACTTTCAGATATACAAAATCTTCTTTATTAAATACCAATGGTCTCTGTCTTCTATCTGCATAGCTCTTTTGTCGGGACTGAGCTATCTTCAAATTACTCTGTATTTGCTTAACCTTGTCTTCTGTTTCTTTCACAAGGTCAACTCCAAAGAATCTTCTTTCTCTAGGCTCAGACCAACTCAACGATGTTCTGCATCTACGACCATAGAGTGCTTCAAATGGAGCCATTCTAATGCTTTCCTGATAACTATTGTTGTATGAGAACTCGGCCAAAGGTAAACATTCATCCCACTTATTGGAATAGTTAAGGACACAACACCTTAACATATCTTCAAGTACTTGATTAACTCTTTCAGTCTATCCATCAGTCTACGGATGATAAGCTATACTATACAGAAGTTTGGTACCCAATGAAGAATGCAATTGTTTCCAAAAGTTGGAGACAAACTGTGTACCCCTATCGGACACAATAGTCTTGGGTATTCCATGGAGACTCATGATTCTTGCTAAGTACATTTTGGCATATTGGATCGTAGGATATATTGTCTTAACTGGAAGAAAATGTGCTGACTTAGTGAGTCGATCTACAATAACCCATACTGAGTCAAATCCCTTTGATGTCTTGGGTAGACCAACAATAAAATCCATACTTATGTCCTCCCACTTCCAAGAGGGAATAGGCAATGGTTGTAATTCACCAGCAGACCT
Source organism: Miscanthus floridulus (assembly GCF_019320115.1). Taxonomy (NCBI): domain Eukaryota; kingdom Viridiplantae; phylum Streptophyta; class Magnoliopsida; order Poales; family Poaceae; genus Miscanthus; species Miscanthus floridulus. The sequence continues at coordinate 76,420,043 of NC_089587.1, forward strand.
CAAATGTATAGCTTTCACCTTTTGACAAGTATCACACTTTGCTATAAATCTAGCAATTTCTATTTTCATTTTAGTCCACTAGAATCTTTGCTTCAAGTCATGGTACATCTTGTAACTTCCCGGATGGATTGATAACCTAGTAGCATGTGCCTCATCTAGAATTGACTGCCACAAGTCAGGAACTTTCGGTACCACTAGGCGATCCTTGAACCACAACACATCTTCATTGTCAATGCTAAAGCATTCCGCTTTTCCATTCTTGACTTTTTCCTTGATATGGGCTATACCCTTGTTTTCCTTCTGAGCAGCAATAACTTGATCTCGAATAGTGGCTTCAACAATTATGTTGGTCAAACTTCCTTGTTGAATTACTTCTACATTCAACTTTTCCATTTCTTGACATAAAGTCAAACCCATTGTTCTCACTGTTAGACAATTGCAATAACTTTTGCGACTGAGGGCATCTGCAACTACATTTGCTTTACTAGGGTGATAATGTACTTCCAAATCATAATCCTTAATCAATTCTAACCATCTTCTTTGTTGCATGTTCAACTCTGACTGAGTAAAAATATACTTTAAGCTCTTATGATATGTATACATATGACACGTATTACCAAGCAGGTAATGCTGCCAAATCTTTAGAGCATGAACCACAGCTGCTAACTCCAAGTCATGAGTCGGATAGTGTTCTTCATGTTGCTTAAGTTGCCTAGATGCATAAGCAATGACTCGGCCTTCTTGCATCAACACACATCCAATACCAATACCTGAAGCATCACAATAAACATCAAACGGCTTCTCGATATCAGGTTGGGCTAACACTGGTGCAGTAGTCAACAGTCTCTTCAAAGTTTGGAAAGCCTCCTCATAATCTGATGACCAGACAAACTTAACTTGGTTCTTCAACAATTCAGTTATGGACTTTGATATTTTTGAGAAATCTAGAATAAACCGACGATAATACCCTGCCAATCCCAGAAAACTCCAAACTTGATGAACTGTGACTGGCGGTTTCCAATCAAGCACATCCTTCACTTTGCTGGGATCAACTGCAACTCCTTTGGCTGACAAGACATGTCCAAGAAATTGCACTTCCTTAAGCCAAAAATCACACTTGCTGAACTTGGCATATAGTTGATGTTCTCTCAAGCGGGTCAGAACAATTCTGAGATGTTCCGCATGTTCTTTCTTATTCTTGGAATATACTAAAATGTCATCAATAAACACCACTACAAACTTGTCTAGCTCAGGCATGAATACTGAGTTCATTAGATACATGAAATGAGCTGGAGCATTTGTCAAACCAAAAGACATCACCAAGTATTCATATAATCCATATCTTATGGTAAATGCCATTTTGGGAATATCTTCAGGCTTTATCTTGATTTGGTGATATCCTGATCTCAAATCTATCTTGGAGAAAACTTTGGCTCCGGCCAATTGATCAAAAAGCAAATCTATCCGAGGTAATGGATACTTATTCTTGATGGTCACTTCATTCAATGGACGATAGTCAACACATAACCTCAGAGTCTCATCTTTCTTTTTCACAAAAATTGCCGGACATCCCCAAGGTGAGGAACTAGGTTGGATAAACCCTTTCTCAATCAATTCTTGTAACTGAGTCTTCAACTCGGCCAATTCCTTAGGTGGCATCCTATAAGCTCTCTGAGAAATCAGAGCTGTTCTAGGTTGTAACTCTATATTGAACTGTACATCCCTATCAGGTGGTAGACCGGGTAAATCTTTAGGAAAAACGTCCGGAAATTCACACACTACCAGAATATCTCTAATCTCTTTGACAGCAGTTGCACAGATCTTGCCCACTGATCTTCTTAGAGTTGGAAGTTGGATAAGAAGTTGAGAATTACTATCAGGCAAACTTACTCTTAACGTCCTATTCAAAGCACCTATAACAGCCTTATGCTGATACATCCAATTCATTCCCAAGATTACATCTATATCTTGATCCTTAAGGATAATCATGGTAGTGGGAAAAATATGCCCACCCAGGTTTACGGGTACCTGGTATACCATTTCCTTAGTACATAGACGTCCCCTGGGTGACTGTATAAAGAAACTTTCCTTTGTTGCCCTAATTGAAATTTCATGCTTCACGACAAATGTTCTATTGATGAATGAATGCGATGCGCCAGAATCAAAAAGTATAACTGTAGGGTGATTGGCAATAGGAAACATACCCATCATCACTGGTTCCCCTTCCGAAATTTCTCCAGCTTGAATATAGAACACCCGTCCTGTCTTCCTCTCATCTTTGCCCTTCTGAACATTCTGATTGGGGTTCTTGTTTGGTGCCTGACCCTGTTGTTGATTGGTAGGGGCCTTCTGATAATTTTAATTAGCTTGCCTAGGATATGGACATTCCCTAGAGAAATGACCAGTCCTTCCACAATTGTAACATGGATAGTTGTGACCCTGGGATGTTGGAGCATTGCCACCAGGAGCATTGGTTGACTGTGAATTCAGATAGGTTATAGCAGGATAGACATTTGACTGTTGCCCAGCTTGGAACTGTGGTGGACGATAAGGAGGACGATTATGATGTACTGGATGATAAATCACCCTCTGCCTCTTCTGATTTCCTCCAAAAGATCCAGACGGCACACCCTTTTTCTTTTTGAGCTCCTTATGCTGCCGATACTTTGACTCTGAAGCAATTGCAATATTTACTGCCTCATGATAAGTAACATTGGTGCAAGTGGTCATCATAGTCTGCAACTTGGTATTCAGGCCTCTCATAAACCACCTCTTCTTCTTGGCATCAGTATTGACATGTTCGGATGCATATTGGGACAGATGATTAAATCTTCCCACATACTACATCACGGTTTGATCTCCTTGTTTTAAAGCAAGGAATTCATCAAGCTTCATAGCCATCACTCCTTCAGGGATATAATGGGCTCTGAAGGCTGTACGGAACTTAGCCCAAGTTATTGGAATGCCAGCTGGTTGCATAGCCACTAAGTTTGCCCACCAAGCACTTGCTGCTCCTCTAAGTTGCTGGGCGGCAAACGTAGGTTTCTAATACTCCGTGCATGGAATAAGGTCAAATTTCTGCTCCATGGTTCGAAGCCAGTCATCAGCCTCTAATGGTTCATCTGCCTTGGTGAATACTGGTGGTCTTGTGTCTGTGAAATCAACATATGTAGCCTCCTGTCTGTTATGGTGGCGTCCACGGTTTCCGTACATCTGATTCTGATTACTCTAAGCCATCTCATGAAGCAGACGAGAATTTTTAGCCGTCACATTGATAAGTGTGGTTATAGCTTCAGCTAAATTTGTTGGAACTAGTGGCGGATCTAGAATATCGTCCTCATCTTGTGAAGTTCCCAGAATAAACGAGCCCCGCGTACGACGCATCTGCTCATAACAAACCAAACTTTATTCACATGTCTTTATTGAATTGTACCAAAGCTCACTCTAGACACATTACATAGAGTTTACTAATGTACAAACAAACCCATGAGTACGAAAACAGATCTACACAACTTAACTAGAGCTACTATTATACAACTCTACTCTACTCTTTTCCTCAACTTCCTCAAACGTCAGGCTCGGTATCCATTCTAGAATTATTACCGCCTTCTTCATCACTTTCATCGATCATTACTAATTCTTCAGGATCTTCTTCTTCTTCCTCTCCCAATCCATCATCATCGGCAAGGATGACACCAGGGTCCATGGCATCAGCTTGAGGCTCATGATTTGGATTTAGTAGATTGCTAAGCCTATGAACTTCCTCATGTAGATAGGTATTATGTTCTTCTAAATCTTCTACATAGAATTCTAGCTCATGAGTTCTAGCTCTAGCTACATTTTCCCTATGCCAAGCCTCATTTCGTTCCTCCACTGTACGAACTAACATACTTTCGCAGTTCCTGTGTGCGGTAGTGAGATGCCTCAATTGACCCTGTAATTCTCCTATTTGTATAAAATCCAAAGCCCTATCTCAGTATCTCTACCTAGGGATCAGGCCTAGTACTGCTACTGCTAGCACCATCATTTCTAGGGGCAAGTTGGTGATGAGGAACTCCTTTGGATCCGGTGGACTTACGGGGCATCATCTTGGCATGAGCCATACTGTAGGAAACCAATTTAATCCAAGTAAGACCATTTGATCAAAATCCAAAAAGTAGCTAACATGGATTACATTCCTCAAACCAGACTCACTACTTAACTCTAGACTAAGAGGTGAAGGAAGTAACGAGTGAATTATTTATGATGCATGAATCGTTCTTACGAACAAAAACATCAAAGTTAATAATGCACATAAATAACATTTATTTTTATATAGGGCATAGTAATATTACTACTCCACCACACAAAACCTTTTTAATCAAATACGGAATGGTGAGAAAGAAATAAGATAAGTCAGAAGCAATTTGGACTAAATTAGCAAGTTAAATTTAGTCATTCCAAATCATTTTGAAGTTTTTGTAAAACAATACAACAACAACCTTGTAACAATGCTCCGATACCATTCTGTGGCAGAACCTCCTAAGTTATAGGACCCACATGCACCTATCACTGTCCGACGATCTTTGACATCTATGCATATGTTTCCATGAACTTAAAAAGACTATCGGGTGTCCTCGGGGAACCCCAAATCATCCACGATTTCCGAGCAGGATCACGTTACAGAGTCATTGTAGTATTACAACATTTATTCAAATATCAACACCAGAGTAAAAACAGCGGAAGTCTTACGATAACATAGTTTACAAACCAGTTGTTTCAAACCTTACAAACTAAGTTCGATAATTATTACAAACCATAGTAGTAGTGGAGTGGCATAATTAATATATACATAACACACAAAATAAACATCCTGCCCAAGGATCACACATTTACTTCTCATCGTCAGAATGAACGATAGTCATGCAGCACGATCCAAAATAGATCTGCTCATGAGGCTCACCTGCAATAAGGGTCAACGAACCCTGAGTACAAAAGTACTCAACAAGACTTAACCAAAATAAAACTGATAACCTAGAAATGCAGGCTCAGGGATTCAAGGTATAGCTTTGACAATGATCAAAGTTCTTTTGCATAAAAGCTCTTTTAACAAAATTCTTTATATAGAAAACTTCATAAGAATTATATACAAAGCTGATACGATCCGCACTGAGATCATGAAACTTCATATCCAACACCTTCACAAGCCTTATTCAAGTTCTAGTTATTAATACTACGATAATGAACAGTGAGTTGAGTCTCCATAACCGAGGAGCAACAACGATTCTAACCGATTAAACAACCCAGCTGGGAATTCCAGACCACACGACATATGTAGGTCCCCGACCTACATATACCAACCTACCCTCGGATCCTCTAAAACAAGAACAGGTCCACGCCACCCAAGAATACAGTACTCCACCAATCCAGCCCATTGCCACGTGGGTACACGCTATTCCTGCCATCTCTCCACTCCTAGTGCGCGAGTAGCCCTTCTCGTAATAGAATTACCAAGTTTAGGCTTACCAGAGTATGTGGTTAGTACTACAAATTCTCACCTCATGCAATTCAACAACGGACGTGCCTTAATCGACATAGGCGGAAAGAACCCGCTCACAAGACCTCCATGTCTAGTGGCTCACACACACTGAGTCCACCCAGTCTATATTTATTACTCCACATTTTCATATCACATACTAACATAGTTAACCAATGTTTCATTTAAAACTTGCAGGTGGCAGGTAGTCACCCGACTTTCATCGTTCTACGCATAGCTAAGCAAAACTAGGCATATACGAGTTTAAAACTGGTAATATGGTAAATATGGAATAACAAGGGTGGTAATGCACCAATTAGGCTCTTACTTAACTCTTAATCACTTAATGCAGTAACGAAAAGCAAAAGCGAAATTAATTTGTAAAACACAAGGTAGGGTTGTATGCATCCGGGGCTTGCCTTCGTTGATGGAAAAGTCCGATTCCTGCGACGTCACACAAGTATTCGATCCGACCTCAACAGACGGATTAACCTCCTCCACAACTTGATTAACTACCACGTGTTCACCTTCGTTCACTACATGTAATAATAATGCCATGTTTAACATGATGCGGAATACGAAACATGATGCTCGATGATGGATACAAAATTAACAATTTGAATACAACTTTCCTTCGTGGTACAGTTGCAAGTCAAACAACTAAATCTTTTTCGTAACACATACCTCAATTGCCAAGGATCATTATCAACAAATGACCCAAGGTCATCACTCAATCCAAAATTACAAACAAAACCTAAATCACTAAAGGTTACTATTTGCTTTTATGAATTAATTATTTAATTCAAAATTATGAAATAAATCAACTTATTCTAATTGAGCCCAAAATTTTAGTAAATGTTCATTACATGATAACTAAGTGGAAAAACAAATTTCATAATTTTTGGACAAGTAAATAAGCCTAGAAAAATCATGGAAATCCATTTATTAATAAATTGAGCAATTTTTATCACATTCAAAAATTACTGAAAAACAATATTTCATATTTTTCTTAAATAATATACATTACAGAGGAGTCACACAAAAATTTTCATAATTTTTGGAGCTCTAAATAAATCTACACAAAAATAACAAAAATAGACACTATTCATTCAAATCTGAAAATAGAAAAATCCATTTGAACGCTGAGTCACTGACAACCCGACCCCACCTGTCATCCCTAACCTCGCGCGCTGACCACGACGGCGACGGCGCTGACCAGCGATTTCTCGTCGACGGTGAGTCCAACGGTGACGGAAAGAGTACTAGCATGATCACTACGTTACAGCGCATCGATCTATGGCACTAACGCGACCAATTACGGACCGAACCGAGCACTACGCCGACCGTGGCGGACGCGGTGGCATGGCAGTGCTACACCGGCGTCTACAGGCTGGTAGCGGTTAAACTAAAGGTCGAGGAAGCACCAGCAGCTTACCCTGAACACAACCGAGTAAAGCACAAAGCCGAAGGAGCAACGGAGAGGTGGGTCGACGTTTCGAGCAAGCACGGCGGAGCTGATCGTCGTCGGTGATGGTGTACCGGCGACTACAGTGGTCAAAATGAGCAACCAGCTATGGATTAAGTACTACAGCATCGAGATGAAATAGAATCAGCCAAAACCAGGGACGGAGATGCACCGTGGAGCTCTGGCCGCGGCGAATCGTGCTCGGTGGAGGAGTTGCCGGCCGCAAGGAAGAAGGCGATGCAACTCGAGTTCCTGACTAAGACTAGCTGAATTGGTGGGTTGGCTAGATGCGCAAGGATACGGCAGAGCTGAAGCATGCTTTGCCGAGACGGCAACGACGCTAGGTCGACGGCGAGAGCTCGACGGAGCTACGGCGGCGGTGACTGGAAAAACAAAGAAGAAAGAAAAACGACGACGACGGCGTCTCGGTTCTTATAACGCGACTCAGAAGCTCAAGGAAGCCATGACGGAGCCGTTTCCACGCCAGCGCGATGCCAAGGACGGCCACGACGCGCCTGGAACGTCGAAGAAGGTCGCCGGCGGTGTAGCTTCGGCGGTGAACACTGTTCATAGTATTTACAAGTTTGCCATTCGCCAAAATTCACAAATTACTCCCAAATTTTCATAACAACTCAAAAATCTCCAAAAACAAAAGTTGTTCAAAATCAAAAGTTCTACAACTTTGCTTTTATAACCATGTCCTAATTCGGTCTAGATTTTGAAATGAACTTTTGGATTTGAATAGGGAATTTTAACGAATTACGCCTTTTTGAATTATTCAAAATTTTTCTAAACAACTTGAAAAACTCCAAAAACAAACTTTGCTTAACTTGCCAAGCTCTATACTTTTGCTTTTGGGCCCAACCCCAAAATATGCTTAGATTTTGAAATGGATTTTCAGGGTAGGGTTTAAATGTTGAAAAGCGGGGTTTTCTCGAAAAATTCAAAACCCAGACAAACTTTGAACTTGAGTCAAACAATACAATTCAACACTCATTACACAAATGTAAACTTGTTTTAGTAAATGCATATCAAAGTTTTCACCGAATGCCAAATGCTTTGCAATGCATATGATGACATGTCAGATTTTAATATTTAAACACCCGAGGTGTTACAAGCTCGAGTAGATTTGTAATGTCACCCAGGTGTTTTGGTCGGCGCTGAGCGCCAGTACGCCCACCGTTTAGCTGGTGGAGGTCCCGAACAAAGTTCGGGCGCTCATCTCCGATGGCATGTTCTATGGGACGTCGGAGGTGCTGACCTCAGTGGCGATGCACCACCTAGACCTGGACTTCACTGCCATCTGCAGAGGGTACACCGACGGGTGGAGCACAGATGCAATCCATGTGCTTGGGGAGAGCTTGGTGCCATATGCATAGATGGTTGTCAAGCAAGTCTCCATGAAGTGGGTGATGGAGGCTCACCGTTCGAGCAAGGCTAAAGGCATGCGCCAAGAAAATGTCATCCAGCCTATGGATGGAGTGGAGACCGGGTCAGAAGCGAGTGTCGTTGTGGGGGATATACCCCCGGGTACCACAAGATGGTACATGGGCCACACCATCCGAGGTGGCCTAGCCCGTAAGATCGAGGCGTGCACGGGAAGATTACTAGTTGTACTAGATATTGTAATAGTACCAAATATGATACTTTACTTGTAACCCTCCTCCAGACTATATAAGGAGAGGCAGGGGTCCCCCTCAAAGGGGGACGATCCATCTAGATCTCAATCAATATAGAATAATGAGACATAGGACATTGGTATTATGCCAACACGGCGGCCGAACCTGTATAAATCTTGTGTCTTGTGCCTCTGTAACCATCTGGTTCCTAATCACACGCACCATCTACCGACAATCTACCATCATGGGCATACCCCTAGATGGACTGCCGACCATATTTCGTCAACAGTGGCGTGCCAGGTAGGGGGTGTGCGTGCTGATCCTTGGTGAGCTAGATGGACCTCAACATCAGAAACATCTACAACAATTCGATGGCGGCGTTTAACGTCATGCGCGACAACATCGTCACCGTTGTCGCTCCCGCGGTGATCCTCGTCCACAACTCGGTCACTGTTCCTATCGTCAACACGGCATCCCGAAGTAATTCGTTGTGGTACTCTATCATATGAGAAGACGTGGGGTCAATCCACGGTCACCAGCGTCCAGCGAGACAGTTCTACACCAACACCTGATCGATCTGCTGGGCCAGATCTGATTCTACAACAAAGCCAGGAGGTCTACCATGTGCTGCATGATGGATTTTTAGCAAAAGCAATAGTTTGTCATGTAGATCACCACGTCGACGGCGCCTTGTCTCCACAAGACTATGAGATCCGATCTAAAGCCCAAGTATCGTAATTAGAGCACAAGTCGGACTACAACGCCGTCTCCATCTCCAACACGGCAGTCAAGGTTTTGTCGATCAAGACTTTCCTATTATTATGAGCAAACAGGAAGCAAGCAGGGACAAGGCATATATGGATATATGCATGCATTGTATATGGGTATATGCATGCAAACATCATGGCCATGCAAGCAATCAGGAGCTACATGTATTCATGTTTATGCATATACGTTGCATATTCAGCCACGCCTCTTGCTCACTCGTGGCGATGCTCGGCAACCTCTCGCGCCCGTGGACTATGACATCAGATCAACATGAAGCAAAGTAGGCAAGGATGTACAACAACATCACCATGAAGCCGACACAAGCAAGCAACACCAAGGCATATACGGGTATATACACGCATGAACAGGTCATCCGAACCACATCCGACTCCAACTCAGACATGATGGGGGCTTCGGCTTCTGCGCTAATTGCCTCTGCTACGACAAGAGTCTGACGTCTTCACGACATGACCCAATCCAGCATGCAAGCAGTCAGGAGTTGTATGTATTCATACATGAATGCTTATGTACATGCATCTACAACACCATGCATACGAAGACCATGGATCATACAAGCAAGCCATCTTTATCCAAGTCTCCACCAGCGGACATTGAGGCCATGCGCTTCGCCCTAGGAACACAGTTCTACTTTGATGCTTTTTGACTTTGACATCAACGGGATCAACACCGACAACTTCAACCCATGCTCTGGACTTCGTCAAGCTATGCCATGACTCCACACGTTGCGAGCTCCGACCTTTGCAAGGCCAACGCGTTCCGACTATGCCCTGTTCGCCTACGACTCCACGTACACGTCCAAGCCGTCTAGCGAGCCATGTCGAGCCAAGCGGGCCAATTGAGCAAGCCGTCCAAGCTCACATCGACCACAGACCACGTCGACCATGTCCTAAGCAGCTCCACCGAGCTCACATCGACCACTTCCCAAATGGCTACACTGAGCTCCGGCCACGTCGACCACGGACCACGTCGACCACGTCTCAAGCGGCTCCACCGAGCTCCAACCACATCGACCATGGACCACGTCGACCATGTCCCGAGCGGCTCTACCGAGCTCCGACCACCTTGACCACCAGACCACATCACAATGATGATCGCCATGAAGAATGACGCTATGACAACCGCGACCACCGTCACAACAGGCCAAAAAGCACGAGGATCGGACAACTTTATCGCCATCGACCAGACTTCTATACAAAGATAAGTACACTTCTAATATTTATATTTAATATAATTTTTCATTACAATGTTTCTCCACAAATGTCCTTGTCATGATTATTCTTCAAATAATGTTTGTCCACGTATACAATCTTAAATATAACATACAGCTATACTTAATGCAAATCCTCAACCAGTCATGTTGACGCTCGATGTCTCCAGAAAAGGCCCTATCTCTGGCTCCTCCCTACACATGCACGAGTGTCTGCCCTCTGCGTTATGGGTGGTCGGCAGTGGCTCCTTAGCGATGCTTTGTTCTTCCTACATGTGCACAGGCTCTGCGCCCCGCGTTATGGTTAACGGGCTAGCTAGGGCTAGAGACTCAGCTACATACTAACTGGTCGGGCAATTTATATTAAGTATAAACACAAACTTCATATTAACACTGATGTTTACAAAGCACCAACTGCTTTATCACATCATGCTCATGACTGCTGAGCGTTATTTCTTCACCGCTGATTTTTTTCTCCATAATTTATTATTTTATATATCATGTACTAACATTCTACATATTTATATTACAGGAATTTCGAGCTATGCTCGAAGACTTTGTCGCTCGATTCTCGACCTATGCTCAGGGACGGCCTCAATCACTCTCTAACCACAGCTCGGGGACTTCGTCGCTCGGTCCTTGACTTGTGCTCGGGGACTGCTTCAACCACTCTCCGACCATGGCTTAGGGACTTTGCATCTTGACTACATGCGACTGGCAACTCACATACAGTTGGGATATTTTTTTCTCCTTTAGACCTTGCTACAAGGCTCATACCTCGCCTTCCAGCAAGCTCGGAGACTACATCGGTACGATGCACCTGCCGGTGCATCTCGTATCGCTTGTACGACGATTGGATTCTCAACTTAACTGGGAATTCTTTTTTAGACCCTGGCACCACGTGCCTACATCACCTACTACTAGGCTTGAGGACTAAGTGGGCACACTTCACCTTGCAGTGAATGTGTTTGTTTTTTGACCCCTACGCCTCTGATGATCAAAGACGCTATGCTTCAAGACGCACTTGCATTTCTTTTCAGAAATACAAGTGGGCACACTTCCCAGGATGGAAATCTCTTTCTTTCTTCTTAAGAGCACCATACATTCTTCGGACAACCTATTTCTCCAGCGACAACGGTGGTCGGAGGTGTCAAGAACTCAAGCCTCACTGTTCGGAGAAGGTTAAAATGGCGTGTCGCATCAGAATACATGGCGCTCGGGGACTAGCTATGGGGGATATACCCCCGGGTACCACAAGATGGTACATGGGCCACACCATCCGAGGTGGCCCGGCCCATAAGATCAAGGCATACACGGCTAGATTACAAGTTGTACCAGATATTGTAATAGTACCAAATAGGATACTTTACTTGTAACCCTCCTCCTTTAGACTATATAAAGAGAGGCAGGGGTCCCCCTCAGGGAGGACAATCCATCTACGATAGATCATCTAGATTATACAGATCATAATAGATCTCACCTCAATCAATATAAAATAATGAGACACATGACGTAGGTATTACGCCAACACGGCAGCCAAACCTGTATAAATCTTGTGTCTTGTGCCTCTATAACCATCTGGTTCCTGATTACACACATCGTCTACCGATAATCTACCACCATGGCCACCCCCTTGGTGGACTGCCGGCCATATTTCATCGACAGTCATCTTGCCTCCGACCGAGCCAAATGTCGTCCCATCGAAAAGTGAGCAGCCCTTATCCTCATCGATCGTGCCATCAGCCGATGCCATTGGGCAGCCACAATAGAATTTAGAGTAGAAGCAGTCAGTATATGTAAAAGATAAGTTCATGGGGGCCCCTGTCTGAACATTTTTTTGTATTCATGAATACTTCAACTTCATTTTGTGATGGAATCACGCGTAAGGGGAAACTTGTCCCATCCATTCTTGTTTTTACCCTAGCATAGCTTTGTTTTTTATCCTTTCTTTTTCACACCAACCCATTTGACACATAGGCTACAACCTTAAGAACCTAGGCATGGCCCATGAGGCTCAACTACTTGTAACCATAGATCGTGGTAGGGGTGTGATCGGTTGGGAGTCTAAAACATAAGTTACGTAGGGTAATTAAAGGAACGGACAACCCTTTCATTTGGGTGAAAAGTATTACTATATGATAGTAAAAAAGAGTGGTGGTATCGCACCCTCATGGAGTCCCTAAGTGATCTAGGCTGAGAGTGCTCAGGCTAGGGTGCTTTGTAGGAGCAAACATTGAATGAAAGAAAATGGTAAGACCGAGTTTTAGGGGAAGAAATGACATAACTGTTTGATGTTCCATGTGTTGGTGAGAACTTTGCCGTTGTCATCCTTCAGTCGGTAGGTGCCTGGTCGGATCACCTTGGTCACCATATAGGGTCCTTCTCATGGTGGATAGAGTTTATATTTCTCCTTGGCTAATTGGGTTCTTCAGAGCATGAGGTCTCCGACCTCGAGGATCCTCCCTCTGATTTTTCTTTCATGGTACCTACGAAGAGTTTGCTGGTAGTGAGCGAAGTGGATGATGGTTGTCTCGTAAGCCTCCTTGAGTAGGTCAACCATGTCCTACTGAGCCTCCATGGCTTGGTCTTGGTCGAAGGCCTTCACTCTTGGGGCACCGTGGTCGAGGTCGGAGGACAACACCACTTCAACTCCATAGGCCAGGAGAAAGGTGTGAATCTTGTGGATCAGTTCAGGGTCATTCTCAGGCTCTAGAGGACCGCTGGGACCTCTACAACCCATCGCCTAACATACTTATTGAGTTAGTTGAAGATTTGTGGCTTAAGTCCTTAGAGGACCATGCCATTGGCTCGTTTGACCTGACCGTTAGTACGTGGATGTCCGACCGAGGCCCAGTCGATAATGATGCTGTATCCATCATAGAAGTCTAGAAACTTCTTCCTAGTGAAGTTAGTTCCATGGTCAGTGATGATACAGTTAGGAACACCAAAACAAAAGATGATGTCAAGGAAGAACTTGACCGCCTCTTCTGAGCAAATGTTGGTGATGGGCTTCGCCTCTATCCGCTTGGTGAATTTGTCCACCGCTATGAGTAGGTGAGTGAAGCCACTCGATCCCTTTTTGAGGGGTCCGACCGTGTCAAGGCCCCAGATCACAAATGGCTAGGTGATGATGATGGTTTGAAGCTCCTACACTGGCAAATGAGTTTACCGAGCATAGAACTGGCATCCCTCACACCTGTGGATGACCTCCTCTGCATCTCGCAGCGTAGTGGGCTAGTAAAAACCTTGGTGAAAGGCTTTTCCGACCAGCAACCTTGGGGCCACGTGATGTCCATAGATTCTGGCATGGACCTCAAGGAGGAGCTATTTCCCTTGGTCTGTAGGGATGCACTTCATGAGTACTCCCGACGGACTTCGCTTGTAAAGTTCGTTATCGAATGCGACAAACATCTTGGCACGTCGAGCAATTCATCACACTTTAGTCCTTTCTAGTGGGAGGATTTCCTCGAGGATGTAGGCGAGTAGCGGTGCTCTCCAGTTAGCTTGATCGAGTGCTACCATGATGATGTCAGCAGGCGACATCATCATGGAGGCACCAAGGCCAGAGTGTGTCTGCATCGAACCTTCCAGGATGCGGGTAGATGGATCATGAATGTCATTGATGAAGACCCCATTTGGAGACAAAACTTGCCTAGTAGCCAATTTTGCGAGAAAATCAGCGGCATCATTGTCCTTTTGGGGGGATATGATGTAGCTCAATCCCTTAGAATTTGTCCTCGAGCTTGCGCGCCTTCTAGCAGTATGCTGCCATGAGGGGGCTTTTGCAAGAGGACTCCTTCATGACTTGGTCGATGACCAACTCTGAGTCATCACGGATGTATAGCCACATAGCCTCGAGCTCGATGATGATGCGTAGTCCATTGATGAGGGCCTCATATTCTACGACATTGTTTGAGGCCAAAAAATGGAGACAGATCACGTAGCGAAGCTTGCTCCCATCAGGGGAGATTAGAACCACTCCAGCCCCTGAGCCGGGTGCTATCACTGACCCGTCGAAGTACATCATCCAGTACTCATGGGTGACATTTGGGGTCAGGAGCTGGACCTCCATCCATTCGGTGATAAAGTCCACAAGAGCCTGAGACTTAATAGTGGTGCGGGGGATATACCTGATGTCGTGCCCATTAGCTCGAGTGCCCACTTAGAGATCCATCCCATGGCATCGTGGTTGCGGATGATGTCTTCTAGCAGGTATGAAGTGATGACCAAGACTTTGTGGTCGGTGAAGAAGTGCAGGAGCTTCTAGGTTGCCATCAGCACGGCGTATAAAAGTTTCTACACCTAGGGGTACCGAACCTTGGCATTGGTGAGTACCTCGCTAATGAAGTATATGGGTCATTGGACCTTTAGGTGGTGCCCCGGCTCCTCCCTTTCGATGATTAGGGCGGCGCTTACCACGTGGTTGCTTGCTGTGATATAGAGGAGGAGGGGTTCTCCCCGTTTGGGAGCGACGAGGATTGGGGCCGATGTTAGTGATGCTTTGAGGCTTTCTAAGGCCTACTATGCCTCCTTAGTTAGATGAACATGTCTATCATTTTGAGAAGTTTGTAGAGAGACATCCCCCGCTTGCCTAACTAGGAGATGAACTGGCTCAGGGCGGCCAAACAGTCGGTGAGTCTCAGTATGCCCTTGATGTTGCATATAGGGCCCATGTTGGAGATGGCCGTGATTTTTTTGGGGTTGGCCTCGATGTTGCATTCGGACATGATGTATCTAAGCAGCTTCCCCTTCGGAACCCCAAAAACACATTTTTCAGGATTCAATTTGATGTAGAACCTTCAGAGGTTTGCGGACGTTCCGGCCAAGTTTGCGATCAAGTCGTAAGCTTGAGCCAATTTGACCATTATGTCATCTACATAGACAATGATTGTTGGTTTTGGTCACTCGACTTGATTAGGTTGGCCAAGCAGGTCGATTTGGTCAGCGAAGCATTGTTGCATGCACCATTGATAGGTGGCACCAGCATTCTTTAGACCGAAAGGCATGGGTATGTAGCAGTACAAACCATATGGGGTGATGAATGAAGTTGCGAGCTTGTCAGACTCTTTTATCATGATCTAGTGATAGCCTAAGTAGGCATCCAAAAAGGAGAGGATTTTGCATCTTGAGGTGGAGTCGACTATCTGGTCTATTCATGGCAAAGGAAAATGGTCCTTTGGACACGCTTTGTTGATGCCAGTATAATCAATGCACATTCTCCATTTCCCAATCTTGTTTTTAACAAGAACAGGATTGGCTAGCCAGTCGGAGTGGTATACCTCCTTGATGAATCTAGCTGCCAGGAGTTTGGCGACCTCATCGCCTATGGCCCTGTGCCTCTCGTCATCAAAGCGATGAAGGCATTTCTTGGTGGGCTTTGAGCCTGGGATGAGGCATAATGCATGCTCGGTAACCTCCCATGGTATGCCTGGCATGTCAGAAGGTTTCCATGCAAAGATGTCATGATTGGCGCATAGAAAGTTGGCGAGCTCGCATTCCTATTTGGCCGGGAGCTTGGCCCCGATCTGCACCGTCTTGGTTGGGTCGGTGGGGTGGATCCCCACCACCTTAGTTTCCTTGATTGGGTGGAAGGCAGTCGAGGAGGTTAGCTTGTTGCAGTCTAGGACTGCTGGAGTCGATGAATTTCCAAGCTAAGAGAGCTTGGCTGAGTTGATGATGACAGTGACGAGCTCGTAATGCTCGTGGTCACACGTGTAAGCGTGCAAAAAGGTGCTACCCATAGTGATGACACCGTTCAGTCCTAGCATCTTCAACTTGAGATAGGTGTAGTCGGGGATCGCCATGAACTTGGCATAGCATGGCTGACCCAAAATGGCGTGGTAGGACCCTAGGAAGTCCACCACTTCGAAGGTGAGGACCTCCGAGCGGAAGTTGGCTCAATCGCCAAACATGATGGGCAGGTCAATTTGGCCTAGCGGGTATGCATGTGTCCCTAGGATCACGTCATGGAAGGGAGAGCTCACTGGGTGGAGCTCCAACCAGGGGATGCGCATGGCGTCGAGGGTGGTGACGTAGAGAATGTTGAGGCCGCTGCCTCCATCCATCAGCACCTTGGTGAGGCGCTTCTTGCGGACAATGGGGTCAATGACGAGCAGGTAGTGACCTAGTCTGGCGATGTGGGAAGGATGGTCCCTTTGATCAAAGGTGATCAGAGATTCTAACTAGCTAAGGAAAGAGGGGACGGCTATTTCGGCGATGCATGCCTCTCTATAGTGCACCTTGTGCTGGTGCTTGGAATAGATGACATCGGATCCCCCAAAGATCATGAGGCATTCCTTGGGGTTGGGAAAGCCATCATTATCCTTGCCCGCCACACCTCTTTTTTTGGACGCTCCCTCCTTGCCCTTTCCTTCCTTCGGCCCACCGGCCTGTCGCAGAAAGCTCTTAAAGAGTTCACAGTCCTTATAGAGGTGCTTGACGAGGTAGGCGTGGTTGGTGCATGGGCTCTCCATGAGTTTGTCAAAGTGGTTGGGCTGACCCTACTAGGGCTGCATGCCCACACAATCAATCGTGGCGACCAAAGCAAGATTGGCCAGTCAGCACCGATCCTTCTTGTTCTTTTTGCCCCTTTACATGGAGAGGCCCTCGTCTTAGTCCTCGCGCTTGGCCTTGCCCTTGTCCCAGCCTCTGCTAAAGACCGCTCTGACCAACTCTTCACTGGAGGCATGGTTCATGGTGATGTCGAGCAGGTCACGGGTGGTACAGGGCTTCAAATAGCTAAGCTTGTGGATCAAGGACTCACAAGTTGTCCTGGAGAGGAACGCGCTGATGACGTCCATGTCAACCACATTAGGAAGGGAGTTGCATCATTTTGAGAACCTATGGATGTAATCCCATAGGGACTCATTGGGCTCTTGCTGGCAGCTCTTGAGGTCCCAGGAATTCCCAGGATAGACAAATGTCCCCTGGAAATTCCTGATGAAGATCCTTTTGAGATCTACCCAGTCACGGATGCTGTCAGGCGGGAGGAATTCAAGCCATGCTCGAACATGCTCTCCCACGTAGATGTGGAGGTATTGAATGATCAAGTGGTCATCATCCACTCCTCTGGCTTGGTAGGTGAGCCAAAAGTCTTCGAGCCATATACCGAGATTTGTTTCCCTGGTGTATTTGGTGATGTTGGTGGGTGGTCGGAAGCGTTGTGGGAATGGCGTTTTCTAGATATGACGGACAAAGGCCCATGGTCCTAGGCCATCTGGGCTAGGACTTCGGTCATCTGGTCAGCAACCATGCCTAGGGTGCATATCCCTGCTCCCCTTGATGGTCTAGCTAGGGCCTATGCCATCGGCTCTCACCACCCCTTGATGGGCGTCATCATCACACCGAGCTTGATGCCGATTGTTGATGATGCTGCGAGCATTGTGGTTTGGCCTGAGCCATTCACGCATAGGTGGTCGATGTGGAGCGAGCACTAGGTCAGGCCATGGTGTAGCTATGGCCTCCTGTTCCATGCCTGACGACTGTAGTGGTGAGCAGATGGAGCGATTCGACTGGTGCACCCCCATTCCCCTAGTGGGGAAGGAGGCCGCGAGCCAGTGTCACGACGCAGAGCACTCCGCTTATTAAATGGTGGCGGTTTCCACTAGCGCCCGAAGGTTTCGGTGGATCACCTGCTCCTGGGGGTCGATAGGCTCGGGAAGGCCGCGTAGAAGCATCATTGCAGCAGCGATGTTCTGGCCAGCTCGAGCGAATTGTGGAGGATCATTTCCTCCGTCCAGGATGTTACGCTGGACCTAATGGGCATGACCCCGGGCACCACTCGCCAGGTTACATGCGCATGGCACAGCGTGCTACACAGAGCGCATCGGTGGCGGAGTTATTAGGACCAGACCGGACCGGCGGTTCGACCGCTAAAAGACCGAACCAGAGCCTAGACCGGTCCGGTTCACTTAAAAGACCGTCTGTGCAATCGAACCGCTAAAAACCGGTTGAACCGGCCGGTTTTTTACGGAACCGGTGAACCGGCCGGTTCCATGCGAACCGGTGAGTTTTTGAGTTTTTCCAAAATTACCCCTCTGTGCACTCAAGACGACCTTATCTAGTTAGGGGTATTATTGGAAATTGGCTAAAAGCTTTTTCTTGTAGGAATAATTGGCTAAAGCATGGCATCCAAACTTCATTTTGTGGTACCCATGTAGGCTGCTTTTTCTTGTAGGAATAATTTGCAGCCCAGGAAGGTACATCTTGAAATTGATTTGGGCAGAGGGCCTCCTGCAGAAAGTAAGAACTAAAAAACACATTGTGATCTATGCGATTTTGTTTTGTCATATCAATGATAGGTTTATACATGAAAATCAGGTAACAGTGCAGGTCATAGGGGCAGCGAGGGCAGAGTGTCTGATGCTTTGGGAAAGGAAAATAGTAGCAGTCAGGAGAATTCTGGTGTCTTTCGTAGGCAAACTAATATCTCTAGACTTCCATTCACATCTGTAGGAAGTATTGCAGAGGTTGATCCAAAATTACCCCTCTTTTCTCTAGATTTGATTAATTTAGGATTGCTTTCTAAGTTTTTCACGACATGGCTAAAGTAGTAACAGATGAGATGCATTTCTTATCAATTATCATGCACTTTTGTTTTGAATCTAAAAACTTGTGCAATTAAATTTGTGTTGTTTATTTATCATTTGTCAATTATTAATTATAGCAAATGTATATATATATATATGTATATATATGTATGTATATGTATGTATACGTATATATGTATATATGTATATATGTATATATGTATATATGTATATATGTATATATGTGTATATATATATATACCGGTTCAAAGTAATTGTGGCCGGTTCAATTTGTCCGGTCCAAAATAATTGAACCGGCGGTTCAACCGGTTCTAAACGGTTGGACCAGTGAACCAGTGAACCGATGACCTCACCGGTTTAATCTCCGGTCCGGTCCTAATAACTTTGATCGGTGGAGGTGGCAGCTGGCTCTGCCACCTTTGTCACAAGGGCCTCCACACGAGGGTCCAAAGGGGTGTGAGTCTGTAGAGACTCCGCTACCACCGACGGCTGTCCCAGAGCATCCACCATAGCGCACTCCCGAGACAAAGGGTGGCTAGGTGCCATGACGTCACCGACGCTGGAGCTGTCGCTTTCAACCTCATCATCCATGAGGTCGTGGAAAGAGGCAGGAGCATAGCCCACCATCCCCACGAATTTGGATGTGAGAGGGGGTGGCGTCAGCATCTTTCGGAGCCCCCGTGTGTACGTGTCCATGGGGGACATGAGGCCATAGGGGAACTGGTAGCACGATAGTTGCGGTGGGGACAACGGGGTCCCTCTAGAGAGTCGGCGGAAGATATTAAATAGTGAGTAAAGAACAATATGTATGTTACTCACAGAGGGGTTTGAGCCCAGCATGGGCTTGGAGCAGAGTGCAGGCGTCTCATCGTTGAGGTCACTGGGTGTCCCGGAGCCGACGAAGGGCGCTCCTCCTTCGACAGGCACCGAGACAAGTGCCTCCTCACGAAGGCGAAGCACATCAAGCTGGTCAGCGATGAAGTCTAGGCTTCTGAAGAGGAAGGTTTGGGATGGCTCGAAGATGGGAGGAACCCACATCCCAACAGTTGTGAGCGTGGGAAACTCTAGTGAGCCAAAGCAAATCGTATCGCTTGAGCCTATCATGCCGAAGATGGTGGAAAGGTGGGCCATCTAATGACCAAAAGCGTGAACGTACGGCGTTCTCCCCACGGACGGCACCAACTGTCGGAGCAAAAAGTGGCCAAGAAGTAAATATTTGTAGTTTTGCCATGTGTTGTAATCGGATGTGGCCTAACACTCAATGACACATGGTTTATATTGGTTCAGGAAATGTGTCCTATGTCCAGTTTTAGTCGGTCGGTGACTTTATTCCTGAGCCTAGGTGCTCAAAGTTTGTTGTGGGGTTATAAACGAGGGGGAATAAGAAGGGGGTCTTAAAGGTCTGGTCGGGCTCTGGACCGAAGGGCCAAGAGAGATGGGAGCTCCTACGCGTGCTAAGTATTGGAACGTATGCTCTATGTAGCTTTAGAGTTCTAGAGCCATGGAGCTGTTTGAGTGCTCAGAATGTCTAAAGCTTAGCAGAGAGAGTGTGAATGACCATTTATTTTTAGGAGAGAGTGCATCCCCTTTTATAGGTGAAGGGGATGGCCTTACAAGTTTAGAGAGAGAGAAAGAGAGTGTGTGCGCTTCCTAGTCTTGTTGCCCACATCGTCGGGTACAAGACAGTTTGTTGGCGCCCATAATACTATTGACGCCTAGATGCATGTGGCAGGCTCCATCGTGTTCTTCTGGTATGGCAAATGTCGGCGCCTACCATACTGTAGGGCAAATGTTGGCGCCCACAACATTGTTCATGTTCTGGCATGTCTGAAAGGTTGCATAGCACCCTTCTGACATGACCTAGCGATACTGTCCTGCAGGTGCGCAGGGTACGGTCCTTAGTATTGCGGTTGACTTGAGCGCCTTACCTTATCTGCTCCGTCTGATTCTTGGGTCCTCACCGAGTGGGCGTCCTTGGTCACTCATTCCCAGTCGGCTCCGACCGCGCCAGTCGGAGAAGAGTTGTAAACAGAGGTTCGGTGTATTCCCGATCAAAAAAGCGGGTCGGAGTCGGAAGCGAGTGTTGTCACCTCCTTGGCCAGGCCTTCCGGACGGAGACTGGATCGCTCTTTTGGCCTGTCATTAGATATCTGGGCCAGCCCAGGAGTTGCGTGTTTGTTGTAATGCAATCTGCTGGGCTGAGCTTTTGCTAGGAAGCGAGCCCATCGGGGACCCTGGGTTTATAAACCCGACATTTAATTTATGTAAAAACTAAACTCCCTTTGCACCTTGACACATAAATCTTTCTAAAAAAATCTATGAAGTCTTTAGGACCATCACACTAATATGATCCTTAGCAAAGTTTCACACTAAGAGTAAGGTCATTATTATTTTGCAAGAATGAAATCTTTTCTCAGCACACAATTAAGTACATCCTAGTTGTCACTCAATGACCTTGTAATCAACAAGAAGTAAACAAGTAAAAGAATAGCAAAGAAAGAACTTGTTTTTTCTCGTGGTATATATGGGATTGTTGACTCAATCCCCTAATCCACATTAGAGCACCAATAGTCATCAATACACGATTCCTCTCCCTCCACTGGCGAATACAGATCTACCACTCTGACATTGGTGGTTTTCAAGACATGTACAACTTTTGGAGCCTTCTCATAAGAACTCCAACGAGGAAGGTCACCATTTCTCTACTAGATCACCTAGGTGATGGCAATCACCAAGATTAATAAGTACGTACTGAGCTCCAACACAAAGAAAGGAAGAAACCCAATCAAGAACATAGGGGTTCTCAAAGGCAACACTCTATTTTCATTTCTTGGATTGGGTGGCTCTCCAAATGCTTCGCCATCTTTCTCTATTAGTGCTGCCAATGAGGAGGTGGAAGAGTGGTTCCTAATGAGTCTAAGGTAATATTTATATAGAGGGGTGAAGAGGCTACTAGTTGTTGAAAAAAAATAGCGTAGGTACCCAAGGAGATGCTACACAAGTGCTGCTGCGCTGGAATGGTTCTAAGCAGATGCATGCCACGCTCGGTTTTTTTAGTGCAACGGGGGGTGAATGATCCCCACCTGAATTGTATTACCATGGATCCTAGGAACACCTAGTGGATGGAGGGATAGAATCCCAAAGTGTTGGCTTGGCGTCAGTATGAGGATTAGTTACATCGAAGCATAAGAACTCTAGAAATTAGCGAGGGCAGCGGATCTTCTAGGGGACGGCTTTGCCACAAGCATGTCGTGGCCTTGCAGCCAGCCACCAATCTTTCCATACTTGGCATCAGGCCTCGGAACACAACATCATGGTGATGCTTCTATAATTCCTAGCAGCATAAGAGGATGAAGCTGGAGGCCGCTTCCTGGTCACTTATACAAGGAGAACCGTGAAGTTTGTCTGTAGAAGGGGAAAACCCAGACCTGGCTAACCTGAAGATGTCAGTCAAATCCTTATCCTATGCCCTAGCCATGCGGTAGTAGCCTACGGCCACTACAAACCTAGAGTCCTGGAGCAGCTGCCAGACGTGCACTCCATGCTGGGCACGAGCAGCATGCCACAAAAAGCCACGGCCGTGTTTCCCTCGGGGGGGGGGGGCCCAAAAATTTCAACTACAAATTAATAATTAAATTTAAGCATTTATTGGATTTTCTATGTATTTTAACCTAGGCCAAATAATAAATTTTGGTTAATTAAAATTAACTATAAGGTTTAAAAACAATGTTGCTGCATTCATGCCGAAGCATACTATTTTTAGTTGAGTGTAGGGCTAGGTTATTTGAAGTTGAATTCAAATTTCATTTGAATTTGGCTTGGATTTGAAAACTAGAAATGGAAAAGGATTTATTTTTGAAAAACTTTCTTTTCTCCCTTTCTAGCCCAACTCCAGGTTTGGCCTAGATTTCTTTTTCCTTTCCCTTCCCATGCTCGACCTGCTGGCGGCCCAGCCAGCGCCTCCCCTCCTTCCTTTCCTCGCGCACGCGGCCCGCTCCACGCTGGCCTGCTCACGCCCCAGCTCAGCGCTTGGCCTAGCTCCCCTCGCCCACGCCCGCTCTCTCCCTTTCTCTGGTGACCGGGACCCGCTCATCAGCGCTCGTCTCCTCCCTTCCTTCCCCGCCTCGCCGGTGATGGCATGCTTGCCATCGGAGGTAGCCGCACCCGCCGGTCCATGCCAAGCGTGGCAGGCGTCCAAAATCACTGCGTTATGCTCCTTGCCATCTACCGCATGCCGCTCACCTAAAAAACCCTAAGCCAGACCCCTCCCTCTCTCCTTTCTCCGTTCGCCGCTCAAACTCGTGCACTGCTGCCGTCGTCCGCTTGCTCTGGTGCCCAATCCACGTCACCGACGTGCCTTAGAGATCCGCCATGACCCACAGCAGCCATAGGTGCCCTCACTTCTTAGTTTTGGTTACGAATTGCTCAGATTCACCCACACCCGCAACCCTTTTCTCTCTCTAGTTCGCCGCCGTCATCGACCCAACCCTTTGGAGCCCTCCTGGACGCCGCGACCACTTCCATCGAACTCGCGGTGAGCTTCTCCACCTCCCTATGCCCCCAATTCATTGAATGATGCCCTGGAACACCGTATTGGTGAGTTCTACACACGCCGGCCATTGCGTCGCCGTGGGATAGTCGCTCCGACGCGTTCCAACCCCTAGATTTGCACTCCGTTGAGTCCGCGAGATCTCGTGCTACGTGTTTGTGTGCTCGGTTTGACCTAGGGTGGCCCGGAATGCCGTACTGGTGTTCGCGCGTGGCGCATGGCTCGTTGTCGGCCATGGCAGGCTCGCCGGAGGCGCTGTGCAGCCGGTGGGGGATCTCCCATGGACACGACCACGATTAAGCCATATCGATTCGATGTGTAACCGGTCCACCGTGCTCCCATGGACACGGTCCACAACGTCGCGTCAGCGCACGCCCATGCACACGTGGTGCACCACGCCACTCACACGTGGCCACATGGCTGCCCAGTCAGCCGGTGACGCGGTCAACCGCGACACGCCAAACATTTTGCAAATTAGCCCTTCAGTTTCTAGAGAATCAACCCGCGGTCTAGCACAGTTCAAATGAATAACTTTTCAGTCCTGTTTTTATTCATTTTAGACCTGTAGTTTTTGGTAATAATGCACGCCATCCATAAATCATTTAAATTCATACTTTATTAGTTTAAATTCAAATTTGAGTTTAGTTTATTTACAGAAATGCCATTAAAACTTGTTTTATGCATAACTTTTGTGTTTTAAGTCCAAATTGAGTGATTCTTTCGCTCATGTGTTTATAGCAGTACGTAGAATAGTTTTATAAGCTTTTTAATCTATGTTTCTACTGTTTGGTGTACTGTTCTAATAGAAGTCCATTTGTATGCATGTAATGATTGGATTGGATGCTTGATTGGTGAATTGGAACACGTTTAGAGGGTGAGCAGTTCATGGTGACTGAGGATCAGCAAGAAGATTAGTAGTACCGGGAAGAGAACTTTGAGGAAGGCAAGTGTAGCAAAGGCCCCTTGTACCAATGAACTTGACAATTCATATTCATGCATGTGTCTAAATTTGAATTACCTTTAAGGACTTTACCTAGATTATTACTTGTACCACATATCCTTGTTACCTATGGTCTATGATGCATTTTGGATAGATGCTGCAGTGCTCAACATAAATAATTGTTAAACATGATTAAAAGTATTATGCAATATGTTAAAATGGAGCTTTTTAGCAACAATTAGGGGGCTAGAGCATGGGGTTGAGTGCTCTAGTGTCTCTCCATAAGGACTTAATCCTGAAGAAGCCACCTAGGAGGTTTCATTCAACCCCGAGTGTCTTATGGCTCTGACTTTAACCTATTAACTAGATTGTACTAGCTCATCTATAGCTTTCCATAAGGGCAAGAGGGGGGCACTAGTTGGTATGTTTCCTTTCCTGCTAGGGTGTGTACCATACCGTGACCACGCGTGCCACTCCTAGAGGAGGGCCACATATGGCTAGACGACTGAAACCTTAGTAGCTACGACTTGTTAGTGCAACAACCGAAGGGTTACGTAGTGAAACCCTGCCACACTTCCTAGGTAGAGGTGTTGTGGGCTTTGCAAACCCCGGCATTGGGAATCACGGCTCGGTGGATAAAGTTGTATAATTTCTATAGAAATATTTAACCTGTTATAACAGTTGTGCTCACGGATACGAGCGATCTGGATCCTTCATGATTAGTGGCTACTATGGATGGTTGGGAATTGATATAATCTTGATTATACATTAATATCACTTGGGATTTGGGATTATTCACTAAAGTAGTGACTTAGGATGCTAAAACTTGAACAACAAAAATTACGAACCGCAGTCAAACCGTGTCTAGCCTTTGAGCCTCATAGATCCCTTTAATATACTTGCTAAGCATGGTGAGCTTACACTTGCTTTACATTCAATGAAAATCCTAGATGGGTAACAGATAATGGGTATGAAGAGTTTCCGGAGGATGTCCAGGACTACTAGGACGATGTTCACCAGTTGGAGTCCTTGTGGCAGTTTGGGTTTAGTTTTCCACTGTGTGTAATAATGTTGCCAATGAGCAAGACTATGTGATAACATTATGATGAGATATGCAATGTAATAAGTACTTTACTTTGATATTATTACAATTTGATGGTATATGTGTGTTTAGACATCCTGGGCGCACATATATGTGTACTTGATTTTGCTATGCAAAATTGGGTGCGACAAATTGGTATCAGAGCTATAACTGACTGTAGTATGATCAACCTAGTTAGAAATGGATGTTTTTAGGATCACATTGTCTTTATTTTGCTACCTTTAATTTACTATTAAATTTTTGCTTATATTATATTCTTTATCTGTTGCAAAAATTATCTTATTCTTATACTCAACCTTTTCAATCTTATAACTGGCCCGCACCAAGCTGACACCCCGCAAGCGCACCATTGTGATCCCAACAAGGAGGATGAGGTTCACGCTTGGCAAGCGCATTCCTGCACATCTGGTGGAGGCTCTGAGGAGCATGGAGGAGGAACCGCCTGTTGAGGTGCCCATGTAGGAACCTCTGGAGGACGTGATGGAGGACGAACCCATGGATGAAGAGACAGAAGAGGGACCCATGTTTGAGGAGCCCATAGAGATAGAAGAAACTAAGGAGGACCCTATGGAGGAAAATGGATAGGGTGGTTAGGATGGAGCTGGTGACCCTAATGATGGTGATGACTCCAACAATTCTAATTCTAAAGATTGTGGTGATGGAGATGGTGGTGGAGATGATGGTGGTGATGGTGACGGAGATGGAGGAAACAGTGGGAATGATGGTGAGGATGACCATGATGCACTGTTGGCTCAAGGGTGGACTGCTGAGATCCACTATGACCTGCAAGGAGATGCCTACTACCACCCCAAGCTTCTCTCACTTGTATGCCGCTACCACACCAGGTGCACTATTTAGTACAGGATAGAGCATTGGACCCGCCCCGACTACACTGGATTCTAGGAGATAAAAGTGTACATCCACGAAAGGAGTCGGGTGCGCTACATCCACCATGCCATCACTGCATGGCTCACACATGTAGCCACCATCTGGATGCTGCTCGACAGGCATTGGTGGTCAACCGCGACCGCCACTTCGACGACATTGCATGGGAGGAGGATCGTTATCTTCCCCGTCGTCGGAGCGGCCAGTCCACCTGCAACATTGTCGCACCACTTAGAGAGGCGAACCCTAGGCTTAGGCCTACCTTGATGAGCTTGGCCCAGACCAACACTGACTTGGATCAAGCCTTGGATGAGCTAGATGCCATGGGGAAGGCATACCTACAGCTTGCCCGTGAGAATGCTACATTGAAGCAACATCAAGGAGGTCCTGATGTGGAAGCACTAGGTGTTCCTGCTCAGTCACCCCCGAGGAACAAAGGAGAATTTGGAGACCCTAACACCAGCACCAACATCAACCCATAGGAGGATGTCCCATAAATATGTAATAAACACACATAGATGTGCGAGAGAGTGTTTCGTTTCTTTTCTTTTAATGGTTGAACAATTGTCATTTGAATGGTTGGATGATTGTCATGATGAACAATGTTTAATTTGGATTTTTGACATGATTGTGATGACTTGTGGGCATGTCCACAGTCATTTAGCTTAAAGGATGATATGAATAAATAGTTGGGTTTCTTTTTATCTTGCTGTCCATTCTGTATCATTCTGAGCAATCTACCTTTATCAGTTCACATCTCATGTTCTAGATGTCCAATGGTCATGAAAATTTTATGAAGATAAGTAGACTTCTACATATTTCTTTTGACTCTAGAATCACCTCAATACCTATTATGAATTGTGAGATACAACTGTTGTAAGTTGGTGTTCCTGTGCTGTTAGAATTCTGGAGCAGTACTGCTTGTCGTCTGTTTTTGCCTGATTAAATGTCAGAATCTGAAAATGTGTTCTAAATGAAAGTTGTAGATAATTTTATAAGCTTTCCATAAAGATAAAATTCGCATTCATATGATAAACATAGAGTGAGATATGCTCATTTTGCTGCCCTGCTGTTTGTCCAACTTGCCGAAAAAGTTTAGAACAATTATCTTCTTGTATACCCTATATATATCTCGTCTTGATCTCATGATACCTACTCTCATTAGGCCATTATCTCTTAAAGGTTATATATTTTAGACATATGAGACTTATATGATGTATCTACAGATGGTGAACACCAGGAGGAACAACCAGGGAGGCGAGGACCTGCCACCACCACCTCATGTCACTATGGAGCAGCTGATGATTATGCAAACCCAGTTGCTTCAGCGGATGACTCAGAATATATAGAATATGGAGAATAGAAATGGGAATGCACCCCCTCAAGTCAGAGACAAGAGGGGACAGTTTTTGAAAGGACATCCACCTATCTTCAAGCATTCCACTGACCCACTCCAAGCAGATGACTGGCTACATGCTATTGAGATGCAACTTGAGATTGCCTAGTGCGATGACAAAGAGAAGGTCTTGTATGCTTCTAGATAGCTACAAGGAGCTACACTTGATTGGTGGGACTCTTTCCACTTTGGCCATACCGAAGCTAATCCCATCACTTGGCTAGAGTTTCGCAATGCCTTCCGCTCTCATCATGTACCTGCTGGATTGATGAAATTGAAGAAGGAATTCTTGGCTCTCAAGTAGGGGAGCAAGACTGTTGCAGAGTATCGTGACAAGTTCATACAATTGTCATGGTATGCACCTACTGAGGTGGATGATGATGAGAAGAGGCATGAGCTATTCATGGAAGGTCTGAATGATGGTCTTCGGTGCCAACTGCTGTCTCATACCTTTGCTAGTTTCCAGCAGCTGGTGGACAAGGCCTTGGTTATTGAGAACAAGCGTAGCCAAATGCAGGACAAGAAGAGGAAGTTCTAGGGATAGCAATCCGGGAGCAACTCTCGCTTTCATGCCAATTCTCAATAGACTCAACCACAGCAGCACTACCAGGGTTAGTCCGGTCTGATCAACCACAACCAACAACCACAGCGTGCATAGCAGCAGCAGCAGCAATAGTATAAGGCACCAGCCCAGCGCCAACAGTAAGCCAACAATGTTCCTGTGAAGAATACTATCCCCAATGCTCCATAGAAGAATGGCGCACCAAAGGCGCCAAATGCGGCCAATGATAACAGATGCTTCAATTGTGAAGAACCAGGGCATTACTCCAATAGTTGCCCCAAGAGGACGACTAACATGCAGCAGAACTATGTTCGGGGAAAGGTCAATCATATGACTGTAGAAACAGCTCATGAGGCACCCGATGGGGTGATCGATACATTTTAGGTCAACTCAAACTTAGCTATAGTACTTTTCAATTCTGGTGCTTCGCATTCCTTCATAGCATATACTTTCATAAAGAAGCATGGTATTCCCGTATGTGTTATGAAGAAACCATGTTAGTAAACTCACTCGGAGGGGAAATGAAAGCAAATTGGATATGCTTAGCTGCTAGTCTCATCATAAGGGGGTAGAATTTCAAGCCAACCTTGTAGTTATAGACTCATCTAGAATTGATGTTACCTTGGGTATAGATTCGTTGAGGTCCCAAAAGGTAGTTATTAATTGTGGGAACAGTTCCATGAATCTAACAACTCCATCCAGAGAGAAAGTTGAGTATGTGGCAACATAGTTAGCCGTGGAAATCTATCGGGTTAATCAACTGGAGGGCACGACCATACAGGATATACGGATAGTAAACAAGTATCCAAATGTCTTCCTTGAGGAGTTACTAGGTATGCCACCTAAATGAGATATTGAGTTTATAATTGAATGTTTACCTGGAACTGCACCCATAGCTAAGAGACCTTATAGAATGGGAGTGAATTAATTAGCAGAACTTAAGAAACAAATAAGGGAATTGCTAGATAAGGGTTATGTCCAACCTAGTTCTTCACCTTGGGGTGCACTAGTATTGTTTGTAGAGAAGAAAGATGGTACACAAAGAATGTGCATAGATTACAGATCACTTAATGAGGTCACAATTAAGAACAAGTATCCACTATCTAGAATCGATGACCTATTCGACCAGTTGAAAGGAGCTTGCGTGTTTTCCAAGATCGACCTCCGATCTAGATACCATCAGTTGAGAATAAGACATTTTGACATTCCCAAAACCACTTTTGTGACCCGATATGGACTGTATGAGTTCACAGTCATGTCCTTTGGTTTGACAAATGCACCCACTTACTTCATGTATTTGATGAACAAAGTATTCATGGAGTACCTTGACAAGTTTGTCGTTGTGTTCATTGATGATATATTAGTCTACTCTAAGAATGAAGAAGAAGATGAGGGACATTTGAGGTTAGTATTACAAAAGCTTAGAGAACATCAGCTCTATGCTAAATTTAGAAAATGTGAGTTCTGGTTAAAAGAAGCATCTTTCCTTGGCCACATAATCTCTAATGGAGGAGTAGCAGTAGATTCTAAGAAGGTTAGAGATGTGTTGAGTTGGAAGCCACCTCAGGATGTTAGTGGGATTTAGAGTTTCCTTAGTATGGTTGGGTACTATAGGAGATTTATCGACGGATTCTCTAAGCTAGCAAAACCCATGACTGCTCTGTTAGAAAAGAATGCCAAATTTGTATGGTCTAAGTAATGTCAGGATAGTTTTGAGGAGTTGAAGAAGAGACTGACTTCTGCCCTAGTGCTTATCTTACCTGATCTTACCAAAAGCTTCTCTATCTATTGTGATGCCTCACGGTAAGGTCTAGGTTGCGTTCTTATGCAAGAGGGTAGAATTATTGCCTACGCATCTAGACAGCTGAGAAAACATGAGTTAAATTATTCGACTCATGATCTAGAGTTAGTAGCTATGGTACATGCTTTCAAGATTTGGAGGCATTACCTGATTGGTCATAAGTGTGAGATTTATATGGATCATAAGAGTTTGAAGTATATATTCACTCAGTCAGATCTGAATTTGAGGCAGCATAGATGGCTAGAGTTAATCAAGGATTGTAATTTGGAAATACACTACCATCCAGGAAAAGCTAACGTTGTAGCAGATGCTTTGAGTAGGAGGAGTTATGTGAACATGGCCTATACAACTCAATTACCTAAAGAGTTGTGTGAGGAGTTCGAAAAATTTAGGTATTGTGGCCAACACCATGGAGTTAGAGGTGAAACCTACTCTAGAACGAGAGATTTGTAAGGGACAGTTGAATGACAAGAGGATCAAAGATATTGCTGAACATATAGTGATTGGTAAAGCCCTAGGATTCCACATGAATGATTAAGGAACAGTATGGTTTGGTAAGAGGATTTGTGTGCCTGAAGTGAAGTCTATTAGAG
Organism: Miscanthus floridulus; assembly: GCF_019320115.1. Lineage (NCBI taxonomy): Eukaryota > Viridiplantae > Streptophyta > Magnoliopsida > Poales > Poaceae > Miscanthus > Miscanthus floridulus. Next base: position 76,451,015 of record NC_089587.1, read on the forward strand.
AGTCTATCTTGAGGGAAGCTCATGACTCGGCCTATTCTATACACCCAGGTAGTACTAAAATATATCTTGATCTTAAAGAAAGATATTGGTGGTATGGACTGAAAAGAGATGTAGCTGAACATGTGGCCATATGTGATATGTGCCAAAGAGTAAAGGTAAAGCATCAGAGGCTGGTAGGTTTACTACAACCTATGAAGATACCCGAGTGAAAATGGGAAGAAGTTGGAATGGATTTCAGAGTGGGATTACCCCGTACACAGAGAGGATATGATTCTATCTAGGTAATTGTAGACCGCCTAACAAAAGTAGCACATTTCATTCCTATCAAGACAACTTATTCTGGTGCGAAGTTGGTAGAGCTATACATGGAAAGGATTGTATGTTTACATGGAGTACCGAAGAAGATTGTTTCAGATAGGGGTATACAGTTCACATCTCATTTTTGGCAGAAGTTGCATGAATCCATGGACACAAAGTTGAAATTTAGCTTAGCTTACCATCCTCAGACAGATGGACAGACCGAGAGGACAAATCAAATTTTAGAGGATATGCTCAGAGCTTGTGCTCTATAGTACAAAACAAGTTGGGATAAGAGTTTTCCCTATGCTGAATTCTCCTATAATAATAGCTTTCAGAAGAGTCTTAAGATGGCACCGTTTGAAGCATTGTATGGTAGAAAGTGCAGGACACCACTGTTTTGGAATCAAACGGGGGAAAGTCAAGTCTTTGGACCAGAAGTTTTGCAACTAGTGGAGAAACAGGTACAAACAATAAGGCAAAACTTGAAGGTTGTATAGTCTCGATAGAAAAGCTATGCTGACACGAGAAGAAGAGATTTGGTGTTTGAGATTGGTGATTTTGTTTATCTCAAAGTTTCACCTATGAGAAGAGTTAAGAGGTTTCATACCAAGGGGAAGTTGTCACCTAGGTATGTGGGACCCTTCAAGATCATCAACAGGAGAGGAGAAGTTGCTTACCAGCTGGAATTACCGGAACAGCTCTCAGGTGTTCATGATGTCTTCCATGTATCGCAGCTTAAGAAATGTTTGAGAGTACAGGAGAAATAATTACCTTTGAAAGAACTGGATATCCAAGAGGATCTATCATACAAAGAATATCCAGTGAGAATCTTGGAAATAGCGGAGAGAATCACAAGAAGCATGATAATAAGAATATGTAAGGTTCAGTGGAACAGACACTCTGTGGATGAGGCAACTTAATGATCTGAAATCTAACTATCCCAATCTTTTCGAACCATCCGAATCTCAAGGACGAGATTCATCTTAAGGGGGTAGGTTTGTAACACCCAAAAATTTCAATTGCAAATTAGTAATTAAATTTGAGCATTTATTAGATTTTCTATGCATTTTACCTAGGCCAAATAATAAATTTTGGTTCATTAAAATTAACTATAAGGTTTAAAAACATGTTTGCTGCATTCATGCCAAAGCATACTATTTTTGGTTGAGTGTAGGGTTAGGTTGTTTGAAGTTAAATTCAAATTTCATTTGAATTTGGCTTGGATTTGAAAACTAGAAATGGAAAATGATTTATTTTTAAAAAACTTTAATTTCTCCCTTTCTAGCCCAACTCTAGACTCGGCCCATATTTCTTTTTCCTTTCCCTTCTTGTGCTCGGCCTGCTGGCGGCCCAGCCAGCGCCTCCCCTCCTTCCCTTCCTCGCACATGCAGCCTGCTCTACGCTAGCCTGCTCGCGGCCTAGCTCAGTGCTCAACACAGCTCCCCTCGCCCACGCCCGCTCTCTCCCTTTAACCGATGACCGGGACTCGCCCGTCAGCGCCCATCTTCTCCCTTCCTTCCCCACCTCATTGGTGATGGCGTGCTTGCCATCGAAGGTAGCCACACCCGTCGGTCCACGCTAAGCATGGCAGGCGTCCAAAATCATCGTGTCATGCTCCTTGTAATCTACCGCACGCCACTCGCCTATAAAACCCCAAGCCAGACCCCTTCCTCTCTCCTTTCTCTATTCACCGCTCAAACTCGCACACTACCACCGCCGTTCGCCTGCTCCGGTGCCCAATCCACGTCACCGATGCGCCTCGGAGATCCATCATAACCCGCAGCAGCTGTAGGTGCCCTCACTTCTTGGTTTTGGTTATAGATTGCTCGGATTCACCCTCACCCATGCCCCTTTTTTGTCTCTAGTTCACCGCCGTCATTGACCCAGCCCTTTAGAGCCCTCCTGAACGTCGCGACCACTTCCATCGAACTCGCGAAGAGCTTCTCCACCTCCTTGTGCCCCCAATTCATTGAATGACACCCTAGAATGCCATATCAGCGAGTTCCAGACACGCTAGCCATGGCACCACTGTGGGACCATCACTTCGACGCATTCCTCGCCCTAGACTTGCACTCCATTGAGTCTGCAAGACCTCGTGCTACGCATTTGTGTGCTCGTTTTGACCCGGGTGGCCTAGAATGCCATACAGGTGTTCGCCGTGGCGCACGGCTCATCGCTGGCCATGGCGGGCTCACCCGAGGTGTTGTGTAGCCGGTGGGGGATCTCCTATTCACTCCTCGCCATCGGATTCACATGGACGACCACGATTAAACCATACCGATTCGGTGTGTAACCGGTCCACCGTGCACCCGTGGACACGGTCCACAGCGCTGCGTCAGCGCACGCCCACGCACACATGGTGCACTGCGCCACTCAACATGGCCATGTGGCTACCCAGTCAGTCGGTGACGCGGTCAACCGTGACCCACCGGACATTTTACAGATTAGCCCTTCAGTTTCTAGAGAATCAACCCGTGCTCCAGCATAGTTCAAATGAATAACTTTTCAGTCCTGTTTTTATTCATTTTAGACCCTGTAGTTTTTGGTAATAATGCACGCCATCCATAAATCATTTAAATTCATATTTTATTAGTTTAAATTCAAATTTGAGTTTAGTTTATTTATAGAAATGCCATTGAAACTTGTTTTATGCATAACTTTTGCGTTTTAAGTCCGATTTGAGTGATTCTTTCGCTCACGTGTTCATAGCAGTACGTAGAATAGTTTTATAAGCTTTTTAATCTAGTTTCTACTATTTGGTGTATTGTTCTAATAGAAGTCCATTTGTATGCATGTAATGATTGGATTGGATGCTTGATTGATGAATTGGAACACGTTTAGAGAGTGAGCAGTTCATGGTGACTGAGGAACAGCAAGAAGATCAATAGTACCAGGAAGAGAACTTTGAGGAAGGCAAGTGTAGCAACAGCCCCTTGTACCAATGAACTTGACAATTCATATTCATGCATGTGTCTAAATTTGAATTACCTTTAAGGACTTTACCTAGATTATTACTTGTACCACATATCCTTGTTACCTATGGTCTATGATGCATTTTGGATAGATGCTGCAGCGCTCAACATAAATAATTGTTAAACATGATTAAAAGTATTATGCAATATGTTAAAATGGAGCTTTTTAGCAACAATTAGGGGGCTAGAGCATGGGGTTGAGTGCTCTAATGTCTCTCCATAAGGACTTAATCCTAAAGCGGCCACCCAGGAGGTTTCGTTCAACCCCGAGTGTCTTATGGCTCTGACTTTAACCTGTTAACTAGATTATACTAGCTCGTCTATAGCTTTTCGTAAGGGCAAGAGGGGGGGCACTAGTTGGTATGTTTCCTTTCCTGCTAGGGTGTGTGTACCGTACCGTGACCACGCGTGCCACTCCTAAAGGAGGGCCACATACGGCTAGACGACTGAAACCTTAGCAGCTACGACTTGTTAGTGCAACAAGCAAAGGGTTACGTAGTGAAACCCTGCCACACTTCCTAGGTAGAGGTGTTGTGGGCTTTGCAAACCCCGGCATTGGGAATCACGGCTCGGTGGGTAAAGTTGTATAATTTCTGCAGAAATATTTAACCTGTTATAATAGTTGTGCTCACGGATACGAGCAATCTAGATCCTTCATGATTAGTGGCTACTATGGATGGTTGGGAATTGATATAATCTTGATTATACATTAATATCACTTGGGATTTGGGATTATTCATTAAAGTAGTGACTCAGGATTCTAAAACTTGAACAACAAAAATTACGAACCGCAGTCAAACTGTGTCTAGCCTTTGAGCCTCATAGATCCCTTTGATATACTTGCTAAGCATGGTGAGCTTACACTTGCTTTACATTCAATGAAAATCCTAGATGGGTAACAGATAACGGGTATGAAGAGTTTCTGGAGGATGTCCAGGACTACTAGGATGATGTTCACCAGTTGGAGTCCCTATGGCGGTTTGGGTTTAGTTTTCCACTGTGTGTAATAATGTTGCCAATGAGCAAGACTATGTGATACCATTATGATGAGATATGCAATGTAATAAGTACTTTAATTTGATATTATTATAATTTGATGGTATATGTGTGTTTGGACATCCTGGGCACACATATATGTGTACTTGATTTTGCTATGCGAAATTGGGTGCGGCAAATTGGTATAAGAGCTATAACTGACTGTAGGACGATCAACCTAGTTAGAAATGGATGTTTTTAGGATCAAATTATCTTTATTTTGCTACCTTTAATTTACTATTAAATTTTTGCTTATATTATGTTCTTTATCTGTTGCAAAAATTATCTTATTCTTATACTCAACCTTTTCAATCTTATAGATGGCCCGCACCAAGCTGACACCCCGCAAGCACACCATTGTGATCCCAACAAGGAGGATGAGGTCCATATATTATTTAAAAATTGGACTACCCAACTCCTCTTCCATCTCTTCCCATCTCATCGCAACCCACGCCCTCCACGCCGCTTCGTTGAGCTCCGGCTAACCCCATCCACTCTGCTCCTGCCAACGCCATGACACCTCCACTCCTTGGAGGTTATCTAACACCGCCTCCGCTCTTGTGAGGTTGTGCGATATTGGCCCCGTTCGCTGGTCTAAAACTTGGCTAAAACTGGCTGAAAACACTGTTCCGGCTGAATTGTTGTGGGAGAAAAACATTGTTCTGGCTGAAAAAAAAAGCCGAACAAACCATTTCTAAGACAAGCGAACAGGGCCATTGCCTCCTTTCTTGCGAGATCATCCGGTGTTGTTGGATCTTGCGGGCGAGCAGTTTGGCACCAAATTCGGCGGACAAGGAGCTGCAACTCAGCTTCACCACGGCCCGCCTCTGTTCCTCGGAGCCTTGTCACGCCACCTCTGCCGCTCCACCATGCCCTACCGCTGCTCCCCCAGACCACCACACCTCCTCTTATATAGTCCGGGTGTAAGGTTACAGATGGAATGCCAAATAATATGATATACGGTTTGCTAGTTTGTTACAAGGTGATTAGATCAGCACGATTTACTTGGCTTCAAAGACTAACTAGTCGATATCTAACTTTTCAAGCAATCGATGCACCTTGTTCGGCTTGAGCCTCTATCTTGGTAGGCTCAAACCATCCCATCCTAATTGGACTTGGGGTTCAATCGCCCCAGACCCCTTTATTTCCTTAGCTTCCAACCTCATCTCCATGACTAGGGGATGTTTCACCGGGCCTACAGGACGGCTCGATGCGTCTAAGGCCACATCCAATGCTATGGCTAATAGTACCAGAGTCCACATCCACGCAATGCATCCAGCTTAGCTTTGCTAGTGGCCTTGCGGGTTGCTAGATTTACCACGCATAAGACTGTCTCCAACAAGGCGACTCATATGGGCACCCAAAGTCAAAATGGGTAACAAAGGCCCAAAATCAGCCTCCAACAGACTACCTATACGGGAGACCCATTTTGGGTTGCCTGATAGACACAGCCCAAATATTAGCATCATCTCTCCTGGAAACCCATTTACACAAATAATTCTCTTTTGGGTCCTGTTGTTGGAGAAGTTGTCGAATGGGTATTAAACCCTTTGACTGTAATGCTACCCAAAGGTCAAATGGATCTTGTATTTTAGATGTTGTTGTTGGAGATAGTCTAAAGCACAAGCCACTGCTTGAGTTCATGTTGTAGGCTTGTAGCCAGCTGAGTCATGCACTTTCAACATAACCTAGAGAATCTCTCATGATAGAGAGGATTGAAAAGCAAAATTTATGTTAAATAGAATAGATGCATCGAGAATTTAATAACCTCGCGCCGTACTCGTCTGCGTGAGAGATCTACTTCCTCCGTCCATAAAAGAATGTAATTCTCGCATTTTGAGAAGTCAAATCATTTCAATTTTAACTATAATTATATGCAAAAGTATTAACACTTACGAGACAAAATAAGTACCATTAGATTAGTTATCGAATATATTTTTATAATATATTTATTTTGAGACATAAATGTTAATATAATTTACTAATAAAACTTAATCAAAATTGAGTTCATTTGATTGACACGTTTTCTATAATTGTATTTTTTTATGGAGGGAGTACATTACTGCGTGGCTCTGTTGGCCGTGCCTAAGCTGAAGACGTAGCCCGTAGGCAGACTGCAGACATGACACGGCACGATTAGTGCTAACTAATAAGACTACTGACCCGACTACTCATAGCCTCATAGGGCCGTGCCTCATCGAGCGCGTGCCATACTCAGTGACGCTGCTTTGGCCATCTATAACCACTAGCTGCAGCGTGTGGCTTCTCTGTTTCTTTGCACTAGTCCGTTTGGGCGTGTGGCGGATGGCCGAGACTCCTGCATGTGTGACCCCGGCCGTCCGAGTCGTGCGAGGGTCATGCGCGACCACGCGAGACGCGACACAAGGAGCTTGGCACGCCTAAAGGGAAACGTCCTCCCCTAAAAATAGCCACACGGTCTTCGTATATAAACAATCCGTGCCCCGCCCCGCACCCGTCTTCGCAATCGCAACACACAGCAAAGCAACGAGTAGTCGGTTCTTCACGTAGCCTACCCCTTTTGGCACTTGTTTACAGAGGGGGAGTGTTAGGCTTTGATCTATCTTGTAAATAAGTTAGTTGGTCACTTAGTTTTGAGACTTTAAAACCTTTAGCTTGTGTGAACTATGTCGTGTGTGGCTAATATGTGATGGACAACTATATATGTGTTTGTGATGCACGATTGTAGGACAAGTAATGGTTATCTATCTACCTTATTAGCTTGTGTTTGTCTCTACTTGTGATGGTGGATGTATTTTGGATGGCCATGTGTTGCTTCAAGTTTCTACTTTGAAATCTTGGCCATCATATTCTCTTTTATTTGTTGTGTGAAATAACATGTCATATTGCATCTCTTTTCACGGATATATATTTGTTCACACACACTTGTTGCACCCCACAGATTGCAAAATTTAGGTCGAGCTTTTGTCTTGATGTATGCAAATCATGTATAGATGATTCTAATTGAAATTGAAATTCATGCATACATCAAGGGGGAGCTCTTCATAAATTTTGGGTTTCAAAAGCTTTAAATTCTTTCATTCTTATAAAAGCCTAAGTTGGTTATCATCAATTACCAAAAAGGGGGAGATTGAAAGTGCATTTGCCCCCTATGTGGGTTTTGGTGTATTGATGACATCCAAATTAGGGACTAATGTGATCTTAATGAGATATGTCGCAGCTATTAGTCCCATGAAAGATTCAAAGAGTTGATAAAGATGAAATGGTATCCCTCAATTCTTGAAGTTGTAAAGGCAGACGAACTCAAAGCACTCTCCAAGGGTTCTATTTTTGTTTTTGAGTTTAGGATCCACCACACTATAAAGAGGGATGCAAACTTAGTTGGTCTAAGGAAGATAGAGTGCTCAAGCATAAAAATAAAATCAAAAGAGAGACACTCTAGCACTCCATGAGCACGTAGAATATTTTTCGGTGACTGTTGGTGTCGAAAGTCCCGACGTAAGTCAGAACTCCCGACCGTCAGAAGTCATGACTTATGCCGGAAGTCTTGACACCTAGTCACTTAGCCTACGCGGTGACCGTGGCCGTCGGAAGTCCCGACATAAGCCAAAACTCCCGACCATCGGAAGTCATGACTCATGCCGGAAGTCCTGACGCCCAGTCACTTAGCCTACGCGGTGACCGTGGCCGTCGAAAGTCCCGATGTGAGTCAGAACTCCTGACAGTCAGAAGTCCTGACCCAAGTCAGGAGTCCCAACACCTGGGGGTTTGCTGGTCGGCTAACTGCGCCCGTCAGAAGTCCTGATGTACGTCGGGAGTCCCGACCGCAACATTGACTTGCTCGTGCGGACTTTTGACCCTACATGAACAGTGTTTTCTATTAAGGTCAGAAGTCCCGAGATCTGTGTCGAAACTTCCGACGTAGATCTGGACGGTTAGATTTCTACTATGAGTATAAATAGCCCTCTCCTCACTTCTAACCGGTACAAACTGATTCATAGCTTACAAACCTTCATGCTCAACAGCTCCCAAGCATTCAAGGCACCCCTCTCCTCTCCCCTTTGCTCCAATCTTTGATTCCCCTAGGGTTTTAAGTGAAAGGAGAGTGGATTAAGTGAGAGAACCACTTTGGCAAGCTTGAGCACTTGATGTCTTCGTCAAGCCGGTTGGATTTGCGTCTATTACTCTTGGGGCTTTGCCCCTAACCGGCTAGGTGTTGCCCAAGAGCTTCCATCTTGTGGAAGAGCCCTGGGAAATTTGTATTAGCCTTTATTTGTTAGTGGAAAGCTCAAGTGGCCTTTGTGGTTGCTTTGAGAGAGGCAAGGAGGTGAAGGAGACTCCGACCTTTGTGGTCTCCTCAACAATGAGGACGTAGGAGCTCCTTTGTGGGGTTGCTGAACCTCGGGATAAATCTTTATGTCCCATGTGCTTGTTGTTGTGTTTGCTCGAGATTACTTGTATTTGTTTGTCTCTCTATCTCCTGAACTTTATTTTAGGGTTTGGACTCGATCTATGGTTTGGAGGCATTTTGGAGTTAAGGGAGTGACCCAACATCTTCACCAAACTGCTAGTAAGTGGGGTTGTAAGATTATTTATCCGCAAAGTTAAATTTGGCACTGCTTTTGTAGTTCACGTAGGCGTCGAGACTTCTGACGACGTCGGGAGTTCCGACCCAAACTGTCGGGACTTCGGACATTGACTGATAAATTTGAACTTAGCATTTGTAGTTAATTTTTAGATATGCCTATTCACCTCTCCTCTAGGCATTGTTAGATCTGTTCAGTTGCTCTAAGAATCTTTGCAGTTTTCTCTCAGTCCACCTATATAATAGCTAGCTCTTTACTATTAATACATGATCCACTTATCTCTCTCACAAAGTTTCTCAATTCTTATGTCTAAGCCGGCCATAAACTTACATCCTGCTTCTCTTCTCTCTCATCTTTTTTCTCCTCCAGTTCAGCATTCAGCTACCTTATAGCCTGCTATTATACTTGCTCTAAGCCCCACCGCCGCGCATGGCCCCAGCACGGCAACACACCACCTCGACACGCAGAGCAAGTGAGCAACCACCACCTCCACCACCAAGATGTAGCAAGAGCAGCAACAGCCAGTAGCAATGCCCCATGCCTACACCATGGTCCTCATCGCCACGCTCCTCTTGGCCGCTGTCACGGTGGCGCCGTGCGCGGGGGAGGTGCGCGACGTCACCACCGACGAGGGCAGGGACCTATCGTCCGCCGACGCACCAGCCTCCGACACGCCCGCCCTAGGGCCCGACGCCGCCTCGTCCCCAGACTCCTCGAAAGCACCATCGTCGAGTTCCAATGCGTAACTGGCGCCGGTCTAGAGACCTATCTATGTACGAGCAAGATTCTTGGCCGACATGCTCGCTCCTCGTCCTCGAGACGAGTGTATATATGGCGGCCTGGATCAGTTCATTCCTTCCTTCCTTCCTTCCTTCCTTGTAATAACGGTGTGCACCCGACGACGATGATACATATGGTGGTTTGAATGTTCATTGGGTGCTGAGCATTCATTTTAATATGGAGTTTTTCCTTTACCTTTTTCATCATTCCTTTTCAATTTTTCATATGTACTGAGCACCCATGGTGCGATAAGAGAAAATTTTCAATTTGTTGGACTGATGGCTGATCGATCAAGGTGCCCATTGCGCGACTATCTCTAATCATAAGGTGTTATTTTTATTCATTATTCATACAGATACAATTAAGATTTAAGAGGCTGCTTGATACCTTTGCTCTGCTAAGTACTTTCTAGCGTCGTCGGGCGAGGATTTTAGAGCAGCCAACATCTTGGGTTTCGGTTTGGGGGAAAGCACATATCGGTTTCTTTTTGTGTGTGTTTGTGTGTTGGCCAGATTGTGGCTGCTTTTTCATTAGGGCATCTCCAATGTATAGAACCAACCCCATTTCTATACTAAGATGTAACATCATGTGTTAAATTGCCCCCAATGTTTATAACCGGTACTTTTAGAACCAACTCCATTTCTATACTAAGATGTAACACCATGTGTTAAATTTCCCCCAATGTTTATAACCAGTACTTTTAGGGCATGTTTGGATCCCTCCTATAAACTTTAGAGCTCTAAAAGTTTTAGAGCACTTTAGCTCTATTTTGAGCTCTAACGCTTTAATGTGAGGTGGGCTAAAGTTTATAACTAACTTTAGACTACTTGTTTGGAGCTTTAGCTCTAAATTTTAGAGCTCGAGAAGGAAATCCAAACATGCCCTTAGATCTATAAGTGGGCCCCATATATTATTTAAAAAATTGGACTACCCAACTCCTCTTCCATCTCTTCCCATCTCATCGCAACCCACGCCCTCCACGCCGCTTCGTTGAGCTCCGACTAACCCCATCCGCTCCGCTCCTACCAACGCCACGACACCTCCACTCCTTGGAGGTTATCTGACGCCGCTTCCGCTCTTGTGAGGTTGTGCGACATTGCCTCCTTTCTTGCGAGATCATCTAGTGTTATTTGATCTTGCGGACAAGCAGTTTGATAGCAAATTCGGTGGACAAGGAGCTGCAACTCGACATCAGGACCTGTCGGCTTCACCACGGCCCGCCTCTGTTCCTTAGAGCCTTGTCGCGCAGCCTCTGCCGCTCCACCATGCCCTACCGCTACTCCCCCAGACCACCACACGTCCTCTTATATAGTCCGGGTATAAGGTTACTGATGGAATGCCAAATAATATGATATACGTTTTGCTAGTTTGTTACAAGGTGATTAGATTAGCACGATTTACTTGGCTGTTAAGACTATCTAGTCGATATCTAACTTTCCAAGCAGTCGATGCACCTTGTTCGGCTTGAGCCTCTATCTTGGCAAGCTCAAACCATCCCATCCTAATTGGACTTGGGGTTCAATCACCCCCCCCCTTTATTTCCTTAGCCTCTCGCCTCGTCTCTGTGACTAGGGGATGTTTCACCGGGCCTACAGGACGGCTCGATGCAACTAAGGCCATGTCCAATGCTATGGCTAATAGTACTAGAGTCCACATCCGCGCAATGCATCCAACTCAGCTTTGCTAGTGGCCTTGCGGGTTGCTAGATTTACCACGCATAAGACTGTCTCCAACAAGGAGACCCATATGGACACTCAAACTCAAAATAGGTAACAGAGACCCAAAATCAGGCTCCAGCAGACTACCTATACGAGAGACTCATTTTGAGTTACCTGATAGACACAATCCAAATATGAGCATCCTCTCTCCGAGAAACTCATTTGTAGAAATGATTCTCTTTTCGGTCCTGTTGTTAGAGATGATGTCGAATGTGTATTAAACCCTTTGACTGTAGCACTACCTAAAAGTCAAATAGATCTTGTATTTTAGATGTTATTGTTTGAGATAGTCTAAAGCACAAGCCATTGCTTGAGTCCACGTTGTAGGCTTGTGGCCAGCCGAGTCATGCACTTTCATGGAACCAAGAGAATCTCCCATGATAGAGAGAGAGGATTGAAAAGCAAAATTTATGTTAAATAGAATGGACGTATTGGTCTACATCGAGAATTTAATAACCTCGCGCCTTACTCGTCTGTGTGAATATATATCAATTTTTCAACGAGATCTACTTCCTTCGTCCATAAAAAAAAATGCAATTCTTACTTTTCGAGAAGTCAAATCATTTCAATTTTAACTAAAATTATATGCAAAAGTATTAACACTTACGAGACAAAATAAGTACTATTAGATTAGTTATCGAATATATTTTTTATAATATATTTATTTTGAGACATAAATGTTAATATAATTTACTAATAAAACTTAATTAAAATTGAGCTAATTTGATAGACACGTTTTTTATAATTATATTCTTTTTATGGAGGGAGTACATTACTGTGTGGCTCTGTTGGCCGTGCCTAAGCTGAAGACATAACCCGTAGGCAGACTGCAGACATGACACGGCACGATTTAGTAAGGCCCTGTTTAGATCTCACCTAAAAACCAAAAATTTTCAAAATTCCCCGTCATATCAAATCTTGCGGTACATACATGGAGCATTAAATATAGGTAAAAAGAATAACTAATTGCACAGTTTGCCTGTAATTGGCGAGACGAATCTTTTAAGCCTAAATAATCCATAATTAGATAATTTTTGCCAAATACAAACGAAAGTGCTACAATAGCAAAAAAAAAAAAAAAAAAAAAAACCAAAATTTTCGAAACTAAACGCGCCCTAATAACTAATAAGACTACTGACCCGACTACTCATAGCCTCGTAGGGCCGTGCCTCATCGAGCGCGTGCCATACTCGGTGACGCTGCTTTGGCTATCTATAACCACTGGCTGCAGCGTGTGGCTTCTCTGTTTCTTCGCACTAGTCCGTTTGGGCGTGTGGCGGATGGCCGAGACTCCTGCATGCGTGACCCCGGCCGTCCGAGTCGTGCGAGGGTCATGCGCGACCACGCGAGACGCGACACAAGGAGCTTGGCGCGCCTGAAGAAACGTCCTCCCCTAAAAATAGCCACACGGTATTCGTATATAAACAATCCGCGCCCCGCCCCGCACCCGTCATCGCAATCGCAACACACAGCAAAGCAACGCAAGAAGCAACCACTGCAGTACTGCACCGCCACCAAGCCGCCAAGGCAAAGAAGGCAGCAGCAGCAGCAGCGTCGCAATGGCCCGCGCCTGCGTGTTCCTCGTCGTGCTCCTCCTGGCCGCCGTCGCAATGGCGCCGTTCGCGGGCGCGGCGCGCGTCGACGTCGTCGAGGGCAGGTCCATGAAGTCCGCCGATGCACCGGAGGCCGACGCGCCCGCTCCCGCTCCCGGGCCCGACTCCGCCTCGTCGCCGGACTCGTCGGAGGCACCCTCCAGCAGCAGCTCTTCCGACTAGCCGCCCGGCAGAAATCTCGCTCCGATGATCTATCCGACCCGGCAAAACTATTTATTTCCCTCTTGATTCTCTGGAATAATGTGCTGCACCCTGATGATGTGTGTGTGCATGGGTGCGCGCGGCAAACGCATGCTGGAATGCGCTTGCCTAATTGTTATTTTGTTGTTGTTTCCTCTCTTTCCTATTTTATTAAATTTGTTCATGTGTATGTAATATGTGTCACCCAATATAATACGTGCTACGCCCTTTAATTTTTTTGGTGATGACATCATTTTTCAGTTTTTTGAATGAGCAATGCCACACATTATGTATAATCAGTTTGTATGAGGCTATATATCGACATCGGATTTCTGAAATTAAGCAACTTGTATAATAATGTAACGCGCCGGGCATTGTGCAATTAAACAACTTGTATAACCAGCTTCTGAAATGAATCCATCTGTATAATCATTTAATAGGCATTGTCTCTGTTGGGATTTGTCTGCAAGTTCTCCTGGGACATGAGTTCTTCGGATTGGATTATTGTTGTTTCTTTTTAAACAAACCAGCACTAACAATGCCTATTTGTATTGGTGTAGAAGAAAATACAAACAAGTAATCATGAGGAGTTACCTATATAGGGGTGAAAAAGTTACAATAGCAACTTTAACTCAGCAACCGGTCCGATAAACAACAACATGTGTGCGTACCACAAGCCGCTACATTCAGCTCTCTAGCCACTACAACAACAAACTACCCAAACTTAAACTGGTCACCAAACCGATGAACCATTAACGCCCAAACTTCTACCAAGCATACAAGATAGCCACTGCTATATATGCACGGCCAACTGACGCCACGACATTAAATAGAATATGGGACTATAATTCTTTTTTAAAAGGTGGGTTAGAATTTAGAGACGCAAACAAACAAACAAGTGTTGCAACTATCTTGGGCGTTACAAACTTTGAACAACTGACTTGAAATCTTGGTTCTAGATCCAAAGTCGGAAGTGGAAATGCTGAAATCCTTTAACTTCAATTTGGATCTATTGCATCCTCGAGTGTGGGATGGATCCACACTAAACCGATTCACAATCAAAGATCAACTTTTGCATATGGGTTTTAATTTGTTTGAAATAGTGCTGTTTTCCTTTAGAAAAATCAAGCTTCTCAATATCAGATATTGAAATTGAAGTGAAACCTCAGCTGTGCTAATTGCCATCTTATGGACCGAAGGTATTGCACCTTTATCTCCTAGCCGACAAATCTCCTAGCCGTTTTTTACTTTTCAATTTGATACAAAACGAATTTGCAATGTCTGTGACATAAGTGCGCCCACGGTGATAATAACCCAACCCGAGTAATCTGAAACTTCTCCTTTAAAAAAAAGTAATTCGAAACTTATAGTGGATGCTATAGCACACTAGTGGATGCAAAATTTCTCTCTAGTCTAAAATTTATACTTTTGATTATCCTATAAAACTATGGACTAGCTAGTCATGTGTAGTATTTTCATAGTGTGAAAATCATATTAACATATACATTGTTATTATTGAAACTTGTAGTACTTTGCTATTTGCTAATCTCCACGTTATGCCAATCCGTTGCATCAAACATCATGTATTTATCAGGTGGATCATTCCTTATTGTATAGTAACGCATACAGCACTTGCTTACAGCCCATGTTGCAGATTTTAATGGCACCAAAAGCATTTTGTATTATGAAAAAGAAGATTAAAGAATTGGACATGCCATTTCAGCTTTGCTTTAAGCACCAAAATGCAAAATCAAAAGTTGGAACATACATGTCTAATTCCAATGATAATATTATAGCTAGTACTAGGCCAAAATATGACATCACACACAAAACATATCCATATCTTGGGTTGTTTGTAACGCATGAAATTCGTAGTATTGATGCCACTCAACCAGTTTCCATGTATTAACTTTTATATCTACTATGCTAAATGACACAGCATGCATTTGCATGAACATTCTAGCATACATGCACGAGGTTAGAAGAACC
Source organism: Miscanthus floridulus (assembly GCF_019320115.1). NCBI lineage: Eukaryota > Viridiplantae > Streptophyta > Magnoliopsida > Poales > Poaceae > Miscanthus > Miscanthus floridulus. The sequence goes on from NC_089587.1 coordinate 76,466,167, forward strand.
AACCAAATTTCTTATAGACTACGTCCCCAATAGACTGCATGAGCGTGAAGTGTGGATTCACCAAAAAATAACCTCAGCCATGACACACGGCGCGCATGACCACAAATGAAATTATGTCAGTTGTGGCGTGCCGCCATTCTCGCAGTCTTACTCGGCTTCATAACTTTTGTACACACACTCGTGTTATTCGTTAGCAAGGCATCACCTTATCTAAATCTAAATAAAAACACACCACACCCGTCTCTCATACCATTGAGTGATTTGCTATCAGAAGACACTTCAATAGACAATGGCGCACAACCTCATTGTCACATTGTTCATTCTAGCGGTCTATGTCGCCGCGGTGGCGACACCATTAGTCTATGCTACCAAATCTCCAACGAGCACAATAGCCAAGGAGGACGAAGCAACCAAAGAAGGGGATGCAGCCGCCAAGGCGCCCGAAGCCGCCACCAAGGGGTCTACGAAGGACCACAAAGCAGAAGCTAAGGGGGATGCGCCCACCACGGCAACCGATGTAGCCACCAAAGGGTCTGCCAAGGACCACAAAGAAGACACTAAGGGGGATGCGTCCGCCAAGGCGCCTGAAGCAGCCACCAAGGGGTATGCCAAGGTCCCCAAAACAGACTCTAAAGGGGCTGCTGCAAAAGGGTCCGGAGCACCCATGTCATGGCCGGATGGGGGGCCTGAGTTCGTCCAAATGGTCATCAAGAACCCCTTCTTGAAAACCACACCACCATCGAGTGATGACCTCCCCATTGACCCCACTCCAGAAGGTAGCATGACCTAAAAAGCAAAATTATGATCGACCAAATATTAAGGTAAGAATACAGAGGTATTATGATGTTTCTATATTACATTTGGTTTAACTTCTCTAGTTTGTTGAGAGTATTTGAGTAGGATTAGGAATATTTGTACCATTATAACATTTCACACGTTTAATTAATTCCATGTTTTATTTTACTAGTATATATAAAGAGAAGGTTCAATTATGCCTTTTTATATTGATTTTATACGATGTGATTTGTTGGTTGGTGTCTGTGATGCTGCAACTCCTATTGACACCATTTGAGGCTTATTTGAGCAATTACATTTATGCAAAATATTGCTTATGTGTTTGGTTAGGTGTCTAGGGACTTATTTGTGATAATATACAGCTTTGGAGACATTTTCCAAAGTGTTCCAGCCAGCCCAAAAAGGGCATCCCGAGCTCCCTCTCCCTCTTGCGGTGCTTGTTCTTCTCCTTCTGGGGTTAAGAGAGAGATCTGAAATATTTGAGGGGTGAGACTTTGATCTCCCGAATCTATCTATTAGAGAGTGAAATTGGTGGGGATTTAGAGCCTCCCCAACTTTGTTGGCTCGCACCTTTTGTATTTTCGTATTTTACGGTGGATTGCTTGCTTGTCATTGCCTATGCTTTTTCCCACAAGTGGTTCCCAAGCAAATCCTTGCGTGTACGTGTGATTCGGTATTCCTCTTACGATATGAGTTGATTGGTTCCCATCTTGCTTTCTATTGGTGCTGTTTGTTGAAGATTGGATAAATTTGCTCATGGTAGCTGGATCGACATACGAGGCATATGTGTTTTTTGATGTGTTGTTGATCTGCGGTGGGAATAGTTGTTGAAAGTACTTTGTGTACAAGTCACATGCAAAATTTAAACAATTCTTGATCTATGATTTTCGTGTTCGTGGTCTATGCTAATAACTTCCGGACTTATGCTCGGAAGTCCGGACCTCCGAAACGTCCAAAGAAATATCTTGTGGTTCTAGACTTCGCTACATCCTTAAAGTTTGGGTGTTAATTTTTGGTTCCTATTTATACAGCTGCTCCCGTTTGTCCTATATACAGTGTCAGTGAGGATGGCTCAGATTTATGCACATATTTAGAGGATAATTTGGATTCGAAGTTAGTACTCAATTTTGCTAAACGGAGGCCCTCTCGTATGGTATTGCCCTGTGGGCACTTTGTTGGAGGGTTTGTGGGCGTCACAAAATGCCACAAAAATACATGGGTTGCATGTTGACATTATATTTTCTCATTTTTGAATATATAACGTATATGACAAACTAATGAGCTTATTTTTAGTGCATGTGTACTATGTTTAATTTTATGTATGAATTAATTATCTCCACATATTTGCAATTCTAAAAAAAACGCAGGGAGAACTATTTTATTTTTTCTATATTACAAAATAATTCGAACACAAAAGCCTGCCAGTCCTCCGAATTCCGAATCCACGCCGGGTGGGCAGTGGCGAGCCCTCCCATTTTTTCGCATTTGGTACTCGTATGTTGTAGGGCCTCTTTGGCATGGGTTATGTCGGCTTCGGCTTCATCTATTTTATATAAATCGAGGTACTGTAGCGTGAGGTCGTTTTGTAAGCCGGAGTTAAAATAAACTAGAAGCCGAAAAAAATCAGTTTTTCTGGCTTCACCGGTTTTGACTTCACCGATGAAGCCATTTTGGACGAGGCGTGCTAAAGTGGCAGTAGTATACCAACCGGAGCCTACATTGGCGCCAAACGAAAAAAACAGACAAATCAAAACTCCCGCCAGGTGCACACTTCACCGCCTCCCACCGACGTCTGGGCCCTCATCCTCCACGTCACCGATCCGCGACGCTCCCTCCTCCCTTTCCCGCCCGAGCCACCTCAGCGATCCGCGTCGATCTGCATCCCGTTCGTCCACCGGAACGGCCGAACCCCATCGCACCCCTCCACGCCAGCGATCCGCGGCTCGCACCCTCCCACCAATCGCGTCTCACCTCCCACCCCCTATAAAGCCGCGCCCCAGCAACAATATATCCCCAAGCACCCACGGCCACACCCAGTCCGCCGAGAAGAAGCTCGATCCCGAACCCACCGCCCGATCCCGATGGCACCCAAGGCCGAGAAGAAGCCCGCCGCGAAGAAGCCGGCGGAGGAGGAGCCGGCGACGGAGAAGGCGGAGAAGGCCCCGGCGGGTAAGAAGCCGAAGGCCGAGAAGCGGCTTCCGGCCGGCAAGTCCGCCGGCAAGGAGGGCGGCGAGAAGAAGGGCAAGAAGAAGGCGAAGAAGTCGGTGGAGTCGTACAAGATCTACATCTTCAAGGTGCTGAAGCAGGTGCACCCGGACATCGGCATCTCGTCCAAGGCCATGTCCATCATGAACTCCTTCATCAACGACATCTTCGAGAAGCTGGCGGCGGAGGCGGCCAAGCTGGCGCGCTACAACAAGAAGCCCACCATCACGTCCCGCGAGATCCAGACCTCCGTCCGCCTCGTCCTCCCCGGCGAGCTCGCCAAGCACGCCGTCTCCGAGGGCACCAAGGCCGTCACCAAGTTCACCAGCTCCTAGGCGAGCGATGGGATCTGCCTCAGTTCCGTTCAGGAATCATGAAGTAGTAGTGTGGTCGTGTGTTGCAGCGGCGGTAGTTGCCCCTGCGTCTGCTCTTTGTTCATCTCTAGTCGTCTGATTTATGTAAGAAGTAACCTGGTGTGGTACTGTAGCTGTTCATCTTTGCAATTTCTGATTGCAAATATATGTGAAATCTATCCTTGTATGTCACTGAATTTTGCTTTCGTTCTGAACCTGTATTTACCGCTGACTCGAAAATTTCGTGTCCTGTTATCATCTTCCTGCGGCCTGTTGTCAATTTCCATTTTCTGAACTTGCGTTGCCTTGTTGGGAGATAGAGATTTAGTACAGCAGAACGCCCGTTGTTCTTCGCTGTGCCGTAAACATGGCTTCTTGCGAGTGATTTGTTCACTGTAGCATTCAAAACTTCGCCCCCGCTTCGCATCAGTTTCAAATTGTCCGCGTCACTTCAATTTCTCTACTGAACTCGTGCCTTGTTTAGATGCCACCAAAATTCCAAGTTTTTTCACTCTCTCTTCATCACATCAATTTTTAACCGCTTGTATGGAGTATTAAATGTAGGTAAAAAAATAACTAATTATACAGTTTAGTTGGAAATCACGAGATGAATCTTTTGAGCCTAGTTAATCCACGATTGGACAATATTTGTCAAATAAAACGAAAGTGATACTATTCATCAGGCTGAAATTTTTTCAGCATCTAAACGAGGCCTCGGCATCTCCAAACGCAAAGTTCTCTGCATTCTGTTTGGGTTTAATTTCCAGTTTCTGAACTTGAGGTTGCCTTGGTGGGAGATGAGATTTGGCACGCAGCAAAATGCGAGCCGTTCTGCGATTCCTCACTGTGCTGGAAACATCAACATGGCTTCAGTTTCGAGCGTCTTGGTTGCTTGAATTTCAATCTTTTGGGCTGCTTGGGCGCGATGTCCTCAGAAAGTCGAAAGCCGAAAATCTGGCGCGAGAGTTTCGGAAGCCACGCTAAATTTTTGCTTTGGCGCCGAGTGGGGAGAACTGGACCTGTTGACAAATTATGCTGGGCCCAACCATCCTCAGGTGCTTAATTGCAGTCTCGCCTGGCCCATTTTAAATGTTATTATATAGGCCCACTAGTACGAGTATACTTAATTACTCCATCCGTTCAAATTGCAACTCGCTTTCATTTTTTTTCCGCCCATTTCGCTATGTATGTATCTAATCTAGATTCATAAAAAATAGATGTACCAAAAAGATTAAAATAACTTATAATTTATAACGAAGTGAGTACTGTAAACTACGTGTCTGCATTTTAGAGCCTCACGCTATAAACAAGCCATCCCAAATAACGTACTAGCGTCCGGACGTCTGGATAAACGCGTGCGCCCAGACATCTGCGCCCACGTTTCGGGGATGCGTCGCCCTGCCCGTACCATCCGCTCGCACACATGAACTGCCCGCTTCAGCACCACTTCCCGTGCGCACGTGGGGACCGGCTGCACCCTGCTCCGTATCGAGCACACGGGGATTGCCTGTGCCGGCTGCTTCCCACGCTCGCTTCACACAGGAACCGCATGCACGATGCCCTAGCAGCTGCTGCAGGCGGCATCGACAACTGGGGCCCATTGCAACATATGCAACACCTGATCTATTTTTGTAATATCTAGATGAAACATGTTCAACATACGTCCGAAACAACTGAAACATTTGCAATATAAGTCTGAAAACACTTGAAAGCCGTTGCAAGCATGTGCAACGACTAGATAAAACACTTGCAACATATGCGTGAAATATATGTCATATCTAGATAAAACGCTTGCAACATATGACTGAGAAACAGATGAAACATTTGGAACAAACTCTTGCAACATGCGTGTATGGCCTTTGTAACATATGCAACATCATGATTTACTTTTGCAACATCTATGCGAAACACTTGCAACATACCTTTGAAACATCTGAAATAATTGAAACATACGTTGCAACATGCGTTTTCGCGCAACATCTCCTTGCTGCTTGCAACATGGAGGACGAAGCAACCAAAGAAGGGGATGCAGCCGCCAAGGCGCCCGACCAAGGACCACAAGCAGAAGCTAAGGGGGATGCGCCCATCGCGGCAACTGATGTAGCCACCAAAGGGTCAGCCAAGGACCACAAAGAAGACACTAAGGGGGAGGTGCCACCATGGGGTATGCCAAGGTCCCCAAAACAGACGCTAAAGGGGTTGCTGCAAAAGGGTCTAGAGCGTCCATGTCATGGCCGGATGGGGGGCCTGAGTTTGTCTAAATGGTCATCAAGAACCCCTTCTTGAAAAACACACCACCATCAAGTGATGGCCTCCCCATTGACCCGACTCCAGAACGTAGCATGACCTAAAAAGCAAAATTATGATTGACCAAATATTAAGGTAAGAATACAGAGGTATTATGTTGTTTCTATATTACGACCCTGTTTGGTTCTACAAGCCCTCCTAAAATTCCTGTCACATCAAATGTTTAGACATATGCATAGAGTATTAAATATAGACTAATTACGAAACTAATTATACAACCTGCGACTAATGTGTGAGACGAATCTTTTAAGTCTAATTAGTCCATGATTTGACAACGTGGTGCTACAGTAAACATGTGCTAATGACAAATTATTTAGGCTTAAAAAATCATCTCACAAATTAGCCTCCATCTATGTAATTAGTTTTTTAATTAATCTATATTTAATACTCTTTATTAGTATCTAAACATTCAATGTGGCATGAATTTTAGGAGCGACTAAAGAACCAAATACCCTCTACATTTGGTTTAACTTCTCTAGTATGTTGACAGTATTGAGTAGTGTCGGGCATCAATATTAGGGATACCCAAAGAAAGAAAGTTAGCGATCATGCTGACTTCATTGGATGGAGCAAGACATATTAAAAGGTCTCGCCCGGCCTCTTGGGTTTGTGCTCCATCTCGCCCGACCTCTTGAGTACGGGCTCCGTCTCACCCGACTCCAAGGACGCGGTTTCCGTCTCGCCCGACCTCAAGGCCGCGGGGGTCTCGTCCAAGGCCACGAGCTCCGTCTCGCCCGACCCCTTGGGTTCGTGCTCCGTATTGTCCGACCCCTCGGGTGAGAGCTACGTCTCATCCGACCCAAAGGTCACGGGCTCCGTCTCGCCCAACTCCTTAGGTTCACGCTCTGTCTCACCCAACCCCTTAGGTGAGAGCTCCGTCTCGCCCAACCTCAAGGCTGCAGGCCCTGTCTCGCTTGACCCCTTGGGTTCACGCTCCTTCTCGCCCGACCCTAAGGTTGCGGGATCTCGCCTAAGGCTGTGGGCTCTGTCTCACCCGACCCCAAGGCCGTGGGCTCCGTCTCGCCCGACCCCAAGGCCGTGGGCTCTGTCTCGCTTGACTCCTTGGGTGTGGGCTCTGTCTTGCCCGACCCTAAGGCTGCGGGGGTCTCGCCCAAGGTCGCGGGCTCCGTCTTGCCCGGCCCTAAGGCCGTGGGCTTCGTCTCGCCTGACCCCTTGGGTGCAGGCTCTGTCTTGCTCGACCTCTTGGGTGAGGGCTCCGTCTCGCCCAACCCTAAGGACGCGGGTTTCGTCTCGTCCGATGGGGACCCATAACGTTGCCAACCACTCCATGTCCAAGCATATGAGCCTGGGTCAAAACTAACACTAGGGAGGAGACTGGCACGCCTCGATGTAACCCGTGGCCATAACAAGCCATACCTGAGGATTCACATCAAGAACAACGTCGAGCGTGCCGATGCTGTTCTTCCTAACCCTCTTACAAACACTGACAGGCGCGTCAGTTCACCACGACGTCTGCTAGGACGAAATGGAACGCCATGACCGACAGATGACGCTTGCGCATGGCGCTAATGACGAACAGGGCCACGACGTGGAGCCGTCCCTATTGACATCTACAAGATTGGTGGGACCTGCATGAAGGAGAAGAAGGACCTCGGTGATCCTAGAAGCCTTCTTCTCTCTCTCGTTCTTCTCCTTTTGCTCTGCTATAACCCGTGCTTTCCCTTTCCTTATAAAAGGGGAAGCAGGGAGCCCCACGGTGGGGATGGAGATCCGCACGAGACTGAACCACAAGATAAAAACACAAGAGGATGACACGAACACACGGCTGAGGGGCGATCGAGCTCTCAGCATCCGTTCACTCCTTTAATCGGAGACTTAGGATCCTTTCCCTCTCTCATCTGTTTGTAACTCTTACTACAAACCAAGTGCCGGTAATACGAGCAATAATAAATTGGACATATGGATGTTTTGTCGGAACCAGTATAAACTTTTGTGTCCTCCGAGCACACCATTCGAGCCAAACGCTCAGATACAAATTTACTCATCGGTGGTCCAAAAACACCAACAGTTGGCACGCCAGGTAGGGTTTTTTTGCGTATCTCGACGTCCACATCAGGCCTCAGATGGCTAGTCATGGCGTTAGCTAGGTCCTGGGTGCGCACGTGCGCTTTGGGAACCTGGACTTCATCGTTACGATAGAGGGAGAGTTGGCGTAGGTTCCCGCCACCGTCCAACCTCTCTACTCCACCGGCCTCGACACGATCGCCGAGGCGCTTGAGGAGCTATAGTTGCATGCACCAAAGGCCCACGGCCCCGGGAGCGACCGACTCCTCGACTTCGATTACGGGAGGCTAGAGCGCCAGCTCGGCCTTTTCCTGGGACCCCGACCGTCCCGAGAGGACCTGGGGCGCCTCACGTTCTCATTCGCCAATGTCATGACGCAGCTTGCCGGAGGAGAGCCACTCTCCCCAGAATACCTCATTCGAAGCACCCTGACAGCACTCCCGTTCGGTCTGCACAACGCCACGAAGACCGTTGGCCACCTCGCGGCGCAACACATGCCCTCATCCCCTACGAATGACGAGTTCGTGGGGATGACCGAATATGTCGCAGAATGTTTCCACGACCTCCTCGTGGGAGAATCGGAGTCGCCCTCTGACTCTGACTCTAGCAGGAGAGCCATCATCCCTCGCGTGAATGTTTCATGGCAGGTACCCTTGAGGGATACGTCGAAAGCATCCACGAGGGAGAGGCTGTAAGGAAAATGGACCCTAGGCCCATTTACTTTGGATTTTAGTGTTTGATGACCAACACAACCAAATTGGACTAATGAATTTGCAAGTGATTATTTTGTAGTTCAATAGGATGCAAGACGTGACTTGAACGAAGGCGATGTGATGATCCGATGATCAACGCCATAAGCAAGACCTCAGAAGCACAAGAGAAGACCTAAGATATCAAGCAAAGTCTAAGCACGAAGATAGAAACCAAGCCGGACGCAAGATCGTAAAGAAACGAGCTCACATAGGTGATCGGACGCTGCACAGGACGCTACACTGGATGCTCTGACGCACAGGACGCTGCACCGGATGCTGCACAGGACGCTGCACCGGACGCTCCGATCAAGAGGCTCAGCAACAACAGAGTCAACAATAGCGACCGGACGCTACACAGGAAGCTACACCGGACGCTCCGATGCATAGGACGCTGCACCGGACGCTGAGTGCCAGAGTCCGGTCAACATCAGTAAGGTTCCAGAGAGCTGTTTTCATGACCAGACGTGTCCGGTCAGTGCTGACTAGACGCTGGTCAGAGTCCGGTCAGTAGTTCAATAGCGAAATTTCGTCCCCAATGACTACTTTCTCAGTGGGGCTTATAAATAGACCCCAACCGGCCATTTGAGTAGTGTGGAGCTGAGGAAACATACCAAGGGTGTTGATACACCATTTTAGTGATATCTACTTGCATAGTGCTTAGTGTTTTATTAGGTGATTAGCGTAGGTGCTTTGCGAAGTGCTTAGGTTGATTAGATCACCGCTTATGCGCTTACTTTAGGTTTAGGCCTAGTGTTTAGTGAGGGAGCTTGGCCCTTGCGAGGGATTCCTTGCGAGGGGTTCCAACGAGGACTAGGGGGAAGCTTACGCGCTTCTCGATACATCGGTAAAAATACCAGAGTCATCGACGGGAGTTTGTATATCTCTACCTTGCTCTTTAGCTTTCGCATTTACATTGATTGCATTACTCCTTTTATGGTAGAGATAGCAACACATTAGCAAAACCATAGTTACACATTTAGATAGTTTGTCTTTTGCATATGTTTTGCTAAGGTTAGAAAAAGAGGCCATAGTTTAGAGTTACTATTTTAAGTTGCCTAATTCACCCCCTTTTAGGCGTCACGGTCCCCTTCAGAGGCTACCCCAAAAAACGACCTCGATGATGAGGTCGAGGGGGATGCAGGGGCCCCTCCTCGTCTGCGGGTAGAGCAACTGAGGGCCCGACACCAAGAGATCGAGGAAGCACGACTCTACCTCGAGCAGGAACGCGCGGAGCTCGAGCGAGAGATCAAGCGCCATGGAGACGGTGGGCACGCGAAACAACTAAAACATTAGTAACATACGTCTGAAAACACTTGAAAGCCGTCGCAAGCATGTGCAACATCCAGATAAAACACTTGCAACGTATGCGTGAAACATATGCCATATCCAGATAAAACGCTTGCAACATATAACTGAGAAACAGATGAAACATTTGGAACAAACTCTTGAACATACGTGTATAGCCATTGTAACGTATGCAACATCCCAATTTACTTTTGCAACATCCATGCAAAACATTTGCAACATACCTTTGAAACATCTGAAACAATTGACTAAGTCTTGAGTTGGATTTGCTTCAAATTCAATTTCCAAGCTATTAGAAATGTTAGCTAGCGTTATTATCTTGTTAAAACAAAAGTTGCACTATCTTCTACAAAATGTGTACTTCAAACTTTATTAAAGTGTCACATATATGTTTTATAGTGTTTTTGTTCAATAAAAATTAGTTAACATCTCTACTTGCTACCTTTATAAATCGTGAATTAACTTTTCGTTTTACGTTTTTACGACTCGTTTAAGTTACAATGCTTTACCTAAGCATCACACCACATGCAATATCACTTAACTATGATGCTCATGATATGTTTTAGCAAGTGATTTATTATGTAACATCGAGAGTGTTACAACGTCTGCGGTGATTTCTACGTGACTGGTTCTAGAGACATAAGTGATGAGCAGATATGATAGGATGGAAGTTGAAAAAAAGATAGGATAGGATGGAGAAAGAGTGGACAGAAAGATATGATATATGATACGATGGTATAGGATAGGAGGCAGTCGTTGGTTTTGTGACCCACTAATTAGAGCGTTCGGATAGACAGACACCCTGCACGAAGTATTACCGTCTTTATGGACCTATGACACTGCTGACCCTTTGAGCGCCTTAGAAAGATTTGAGAAAAATCTTTGGATTAGCGATGATGACACTGCTTACCAACATTACCATTGAACCAAATGCACATGCACGTCCGCGATTGCCTGAAGCTATCAACGACATTCGTTCCAACGAAACTCAGCGAGGCTGAAATACACCATTTCAAGTACGAAAGGATCATGGACACTCAGCGAGCCATGGAGATGCTGTTCATGCGTGCCTTCGAGCGCCGGGACGCAGCGGAGGTGCAGATGCGGCAGCAAGCGGCGTCTTACTCCCGGACCCTCGCGTGCGGCCTCCTCGCCGCGGGGCACCAACCTCCGCCGCGTCTCCTCCCGCACCCCGCGTCGTTCGCGGCCCTCGTTCGCCGGGGCACGGCGGAGGAGCAGCTGCAGCTGCAGGTGGAGGCCTACTCCTAGTCCATAGCCTGCGCCCTCATTGACGCCGGCCACCTGCCTCCGCCGTGGCTCCTTCCGCACCGCGCTGCTGGAGTAGGGACCTCTGAGCGTTCGGTGCCGGCGGACGCGCGGATGCGGAAGCAGGTGGTGTCCTACTCGCTCTCCATAGCCTGCGCCCTCCTCACCGCCGACCAGCGCCCCCCGCCCCACGCCGTGGCTCGTCCAGTCCCCTGCAGACGTGGCCACCACCGAAGATAGCTACCTCGATTTCTCCCCCCCTTCGTCGCGTTCTGGAGTAGTTGCTGGGGTTCTGCGCTTTGATTCCATTGTGGGAGCACTTGTTTTATTAGATTTAGGTTCGTCATGTCAAATATTTGATGATCGTGCCCCGTGATTTGGTACTAGTACATATTGAAACAGACGATGCGGGTGATCGTGCCCCGTGATTTGCCACTTATCGCCGAATTAAGAAATTGCTTGCTTGGCCAAAACTGAAACAGTTTGTTGCTGACTTTGTTTCTCAGTGCTCTGTCTGTCAACAGGCCAAACCTGAAAGGGTGCCACTTACAAACTTACTCAAGAAGGGTGTATTATTTCTCTGGACCTCTGAGACTCAGGCTGCATTTGATGCCTTGAAACAAGCCTTGATCTCAGCACCGGTGTTACAACTGCCAAATTTCAGTAAACCATTTTGTATTGAAACCGATGCCTCTGACAAAGTTGTGGGTGCCGTTCTTCAGCAAGAGGGACATCCTCTGGCCTATGTGAGTAAGGCTCTTAGTATTAAATCCCAGGGTCTCTCCACTTACGACAAGGAATGTTTAGCCATCATGATTGCAGTTGATCATTGGCGCCCATACTTGCAACACTCTGAGTTCATCCTGAAAACTGATCACAAGAGCCTGTTATACTTGGATGATCAGCGTCTCACTACTCCGTGGCAACACAAAGCATTGACCAAACTGATGGGACTCAACTTCAAGATACTATACAAGAAGGGATCTAAGAATTCGGTAGCCGACGCCCTATCTAGAGCAACCCATCAAGAGTCAACCGAATTAGCTGCTACCTCAGTCCTACAACCACTCTGGTTGACTGACCTACAAAATGCATATTTATAAGACCCTGAGTTGTCGGAATTGCTACAACATCTCTCTGTTTCCTCTCCAGTTGGTCATTTCTCTCTGAACAATGGTCTTATCAAGTTCAAAGAGAGACTGTGGTTGGGATCACTAAGTGATTTGCATCATAAAATCGCCACTGCTCTTCATACCAGTCCATTGGGAGGCCACTCGGGCATGGAGGCCACTTATCTCCGATGTTTTTTTCATGCATGTCCTACCAAGTGGTCTTATTGGTTGTCCTTGGCTGAATTTTGGTACAACACATCATTCCATTCTTCATTAAACAAGACACCATTTTATGTGCTGTATGGTCATGAGCCACGCCAACTGGGAATAGATGTGGAAAATTGTGTTGTTGATGACTTGGATGAGTGGCTTAAGGACAGATCTCTCATGCAACAGCTGCTACAACAACAATTGCTCAGAGCTCAGAAGAAGATGAAAACTCAAGTAGATAAGAAACATTCTGGCAGATCATTTGCTGTGGCAGATCATTTGCTGAGGCCCGTGTAATGAGAGCAAGTAGTGGTAGCCGTGAAGAGGAGAACTTCGACTTGTATTCGGCTAAGGCACCGCACGGCAGAGCCGGCGGCGGTGATGGCGGAGCTAGCTGCGGCGAGGCCCCGACGAACACAAGTTCTACCCACCAAATCTTTCCAATACTATATGGTGGTACTTGGTCGGTAACAATCTGATCGTGGTCGCCGCGGCAATTAAAAATAAGGCGCCAACGGGGTACGTGCCTCACTGCATTGGCGTTGGCGATTCCTTTTTCTTGTTCTTTTTGGCACAAATATATGTATACAGGCTCACAATTTGCATTCAGCAAGTCGCGGTGCACAGCAGTGCAGCTGTGGCGGGGACCCAACCCAATGTCCTGGTGGTCCCTTCTCAGTATTCCCTGCTTGTCTTTGTCGGAAGGCCTTTTCATTTCTCTCCGTAGTCCTCTCTCTGCGTAAAAAACTCGGTTGCGATGAGCTGAGCAGAATCTGCTTTGAAGGTGTCGGTAGGCTGTATATGAGCAACTCAAGGTATTCTGTAAAATCTGAACCTAAAATTTTAGTTGCGGTAGGCTATGAGTAAAATCTGCTTTGAAGGAGTCGTTTGATGCACTGGATGGTGAACAGGCGACGCTCGGTGAAGTTGAAGAGCAAAATAACCAGCATAACATTGGGGGAAAAAGAACACATTTTTTGGACAACAATCAAGAAATTGGGCTTCACGTTCCCAAATTACATTGGGAGCGCAAGATATTCATATATGACAAAAAAAAAGCCACACACAAGTCATGTGGCAAGCACGTCACACAATTTGAAGGTAAAACACAGCGGTCGCCACGGTGCACCATAAGATCCAAAATGCCAAAATGAAAGAAAGGACACAGGAGAAGAGGACAACAGGTTGTCCCCGAAATTTTGAGAGTAAGGACAACAACTCCATGCAGTACGATTGATAAACAAAGACAGAGCAACCACTAAATCACACGTTAACTCACACAAATTCTAATCCAACGCAGCTTGCTGGGACTGGGATTGAGGGATGGCAATCCTTGGTATTATCACTGAACCCAATGGCACCTCCATTTCCATTTCAATCACAAAGCCAGCTCATCACCTCTGTCTTCACTCCCCAGTCACACTGCCCTCGCTCTCAGCAGCTCATCACTACGCGCTGCTGGTCTGCTGGAGTGTCGGCTGCTGCCATCTGCCTCCCGCTCACTCCCACGCGCCGCAATGCACCGCTTCCCCCTCGGCGCCTTCGCCGCCGCCGCGGCGCTCGTCCTCCTCCTCCTCCCGCTGGCCTCGGCCGCCACCGCGGCGAAGGCGACGGCGAAGGCGCCCGCGGCCCCACCGGCGCCGCCCAACATCACGGCGCTGATGTCCAAGGGCGGGTGCAAGGCGTTCGCGTCGCTGGTGTCCAAGTCCCCCGACGCGCTCTCCGCGTTCCAGTCGGCGGTGGGCGGCGGCGTGACGGCGTTCTGCCCGATGGACGACGCCGTGCGCGGGTTCATGCCCAGCTACCGGAACCTCAGCGCGGACGGCAAGGCGTCGCTGCTGCTGTTCCACGCGGTGCCCGTCTACTACACGCTGCGGGGGCTCAAGTCCAGCAACGGGCCCATGAACACGCTGGCCACCGACGGCGCCGCCAGCAGCTACAACCTCACGGTGCAGAACGCGGGCGACCAGGTCACGCTGCGGACGCCGGCGTCCGACGACCCGGCCCGGGTGCGCTCCACCGTGTACGACAGGGACCCCGTCGCCATCTACGCCGTGGACGCGGTGCTGGAGCCTGTCGAGCTGTTCGACCCCGTGGCGGACGCCCCCGCGCCGGCGCCCGCGCCAGTGGCGGACGCGCCCAGGGCCTCGTCGTCCGCCAAGAGGACGCGGCACCAGCGACGGCGCGGCGCGGATGCGCCTGGCCCCGCCGCTGACGACGCCACGCCGGCGGACCAGAGGAAGGACTCCAGGAAGAACGCGGCGGCTCCCGGCGCCCCGTGTCGCCCAAGGTGGCTCGCCGCCGTCGCCGTCGCCGTGGCCGCTGCCTTGGCTGCTTAGGGCGGGGTGGTTTAAAGATTTGTCTTTTTTTAACCCTCTCTGTGTCTCTGTCGAGATGCATCCGCACGAGCACGAGAAGTGTGTGGGTGGGTGGCTGCTGCGTGCGCGTGAGCATGGATGGAAACGCCACGGCTTTTTCTTGTCCTTCGTCCTGCTTAATTGCTTATTACTCCATCGATTGCTGTTGTTGTTATAGTATGAACAAGGTTGATAATTGATATGGCTGGTGACCTGGTGTACCTCAAATCTTGTTGATTAAAATCAGGGAACTGGTAAAATTACAGATCGCGGATGAGATGGCCTACCTAAATCCACATGCAGTTCATTCATCAATGGCAATGGGTGTATCGAGAGCAGAGGTTGAGGCAATCAGGGAGGGAAGCTGGACGACGACGGCGAGCAACAGCCAGCAGCTAGCTTCTCAGTGCAACATCAGCAGGTGGGCAACTGGGGCATGAATCCTGGCGTTAAAACAAGATGAATTGATGTTGCCAGTTGCGTGAATAAACCAAAGGGGAATTTGCATAAAACATCTGCAGGACCATTTGGTGTGTTGCGTCCTGCCACCACTCGGTGTCGGTGTCGGTGGCGTGACATCCATTTTAGCATGGAACGCCTTCACTGTTGTGTTGCTGGCTTACTGTTACATAACGACGCCGATCTACGGGCGGAGAGGATTTCAACGACCGTAGTAAAGTGTAAAAGCAGCGCATTGCATTGCACCTGACCTGACCCAGTGCTCAAACAGCCCGTGGCAAGTGAGACCGTGGGAGGCTTTGGTCGATGTAGCCAAAATGCTCCAGATGAATAGATTCCCGTTTAATACCGAAAGTCATAGTACACTTCTCATACCGAATGTGCCAAGAACCCTGAAACCTTAAGACATGCCGCAAGATCAAACATTCGGGAAACAAATCAAAATGTAGCTTGCTCGATGAAAAACATTGGTAGTTGAATCGTTGGGGTATAATATGAGTGTTGGTGTTTTCGGACCACCGACGAGTAAATTTGTATTTGCATGTCTGGCTCGGATGGTGTGCTCGGATGACACAATGGTTTATGCTGGTTCGGGTGGAACGTCCCTATGTCCAGTTCGCTACTGCTCGTATTACAGGCACTTAGTTTGTAGTAGGGATAACAAACATGCGAGAGAGGAAGAGGATCCCAAGTCTCTGGTGGAAGGAGTGAACGGGTGCTGAGAGCTCGCTTGCCGCTCAGCCATGTGCTCGTGTCGTTCTCTTGTGTTATGATCCCTCCTCCATGAGGTGCCCTGCTTCCTCTTTTAAAGACGAAGGGAAAGCGCGGGTTACAGAGGAGAAAAAGTAGAAGAACGAGAGAGAGGAGAAGGCTTCCAGGGTCGCCGGGTCCTCCTTCATGCGGGTCTCGCTGATCCTGTAGATGTTGACAGGGATGGCTCCATACCGCGGCCCTGTTCGTCACTAGCGCCATGCGCAGGCATCATCTGCCGGTTATGGCGTTCCACTCCGTCCCGGCGGACGTCGTGGTGAACTGACGCACCTATCAACATCCGTATGAGGATTAGGCAGAACAACACCGACACGCCCGACACTGTTCTTGATGTGAATCCCTAGGTATGGCCCATCATGGCCACGGGTTACATCGAGACGTGCTAGCCTCTTCCCTGACGTCAGAGTTTTGACTCAGGCCCATACGCTTAGACCTGGAGTGGTTGGCGACGGTATGGGTCCCCATCGAACAAGACGAAACCCGCGTCCTCGAGGTCGGGCGGGGCGGAGCCCGCGACCTTGGGCGAGACGAAAACCACGTCCTTGGCGTCGGGCGAGACGGAGCCCGCACCCAAGGGGTCAGGCGAGACGGAGCCCACGGCCTTAAGGTCGGGCAAGACGGAGCCCATGGCGTTGGGCGAGACGGAACCCGTGGCCTTGGGGTCAGGCAAGATGGAGCCTGCGGCCTTGAGGTCGGGCAAGACAAAGCCCGCGGCCTCGAGGTCAGGCGAGACGGAGCCCATGACCTTGGGCGAGACGGAACCCACGTCCTTGGGGTTGGGCGAGACGGAGCCCGCGGCCTCAAGGTCGGGCGAGACAGAGCCCGTGGCCTTGGCGAGACGGAACCCGCGTCCTTGGGGTTAGGCGAGATGGAGCCCGCACCCAAGGGGTCAGGCAAGACGGAGCCCGCGTCCTCAAGGTCGGGTGAGATGGAGCCCACGGCCTTGGGCGAGACGGAAGCCGCAGCCTTGGGCGAGATGGAACGACGGTGCCTGCACCCAAGGGGTTGGGCGAGAGGAAGCCCGCAGACTCGAGGTTGGGCGAGACGGAGCCCGCGGCCTTGGGGTCGGGCGAGACCTTTTAATACGTCTCGAGCCATCCAGGGAAATCAGCGTGGGCGCTAACTTCTTTTTTTGGGTATTCCTAATATCGATACCCGACAATGAGCTTCGTATTTAGCACCTCCAACCATTGATCCATCAAGTTGGACGCCGGATTTTCTCTTCGGGCCTTCCAACGATGGGGACGACTATACATAGTAACCCAAGGCTTTTACAATAACACGCAAAGCGTGTGTGAACTGCCCCGGGACTGTTCCACACCTTGGGGCATGAAGTGAAACAAGGGAGCCAAGGTCCTTATTCTCCCGCTACAATGCTTTCCTTCCTCTCTCTGTTCTCTGATCTAGAATCTAGGACAGGGGCCCGTTCGAGACGTACGATGATCTCTCCTTACGAGAGATCTTCTAGAATCGTACTCCCATGCGCCCTCAAAAGCATCAACTCAATAGCCCCTTCACGGCTTCATAGAAGCCCTAAAGGGGCTCGGGGGCTCCTGTCAGATTCATAAACCTAGGGTCCCCAATAGACCCGCTTCCCTACAAAACTCAAAACTACAGGCGGCGCAGCGACAGCACGTGCCTAGGCCGACCCAGATACACAATGATAGGTCAAGACCATGATCCGGTCCCTAACCGACACCTCCGGCCAGCAGATCTGATCGAAGGTGCGACCAGAAGGCCTGGCCGTGGTGGGACCGCAGTCTGACTCCAACCCCCTTTCTTCAACTAAGAATACGACAAGACCTCTGTTCGCTGCTCTTTCCCGACCAACACAGTCGGGGACGACTGGAAATGATCGACCAGGGACACCCGCTCGATATGGGCCCAGGGAGCAGGTGGAGTAGATAAGGAAAGGCGTTTAAGTCAACCGTAATACCGAGGACTATACCCCGCCATGCCCTGCACACCTATAGGACGGTGCGATCGGGCATGTTAGGTGAACACGGTAGAGCCTGCCAGACGTGTCAGAGCATAAACAGTATTGTGGGCACCGTAGTTTGCCATACCAGGCAAACATGGTAGAGCCTACCAAACACGTTTGAACATAAACAGTATTATGGGCGCCGAAGGCCATCCATGCTCGATGACGTGGGCAACAAGACTAGACAGCGCCCGTATGAACTCTCTCTTTCTCTCAAACTTGTAAGGTCACCCCCTTCAACTATAAAAGGGGGTGTGCTTTCCCCTACTAGGAGGACAAAAGCTTTGAACCCCCTAAAGACTCGAAGACTCGAGGACAATAGCACAATGGCTCTAGAGCTCAACAGCTACATAGTCTACACGCTCTCAATAGCTGATAAGCTCGGATATACAGAGCATACGCTCTGATACTTAGCGCATGTTTGAGCATTCGTCACTCTCTTCCACTCGGCTCAGAGTCCGACTGGGCCTCTAACACCTCCCTTCTTATTTTTTACTCATTTGTAACCCCACAGCAAACTTCGAGCACCTAGGCTTAGGAATAAAATAACCGACCGACCTCAACTGGACATAGGGCCTGTTGCTTGAACCAATTAAATCCTGTGTCATTGAGTGCTAGGCCATATCCGATCACAACGCATGGAAAAACTATAAATATTTACTTATTGGCCATATTTTGCACCAAAAGTTGGCGTCATCCATGGGGAGGACGTCGCGCGTTCACGCTTTTGGTCATCGGATGGCCCACCTTTCCACCATCTTTGGCATGGCAGGCTCGAGCGATATGATTTGCTTTGGCTCGCTGGAGTTTCCCACGCTCCCACTTGCTAGGATGTGGGCTCCTCCCGTCTTCGTGCCACTCCAGACCTTCCTCTTTAGAAGTCTAGACTTTGTCGCTGACCAGCTCGGCGTACTCTGCCTCCATGAGGAAGCGCTTGTCTGCGACCTACTGGAGGAGAAGCACCCTCCACCGGCCTCGGGCCACTCAACAACCTCAACGTCAAGACACCCGCGCTTCGCCTCGAGCCCATGCTGGGCTCAAACCCCGCAGTGAGTGATATACATTTTGTTCTTTACTCACTATTTGACACCTTGCGCCAACTCTTCGAAGGGACTTCATTGTCTCCATCATGGACGCGTGCGCGTGGGGACTCTGAAGGATGCTGATGTCTCCCCCTCTCACGTCCAAGTTCGTGGGGATAGTGGTCTACGCTCCCGCCTCCTTTCACGACCTTGTTGATGATGAGGTCAAAAGTGATGGCTCCAGCATCGACGATGTCATGGCACCTAGCCACCCTCTATCCTAGGGGTGCTCTATGGCAGATGCCCTAAGATCGACACCAGAGGTAGTGGAGTTTCTGTAGACTCACACCCCTTTAGACCCCCATATGTAGGCCCTGGCGCGTGCGCAGCAGCACGGCGAGGAGTTACGACAAAGGGGGCAGAGCCAGCTGCCGCCTGCGCTAGAGCACCTGGCGCATCATGCTACACCACATGTGCATAACCCAGCGAGCGACGCTCGGGGTCATGGCCATCAGGTCCAGCATAACATACTAGATGGACAGGATGACCCCCCTTAGTTTGCTTGGACTAGCCAGAACATCGCTGTTACGGTAATGCTTCTGCGCGGCCTCCCTGAGCCTACTGAACCCTCGAAATAGGCAATCCACCAGAACCTCTGGGCGCTGGTGGAGACCACCATCGTTTAGCATGCAGAGAGCTCCATGTCATGACACCGGCTCGTGGCCTCTTGCCTAACCGGGGACTAGGGATGCATGAGTTGAATCGCTCTATCCACTCACCACAACAGTTGCCGGGCATGGAGTAGGAAGCCATGGCTGCATCGTAGCCTAACCCAGTGCCCACTCCACACCAACCACATGTGCATGAATGGCTCAGGCTGAACCATGACGCTCACAGCGTCATCAAGAATCGACACCATGCCCGGCACGATGGTAACACCCATCGAATGGCATCGAGAGCAGGCGATGTGGGCCTTGGCCTAACCATCGAGGAGTGTGAGGACACGCACCCTAGGCATGGTGGCCGACCAAATGACCAGAGCCCTAGCTTGAATGGCCTGGGGCCACGGGCCTTTGGTTGTCGTATCTAGAAAGCGTCATTCCCACAACACTTCTGACCACCCACCAACATCACCAGATACACCAGGGAGACGAACCCTGGTATATAGCTCGAAGACTTCTAGCTCGCCTACTGAGCCAGAGGAGTGGATGATGACTATTTCATCATCTAGTACCTCCCCATCTGCGTGGGGGAGCATGTTTGAGCATAGCTCGAATTCCTTCCGCCCGACAACATCCACGACTGGACGGATCTTAAGAGAGTCTTCGTTGGACATTTCCAGGGGATGTATGTCCATCCTAGGAATTCCTAGGACCTCAAGAGCTGCCAGCAGGACCCCAACAAGTCCCTATGGGATTACATGCATAGGTTCTCAAAGCAATGCAACTCCCTTCCTGATGTCGTCGACGTGGACGTCATCAGTGCATTCCTCTCTAGGACAACCTACAAGTTCTTGATCCACAAGCTCGGCTGTGTGAAGCCTCATACCACCCATGACCTGCTCGACATCACCACGAACCACGCTTCCAGCGAGGAGGTGGTCAGGGCGTTCTTCAGCGGCGGTCAGGATAGGGGCAAGGTCAAGCATAAGGACCAAGGTGAGTGCCCCTCCACACAAAAGGGCAAGAAGAATAAGAAGGACCGGCGCCGACCGGCCAACCCAGCTTTGGTCGCTGCGGCCGACCGAGCAGGCAAGCAGTTCCAGCAAGGCCAGCCCAACCACTTCAACAAGCTCATGGAGAGTCCATGCACCAACCACACCTATCGCGTTAAACATCTCTACAAGGACTGCGAGCTCCTCAAGTGCTTCCTGTGGTAGGCTGCCAAGCCAAAGGAAGAGAAAGGCAAGGAGGAGGAGGCCAAGAAAGGAGGCGCAGCAGGCAAGGATGAAAATGGCTTCCCCGACCCTAAGGAATGCCTCATGATATTTGGGGGATCCGATGCTATCCACTCCAAGCGCTAGCACAAGGTATGCTACAGAGAGGCATGCACCGTCGAGTTAGACATCCACTCTTTCCTTAGCTGGTCGGACTCCCCGATCACTTTTGATCAGAGAGACTATCCTTCCCATGTCACCCGACTAGGTTGCTACCCACTCATCGTCAACCCCATCATCCGCAAGAAGTGCCTCACCAAGGTGCTGATGGACGGAGGCAGCGACCTCAACATTCTCTACATCAACACCCTTGACACCATGCGCATCCCTCGATCGGAGCTCCGCCTAGTGAGCTCTCCCTTCCATGGCATGATACCAGGGACGTAGGCATATCCACTTGGGTAGATCGACCTATCCATCACATTTGGCAACCACACCAACTTCCACTCAGAGGTTCTAACCTTTGAGGTAGTGGACTTTCTAGGATTCTACCACACCATCTTGGGGCAGCCATGCTACGCCAAGTTTATGGTGATCCCCAACCACACCTACCTCAAGCTAAAGATGCCCGAGCCGAACGACATCATCACCATAGGTAGCACCTTCTCGCACGCCTACACGTGCAACCGCGAGCATTACGAGCTCACCACTATCGACGAAATATGGTCGGTAGTCTATCTAGGGGTATGCCCAAGGTAGTAGATTGTCGGCAGATAGATGCACAAGTCACAAACAAGACGGTGACGCAAGACAGACACGAGGTTTTATCCAGGTTCGGCCACCAAGAAGGCGTAATACCTACGTCCTGTGTCTGATTGTATTGCTGTATGTCAATGAGAGATGTTTTTTAGAGGGGTCCCCTGCCCGCCTTATATAGTCCGAGGGCAGGGTTATAGATCTAGAAACTAATCCTAGCCAGTTACAATTGCCATAGGTGGCCGGATAATGGTTCCTATTCTAACCGACCAGGATCTTGCTTGATCGCCAAATCTGTCTTGACTCCTTACGCGGGACTCCGAACAGGTTGGCCGGGCCGCGTGTCGTCTTTTGGTGGACCGGACCCTCTAATCTGGGCCGGCCCAAGCCTAGCTGTAAGGGTATAGGGGTTAATACCCCCACAGCTAGTCCCCGAGCACCATGTATTATGCTACGACATGCCATTTTAACCTTCTCTGAACATTGAGGCTTGAGTTCTTGACATCTCTGACCACCGTATTCAACTAGAGAAGTAGGTTGTCCAAAGAATGTGTGGTGCTCTTAAGAAAAAAGAAAAAGATTTCCATCCTGGGAAGTGTGCCCACTTGTATTTCTGAAAAGAAATGTAAGTGCGTCTTGAAGCGTAGCGTCCTTGATCATCAGAGGTGTAGGGGTCAAAAAACAAACACATTCACCGCAAGGTGAAGTATGCCCACTTAGTCCCTGAGCCTGGTAGTAGGTGACGTAGGCACGTGGTGCCAGGGTCCAAAAAGAATTCCTAGTTAAGTTGAGAACCCAATCGTCGAACAGGCGATACGAGATGCACCGGCAGGTGCATCGTACCGATGTAGCCCCCGAGCTTGCTGGAAGGCAAAGTATGAGCCTTGTAGCAAGGTCTAAATAAATGTCTCTCAACTATATGTGAGTACAAATCATATGTAGCCGAGGAGAGTGGTCTCCGAGCAGTGGTCGGGACAGTTCCCGAGCACGATAGTAATCCTAACAATCAGTCAAAGCATAGGGGTCAATTAAATAAACACATTCACCGCTAGGTGAAGTGTGCCCACTTAGTCCTCGAGCCTGGTAGTAGGTGATGCAGGCATGTGGTGCCAGGGTCCAAAAAGAATTTCCAGTTAAGTTGAGAACCCAATCGTCGAATAGGTGATACGAGATGCACCGGCAGGTGCATCGTACCGATGTAGTCCCCAAGCTTGCTGGAAGGCGAAGTATGAGCCTTGTAGCAAGGTCTAAATAAATGTCTCTCAACTGTATGTGAGTACAAATCACATGTAGCCGAGGAGAGCGATCTCCGAGCAGTGGTCGGGACAGTCCCCGAGCATGGTAGTGGTCAGAGCAATCCCCGAGCACGGTAGTGGTCGGAGCAGTCTCCAAGCATGGCAGTGGTCTGGGCAGTCCCCGAGCACAGGAATGGTCAGAGCAGTCTCCGAGCATGGTAGTGGTCTAGGTAGTCCCCGAGCACGGTAATGGTCAGAGTAGTCCCTGAGCACGGTAGCGGTTGGAGCAGTCCCCGAGCACGGCAGTGGTCTAGGCAGTCCCTGAGCACGAGACATGAAGCGAAGAATCGAACGCCGCTTGTACTATTCTTTGGTGTATTTATTTATCTTCTTACTCTGTCAAGTCCAATCTGACACGTCTGGTAAAAAAAAAACAGATGGGTATAGCATGTCATACTGCCCTCTTACCCTTTCAAGCAAACAGTCGCTTGGCACCTCTAAGGAGGTGCATCAGTGTGGGCCCTCTCACACTAGCAATGAAGAGGCACGTACACTGGTAACGAAGGGGCGCGTTTATTGGCACAGATCTCGAGGTTGTGAAAACAACTGCCTGCGGTGCGTGCGCACGTCTCCCAAGAATCTTGGGCGGACAAAATGACAGAACTCTTGATTATTTATAATATAGAACTGGTAAGTTACTTTTTACCGATCCCCATTACCATTCGCCGCCGTAGCCTTCTTCTTCCTCTTGCCAACCCTAATACCTCCGGGTTCATCACCAATCACCCTTCCACCATATCCACCTCCATCAGCAAGGGCGGATTCATGGCGAAGAGTGATGCCTAGAAGAAAGCCGGAGTCATGGCAAAGGAGTGGTGGAAGTCAAGAAGCAATGAGCAAACCATCGAAGACCTCGTCACCATGGGGGTACTCCATAACAAGGCACTCGCAGGATGGCACGCGCCAGAAGGAGAAAGGTACCCCGATCCACAACCAGGTGAGATTGTGGTTTTCGAAGATTTCTTCAAGCGGGGTTTTGGGGTTCCAGTGCACCCTTTCCTTCAGGGGCTCTGTTTGTATTATGAGATTGGGATTTGTAATCTGTATCCCAACTCGATTCTTCTTGTCTCCACCTTCATCCATCTTTGTGAAGCATATGGTGGCTTCCAGCCCCATTTCGACCTCTTTCGCCATCTTTTTTGTCTGCGGAGGAAAGGAAGCGGCGGCTCGAAGATAGCCGGAGGTGTGTACCTTAATCTGCGTGACGGGATGAACGCCCAGTATCTGCACTGCCCTTGGAACACATCTTTGGACGACTGGTACAAGAAGTGGTTCTACATCCACGAGGAGCCGAACATGATCACATTGTGCGACGTGGGGTTCATTCCGAAGAAGAAGAATAGCTGGTCGGAGAAGCCCGAGCACTTGGAGTAGATCTTAGAACTTCTTGAGATGATCCCATGGAAGAAACTGGATGGTCCGAGCGTGGTCGGGAACTTCATCAGCTGAAGGATCCAGCCTTGCCAGAGGAGGGTACATCCCGGCTACGAGTACCAAGGTAGCGCGGACCCAACTAGGACCAGGCAAGAGGCGCTTGACAAGATAGAAGTCAAAGCCAGGATTGGAGAGCTATTCAACTTAGTAGATCCAAATTATGTCGGGTTGAGCGACATCGAGCACGCCTTCAAGCTGGCCCGACCTCCCCCAAAGGTAAATTATGCTGCCTTGTACCCATAGAGTTATGTTGTAACAAAAACTTACTGTGTTGTCGCCTTTATGTTTCCTAGAGTAATGGTCGTGACAGAGCAGTAGTGTTCATGTCTCCACCTTGGATTGGCCGCAAGTTGCCAGCCCAACCGCCCAGACCAGCGCCAGGGTCGAAGACATCGACTGGGCCATACTCGGGGTTGGGGAGGAGGCAATGGCCAGGGCTACTGGCAAGCGGCCGATGGCCAGCAAGCACCGTTAGGCCATCTTCCCACTGCCAGATGATGAAATAGAGGATGCAGACATCTTCCGACTCGTCCCTCGAAAGAGGAGGAGACAACTAGAGTCGACGAAGCAGGGTGGCTCCTCTGTGCCGGTAGGGATCACATCACCGACCACTGCAACGCAGAGGAGAAGCATCAAAGGGGTCGAGCACCAAGCCCCGGCACCGGTACTGGTCATGGAAAGAGACCTGGTGGCGCCCATAGTGCACGTGGAGCAGGCACGGATGAAGAGACATGCCTTCACCACATCATTCCGTGCTTCCAAGCTGTAAGTATTTGTAACCTTGATGTAAGCTTTCAATTTATATTGAATACTGTTGTCTCTTGAACTTATCTCTGATATATTTGGTCGGCATCCACCAAAAATCCTGACCAGCTAGCCAGGTGCGGCATAGCTTCGCCAGCAATGGCGGAGAGAACTGCCCAGCAGCCGGCTATGGAGGAACCTGTAGAAGAAAATCCATTGGAGTCTCAGTAGATGAGCGGCCAGACGACAGTCCCCGAGCAGCTGGTCGAGAAGAGTGCCAAGCCAAGTACAAGTGCTCCGAGCAGTAACCTAGCAGAGGGGGATACTTCGGCGCCAAGGGGATCAGACCAAGCCAAGGAGCAGTAGCCGGAGGTGGCACAGCACACGCTTGCCGATGCTCCGTCTCGTGGGAAAACCATAGTGATTGCAGAGACTACAAACTCCAGACAAGCGCCGCTACCTGAACAAGAGGCCGAAGAGGACGAAGTAGAAGAGGTCCTAGGCCGTCCCCAAGACAAGCGACAACATGTATATGTGTCGCGCTGGCGGAACGACCAGTGGGTTATGCATGAGGAAATCCTAGAGGTCGAAGAGACCATGAAAGTTGAATGAGCGGCAAAACGTCTGATGATGGAAGTCTAGGTATGTTTAGCTTGACCACTTGATCCTGCTATCCAGTCGAATTGTCTGACTTAGCTTTTTTACATACAGGACTTGATGAAGACCGCAAGGTACCAAAAAAAGTGCTTCGACCAGATTGAGGGGATCACCACAAGCAATAGAGAACTGGCGGCCGAGGTGGAATGCTTGCGCCACCAACTTGAAGTCGCCGACCAGGGGAGGACGGAGCAAGAGGCACAGAACCAGAACCTAGTCGTCCAGCTCAGTAACAAAGAGCAGGAAAAAACAAGTAAGTTGTCATTTTATCACAACAAGTGCATGACATGTGTTGTTGCATTGTTGGTAGTAACAGCTGTAGTGCAGGCTTAGAAGCCGAAGTAGTCCATCTCCAAGAGGAGAATAGCCATGTAGCCGCAGAGTGTGGTCGCCTGAAGGAGGACAACGAGAAACTGGCGCATGACCAGTCGCAACTCCGGGACCGCACAACTAAGATGAAGGAGGAACTGAAAAGTAAGTGTTCCAGACCACCTTGCTCATTTTGTTGCCCGCCTTATCTTGTCGTGGCATGACATTTTAATGTCTTGTGTGGTTTGTAGTTTTAAAAGTCAATACCAAGAAGCATCTAGAAGCCGTGATTAAAGATCATGATGGCTGGAAGGCACGATGCCTAGAGATCACCGAGGATCGGGACACATAGAAGAACCGGTGCCAGGAAGTGGCAACTGGCATTTTGCCCGTCCTCGACCTTATCAACCCAGCACTTACAGAGGAAGTGCCAAGGACGTCACAGTTTGGACTGGTCGAGAGATGCCGAAAGGCATGGGGATGGTTCCAAGAGTTCATGAAGGAGGCGGGTGAGTACACAGGCGCACATGTGCTAAGCATGGTGCGTGCCCACTACCCCTGATCGATCTCAAGCGCCTGGAGGCTAGGTACCCGAAGGAGGTAGATCCAGACAAGGCCGAGGAGCTTCGGATGACCCAGCTGGACCTATCTTCAAAGATAATTGGCGACATTAACTTGTGTGGAGGTGGGACAACACCTGTACAGGGTATGCCATCAACAAGTTAGCTAGAAAGACCATCAATTGTGAGCCAACCAGCAAAACCTGCGGTCTCGACCAGCCAGGCATCGGCGGGGCCATCCTCTTTAGATCGACCAGTACAAGAGTCCCTGAGACTCGAGCAGGATGTTGGGAGCAGCGAGCAGCGGGTGCCGCATGCCCCGACCAGCCAATAGGATATGCTAGAGTTGTAGAAGAAGGACGCAGCTATGTTATTGTAAACTTGGGCCTCTTCAGGCAAGCTTGTAATAACGTAACTGTATATCATCATAAGCTTGTTTGTTTTGTATAAAACATATTTAAGCTTGAAACTCATGTTGGTGTAACTAAGTGAGAACATGTTAGCGTTCTATTTAGTTGTACCATTTTACTCGACACATCATCCTAAAAAGTTTGTATGACCCTAATTTGCCATGTGGTCGGAGTGTGAGGTGCGTGACCTGTGCACACGTAGACGCGGACAAGTCAAACCAGGGGGACCTGCCGATCACCCATAGCGTAGAGAGTAGATCCCATGCACGTGTTGGGAGGAACCGGAGATAGGGCCTGCTCCGAAAACCCTAGAAGGAATGGTGGTCGGCTTTGACTGGCTAAGTTAGAATAACCGTAAAATTCGAAGTGACACATCAGAGTGGTCGGAGAAATCATAATAGCTTTATTGAATTAAATTGAAAGTACAAGAGGAGTACATATCTCAGTAGTTAAGCATAGAAGCGTCTAAGCTTGTCGATATGCCATGAATTTGGTACGTCCGTACCGTCTAGGTGAGCTAACCTATAAGACGTTGGTCGTGTGACTTCCTTGATCATGAAGGGCCCCTCCCATGGGGTTGCGAGTTTATGGACACCAGCCTGATTTGTCTTCCACTTCAGGACCAGGTCCCCGACCATGAAGAACCACTCTTAACATTCTTGTTGTAGTACCTGCGCAAAACAACAAGGTATTTGGCTGTACATACGCAAGAATCGAGCTACTTTTCTTCTACACTATTCACTTCTAGCTCCCGTACTTCATTGACCTTGCCTTCGTCGAAGTTCTCTACCCGTGCTGATCTGAAAGCTATATCTACTGGGAGGACTGCCTTAGCGCCGTAAACCATAAAGTATGGTGAGACACCGGTGTTACGACTAGGCTGAGTTCTGAGGCCCCAGACCATGGCTGGTAACTCTTTGAGCCATCTTCTAGGAGCCTTGTCATTTTCTCTGTACATCCTCTTCTTTAATGCATCCAAAATCATGCCGTTGGCATGCTCGACTTGTCCATTAGCTCTAGGGTGCGTCACCGAGATGTATTTTACTACTATGCTCCTTTCATCGCAGAAGTCCCAAAAAGCGTTCCCGGTGAACTGAGTACCCAGACCAGTGATAATGCTGTTGGGTATGCCGAAACAGTGGATGACCTGGTTGAGGAACGTGACAGCCTTTTCTGAGGATGCCTATACCAGAGGCATGTATTCTATCCACTTAGAAAATTTGTCGATCAGCACAAAGACACATGTAAATTTCCCAGGAGCCGATTTGAAGGGCCCGATCATATCCAGTCCCCAGCATGCAAAGGGCCAAGAGGTTGGTATTGTCTAGATCTCATGTGCTGGTATGTGGATTCTCTTAGCAAAGAACTGACAACCCTCACAGTGGCGGACTAGCTTCTCTGCATCGGCTACTGCTGTCGGCTAATAGTACCCTGCTCGGAAAGCCTTACCGACCAGTGTTCTTGAGGCCACGTGGTTGCCGCAGGAGCCAGAGTGGATTTGGTCTAGGAGATGTTCACCATCCTCCTAGGTTATACACTTCATCAAGATTTCCTCCTTTGCGTTCTTGCGCCATAACTTGCATCGACGAGCAGATACTGCTTACTGCGACGCATCAGGCGCTCGTTTTCTGTCCGATCAGTGTAACCACTGCCATCTATTAGGTACTTGATGAAAGGTATTCTCCAGTCGGACTCATGAGTGGTCAGAGGCAGTTCGGTGGTGCTCGACACCGAAACCGTAGCCACCAATTGCTGGTCAGGAGGCTTGTCGACCGTGGAATCTTCCTCTTCGATGGAAGGCATGAGCAGGTCTTGGACGAATACGCCATGTGGGACTTTGGCTCGGGATGACCCTAACTTTGACAGCGCATCCGCTGCTTGATTTTTATCCTAGACCACGTGTGTGTACTCGATGCCATAGAACCAGCCTTCAAGCTTTCTGATCAATTTGCAGTATGCATCCATCTTTTCGCTGGTCGTGTCCCAGTCCTTGTTGAGTTGGTTGATGACTAGAGCCAAGTCTCCATAGACATAGAGATGTTTAACACCAAGCTCAACCGCAATGCACAAACCATGTAGGCATGCTTCGTACTCGGCGGCATTATTAGATGCTGGGAAATAAATCCTGAGGACGTACCGGAGCTGCTCCTTGGATGGTGAAACGAAAAGGACTCCTGCTCCCACATCATTGATGTTAAGAGAGCCATCGAAGTACATCTTCCAATACTCATTGGACCCCTGAGAGGCAGGCGTGCTTAAGTCTGTCCACTCGATGATGAAATCGACGAGTGCCTGAGACTTGATTGTAGTACGGCTGCAAATTCCAAGGAGAAGGGGCATAGCTCCATTGCCCATTTGACGATGCGCCCGTTCGCATCCTTGTTGCTAATGATGTCTCGCAGAGGGTACTCAGTCATGACCACCACATGATATCCGTTGAAGTAATGTTTCAACTTTTGGGATGTTATCAGTATGGCGTAGATCAACTTCTAAATCTATGGGTACCTAGTCTTGGACTCATTGAGTACCTCACTGATGAAATAGATTGGTCGCTGTACCTTGTAGACGTGGCCGGGCTCGTCGCGCTCGACCACCATGGCCATGGAGACCACTCGATTAGTAGCCGTAATGTAAAGTAGGAGTGTTTCGTCTTCTCTGGGAGCAGTGAGGACCAGAGGTGACGTAAGGTATTGTTTTAGCTGTGTGAAGGCAGCGTCTGCTTCCTCCGACCACTCAAAGTTTTCAGATGCTTTGAGTAGTTTAAAAAACGGTAATCCTTTTTTGCCTAATCTTGATATGAAACGGCTGAGGGCGGCCATGCATCCAGTAAGCTTCTGAACATCCTTCACCTTTTTGGGTGGCTTCATGTCCAAGACAGCTTTGATTTTCTCTAGGTTAGGGCATATGCTGTCATGACTGACGATGTTGCCAAGTAGTATGCCAGAAGGAACACCAAAGATGCACTTTTTTGGGTTTAATTTCCACTAGAATGTGTTAAGGGCTACAAAGGTGCATTCCAGGTTGTCAACAAGGGTATGTGCTTCCTTGGTTTTGACAACTATATCATCAACATAAGCCTCGATGAGGTCATCTTTTATCTCGTCTTTGAGGCAGGCCTGTATAGCACGTTGGTAAGTAGCCCCAGCATTCTTGAGCCCGAACGACATGGTCGTGTAGCAGTAGGCGCTAAAAGGCGTGATAAAAGATGTTTTGATCTGGTCATCCTTTTTGAGGGCAATCTAGTGATTACCAGAGTAGCAATCGAGAAAGGAAAGCAGCTCGCAACTGACGGTTGAATCTATGACCTCATCTATGCGAGGTAAGCCGAAGGGGTCCTTAGGGTAGTGCTTGTTGAGATCAGTGTAATCAACGCACATTCTCCATTCATTATTCTTTTTGCGTACAAGAACTGGATTGGCTAACCACTCCGGATGATACACTTCTTTGATAAATTTGGCTGCCAAAAGCCATGTAACTTGTACCCTAATCGCCTCCTTTTTGTCGTGAGCGAACCGTTGTAGCTTCTGCTTGATAGGTTTGGCCGTGCTGTTGACATTCAAGGAGTGCTCGATCAAGTTCTAAGTTACACCGGGCATGTCAGCAGGTTTCCATGTGAACACATCTACGTTGCTTCTCAAGAACCTAACGAGCACGTCTTCCTATTTGGGATCCAAGTTGGCCCCGATAAGGGTCATTTTGCTAGGATCACCATCGACCAGCTAGATCACCTTGTGCTCCTTGGACTTGCTGTTCTTGCGTGGAGCCTCGAGCTCTGGGATCTCCAGGTGGTCGGCCGAGGTCTTCTTGGCGTTGAGCATGGTCTCGGTCATGCGAATAGAGAGGTCGTGAGCCTCTGCTATTTTGAAGCTGTCGTCCTCACAGGTATAAGCTGTGTATACGTTGCCCCTGAGTGTTAGAACTCCTTTCTCGGTAGGCATCTTGAGCACCAGATACCTGTAATGAGGTATGGCCATGAACTTGGTGAGCGATGGTCGACCAAGAATAGCATGGTAGGTGCCGTTGAAGTCAGCGACCACGAAGTTGACGTAGTCGGTGCGGAAGTGGTCCGGGGTCCCAAATTGCATAGGCAGCGTGATCAGCCCGAGAGGTGTAGAGCTCTGTCCGGGAAGAACACCCCAGAACTGTGCCTCATAAGGTTTGAGATCCGCCTGGGTTATCTTCAGGGTGGGCAGACTGTTCTTAAATAGTATATCGATAGAGCTGCCGCCATCGATCAGCACTCTGTCGAACTGAACCTTGTTGATACAAGGATCAAGGACTAGGGGAAAACATCCAGGCTTAGGTATTGTGGCCCATTGGTCCTTTCTGCTGAAGGAGATCTCGTGGTGAGACCACGGGGGAAGCCGTGGATCGGTGAGGAGGTTGTCGGTGTTGGCCACGTTCAGGCAAGCGCGGGCGAGCAGCTTGTGTTCTCGTTTGGTCTCGATGGACACTTTGCCTCCAATGATGGTGTGCATGCGATCGGTTGGCTTGATGTACTTGTGATGAGGATATGTGTCTTCATCGTCGTTGTCCTCATTGCGCTGTTCCCCTGTGTCGTTAGGCTTGTTGGACGTATCCGGAGCCTATTGATGCATGTAGATAGACTTGAGAATGTGGCAGTTCTCCATGGTATGGTTTGATTTGGGATGGAGCTGGCAGGGCCCTTTCAATGCTTTGGCATAGTCGTCTTCGTAGTTATGACGTCCGCCACCTTTTTAATGGTGTTGACCTCGCCGTCGTCTTCCCGAGCACGCTTGCCCCTATAATCGTCTCGGCGGTTACGCCACTGATTACGTTGGTCGCGGTGGTCGCGGGAGTCGTTGCGATGGTTACGGCGGTCAAAATTGTCGTTCCGACCACAGTTGCCACAGTAATCGTCGCGGTGCGGGGGGTGGTCGGAGCATGGAACCCTTGCTGCTTCTTTGATAATTATCTTCTTAGCATCGTAAGTGTCCGCATATTTCTTAGCAGTGGCCAGGAGCACTGTGATTGATTCAGGTCTCTTGCATAGGAGCTTGTCCCTTAGGGCGTCATGGAAACGGAGGCCAGTGATAAAAGCCTCGATTGCCTCATTGTCGGAGATTGATGGGACCTTGATGCGCATCTCCGAGAAACGCCGGACGTACTCGCGCAGTGGCTCATCTTTTTGATCTCGAATCCGTTGCAGATCATATTTGTTACTGGGTTGCTCGCAAGTAGCAATGAAGTTGTCAATGAAGGCTTGCTTGAGCTCTTGCCAAGAATCAAAGTAGTTCGCCGGCAAGATGACCAGCCATTGGTGACCTGCATGGCCAACAACGACTGGGAAGTAGTTAGACATGATGTGCTCATCAGCCATGGCTGATCTGGACGTAGTTTCATAGAGCATGACCCATAATTCGGGGTTCTCCTTGCCGTCGTACTTCTGAAGTTTCTCGAGCTTGAAGTTCTTGGGCCATATGACTTGGCGAAGGTGTGGAGTAAACTGCTTCAAACCCGATGGGCCATGGACAGTGTCATATTCCATACGGCGATAGCTTTCATGGGATGCATGATTGTTGGCTCTCTGGTTGATGCGAGCGCATAGATCACATCCTCTGAGGTAATGGCAGAGATTGTTGTTGCCATCGTGGCAATCTCGGTTGCCATCTAGATTAGCCCTGCGACTGTGGCTATCGCGGTGATTGTCGCAGTTGTCTTGGCGGTTATCGTCCTAGACATCGCGGCAGTTGCCATCCCGACGGCGGTTGTCATCCCGACCACCATCATGGCCACCGTTTCTGCCTTGACGGTTGTCTGATGGGTCGTTGTTGCGCGAGCCACGTTGGTTGAGTGGCTGTGAGTGACTTGAGTACTAGCGGCTGTGGCTTGACTCGACCGAGATAGATGGAGCCTAGGCTTGATTTACAATCTCTGTGGTCTGGGCCATAGTAGCCGTCAGATAGGCTTGTATTTCGTCGTGCACTACTCGGGTTTCCGGGGTATTGGGTAGCCATTGCATTGTCGCCATAGCAATGACTATGTTGGTGCTTGGGGTCCTGAAGACCTATTTGTCCCCCACCCTATCGAAAGCATTGTTGAGGTCGCATGGCTGGACCCTTATGCGTCGTGCCTCCTCTTCTGCTTCGGCTTTGATTTGTCAGCGATTAAACCAGTCAATATTGCGTGCTTCGCGCACAATCCTTTCTTGTTCTGTTTTGCCAACTGGTGGTGGTTCGTCATTACTGACAACATTGATAAAATCCCATCGCCTTGGTGGGAAAGACGGGAATTGTGGGAACCCCGGAGTATGGTCTGGAATATCCAGATCGTATTCGATGCCCTCATCGTCGTGATGCTGGAGCTCGGTGTGGACGGAGGCATTAGATGTGATGCCAGATGAGGAGCTGGAGTCACCCTCTTGGACTTTGTGGACGGATCCTTCTTGATAATCCTCAATCCGGATCATGTTGATGAAGTTACGTGGCTTCGGCCAAGGTCGATGTACAAAACACAGATCTGAGCAGCGTTGTATATTATACGCGTAGTTGGAGGCAGCGTTTCATAGGCCGTAGGGCTGGGCCTGGTAGTTCTCTGTCGAGGCTTCATACTCGGAGAGCCAGAGACCCATCGCGGAGGCTGGCCGGCGATGAGCGAAGCACCCTTCAGGAGTAGATATGACCATGAGATCTGTACCAAGTCATGCAGGACGACTAGCTCGAGCTGGTCTGGTTGATCTATTGTGGGGAGCGGTTACCTGCTCATTAGGTTGACTTTAAATTGCACTTACTAGAGCTAGGGTTTCAGTGAGTTTGGTGCCGACCCGATCGATGGAGTCGAGCAGGTCGGTGTTGTCGATCTGCTTCCCTTTGTAGCGGGGAAGTGGACGATGGGTTATCGGCGTGGCTAAAGATGATGCAGGCGTGGTTGGAGCCAGATGTACCATGGTTGGAGCCGTATCCACCCTGGTCGGAGCCATACCCACCGTGGTCGGAGCCATAGCCGATGTAGGTGAAGCAGTGGTCGACGCAGATTGAATCCACGTCTCCTCCGTGGTCATGGCGATGAAGTCATCGGAGCCGGTGGTCCAGGTGATCTGGCCAATGGTGAACGTGAGGCCGTTCGGCATAGCCACAGAGTTGGAGATGATGACCATCTTGTTTGCTTGGAGAGCAGTACGCATACCCCCTACCTGGCACACCACTATCGACGAAATATGGTCGGCAGTCTACCTAGGGGTATGCCCAAGGTAGTAGATTGTTGGTAGATAGATGCGCAAGTCACAAACAAGACGGTGACGCAAGACAGACATGAGGTTTTATCCAGGTTTGGCCGCCAAGAAGGCGTAATACCTACGTCCTGCGTCTGATTGTATTGTTGTATGTCAATGAGAGATGTTTTTTAGAGGGGTCCCCTGCCTACCTTATATAGTCCGAGGGGCAGGGTTACAGATCTAGAAACTAATCCTAGCCAGTTACAATTACCATAGGTGGCCGGATAAGGGTTCCTATTCTAACCGACTAGGATCTTGCTTGATCGCCAAATCTGTCTTGACTCCTTACGTGGGACTCTGAACAGGTTGGCCGGGCTGCACATCGTCTTTTGGTGGACCGGACCCTCTAATCTGGGCTGGCCTAAGCCTAGCCGTAAGGGTATAGGGGTTAATACCCCCACAACCACTGCCGTCATCAACTCCGTTGAGCTCTTGAAGCTCAGGAATTCGGCAACTCCAACAGTCCTCGACTGTAATGGGCCGACCTCCCCGAGTGCCTTCCATCCAACTTTGGAAACCAAGGCAGTGGAGATCGACCCCACCGACCCGACCAAGATGGTTCGGGTTGGGACTAAGCTCCTGACCAAATAGGAAAGCGAACTCACCAACTTCCTACACGTAAATCATGATGTCTTCACGTGGGAGCCTTCTGACATGTCAGGCATACCGAGGGAGGTCACTGAGCATGCACTACGTGTCATTCTAGGCTCAAAGCCCGCCAAGCAACGCCTACATTGCTTTGATGATGAGAGGCGTAGGGCCATAGGCGAGGAGATCACCAAACTTCTGGCAGCCGGATTCATCAAAGAGGTATACCACTCTGACTAGCTAGCTAATCCTGTTCTTGTGAAAAAGAAGAATGGGAAGTGGAGAATGTGTGTTGACTATACTAGCCTTAACAAGGCATGCCCAAAGGATCACTTCCCTTTACCACATATAGATTAGATAGTCAACTCCACCTCAGGGTGCGAAATCCTCTCCTTCCTAGATGCCTACTCAGGCTACCACCAGATCGTGATGAAAGAGTCTGACCAGGTCACGACTTCATTCATCACCCCATATGGTTCATACTATTACGTAACCATGCTATTCGATCTAAAGAACACTAGTGCCACCTATCAACGGTGCATGCAGTGATGCTTCGCCGACCAAATCGACCCGCCTGACCAACCTAACTAGGTGAAGCGGCCAAAACTAACAATTGCCATCTATGTAGATGACATAGTGGTGAAAATGGCTCAAGCTATTGACCTGATCACAAACTTGGCCACAATATTCATGAGCCTCCAAAGGTTCAGCGTCAAATTGAATCCCAAAAAATGTGTTTTGGGGTCCCGAAGGGGAAGCTGCTCGGATACATCATGTCCGAGCGTGGCATCGAAGCCAACCCCAAAAAAATCATGGCCATCTCCAACATGGGCCCTATACGCAATGTTAAGGGCGTATAGAGGCTCACCAGCTGTTTGGCCGCCCTGAGCTAGTTCATCTCCTAACTAGGCAAATGGAGGATGCCTCTCTACAAACTTCTCAAGAAGACAGACACATTCATCTAGACAAAGGAGGCACAATAGGCTTTGGAAAGCCTCAAAACAACACTAACATCAGCCCCAATCCTCGTCGCTCCCAAACGGGGAGAATCCCTCCTCCTCTACATCATGGCAAGCAACCATGTTGTGAGCGCCGCCCTCATCGTCAAGAGGGAGGAGCTGAGACACCCCTAAAGGTCCAACGACTGGTGTACTTCATCGGTGAGGTACTCACCGATGCCAAAATTTGCTACCCCTAGGTTCAGAAGCTTCTATATGCCGTGTTGATGGTGACCTAGAAGCTCCTGCACTACTTCACCGACCACGAGGTCATGGTCATCACCTCGTACCCACTCAGGGAGGTCATCTATAACCGTGACGCCGCCGGCTAAATCTCCAAGTGGGCTCTCGAGCTCATGGGCCACGACATCATGTACGTACCCCGCACCGCTATTAAGTCTTAGGCTCTTGCTGACTTCATCGCCGAATGGATGGAAGTCTAGCTCCCGACCCTAGATGTCACCCATGAGTACTGGATGATGTACTTCGATGGGTTGGTCATGGAGCCTAGCTTGGGGGCTGGAGTGGTTCTGATCTCCCTAGATTGAAGTAGGCTCTACTACATGATCCATCTCCATTTTTTAGCCTCGAACAATGTCACAGAGTACAAGGCCCTCATCAATGGACTATGCATTGTTGTCAAGCTCAGTGCCATGTGGCTGTGTGTCTACGGTGACTCAGAGTTGGTCGTTGACCAAGTCATGAAGGAGTCCTCCTGCAAGAGCCCTCTCATGGTGGCATACTACCAGGAGGTGTGCAAGCTCGAGGACAAGTTCTGATGGATCGAACTGCATCATGTCCCTTGAAAGGACAATGATGTCACCGACTTCCTCACAAAATTGGTAGCCAGACAGGAACCGCACACCGGTGGGGTCTTTGTAAACGACCTCCATGAGTCATCTACCCGCATCTGAGAGGATCTAACCCAGATGCGCTCCAACACCAATATGGCACTCGGGGGCTCTGGCCCCCCAACATGCCCTGACCATGACCAAGTGATCGGGGGCTCCAACCTTGGTGCCTCCATGGCAACGTCGCCCAGTGACATCACTGTTATGGCACCTGATCCGACCGATTGGAGAGCACCACTGGTCACCTACCTCCTCGAGGAGGTTCTCCCACCAGAAAGGACTGAAGCACGATGAATCACTTAACGCGCCAAGACATTTGTCGCCATTAGTAATGAACTTTACAAGTGAAGTCCATCGAGAGTGCTCGTGAAGTGCACCCCGACCGACCAGGGGAAATAGCTTCTCCTCGAAATCCACATCAAAATCTATGGACATCATGCGGCCCCAAGATCGCTGGTCAGGAAAGCCTTTCGCCAAGGTTTTTACTGGCCCACTACGCTATGAGATGCTGAGGAGGTGGTCTACAGGTGTGAAGGATGTTAGTTCTACACTCGACAAACTCACCTACTAGCGTAGGAGCTTTAGACCATCCCTATTACCTGGCCATTCATGATCTGGGGCCTTGACATGGTCGGACCCCTTAAAAAGGCCCCAGGTGGCTTCACTCACCTACTCATGGTGGTGGACAAGTTCACCAAGTGTATAGAGGCAAAGCCCATCATCAATATCTGCTCAGAAGAGGTGGTCAAGTTCTTCTTCGACATCATCTATCGGTTTGGTGTTCCTAACTGTATCATCACCAACCATGGAACAAACTTCACCAGGAAGAAGTTCCTAGACTTTTGTGATGGATATGACATCAGGATTGATTGGGCCTCGGTCGAACACCCACATACTAACGGTCAGGTTGAACGGAGCAATGGCATGGTCCACCAAGGACTCAAGCCCCGCATCTTCGACTGACTCAAAAAGTATGATGGACATTGGGTTGTAGAGGTCCCTACGACCCTCTAGAGCCTAAGAATGACCCAAACCGATCCATGGGGTTCACCCCTTTCTTCCTGGCATACGAAGCCAAAGCAGTGTTGCCATCCAACCTCGATCACATCGGCCCAAGAGTAATGGCCTTCGATCGAGACCGAGCCATGAAGGCTCAGCAGGATGTGATTGACCTACTCGAGGAGGCTTGTGAGATGACCATCATCCGCTTCATTCGTTACTAGCAAACTCTCTACAGGTATG
This sequence comes from Miscanthus floridulus, assembly GCF_019320115.1. Taxonomy (NCBI): domain Eukaryota; kingdom Viridiplantae; phylum Streptophyta; class Magnoliopsida; order Poales; family Poaceae; genus Miscanthus; species Miscanthus floridulus. Next base: position 76,504,041 of record NC_089587.1, read on the forward strand.
ATGAAAGAAAAATCAGGGGGAGGATCCTCAAGGTTGGTGATCTTGTACTTAGGAGGACTCAGTCAACCAAGGACAAACATAAGCTCTCTCCACCATGGGAAGGACTGTACACGGTGGTCGAGGTGATCCGACCGGATGCCTACTAGCTGAAGGATAACAATGGCAACGTTCCCATCAACACATGGAACATCGAACTGTTACATCGTTTCTTTCCCTAAAACTCGGTCTTACCATTTGTTTCCATTCAATGCTTGCTCCTACAGTGCCCTAGCCCAAGCACTCTCGGCCTGGGTTGCTCGAGGGTTCCACGGGGTGTGATACCACCCTTCTTCTTTTTTACTATCATATAGTAAACACTTTTCGCTCAAACAAAAGGGCATCGCTCAAATGAAAGGGCATTCCATTCCTTTGATTACCCTACGTAACTTGCGCTTTAACCTCCCGACCGATCACACCCTGCCATGACCTATGGTTACGAGCAGCTAAGCCTCGTAGGCCACACCCGAGTTCTTAAGGTTGCAGCCTACGGGTCAATGGGCGGGTGCGAAAAACAAAGGATAAAAGACAAAATTATGCAAGGATAAAAACAAGGGCGGATGGGACAAGCTTCCCCTCACAAGTGATTTTCATCACAAAAACAAACTTAAAATATTCACAAAAGTAAAACTATTCCCACGGGGGCTCCCCCATGAATTCATCTTTTACATAAACTGACTATTTCTACTCTAAACTCTATTGTGGCCCCCAGCGGCGTCGGTTGACGGTGCGATTGGCAAGGACGAAGGAAGCTCAGTTGTGGTCGGGACGATGGAGCTCGGCTCGGTGGCGGTAAGGATGACGTTCGGCTTGATAGGGGGCAAGACGACGCTCACCTCTAACCTAGCCTCTGCTGCCTCCGTAGGCTTGACGATGTCTTCTAGGTGCACATCTATGGCCATGGTCAAATGTTGAGCCTCCATCACCTATTGTGCGGTGACCTGCTCAGTGACCAACTGTGCATGCGGCACCAGACTTTCCCCTAGTGCATGGATCTCATCTACGCTCCATCTGTCGGTATATCCTCTATAGATGGCCATGAAGTCTAGATCAGGGTAGTGGGTTGCCACCGTTGTCAGCACCCCCAACGTTCCGTAGAACATGCTATCAGAGATGAGCGCTTGAACTTCATTCAGGACCTCCGTCAGCTGGACGACAGGCGTACTAGTGCTCAGTCCCAACCCAAACACCTCGGAGACCACCACCTGTGCAATGTTGTGAATCTAGTCGAGCTCTCCCTCAAGAGCACATCGCTCCTCAAGGGACTAGGCTAGCGCCTCCCTACCCTGACCGACTGCTGCTTTGACCATCTCTAGCTCTTGGTCTAGAGAGCCAATCTTTCCACCTAGTTCTAGAAATGGATGACAAATTCAGGAGCAAGGAAAAGAAAAATTCAAGGCATCAACCGAGGGTAGAATAGGTACGTACTAAGGCAAGCACTTTCAAGAATGGAAAGCCCTTCCTCTTGCTGGGTCACCCTCTCGAGTAGCCGAGTGTTTGACTCCCCTGCCCCAAGCATTTGCCTCTAGAGCACGACGACCTCTCACTCGGTGACTGACTAGGCCTTCCACTCCACTTCTAGAGCCTCTTGGGACTTCCTGAGTGCTACCTCAGTCTCTACCAAGTGGGCCTTCACCATGTCAAGTTTCTGCTTAGCCGTAGTCGCTCGCTCGACCACATGCATCTCCGCCGCCCTTGCTCCCATCGCCTCAGCCACCCAATCTTAGGACTCATGGCAGGCGAACTCTAGCTAGTGCCTAACCTCATTGACCTGCTGCGATGCCACTACTTCTTGCTCCATCTAACCATGCTCCTCTTGGAGAAACCAGGACTTGTGGATCGACATCATCTCTAGGTCCTGTGAGACAAGAAGCAAGCATGCCGAGACAACCATTTAAATGCCAAGGAATAAAAAACAACACTAGGAACGCACTAAACTTACCTTTGCAACATGTGGCTACTCCATAGTCACAGCCTAATGGATGAGCTCAACCCTCTCCAAGGCCTCCTTAAGTTTTTCCTTGGTAAGGGCAAGATCGGACTCCATCGACACTCCTCTCTCCCCGAGCAGGTGCCAAAGCTTTACCTCATCCTCATCGCAAAGAACGAACCAAGCCTTTCCCGACTCACCGGGGCAAGGCCACACCAGCTCACGGGTCACCCCCAACCTACTAGAAGATCTAGCCATCACAGTATTAAGCGACGACCGGATCAACACCAACTCCTAGGACGGCAAGATGGCTGGCGGCTCCACCCTAATGTCTTCCTCGTCGTCGAAGGGGATGTCCACCGCTAGGACTCCATGGCTCGCTGGTGGCTGCTCTACCTTTGGCCTGGCCATGGCTCCTCCAGACCCCTCCAACTCTGACCAGGTGGGCGAACCATGCGCTCCTCCGTTGGGCGAGACAAGGAGCCCAATTTCCCTCCTCTTTGCCTCCATGACTGGCGGGGGAGGGACTGCAAGAGTCACCATGGGGATCACCGCCATCATGCCTGCCATTGTGCTCACCACCGGTTAGGAAGATGCAACCCCCATTAAGGAAGGTCGTGCCACCACCAGCCTGCTTACCCCTTCGCTTGTCGCAACTCGCCATAGGTTGGGTCTCCACTCTTCTCGCATGGGAGGTGGGGAGATCCCTAGTCCTATCAGCTCCTGGACACTGCAAAAAAGGGGCCAAGCGTAGGTTAGTCACACCCAAAAACTCAACTATGAGGGCAAAGGGAAGCATGAATACATACCCAAATGAAAGCAGTTCACGCCCTCAAGGGCCGACCGAGGGTAGGGATGACACGTTTGGTAACCATTTGGCTCATCAACAATCATGACCACCAGCTCATGGCGACACCACTAGAGCAATCAGTGGGGCATCTCCCCATTAAGGACCATGGACGCGCAGCGACCCCGAGGTAACAGGTGAACGATCGTGCTCCCCCGACCGATCGACGTGTTCCGTCACACCCAGAGCAGGGGGCTGAGAAGCCAATGGTGCCTCCAAAGGGTGCGATGACCATGCCCACTTTGCCTCTCATTTGAGAGCAACGTCTTCACTCTCGGCGTGCTTCCTCAACTCAGGAATGTCACCGCATGTCTCTGCACCATGCCCACCGCCGACGGGCACGATCGCGGGCTCACGACGCTCCACCATGGTCATGCCAGCACCCCTGTTGTCGCAGAACCGACCAATTTATAAGAATACAAGTACAATGGCAATCCGCAAGCGGTCGCACTGTTATACTTGAACCCATATAAACCCGGTAGTCCGTCGAGTACCACAATGGGTCTCGATAAACGATTTACAACAACCAAGATCATACAGGATTCAACATACATGCCACATATTACATAAAGTTCACAGATACTTTTCATCATCAGAGTACGAATAAAAAGTTATTACAAACCGAGTTTGATAAATAAAGCGGAAGCAAATAAGTTTGAAGATAAGTTTCCAACGTAGGTTGATACAGTGCCAAACCAGATCACGGTCCACAAAAGCAAAGATAGGAATTACTAAGGAAGCCTGCCCAAGGCTTACTCCTCATCCACAACGGGATAGAAGCAACTCTTGCAATAACCATGATACACAGTGCCATCTGCAACAATGGCAAAATAAACCCTGAGTACGAGAAGGTGCTCAGCTAGACTTACCCGTCATGAACCAGAAATAAAATGACTCCAAGGATCATGCAAGGCTGTATAAGTGGACGTAACTTGACAACATTTTGCGTAAAAGGCAATTACCCATTGCAAAATTATGATTCCTTTATCAAGTTAATTATAACTATCCATTTCTAGATTAGCAACTATCCTGTGCCAAACATGTGGTATATCATTTAGAGGCATACAATAGTAACCATAGCAGGTATTGTAATTCCATATTCATCTGAACCATCATGTTTCATAATATAGTTGCTACGATGTTGGGACTAGCCAAGTTTCTCACTATCTGGGAGAGACGGCGATTCGAATCGATTTCAACCAGCTGGGAATTTATTCCTAACACAAACCCAGGTCTACTAGCCACGATAGCCTTAGGTCACCTTTGATACAACTCAGGTACACATTTCGTGGGTCTGTACCGCGCCGCACAATCTGGAACACCAGATGCCAGGATGCTCAGGCCAAGCCTGCCCTTGGGCTCAGTCTGATCGTTCCCCGGAAGGAGCGCACAACAGAACGGTTCCCGGCCTGAGTTGAATTACTCGGCTTCGTGGTCGGAACGAGTTATCCGGCCAGCTAAGTGAGAGGCATGCGTTCAATCTTGTCAGAAGCGCCAACAACGGTACGGTCCTTAATCGACACAGACGGGGATAAGTCCACACCCAAGACCTCCATGCCTTGTTGCTTCCCTATCGACTTCCCGTCTGGTCTCAATTTACTTTTACCTCATGGTTCTGTTCCACGATAGCAAATATAGCCAACCGTGCTCCGGTATCCACCTATATCTCGCAGGTGACAGGACATCACCCGACTTCTACCGGTCTAAGCATGGCTAAGCATATATATTCGATCCTGGACCTATACCGGTTAAAGGGATAATATCTGGACAAGGAATGTACATGCATCAAGTGGTTTCATTCAACTCTTATAACCTAATGCATCAATCATAAATACGTAAGTAAACATTTGTAAATTACTGGGAGACTTATAATGCTCCGAGGCTTGCCTCGCAGAAAGGAAGTAGGGCGATGGTCAGGACACTCTAGAAGCTCTTCAGGGTTCTGCTCCACGCCTTCGGGAGCTACGGCTTGCGGATCCTCCTGCGGGTTCCCTTCCTCTGCTTCTTCGAATTCCAGCAACGTGATCTCTTCCTCCAATCCTAGATGCATGAGTATGGTATGAGTATTACGAATGCATAATGTTAACAAGTGCATCGCGTTGTTTGAGTAGGTGCATATCTCTTCTCGATTACTACGTAACTATTTCTACAATGCATCGACTATGCCACAACCAGTAGCTACTTGTTTCACTCATAACTGGAGTTCTACAAATCCAAAAATAGTGATCCTAGACTTTCTGGAAAGCTTATCAAATTCTCTACAACTTTGTTATTAACCATTTTTACAGTCTACATCAGTTTCAACATGTAACTCATCACACTCTAGAATCAGTCCGGAAATGATTTAACATGCAATATAAAGTAAGAATACTTCTACTTTATGTAATCATTCAAAATTTGACAAACTGGAACCTACCAACAGTGTAAGCATACCAAATACAGTTAAGATGATATAATGGTGAAGCCCAAACTATTTATTAAATTGCCTTTATTATTTTATTTAGATATCTAGGTTAAATAACAAATATATATCAAATGTGCTTAATAAATTCTCAAAAATTTACAGAGCCTTACTAATGCTATCAAAGGACTACTATAAAAATTTCATGTCATTTTACTAAGTAGAACATTCCATACAAAAATGATAAGGAAGCAAGGCTTGAAATAGCATAAATGGAAAATCCTATTGAAAAGTGTCAAGCAACAGATTTCTTATTTTTCCTAACATCCATATGGTACTAGTATCACCTCCAACAAATTTCATGAATTTTGGACTCATAATTAATTTATAAAAATTCATGCAAGGATTAACTATTTATAAAAGAAAAATCTATAACTATAGATCTACACATGCACTGGTCTCCAAATTTTTATCCAAGCTCATATATGCTAAGACTAGCTTACCACAAAAATTTCATAATTTTTGGAGCACAGGAACTCTAGATATAAAATAAACAAATTTAAATGCATTCAAAAGCACATTTCAAATCCTAATTTAAATCTCCAGAAATTTCTACGGTTGAAGCTAAGGACATATTTTTCCTAAATACTACATTTCCTAAGCAACACAATCATATTTATTTCAACATTTTAGGAGCTACCAAACTGAAGATACAAAATTCACAAAATAAATCAAAAACTGGATGCAAAATGAATTAGCCATCAAACAATGAGTCGCTGACTGGTGGGACCCGCTGGTCAGGGGACCCCACGCGTCAGTGACACGGAGCAGAGCAGCGGCGCTGCTGGGCACTGCGCGGCTGCGGCTCGTCGACGGCGAGCTTCGCCGGCGGTGAGGTCATCATGGTTTGACCAACATGACCTGGCGAACCTACTGAGCTGCATGGCCGGACCTATTGCCGACCCTAGAGCCGACGGCGGCGGCCATGGCGGAACGACGGTGCGGGCCGACAGCGCTACGCCGGTGGGGGCTACGATGGTTCGACCTAAAGCTCGGACGAGCACCAGTGGACTACAAGGAAGCTAGTGCGCGCGCTCTCGTGGCCTGAGGTGGTCGGGTTGGGCCTGGCCACGGCGACGGGGGTGGCAGAGGAGCTCCGGCGAGGCGGTGTGCGAGGCTAGAGCTCACCGAGCTAGGACGGCGGGCACTGGCTGGCACAGGGAGTTGCGGGGAAGACGGCGATGCCGTTGCGGTGATGAAGAAGCGGCTAGGCATGGCTTGTGCCGTCAACGACGATGGTGGCGCTGCGGGAGCTCGACGGCGGTGCTTGCGGGTGCTGCGGACGGTGAAGGAGGAGCGAAAAAACGAAACTGAGGGCGCGGACAGGAGCGGGCGGTTGCTGGCGTGATGAAGGCGCGCCCAGGCGCGGCATGGCCAGCGCGGTCAGGGCAACGACGACGCACGGCCAACGGGACCTCCACGCGGTGGCTCTGTTCTGAAGCTGGTCGGCCACTGTACATTCGCGATTCAGTTGATTCAGACGAGCAGCGCGATGCCTGACAGCGTGTTTTCCAATCGATTTAACTGCTAAACCGTGGCTCCAACTCGTAAACCGTCTTAACAAAAATCCTAGCCCTATGTACCAGCTACAACTTTCGTTCAAGGATCATGCTTCAATTCTCAACAGAAACGGAGTAAAATCATGATCAAGTTCGGTTTGTCAGGCTGTCAGTGAACCACGACTTAGAAATTTTTGTTAAGTGTTGAAACAGTTAATTATTGATTTTTGTGGGACCCATTCAAGCATGTTAGAAGCTAAATCAGTCCATGACATAAAAATAAAAGTTGTTCCTTATGTCAAACACTACAACTTTGCTTTAGTGAACTCCTCCATGCAAGGTCCCTAACACCTAGTTCAACTTTAGTCAAACATGCCACTTTGAAATCATGATACACATTCAAACCTTGACTAAATGACCAAACTAGCCCTAGCACTAAATACCAAAGTTGTTCATAATGATACTCTAAGCATGTTTAAACAATTTGCAAGGTCATTTGAACATTTCATGTAGTAGTCACTCCTATAGCTATTGAAAGGAATCACATGAAATATCACTTAAGTGCTTGGTCATGAAATGTGGCCTTCATGAACAAGGTTCCTTTTGTTAACCTAAGTATAGCTAAGGTGTTTTGGTGACCAACATTACCCACTTGCATTCATTTGCACATGATCATATGCATATGTTCTAAGAAACACAAGATAACAAGCAATGTTTCACATGTTTCGAGCAAATGTTTCAATTGTAAATGATGATTTATGAATGCTTGATGCTCATGCTCATGTTATGCAAGTCAAGTTATGCAAGGCTAACACCCGAGGTGTTACACCTGTCTCCCTCATCCTCTAAGGCACTTGCATTGTCACCTATCCCCATGGCCTCCTCTGACTCAAGCTCTGGCTCCACGTCGCTCTGGCTCTTGCCACCCTAGACCCGTTGGTTGATCTCCTTCTCCTTTTGAAACCTCCTCTAGACCTTCTCGACTTTCTTCTTCTTCTTGGCGAGCACGGCCTCCCTCTAGGTAGCTTGCTGAACCGCACCTTCCCATCCTCTTGGAAGATGCGATTGGGATTTATAGCCTGCGGGTCCCTTCAAAATGGGCAACTCGAAATCAATCAAAACATCAAAACAAGAAGGAAAAGGTCACGGGAAAAAAGGATACCAAACTAGATAGCTTCGTGGCATGAAGGCGTTCGGGCATCCCTTTGTGGGAGTCTTCACCCCTCAACTATAGTGCCTGACCAAGGTAACCCTAGACTTCATCTTTCAACAACTCCTCTGGTGATGCACATTCAGGATCCATCGGGCTAGAGTATTCCCACATCGGCCACGTCCTTTCCCCCAGTGGGCAACCCAATGACAAAAGAAGGTGTGGAAGACCCTCAACCCATCAAGGCCATTCCATATGAGCTTCTGAAGCTTTGGCTCGATGATCACCAGCTTTTTGTATTGACGGGAAGGACCCCACGTCCAACTTTCTCTCTTCTCCGGCCTCCCTTTGGTAAATGTCAGGAATGGTGCCTCCACCGAGTTCCTAATATAGAACCACTCACCATGCCACCCCCGGTTGGAGTCACTAGGGGAGTATGCGGGGTAGGGGACCGATGGCTTTGGCCTCTTCTACAGGGCAAACCCCCCAACTGGTGTGGTTCTATGCGGTTTCCCCTCGGACAGGGCTCGCCCAATGAAGACTCGCTGGAATAGATCCACATATGGCTCCATTCTGAGGAAGGCCTCACAACGGTGATGAAGCCAATGATGTGCAGCACTCTAGTTGGGTTGAGGTGCTGCAACTCTAGGCCCCACTTGTTGAGGAGACCGCGTAGAAACCAATGCGTGGGGTACCCGAGCCCACGCTCATGGAAGGTGAGGATGGAGACGACCTCATCAGCCTAGGGTCATGGAACAACCTCCCCTGATGCGGGAGCCCTCCTATGTGCCACCTCCTTCAATGAAAGTAGCCCCTTCATGACAAAGTCGGTTACAATGGCCTCATCCATGTTGGAAGGCCTCTAGTTCGACATCGCACCTAAGATTTATGAATGAATCTGTGAGTTTTTCCTCTCCCTCACTCTGCTCTCCTCTCTCCTAGAAATCACCGCGGCACACAAACAGGCTTGGCAAAAAGGAGGAAGAAGAAATGGTAGTAGTTGAAGAAAGGCAAAAGAACGGGAGGAAAACCGTCCCCTTCCTCCTATTTAATGTGAAAAGGCGTGAGGTAGGACGTGACCCTGGCTGATGGGACATGGCCTGCCCGACAGAACATCACCTGGCTAATGGGACATGGCCTGGGTGAGGCCCACCACTACCACAACCCAGGCATGGGAAATAAGGCACAACCGCACACAAACGACCCTTTACCTTCCTAGGTAGGATTTGGAGGGGCCCATCGATGGAATCTCCATCAAGGAGAGGCCAGCGGGTCACTTGGGTTGATCGAACGCTCGGATGGCTACTAGGAGATAGGTAAGGAGCAGTGGGATGCATCATTGATGGACTCCATCATGAATGATGGACCTAGATTCTACTCAGACATATTCGATAGAAGCTCCCCAAACCCGTCACTCCAGCTATCGAGGTAACTTTACCGACCCCATTTTACTTTTCTAGTGTAGGAGCATACATTCATCCATTCTCATGCATGCATTCATACATTTAGTCATATATTCATCCCATACATCCAAACATTGCATATGCAATTGATGCATCACAATGCTTCATGTCGTGTCATGATGCAGGAGTCGTCTCATTTGATTTGAGTGGCGACCGGTCGGGGTTCGAAGGTCAGCCCATGAAGGGCTTGAGGCCGCCTTGCATCAAATGGAGTTAGGTAAGAAAACACAGATCAGCTCTAGTGGCCCTCGCCCAACCTGCTCAAGAGTGGATAGGGTCATCTCAACCTTCTCGTTCCATCCTGACCTTGAGCCATTCCCATAGAATCTCCATCGAGGAGAGGCCATCGGGCCACCTGAGTTGCTCTCTGAAATGACTCGGGCATCTATTGGGAGGTGGGTTAAGGAGAAGTGGAGTGTCACATGAGGGCTATGCTAACCCTATCACAAATGATGAATCTAGATTCCACTCGGACATACCCGTTAGCAAGCTCACCGAAGCTCGTCACTCGAGCCATTGAGGCAAGTGTCATCAGCTCAATCCCTCTAGTTGTGGAACTGCAGATGGGGTGATGCAGGAAATCATGCGACCGACCCCTAGTGGCTCAAGGGCTTGAGCCACCAGGTCCTAACTCAGGAACCCAACCGACCGCATAGGTTGCGGTCGGAATAGACACGAGCAAACACCCCATTCGAAAGAGACTTAAGAGTCCACAGCCCCAAAAAAGAGTACCAAGATGCTCAGCCTCCGACCAACTATGGCAGAACCACCTAATCTAATGCCTCATAGGAGTGCTTGTCTTCCGTTAGACACTAAGCACTCGAGGGAGAACACTAAATTACTCGGTTCTGTCGGGCACACCCTACGGGAGAACCCGAAAATCCACATTTTTGCCCTCAGGATCACAAATGAGAGAATAAAGCTTACATCATTCTGAACCATTTCTTACATCACTTTTAATATAACTCAGAGTATAATATTTATTAATATAACAGTGGAATGAATTCAAATTACTAGAGTTATGAACAATTTAATTGTACAACAGAATATAAACATGTGATCAGAATTTCAGTGGAAATGAATATCTAATCATGACATGATGAAGTATTAATGTATAATCTACGACAACAGATTATGAAACTTTCATTTATAAAAGCATTTCGTGAAAGTTATAAATAAAACTACGTTCGCAGCATAAAGAAAATCCTCTCTGAGCCCACCAGGAGGAATCCACACACAATGGTCAACTTAAGTCTCCACCTTGTCACCTACAATAGGGGGAATAAAACCCTGAGTACTCAATTGTACTCAGCAAGACTTACCCGATAGAAAGAAAGAAAAGACTCCAAGGATATACAAGGCTATATGGCTTATGGGTTTATTGCATTTGTAGGAAGCATTACTAAGCGTGCGTCCTTATATTCGATTTTTATTAATAGCCGCACTGGTTCATTAACTAACCATTCTATGTAAGCACCTGAACTACTTTCAAGCAGGTGGTAAGCAATCAAATTTCCTTTTTCCATCTTCCATCTTTCAGTTCTTACTATGGTGCTAGAGTTAAGACAAGTCGTACCGACTCGGCGGCGATTCGCAAAACCAATGTGCCTAGCTAGGTGCCTCAAAACACATGCCTCGCTTGTACCCTAGGCATAAGCAGAACTAACCCATCACTCTCCTATCCCGGGTGTCTAGGTCCCTGTCCAAACTTGGACTCCAAGCCCCCACATCCTGTCCTAGACTCCGTGTGGTGCGAGGACCTCCACCATCCCCGCCCCCAATCAGTCGGTCCAGAAAGAGCCAGATCTGTGACAAGAGAGAAACAAGTCTTCCCTGCGCCCGTACCCATGTATGTGCTCGGGACAATAAATCTATGACTTGCCTTAGAGTCATATGCAACGATCGGTCCTTAATTGACTAGACAGGGAAAATAGTGTAACCAAGCAATGTCCTGAGTCCACGGTGACACAACCTCTTACACCCACCAATACCCAAACCATATCCCTGCCCGGTCACTATTTTTCCTTTCCACCATTTATATTTTCCAAGTGATAATAATACAGTAGTATATTTCCTATCTCCCGCGAGTGACAGACAATCACTTGACTTCTACCGGAGTCCTATAGCATAGCAATCTACACGATCCTATCATACTAGTAAGACTCATAGGATAAAGATAGGTATATGCAAGTGGGTTTCAATCAACTCCTTGAAACTTAATGCACAAATATAATTTAAACTGCAGAAAGTAGGGGTTGTGCACCGGGGCTTGCCTGGGTAAAATATAACCAAAAATTAGTATTTGCATCTTCAGATCATCCACCATCATCTGAATAGAAAGCCCATTGCATCATCTCCTAGGGAGAATACCATTACACCATCCTCGGATTCCCAATCATCCTTCAATTAATCTGTTGATCCATCATCGTACCTATATGATATGCAATGTGATGCAATACAAAGACATAATTAATCGACTACAATCGTGACTCATAAAATACGATTTACGCCTCCTAAATCAACGGGCTAGTTCTAACGATGACTGTACTTAGGCTACATATACACGTTATCGGATAAGGCATTATTTTCCAACAACTATTTTAGTTATATAAACCAAAGTTGTTTCTTTATTCTATTCTATCAATTTAATCCTTATTCGAAATAAGGCATTATTATCTATCTAGCAACCTAATTATTCTAGAGCTACAAAAATTACAGTGAGTACCTAATATCGCTAGGAGCCTACCGTAAAAAATTTAGATTCAATACTATTACCAATTTATCACAACAATCCCTATAAGTTTATATTTTTACAATATTAAGTATCCCAAATTAATTATACAGCACCTAAGAATATTATCCAACTATGTGAACAAAATATACAAACAAGTAGATCCTAATTTTAGAAACCTAATAAAATTAGTTTCACAATTTTTTGGACCACTACACAGATTTATATTGATCTTACAAATTTGCCTTATACGTGAATTTTTAAATTGCTTTAGAAAAATAAATGGGCCTGCGATCACATACTCGGCCCAGCGGCCCAAGGCAGGGATCCACGTACCCACGGCCTAGGCGCGATGGCCGTCCCATCAGCGCGGTTTGGCCCACGGCGCGCGTTGGTGCGAGCGGCCCAGCGGAAGCGGCACACGGCCAGCCCAGGCGCAGGCCGTAGGCTGCGGCCCAATGCGGGGAGATCGGCCTAGCAGCGCAGCCTGGCAAGGCACGGCAATGGCATGGGTGGCCCACGGTAGGCTGGCCTAGCAAACCGCGCATGGGCCATAGGCCGGCTCAAGCGGCGTGGCCCAGTCGGTTTTGTCTTTAAAACCGGTGCGACAAAGTACGCGTGCACTATGCTGTGGACTGAGTCTGTGGGTCGTGGACCGGTGGAAGTGTGTGCGAGCAGTCCACCGTGGACCCAGTCCATGAGTGAAGAGGTTAGTATTGGTGTATTTCCATTATATTTCTAGAATTGTTTTTCTAAAGGAAAATGGCCATAAATCGTGCATGATGTCGATGTGACATCATCAAGCTAACAAGCGAGCACGACCGGCTGCTTGCTCGCCAGAGTCACACGTTTGCGTGCGTGCGTGCATGCATGCCGGGCAGCAGGCTTGGGACCCGGTGATGGCTACGGCGCCATGGACATCACGGCGAGAGTTGGCCGATGCAAACGCGACTCCGAGCCATAGGGAATGGCAGACGACGGAACATAGCGCAAAACAGAGAGGAGCTCACCATGAGATGGCTAACGAGGTTGGGTGGCACAGCGAAAGCTTGGGAGGTTCTCGTCCACATGCACGGTGATCATATTGTCCATGGCGGTGGCGTTAGCGACGTTCTCGACCAGCGGAGCCACCACCAGAAAAACTATGAAGTTGAAATGTGAAGGACATCAAGCAGGACCCAAATGAGGTCAAGATCAAGGATAAAGTGATCGAAGAGGGTGCGACCATGGTGGCGCTCGGTTCGGCGAGCTCGGTGGCCGGCGACGGGGAAGACGGCTCGCATTTGCTCACCGCTCAATGATAACTCATAGGGCTTGATCTAGAGGCGAGCTAAGGACCCTATGAGCTCGTGGATGCAAGTAATTGGAGGGAGGTGAGTGGCAGCTCAGAGCTCTACTTGACCATAGCGGCCATGGTGACGTCCGCGGCTACGAGCAGCAGCGCGAGCGAGACACGAATGGGGAGGGCGAGGTGTTCCACTTAAGCATGGCAAGGCACGGGCAACACAGTCAGGGGAGCAGCGTGTGGCAAGGACGCAGCAGGCAGCAGCGCGGGACCAGGAGCAGCGAACGGATGGTGCGACGCACTTGAACTCGAAACAGTCAACCCAAGCGGGGGCAAGCGAGGCAGGTACACGTCGCATCGTCACTACGACTAGGGCCGGACGACCATGATGCAGCGGGCAGCAACAAGGCGACGGACGCAGCACGAGCAGCAGCATGAGGCCAGCACGGATGGGCAGCGAGCACAGCAGTGCGAGAGAAAACAAGCAAAACCGTACATGATGGTAGCAGCGAGGACGAGAGTGGGCCAACGAGGAAGCAATGTGAGAGAGTAAAGAGACAAACAGAGATAGGCCACATCAGGCAAGCAGAGGCAGCACCTGTCGGAGGCAGTCCAAAGCAAGGAAGAACGGGCGATGGCTCGGCTGCTGGTGCTATAAAAAATGCGCTAGCTACTGGTGCTCCCATAAAAATACTTGGACAAGGCCACTCTTGTACTGCATGTCATTGTAAGATAGAAAATACGCACAGGGACACTAGTACCATTGTTTTTTTATATATTTGTTTTAGAGTTATCGTCATAACATGTATATATATAACGGTTTATTTGCAACGTCTAGGCGGAAAATTTCAGCAAAGCTCGAATTTAAATTTGATTGAACAACTATATATATGTATATCGTTCTATTTATTAATGGATTTTATTTTATTTTATAAAAGTTGCGTTTCATGCTTAATCTAATAGAACAACCCGTTCGCTATCGATTGGCCAGAATTGTCATTCGACATTCCTGAATATCTTTACGCACTGAGTAATCTAACTTGGGCGTTGATTCGAGTCCGCGAAACTAAGTCACATAAGATTCGCTTATCGCCTTAAGTACGTTTTAAATTAAAAACCCGAGAATTCATTTTGGAAATTTTTCTTTGGCCTAAATCACGGCGCTAAACAAGCTCGTAACACCAAGGGTGTTACAACCAACCCCCCTTAAAAAGAATCTCGTCCTGAGATTTGGAGCGAGAACCAGAAAAGGGGGAAACACGATTACATTCCGTAGATCAGGGATTACACGAAAGATTACACGACTTCGAATGCTAAACCACACGGGGATCTAGGGATATATGGTTAAGAGCAACTTGGTACAACTGAGACCTACTCCAGAAGTTGAGATAGACGAGGACAATGGAGAAACAACAAGAAGATGATTATCCAAAACATGGCGTAGCACCAGCAGATCTAGAAACGGTCAACTGAGAAGTAAAACATCATGAACCCTAAGATTGACTACCCAAAAGGGAACTTGAACTTTTTTGACGAACTAGATCCTTTCTTCTCCTCAGACTACACCATCACCTCAGACTGATGAACCTAGCTTCACAATGGCAACTAGATCTCATAGCTACGCCCCGAATGCGAGGGACTGGAATGAAGAAGAAGAGCAAGGATCAAGGGTATTTTATAGGGCAAATGGAGGTGGGGATCAATACACTAGAAGTGGAGGCAGAGTGGATGGGATACACAGATGCTTCATGCCATGGAGATAAGGTCGGACATGGTGCACTTCCTGCGTGAGCAGTGGAGGGGGAAATAAAGGAGAGTAGAGGGGGTCCGCTCGATGAGGCAGGCATGCGGGCGGTCGTGTCCACAAAAAGAAGAAAATGGGGGGGGTCCGGTATGGGGATGAGGCGTGAGAGTCGAGAGCTGACCGGATGCTGGGAAAAAGGAGAAACGCACAGTGCACAAAGACGGCGAGCACTGCACCATGCTGCGGCCATGTGAAAATGGGGTACTACAGATGCCGACATAGGCGGCGTTCACAGGGCACGCATCGAAATGACCCAGCATGCATAGCGTGGTCAACTAAGCACAGGGCTTGGGACATAACATCCACTCAGACTTTTACAATCACTCCCGACTATCCATGACTAACCTTTTTCCTACTACTCTTCTTTCTTTCCTTTACTCGACCACATCCGTCTTTCAAGTAGATTGAGACCATGTCATACTTTCTTCCTCCAAAACCACCTCTTGTTTATCTTGAGAGAACACTTCTACATTGACCCATTGTGGATTTCCTGTTTGAACACCCGAATATTTCCAAGGAGAAAATTTATAGCAGAAGTGGTATGGCGGTGTAACTTGGTAAAGGTACTTGGTCAACAACCTCGGTACCAGCACGTGTCGAGCAGCATCATATGTGGCAGCTGTTCCACAGGGAGCCCTTGGTTTCGTCATGGCACCATAAGCTATTAACCAGGCAACTACTACCAACTTACATGCCATGAAGGCGGTGGGTCATAGACCACAGAGTAAGAGGGGTAATGCAAAGGAAGATTCAAACAACAAGGGTTCCCTTCACAACAAGGGACAAGGAATTCAAATCCAGTGGCAGATTTGTTTTAATGAGATTCAAGTGTTCTGCTAGGGCATCCATAATTAGTCGATACAGTGTCCAATACTATCCAATCATGGCTGATCTGCTGGATCTGAATGTCAACTTCTCTTGCAACCCGCTTAATATCACCCTAGAAAACTTTAAGTACGTCTAACGAACGGAGGGTAGATAAACGCAATAAACACAACGAAACAAACAAAATGCACATTCCAATGGTCTTATATGGGTACAACGTATAGGCATCCAAACTCCCATCCACAACACAGCATTCACCTATGGTCGAATGATCTCAACAACTACGGGCGACAACAATGACAAGAGTACAATACGGAGGACAGTGACAAAAAACACTACTACTACAGGTACAACATTACAAGGCAACTACTCTATATCTTCTCGTGGCAATGGCTGAGTGAGAGGAATCAAGGGCTCTGCTTCTAACACTTCTGATGGTGGAGATGATGGTAGTTCTACATCACCGGTTCTCCTTCTTTCAGGCGGGTGGATAGGGATCCCCTCCAAGATCAGGGCATCCTGCCTATCAATAGCCAGCGTCCTCCACCTAGCCCTAGTGAACAGATAGACCTCACCCAGCTGATGGACATGCTGGTCTTCAGCCTCCTTCAAGGCTTCCTCCATGGTAGCCTCCCGGCTCTCAGTAGCTGCAGTACTGGCATGCGCTTTGGTGAGCTACACCTAGAGCATCTAGTTGAAGACCTTGGCTTCCTCGGTGTGCCATAGGCACGCCCTCATCTCCAAGGCTTGCCAGTCATATTGCTCATCCTCGGTAAGCAGGTACATGGTCAAGTGCACCATGGTAGGACTATCCTCATGCGCATCCCACCCTTGTAAAGCCTCCATGCGAGCCCTCCATGCCCACTGATTCTTGTCCAAAGGAGGAAAGAACCACATGGGGGTATGGGCAATGGGCTCCTCATAGATCTGGCAAAGGTACCGCAAGGCTCTGTGGGCCACAACCTGGTAGGTGTCGGTGAAGCTAAACCCGGTTGCGGTCACACTCCAGGCTTCAGTGAGGTCAAGGAACTCTTCACTCTACCCGATGTAGACGGTAACCTCACACCTCTCAGTGCCATGCTCCTCGTACTCACGGCCCTCATACTTGGGATGATCTTTGACTCTGAGATTTTGCAGGGTGGCATGCAGGATTTTGGGAAAACCCTCAACATTCAGGCAATAGGTACTAACCCAGGCTCCTACCATCTCTAGCGGTGGTTGCAAGGAAGGCTGAGCGAAAAGCTGGCTTAAAGGAAAAGCTAAGCGAGCTAAAGTGCGTCGAGTGGTGATACCAATAGCTAAGCCAGGCTCTACTTATAAAGGTAGAGCGTTCAGTGGTCTTGGCGCGGTCCATCAGGGTTCCCGCGTAGAACCACTATGAGCAAATCGACCAACTTCCATGCGTCTAAGGCGAGCGACATCCGAGGCCATTACTGACTAGTACGACTATAGGGCCAGGGTCTGACAAGAGCGCAAAAAAGAGGTATAGGGAGACATGGGTCACGATAGGTGCGAACCACGAGCGAACACAGAGCATGAAGCCACAGTGTAGACCTAACTCTTAGATAGAAACGAGCCAGTCGTGTGCAATACGACACGTGTGACACCTATGGGTAGCGTATCAGTAAGTAATACGAGCGCTACAATGCACAAATAGGATATGCATGAATGCATGTACTATACATCCTTTCATTGTTGCCAACATATAGGGCAACCGTTCTTAGATTTTTGGCACATCGTTCTCTCCCTGTAACTAGTCGATACTATCGAACTATGCTCGAGTTAGGGTATCTGAAGAAAAATTGATTAAGCCTATCTAAGTCAGCAGAGTGACATCTATCCTGGATACATAACCATAGTAATAGGGCTACTTATATACTTCGTATGCAAACGTCCTAACTTTTTGCAAAAATGGGTTGTCAAATTTTTGTTTAGAAAAGGGTTTGGAAGCTTTATTTCCTCATTTGCGCTCTGATACCACTTGTGGCAGAATCACCTAATCTAATGCCTCACAAGAGTGCTTGTCTTCCATTAGACACTAAGCACTCGAGGGAGAACACTAAATTACTCGGTTCCATCGGGCACACCCTAGGAGAGAACCCAAAAATCCACATTTTTGCCGTCAGGATCACAAATGAGAGAATAAAGCTTACATCATTCTAAACCATTTCTCACATCACTTTTAATACAACATCAGAGTATAATATTTATTAATATAACACTGGAATGAATTTATATTACCAGAGTTATGAACAATTTAATTGAACATCGGAATATAAACATGTGATTAGAATTTCAGCGGAAATGAATATCTAATCATGACATGATGAAGTATTGATATATAAACTATGACAACAGATTATGAAACTTTCATTTATAAAAGCGTTTGGTGAAAGTTATAAATAAAACTACGATCGCAGCATAAAGGAAATCCTCTCTAAGCCCACCAGGAGGAATCCACACACAATGGTCAGCTTAAGTCTCCACCTTGTCACTTGCAACAGGGAGAATAAAACCCTGAGTACTCAATTATACTCAGCAAGACTTACCCGATAGAAAGAAAGAAAAGACTCCAAGGATATGCAAGGCTATCTGGCTTATGGGTTTATTGCATTTGCAGGAAGCATTACTAAGTGTGCGTCCTTATATTCGATTTTTATTAATAGCCGCATTGGTTCATTAACTAACCATTCTATGCAAGCACCTGAACTACTTTCAAGCAGGTGGTAAGCAATCAAATTTCCTTTTTCCATCTTCCATCTTTCAGTTCTTACTATGGTGCTAGAGTTAAGACAAGTCGTACCGACTCGACGACGATTCATGAACTAATGTGCCCAGCTGGGTGCCCCGAAACACACGCCCCGCTTGTACCCTAGGCATAAGCCGGACTAACCCATCATTCTCCTGTCCTAGGTGTCCAGGTCCTCGTCCAAACTTGGACTTCAAGCCCCCACATCCTGAGTCATGGACTTCATGTGGTGCGAGGACCTCCACCATCCCTGCCCCCAATCAGTCGGTCCAGAAAGAGCCGGATCCGTGACAAGAGAGAAACAAGTCTTCCCTGCGCCCGTACCCATGTATGTGCTCGAGACAATAAATCTATGACTTGCCTTAGAGTCATATGCAACGATCGGTCCTTAACCGACTAGACAGGGAAAATAGTGTAACCAAGCAATGCCTCGAGTCCACGGCGACACAACCTCTTACACCCACCAATACCCAAACCATATCCCTGCCCGGTCACCATTTTTCGTTTCCACCATTTATATTTTCCAAGTGATAATAATACAATAGTATATTTCCTATCTCCCGCGAGTGACAGACAATCACTTGACTTCTACCGGAGTCCTATAGCATAGCAATCTACATGATCCTATCATACTAGTAAGACTCATAGGATAAAGATAGGTATATGCAAGTGGGTTTCAATCAACTTCTTGAAACTTAATGCACAAATATAATTTAAACTGCAGAAAGTAGGGGTTGTGCACCGGGGCTTGCCTGGGTAAAATATAACCAAAAGTTAGTATTTGCATCTTCAGATCATCCACCATCATACGAATAGAAAGCCCAGTGCATCATCTCCTGGGGAGAATACCATTACACCATCCTCGGATTCCCAATCATCCTTCAATTGATCCGTTGATCCATCATCGTACCTATATGATATGCAATGTGATGCAATGCAAAGACATAATTAATCGACTGCAATCGTGACTCATAAAATACGATTTACGCCTCCCAAGTCAACGGGCTAGTTCTAATGACGACCGTACTTAGGCTACATATACACATTGTCGGATAAGGCATTATTTCCCAACAACTATTTTAGTTATATAAACCAAAGTTGTTTCTTTATTGTATTCTATCAATTTAATCCTTATTCGAAATAAGGCATTATTATCTATCTAGCAACCTAATTATTCTGGAGCTACAAAAATTACAGTGAGTATCTAATATTGCTAGGAGCCTACTGTAAAAATTTTAGATTCAATACTATTATCAATTTATCACAACAATCCCTATAAGTTTATATTTTTACAATATTAAGTATCCCAAATTAATTATATAGCTCCTAAGAATATTATCCAACTATGTGAACAAAATATACTAACAGGTAGATCCTAATTTTAGAAACCTAATAAAATTAGTTTCACAATTTTTTGGACCACTACACAGATTTATATTGATCTCACAAATTTGCCTTATACATGAATTTTTAAATTGCTTTAGAAAAATAAATGGGCCAGTGATCACCTACTCGGCCCAGTGGCCTAAGGTAGGGATCCACGCACCCGCGGCCCAGGCGCGGTGGCCGTCCCATCAGCGTGGTTTGGCCCACGGCGCACGCTGGCGCGAGTGGCCCAGCGGAAGCGGCACACGGCTAGCCCAGGTGCAGGCCACAAGCTATGGCCCAACGCAGGGTGATCGGCCTAGCAGCGCGGCCTGGCAGGCCATGGCAACGGTGTGGGCGGCCCGCGGCAGGCTGACCTAGGAAACGGCAGGCGGGCCATAGGTGATGACATGACACCCATGCATATGTCCATGTTTGGTGCATGGCATGGAGGGGTAGGAGGCCAGCAAGGGTGTCCAAGTCAAGAAGGAGGTCCAAGGCTAATTCGGTTTGAGTCCCCGAGGTAGAGGCCCAAAGCAACTCAAGTTCGAGTCTGTCTCAGGTTCCAGGACCAGTCTGTATTAAACTGGTCACCCAGGACGCATCTAGACATTGTTTTCAATGATCCACATATGGATGGAAAGCTAATTGGATAAGGAAGCCAACCCAATTGGTGTCACATCAAAAGCCCTTCGGAATCAATAGGTATCATCAAAACAAGTCAGCGTCCAGAATCTATCAGGGTGTTGCGACACCGTCTTTTGGTCCGTTGGACCATGTATCGTATTTGGGCCCATTAGGGGGCGCGTCTAGGGGGGTGATGCCCAAGACTCTATAAATACCAGCCATCGCTCTCCTTAGGGTTTGGGTTTTGTTTAGTTCTTGATTTCCTTATGAAACAGACATCGTTTTGCTGCAACTGTCGCCGCCAAGGCCGCTTGTTGTGAACCAGGGCCCCAGTTCTTGATCTTGTTCGCCTGTGGTGATTAGTCCTTTTGAATAAAGACTTAAACTTCTTCTCATTATTATAAGCCTCATATTTATTTGCAATTTCAGATTGCGTTTATCTCATTCTTGCTTGTGTTCTTGATTCACTTGCAGGAAAGCCTTCTCGGTGAGGTCAATCGCGTTCGCGTGGTTGATAACCAACAGAGCAGTGGTATAACGGTTGTGAGGGGTCCAAATCAGTCTTGGTTTCGAAGCCTAGATTGTGAACATCGAGTCTCCACCAATCAATGCTATCATAACTATCAGAAGATTGGGCCTAGTCTATATCAAGTGGTATCAGAGACCTTGTTGCCTGTTAGGTATAACTTTATTTCCCCTTTTGCATTACGTATAGTCCACAAAAAGCAAAAAAATATATACACCGCCACATATTTCCTGTCTTATAGCCTCATTGTGCCGTGCAATTTTGTCTCTGTTTCGCGTTGTTGAGTTTGTGCCCTAGGTCAAGTTCTTGTTGCTGGTTTTAGATCGTTTTTTAGTCTAGTTTGTGTTTTCCCCTTTGTTTTTCTTTATAATCCATGAACATCTCCAAGTCTTATTGAGTTTCCTTTGTATTCATCAAACCCTAGTCCACGCCATCTTATTTGTTACACTTGTCTTCACTGTTTCCATCAAATCCTTGCTGCCGTGACCAATTTTGCACGTATTGTTCCCGTTTTGTCCTCTAATTCAGAGTACGTTCGTAAAACTGGTCTAGTTTTCGCATACGAACTCAGAATTTGACGTTCCATATATCAAAATCGATCAGAATTTTTTTTGGATCCGTCCATCCCCCGCCATGATGGGTCGGAGATTTTTATTTTGGTCAAAAAGTGGTCCAAGATCCTCTTTTCATGGTCATAAGGTTTTTGTCAATTTCGAGCACGTCTTCTGAAAATTCCACAGGCCACGTCTTTCACTTGTTTAAGCTCATATTTTCTGTGGTTACTTCTTTTGTGCTCCTAAGTGAAAAAAATATATCAAAAAATAAAAAGAAAAGGTCAAAATTTCTCAAAAAAAACAATGACAGCCCAAAAAATAGAAAAAAGAGAGGGGCAAAAGAGAAACAATATCTAGAGGAGCTCATAGAGAGCGTCATTTGAGTTGTGTTTGCATGTGCTAATTTCTACCTTGTTCCTAGTCATATTCTTGCTGTTCACATCACTTGATACATCTAGTACTTGGAACGTGAGTAGGCCAGCAACTAAGTCAAGTACTTGGGATACTTATTCAGCTTTGCCATTCAGTTGCGAATTTTGCTATTTCTTGCTACTATATTGTGCCTGTCCAAGCTTCACTTTCTTCTAACCAAGTACAGGTTCACCTTGCAACTGTTACACTCAAGCTACAATGGTATCACAATCACCGCCTGTTGCTTTGGTAAGAACACTTGTAAGACCGTGGTAAGACGCTTGAGAGTGTGTGACTTTACTCCTTGACCACATCCTATAGTAGTTCATAGGAAAATACATACTTGTATGTTTTCTTGTTTGATTCTAACAATGACAGGTTGTTCATATCCACCGACTTATGATGGTATAGGTGCTGATGAGTACATGAAGTGGGAAATTGGCATAGATAACATATTTGCTACTCGCTTTATGTGTCCAAGGAGAAAGGTAAAAAATGCATCTAGTGTTTTACGACATTCTACTTTATCTTGGTGGGAGTATTTAGATCCTTCTGATAAACCTCAAACTTGGAATGATATGAAAGATCTTATGAGAGAAAATTTTGTTAATCCATCTCTTGTAATTAATTCAAATGATGAGGTGCATCAACTAGATCAATCTCTTGTTATTTCTCCTGCTATGCCTAACCTTTTGCAGGACAATGTACAAAAGAGCGAGGATGACATGACAGAAAATGAGATGTTCACAGTCTCATGTGACAATTCAGAACCATTAACTATTACTCCTGCTGAACATGAGAGCAAAGGTAAAACCCACAATGCTAAACTCACAGAATGTGAGAGTTCTCTTGATGTGCTAAATTTTCCACCAATCATGCTATGATAGAGCAAATTTTAGTGGAGCCTTCGCTTGATTTACCTTTGTCATAAGTTGATTTGCTTGATGTTCCTTGTGATAAAGATGAATTGGTTGATGATGGTTCAGTTTTACATATTTTGGAATCAACCACTTGTGCTGAAAATAAACATTTTATTCATATTGCTACTAAAACTGATGAGCTCAAACTGTTGTTTTCTTTATATACTTTGGGTTACATTGAATTTGATGTTTTGTGTAACCTAGATTGCTTGGAGGAGAGCCTATTTAAATATGCTGATTTGCCTTGGTTTTCTAAACATACATATCATGTTATTAGCAAATATAACAATAAAGAACAACATATGATACATCGAGTATACATTCATAGTAATATGAATTCTCCTTTTGTTGTACAAGATTATGATCATTTAGAGGTCAGCCATAATAATACAAACATTTTCTCATGTTCCTCAAAGAAACAAGTTCACTTTCAAGAAGGGGAGCATTGTTGGTTGTTACCTATGTCTGCTAGACCATCTATTCCTGCATTGTTTTTGGTTAGTTCTAATCTTTTGCAGGATAGTGTTGACATACATCATGTGTATTCAGATCAAGGAGTCTACATGCTTGCTGAAATTTTTATGTGAGATGACATGCTAGAAACTTGGAAACATGGTCACATTCCTTCTCACAATTATTTCAGTTCTCTTTGTCTTCGCAACCCCGTTCTCCTTTGTGTTGTGCAGGATCAGTTTCAAGCACAATCGACGCCGAGGACGGCTTTTCGTCAAGAAGGGGAGGATGATGAGGACATGACACCCATGCATATGTCCATGTTTGGTGCATGGCATGAAGGGGTAGGAGGCCAACAAGGGTGTCCAAGTCAAGAAGGAGGTCCGAGGCTAATTCGGTTTGATTCCCTGAGGTGGAGGCCCAAAGCAACTTAAGTTCGAGTCTGTCTCGGGTTCCAAGACCAGTCAACCTTAAACTGGTCACCCAGGACGCATCCGGACTCCGTTTTCGATGATCCATATATGGATGGAAAGCTAATTGGATAAGTAAGCTAACCCAATTGGTCTCACATCAAAATCCCTTCAGAATCAATAGGAATCATTGAAACAATTCAGTGTCCAGAATCTGTCAGGGTGCTACGACACCGTCTTTTGGCCCGTTAGACCGTGTATCTAGTTTGGGCCCATTAGGGGGCACGTCCAGGGGGGTGATGCCCAAGACTCTATAAATACCAACCATCACTCTCCTTAGGGTTTGGGTTTTGTTTAGTTCTTGATTTCCTCATGAAACAGACGCCGTTTTGCTGCAACTGTCGCCGCCAAGGCCGCTTGCTGTGAACCAGGGCCCTAGTTCTTGATCTTGTTCGCCTATGGCGATTAGTCCTTTCGAATAAAGACTTGAACTCCTTCTCGTTATTATAAGCCTCATATTTATTTGCAATTTTAGATTGTGTTCATCTCGTTCTTGCTTGTGTTCTCGATTCGCTTGCAGGAAAGCCTTCTCGGCGAGATCAATCGCGTTCGCGTGGTTGATAACCAACAGAGCAGTGGTGTAACGGTTGTGGGGCTCTGAATTAGTCTTGGTTCAAAGCCTAGATCGTGAACATCGAGTCTCCACCAATTGACACTATCATACCTATCAGAAGATCAGGCCTAGTCTACATCAACAGGTCGGCCCAAGCGGCGTGGCCTAGTTGGTTTTGTCTTTAAAACCGGTGTGACAAAGTACGCATGCACTATGTTGTGGACCCAGTCTACGGGCCATGAACCGGTGGAAGTGTGTGCGAGCAGTCCACCATGGATCCAGTCCATGAGTGAAGAGGTTAGTATTGGTGTATTTCCATTGTATTTCTGGAATTCTTTTTCTAAAGGAAAACGGCCATAAATCGTGCATGATGTCGGAGTGACATCATCAAGCTAACAAGCCAAAGCTAACAAGCGAGCACGGCCAGCTGCTTGCTCGCCAGAGTCGCATGTTTGTGTGCATGCGTGCGTGCTAGGTAGCAGGGCAGCAGGCTTGGGACCCGGTGATGGCTGCGGCGCCATGGACATCACGATGAGAGTTGGCCGGCGCAAACGCGACTTCGAGCCACAGGGCACGACAGACGACAGAACATAGCGTAAAACAGAGAGGAGCTCACCATGAGATGGCTGACAAGGTTGGGTGGCATAGGGAAAGCTTGGGAGGTTCCCATCCATGTGCACGACAATCACAGTGTCCATGGCGGCGGCGTCAGCGACGTTCCCGACCGGCGGAGCCACCACCAGAAAAACTATGAAGATGAAATGTGAAGGACATCAAGGAGGACCTAAACTATAACACCTCTGGTGTTTTGACCTAGCACTAAAAACTGACATGTCATCATATGCATTGCAAAGCATTCATAAAGTAGAAAATTTTGAATGCATTCACTAATAATCTTTATTTCATAATGTTGTTATTTCATGTGATGTGTTTCAAAAACCCTAAATAAAGATCATGACCACAAGGGTCAAATTTCATGTGATCATGTGAGGCCATGTGTCATTTGACTCAAATAACCCTAATGGGCCATGTTACTGGTCAAAAATCAAAATTTAAGTAAAAGGAAGACAAATCAAATTTGAATTCAAATTTGATTTATAAAAGTCCTTTTTGCCCCTTTTCACTAATTCAAAATCCATGTGGAATTTGGGGTTGAGGCAAAAAGCAAAGTTGGAGATTATTTTATGTATATCAACTTTGGTATTCAAAGTTTTTCAAGTTTACATATAAAATTTGGAGTAATTTTGAAATGATTCAAATGCTCAAATGCACCCCAAATTCAAATTTCAAAATGGAGGCAGAATTTGAAAATATTTCTAGAAGCAAAGTTGTAGAGTTTGAAAAATTGAACAACTTTCATTTTTGGAGATTTTCAACTTCTTTAGAAAATTTGTGAGTAATTTGAAAAATGGACGCAGTGGCAGTTCTATAATTATTTCAAAAATCAACCTCCACCTCTCTGCTTGCCACCGGCGCCACGCGGAGGTCACCGCCGATCGGATTTTGCCGCTTTCATGCGCAGTGACACGCCCATACCTCCGTGGCGAGTTCGCACGTGTGCTGTCAACACCGCACGCCCTCCTTCTCGCTTTAAATAGGAGCACGCCGTCGTCATTTCTATTTTTCCCCTTCTGCTCTGCTCCGCCGCTAGCTTGCTCCGCCGCTCGCCGTAGCCTCCGTCGAGCAGCATCCATTGTGTCCAGCTACGCCTACGTGATCGCCTCGGCCTTGCGCCTCTCTGTGGCTTGTCTACGCCACTTGGGTTGGCCGGAGTCGCCCGGCGCAACTGCTTCTTCCCCAAGCCCGGCCGGAGCTCCACCAGCATCGTCTCGACGTGGCCAGGCCATTCCAGACCATCTTCGCCTTCACCAAGCCCGACGACGTGACCGTGGTGAGCCACTGAACGTGAAGTTCACTTCGCTTTTGACTCTACCGCAGTCTTGCCAGGGTTACGCCGTGAGCCGACGTGCTCAAGCCGCCATGGCCAGCGTGGGGTCTTCTCCGGTGTACCTTCTGCCATTCCAAGGATGGGGATGGGTTCGTAGTAGGGTGTAGATCAATTTGGTGAGGTCTGCCTCGCTAGAGCGTCACCGTCGGCGCATTTTGAGGTTGGCCAGTGAGGGCAGCGCCGTCGTGACATGTTTGAGTCACTAACGGGTGGGGTCAGTCTGTCAGTGCGAGTGAGGAAGAAGAACAGTGCAATTTTGTATTTTCTGAAATTGTGAATAGTGCTAAAACTTTGGGAATTTGTAGGAAATTCATCATAGCTCCCAAAATTCTAAAATTTTGTATGTAGCTTCTGTACATGTTCTAGTATGGTTTAAAAATATGAAACTTGAAATTTGAATAAATTTTTAATGTTCAAATATTCAGTCCATTAATTGATAAATGCAATTTCCATGATTTTTGTAGGTCACCGAATAATTCCAAAAATTATGAAATTTGTTTTGGTACACTAATTTGATATGAGGAAGCTTACATAAAATTTTGAAGTCTTTTGGAACAAGTTCATTTTTGGGCTTATTTCCAAATTAATTTAAAAATAAATAAAAGCAAACCCGAAGTGTTTGATTAGTGTTTGGTCTTGTTTTGGTCATGTTTTGTGACCAGTAGGGTTCAAGATTAGTGTGGTCGGAAAGTTCACCATAGTGGTCGGAAAGTTCACCATAGTGGTCGGAGAGTTCACCGTAGTGGTCGGAGAGTTCACCGTAGTGGTCGAAGAATTCGCTGTAGTGGTCGGAGAGTTCACTGTAGTGGTCGGAGAGTTCACCGAAGTGGTTAGAGAGCTCGCCGAAGTGGTCGGTGCTGGAGTGGTCACATCCGTTACAAATATGGTTTGGTTAGTTTGGCTTGTAACTGTAACATGAAGGAAAGTTGTATTCAAGGTGTCGTTATATTTCATGCACCATGAAAGCATCATGTTTACATTATCATCATGTTAAAGCATATGCTATTATTTTGTGTAGAATCCGAGAGTGAAACGGTTCTAGTTGAGCAAGTTCTGGAAGAATCCCCGATTGTCACGGGATTCGATAATTGTGGTACTGATCCGGAACTCGAGGTCGTCAACAAAGGCAAGCCCTGGTTTATGCATTAAACCATTACCTTGTTTACTTTGAAAAGCTTATCACCTATGTTACTTATTGCATTAAGTTGATTGATTCAAATGTTGCCTACTTGATGCATTGCCTACCTTGTTAATTGTTTACCATCCTTGAAGATGTTTTCTTTTACAAAGGCGTAGAATGCTTAGTATGTTTTATGGTAGGCTTTCAAAGTAAAAGTTTTGATACAATCAAAGATGGCATACTAGCCAAAGAAAGAAAGAAGGTAGAATGAACTAGAGACTAGTCGGGTGACTTATCTTGAATGTTGGGTAATGTTGCTGACTATGTTGCTTAAAGGCCACTCATTGTGGATCTTCTGAACGAAACACTTTGTAGTACTGGTCACATACTCCGGTAAGCCTACTTCTGCTAATTCGATACTAAGATGAATGCCCACGCACTGGGAGTGGAGAGATGGCAGGAGTAGCGTGTACTCTCATGGCTGGAATGTGGCCGGATTTGAGGTGTGCTGTGCTCTCGGGTGGCGTGGAGATGGCTTAGTATAGGAGGATCCGGTAGCGAGGTTGATATATGCAAGATTAAGTTCTACATATATCGTGTGATAAGGAATCCCCAGCTGGGACTTGAATCAATTCGAATTGCTGGTGCTCCATGGATATGGAGACTCAATTCATTACAGAAGTAATGCAGGACTGGTGAATTACTAAAATATGAGAAAAAGAATGGAATGAGAAGGAACGGAATATGGGAAATGTATATTTAGTCGAGATAATGAACTAAAAGGACTTAGGGGTAAAATTTGAGAATAGGATAAATATAGTAAGCTTTTGGCAAAGGACTTTGAATTTTGCTACATCCTTACCTTGTCCCAAAGCACCTACATCTCTAAAGTCTTACACCCCGTTACGTCGGGTTAGTCTTGTTGAGTACCTTTATACTTAGGGTTTGTTAACCCTTGTTTCAGGTGAGTCGCATGCGCAGGCTTGTTTGGGTCCCTGCTGCATGACTGTGTTTGAAGTCAATGATGATGAGGAGTGATGAATGGCCTTTGGACAAGGCACTAGTTTGTATGATAAATAATGTTAATGTAATATTATCCCGCTACTATGGTTGTATGACACTTATGGTATTGTAAGTTTGAAAACAACTAGTTTGTAACTATGTTATCTTAAGACTTCCGCTATCTTTTACTCTGGTATATATATTCAAATAAACTATTGTAATCTGCAATGTCTATGATTGGGATCCTGTTTGAAAAGAGAATCGTGGATAATTTGGGTTTCCCAACGACACCCGACAGACCTGTTGAGTTGTTGGGAACTCATGTTCGCTATCCGAGGTCTATCAAGACAACGATAGGTACACGTGGGCCCGATTTCTTAGGAGGTTCTACCACACAAACGAGGTCAAGATCAAGGATAAAGTGATCGAAGAGGGTGCGACCATGGTGGCGCTCGGTTTGGCGAGCTCGGTGGCCGGCGACGGGGAAGACGGCTCGCATTTGCTCACCGCTCAATGATAACTTATAGGACTTGATCTAGAGGCTAGCTAAGGACCCTATGAGCCCATGGATGCAAGTAATTAGAGGGGGGTGAGTGGCAGCTCAGAGCTCTGCTCGACCATAGCGGCGATGGCGGCGTCCGTGGCCACGAGCAGTAGCGCGAGCGAGATGCGAATGGGGAGGGCGAGGTGTTCCACTTAAGCACGGCAAGGCATGGGCAACACAGTCAGGGGAGCAGCGCACGGCAAGGATGTGGCAGGCAGCAGTGTAGGACCAGGCGCAGTGAACGGATGGCGCGATGCACTTGAACTCGAAACAGTCAACCCGAGCGGGGGCAAGCGAGGCAGGGATGCGTCGCATCGTCACTGCAACTAGGGCCAGATGACCATGATGCGGCAGGCAGCAGCAAGGCGACGGATGCGGCATGGGCAACAGCGCGAGGCTAGCACGGATGGGCAGCGAGGACGAGAGTGGGCCAACGAGGAAGCAACGTGAGAGAGTAAAGAGACAGACAGAGACAGGCCACATCAGGCAAGCAGAGGCAGCACGTGTCGAAGGCAGTCCAAAGCAAGGAAGAACGGGCAATGGCTCGGCTGCTGGTCCTATAAAAATGTGCTAGCTGCTGGTGCTCCCATTAAAATACTTGGACAAGTCCACTCTGTACTGCATGTCATTGTAAGATAGAAAATACGCACAGGGACACTAGTACCATTGTTTTTTTATATATTTGTTTTAGAGTTATCGTCGTAACGTGTGTGTGTATATATATAACGGTTTATTTGCAACATCTAGGCAGAAAATTTTAGCTAAGCTCGAATTTAAATTTGATTCAACAGCTATATATATGTATATCGTTCTATTTATTAATGGATTTTATTTTATTTTATAAAAGTTGCTTTTCATGTTTAATCTAATAGAACAACCCGTTCGCTAATGATTGGTCAGAATCGTCGTTCGACATTCCTGAATATCTTTACGCACTGAGTAATCTAACTTGGGCGTTGATTCGAGTCCGCGAAACTAAGTCACACAAGATTCGCTTATCGCCTCAAGTACGTTTTAAATTAAAAACCTGAGAATTCATTTCGGAAATTTTTCTTAGGCCTAAATCGTGGCGCTAAACAAGATCGTAACACCAGGGTTGTTACACCAACTCCCCAGTCGGCTGCAGGCTCAGGGGCTACACCCACTGGGTGTGCTCGCACGCACCTGGTAGAAAATAGATTACCAGCGAGTCTCCTCTTCATGGGCTAGGCGCCAATATCCCTCCTGCACGCCTCCACAGCCTTCGCCAATCCTCCCCATAGAGGTTGGGCACCCGTGTTCACTTAGCTCGCCTCCATGGCGCAATGGCCATAGGAATTACAAAGCAAATACAAGCATTCATTAAGCCAAAGACATGAGCCCTAGGCTTTTACAATAATGCGCAAAGCATGTGTTAACTACCTTAGGATTGCTCTGCACCATGGGGCATAGAGCAGAATAGGGGAGCTAATATCCTTATTCTCCTAATACAATGCTTTCCTCCCTCTCTCCATTCTCTGATCCAAAATCTGAGATAGGGGCCCGTTCAAGACGTACGATGCTCTCTCCTTACGAGAGATCTTCTAGCATCATACTCCCATGCGCCCTCAAAAGCGGCAACTCAACAGCCCCTTCACGGCTTCATAGAAGCCCTAAAGGGGCTCAAGGTCTCTTGTCGGGTTCATAAACCTAGGGTCCCCAATGGATCCACTTTCCTACAAAACTCGGCCCAATAGGCCACATAGTGACAGCATGTGCCTGGGCTGGCCTAGATACAAAATGATAGGTCAAGACCATGATCCGATCCCTGACCGGCAACTCCGGCTAGGAGATCTCATCAGAGGTGCGACCGGAAGGCCTGGCCTTGGTGGGATCGTAGTCCAACTCCAACCCTCTTTCTCCGACCGAGAATATGGTAGGACCTCTGCTCGCTACTCTTTCCTGATCGACACGGTCGGGATGACTGGGAACAACTGATCGAGGACGCCCACTCCATATGGTCCTAGGGAGCAGGCGGAGGAGATAAGGAAAGGCGCTCAAGTCAACCACAATACCAAGGACCATACCCTGCCATGCCCTGTGCACCTACAGGATAGTGCCATTGGGGCATGTCAGGCCAACACGGTAGAGCCTGCCAGATGCGTCAGAACATAAACAATATTATGGACGCTAATAGCCATCCCGTACCCGATGACGTGGGCAACAAGACTGCACAGCGCCTGTATGAAATCTTTCTTTCTCTCTGACTTGTAAGATCATCCCCTTCAACTATAAAAGGTGATGCACTTTCTCCAACTAGGAGGACAGAAGCTTTGAACCCCCGAAGCCCCGAAGACTTGAAGACTCGAGGACTCGAGGGCAACAACACAATGGCTCTAGAGCTCGATAGCTACATAGTCTACACGCTCTCAACAGCTAATAAGCTTAGACATATAGAGCATAGGCTTTGATACTTAGCGCATGTTTGAGCATTCGTCACTCTCTTTCACTCAGCTCAGAGTTCGACTGGGCCTCTAACACCCCTTCTCATTCCTTACTCATTTGTAACCCCACAGCAAACTTCGAGCACCTAGGCTCAGGAATAAAGTCATCGACCGACCTCAACTGGATGTAGGGCCTATTGCCTGAATGAGTATAAATCCTATGTCATTAAGTGCTAGGCCACATCCGATCATAATGCACGGCAAAACTACAAATATTTACTTGTTGGCCACATTTCGCACCGACACCTTGTAATCAACAAGAAGTAAAGCAAGTAAAAGAATAGTAAAGACTCCTTGCGCGGGACTCTGAACAGGTTGGCCGGGCCACGCGTCGTCTTTTGGTGGACCGGACCCACTAATCCGGACCAGCCCAAGCTTAGCCGTAAGGGTATAGGGGTTAATACCCCCACAGCTAGTCCCCGAGCACTATGTATTATGCTGCAACTTTAACCTTCTCCGAATAGTGAGGCTTGAGTCTTGACATCTCTAACCACCATTGTCGCTTGAGAAGTAGGTTGTTCGAATAATGTATGGTGCTCTTAAGAAAAAAAGAAAAAGATTTCTGTCTTGTGAAGTGTGCCCACTTGTATTTCTGAAAAGAAATGTAAGTGAATCTTGAAACGTAGCATCCTTGATCATTAGAGGTGTAGAGGTCGAAAAATAAACACATTCACCACAAGGAGAAGTGTGCCCACTTAGTCCCCAAGCCTGGTAGTAGGTGACGCAGGCACGTAGTGCCAGGGTCTAAAAAAGAATTTCCACTGAAGTTAAGAATCCAATCATTGTATAGGCGATACGAGATGCACCAGCAGGTGCATCGTACCGATGTAGTCCTCGAGCTTGCTAGAAGGTGAAGTATGAGCCTTGTAGCAAGGTCTAAATAAATGTCTCTCAACGGTATGTGAGTACGAATCACATGTAGCCAAGGAGAGCGATCTCCGAGCAGTGGTCGGGACAGTCCCCAAGCACAGTAGTGGTCATAGCAGTCCCCGAGCACGATAATGGTCGGAGCAGTCCCTGAGCACGGAAGTGGTCGGAGCAGTCCCCAAGCATGATAGTAGTCTAGGCAGTCCCCGAGCATGGTAGTGGTCTGGGCAGTCCTTGAGCATTGTAGTGGTCGGAGCAGTCCCTGAGCACGGCAGTGGTCTAGGCAGTACCCGAGCATTGTAGTGGTCAGAGCAGTCCCTAAGCACGGCAATGGTCTGGTCCATCCTTGAGCACAAGACATGCAGCGAAGAAACGAACGCCGCTTGTACTACTATTTGGTGTATTTATTTATCTCCTTACTCTATCAAGTCCAATCTGACATGTCTAGTAAAAAAAGCAGACGGGTATAGCACGTCACACTGTCTTCCTACCCTTTCTAGCAAATAGTCGCTTGGCACCTATAAGGAGGTGCGTCAGTGTGGGCCCTCTCACACTAGCAACGAAGAGGCTCATACACTGGTAACAAAGGGGCATGTTTATTGGCGTAGATCTCGAGGTTGTGAAAACAACCATCTGTGGCGCATGCGCACGTCTCCCAAGAATCTCAGGCAGATGAAACGACAGGGCTCTTGGGTATTTATAATATAGAACTGGTAAGTTACTTTTTACCGATCCCCATTGTCATTCGCCGCCGCAACCTTCTTCTTCCTCTTACCGAAACCCTATACCTCCAAAAATCATCACCAATCCCCCCTCCACCGCATCCACCCCTTTAGCAAGGATAGATTAATGGCGAAGAGAGACGCCCAGAAGAAAGTCGGAGTCATGCCGAAGGAGTGGTGGAAGTCAAGGAGCAACGAGCAGACCATCGAAGACCTCGTCGCCATGGGAGTGCTCCACAACAAAGCACTCGTGGGATGGCGTGCGCCGAAAGGAGAAAGCTTCCCCGATCCACAATCAGGTGAGATTGTGGTTTTCGAGGATTTCTTCAAGCGGGGTTTTGGGGTACCAGTGCACCCTTTCCTTTAGGGGCTCTGTTGTATTACGAGATTAGGATTTGCAATCTGCATCCCAACTCGATTCTTCTTGTCTCCACCTTCATCCATCTTTGCGAAGCCTATGGTGGCTTCTAGCCCCATTTTGACCTCTTTCGCCAGAGGCATATACCTCAATCTGTGTGATGGGATAAAGGCCCAGTACTTGCACTGCCCTTAGAACACATCACTAGACGAATGGTACAAGAAGTGGTTCTACATCCGTGAAGAGCCAAACACGATCACCTTGTGCGATGTGGGGTTGATTCTGGAGAAGAAGAACAGCTGGTCAGAGAAGCCTGAGCACTTGGTACAGATCGTAGAACTGCTCGGGATGATCCCATGGGGAAAGCTGGATGGTCCAAGCGTGGTCGGGAACTTCATCAGCCGAAGGATCCAGCCCTGCCAGAAGAGGGTACATCCTAGATACGAATACTAGGGGAGCACAGATCCCACGAGGACTAGAAAAGAGGCGCTTGACAAGATCGAAGTCAAGGCCAGGTTTGGGAGCTATTCAACTTAGCTGATCCAAATTATGTTAGGTTAAGCGACATCGAGCACACCTTCAAGCTGGCCTGACCTCCCCCAAAGGTAAATGATGCTTCCTTGTACCTGTAGAGTTATGTTGTAACAAAAATTGACTGTGTTGTCGCCTTTATGTTTCCCAGAGTAATGGTCGTGATAGGGCAGTAGTGTTCGTGTCTCCACCCCCTGGTGTAGATTGGCCGCAAGTTGTCGGCCCAACCGCCCAGACCAGTGCCAGGGCCAAAGATGTCGACTGGGCCATACTCGAGGTTGGAGAGGAGGCAATGGCCAAGGCTGCTGGCAAGCGGCCGGTGGCCAACAAACATCACCAGGCCATCTTCCCCCTTTTAGATGATGGAATAGAGGATGCGGACATCTTCCGACTCATCCCTCAAAAGAGGGGGAGACAAATGGAATCGACGGAGCAGGGTGGCTCCTCTGTGCCAGTAGGGATCACATCATTGACCACTGCAACACAGAGGACAAGCAGAGAAAGGGTTGAGCCCCAAACCCCGGCGACAGTACTGGTCGTGGAAAAAGACCCGGTGGAACCCGTCGAGCACATGGAGCAGGCGCGGTCGAAGAGACGCTCCTTTGCCACATCATTCCGTGCTTCCAAGCTATAAGTATCTATAACCTTGATGTAAGCTTACAATTTGTATTGAATACTATTGTCTTCTGAACTTTTCTCTGATATATCAGGTCGGCGTCCACCGAAAATCCTGACCAGCTAGCCAGGTGTGGCATGGCTTCGCCAGTACTGGTGGAAAGAACTACCCAGCAGCCGGCTGTGGAGGAACCTGTAGAAGAAATTCCGCTGGAACCTCAACAGTCGAGCGGCCAGACAACAGTCTCTGAGCAGCTAGTCGAGAAGGGAGCCGAGCCAAGTACAAGTGCTCTGAGCACTAACCCTACTGAGGTGGATACCTTGGTGCCAAGGGAACCAGACCAAGCCGAGGAGCAGCAGCTAGAGGTGGCACAAAGCACGCTTGCCGAAGCTATGGCTCGTGGGAAAGCTGTAGTGGTCGTAGAGACTACAAACTCCAGACCAACGCCACCCCCTGAACAAGAGGCCAAAGAGGATGAAGTAGAAGAGGTCCTGGGCCATCCCCAAGACAAGCGACAACATGTATATGTGTCACGCTGGCAGAACGACGAATGGGTTATGCATGAGGAAATCCTAGAGGTCGAAGAGACCCTAAAAGTTGAACGAGCGGCAAAATGTCTGGTGATAGAAGTCTAGGTATGTTTGGCTTGACCACTTGACTCTGCTACATAGTCAAACTGTCTGACTTAGCTTGTTTATATGCAGGACTTGATGAAGACCGCAAAGTACCAAAAGAGGTGCTTCGACCAGATTGAGGGAATCACGGTAACCAATAGAGAACTGACGGCCGAGGTGCAACGCTTGTGCCGCCAACTTGAAGCCGCCGACCAGGAGAGGACGGAGCAAGAGGCACAAAACCAGAACCTGGTCATCTAGCTCAGTAACAAAGAGCAGGAAAAAACAAGTAAGTTGTCATTTTATCACAGCAACTATATGACACGTGTTGTTGCATTGTTGGTAGTGACAGCTGTAATGTAGGCTTAGAAGCCGAAGTAACCCGTCTCCAAGAGGAGAATAGCCACGTGACCATAGAGTGTGGTCGCCTGAAGGAGGACAATGAGAAACTGGTGCACAACCAGTCTCAACTCTAGGACCGCACCACCAAGATGAAGGAGGAACTGAAAAGTAAGTGTTCTAGACCACCTTTCTCATTTTGTTGCCCGCCTTATCTTGTCGTGCCATTACACTTTAATGTCTTGTACGGTTTGCAGTTTTAAAAGTCAATGCCAAGAGACATCTAGAAGCCATGATGAAAGATCGTGATGGCTGGAAGGTGCAATGCCTAGAGACCACCGAGGATCGGGACATATGGAAGAACCAGTGCCAGGAAGTGGCAACTGGCATTTTGCCCGTCCTCGACCTTATCGACCCGGTGCTCACAGAGGAAGAGCCAAGGACGCCCCAGCTTGGACTGGTTGAGAGATGCAGAAAGGCATGGGGATGGTTCCAAGAGTTCGTGAAGGAGGCGGGTGAGTACACGGGTGCACATGTGCTAAGCATGGTGCGTGCCCACTACCCCCTGATCAATCTCAAGTGCCTAGAGGCTGGATACCCGAAGGAGGTAGACCCAGACAAGGCTAAGGAGCTTTGGATGGCCCAGCTGGACCTATCGTCAAAGATAATTGGTGACATTAACCTATGTGGAGGTGAGACAGCACCTGTACATGGTACACCATCGACAAGTCAACTGGAAACGCCATCAGTTGCAAGCCAGCCGACAAAGCCTACGGTCTCGACCAGCCAGGCATCGGTGGGGCCATCCCCTTCAGCTCGACCAGCACAAGAGTCCCTGAGACTCGAGTAGGATATCGGAGACAGCGAGCAGTAGGTGTTGCATGCCTTGACCAGCCAATGGAATAGGCTTAGAGCTGTAGAAGAAGGACATAGTTGTGTTATTGTAAACTTGAGCCTCTTCAGGCAAGCTTGTAATAATGTAACTATATATCATCATAAGCTTGTTTGCTTTGTATAAAACGTATTTAAGCTTGAAACTCATGTTGGTGTAACTAAGTGAGAACATGTTAATGTTTTGTTTAGTTGTACCATTTAGCTCGACACATCATCCTGAAAAGTTTGTGCAGCCCTAGTTTGCCATGTTGTCGGAGTGTGAGGTGCATGACCTGTGCACATGTAGACGCGGACAAGTCAATCCAGGGGGGACCTGCCGATCACCCGTAACATAGAGAGCGGATCCCATGCATGTGTTGGGAGGAATCAGTGACAGGGCCTGCTCTGAAAACCGTAGAAGGAATGGTGGTCAGCCTTTACTGGCTAAGTTAGAATAACCATAAAATTTGAAGTGACGCATTAGAGTGGTTAGAGAAATTATAATAGCTTTATTAAAGTAAATCGAAAGTACAAAATGAGTACATATCTTAGTGGTTAAGCATAGAAATGTCTAAGCTTGTTAATGTGCCACGAGTTTGGTACGTCCGTACCGTCCAGGTGAGCTAACCTGTAAGACGTTGGTCGTGTGACTTCCTTGATCATGAAGGGCCCCTCCCATGGGGTTGTGAGTTTGTGGACACCAGCCTGGTTCATCTTCCACTTTAGGACCAGGTCCCCGACCATGAAGAACCGCTCTTTAACGTTCATGTTGTAGTACCTACGCAAAACAGCAAGGTATTTTGCTGTACGTACACAAGAATCGAGCTGCTTTTCTTCTCCACTATTCACTTCTAGCTCCCGCACTTCATTGACCCTGCCTTTGTCGAAGTTCTCTACCCGTGCTGATCTGAAAGCTATATCTGCTGGGAGGACTGCCTCAGCGCCATAAACCATAAAGTATGGTGAGACGCCGGTGTTACGACTGGGCTGAGTTCTGAGGCCCCAGACCACGGCTGGCAACTCTTTGAGCCATCTTCCGGGAACTTTGTTGTTTTCTCTGTACATCCTCTTTTTCAATGTGTCCAAGATCATGCCATTTGCCCGCTCGACTTGTCCATTAGCTCTAGGGTGCGCCACCAAGACATATTTTACTACTATGCTCCTTTCATCGTAGAAGTCCCAAAAAGTGTTCCCGGTGAACTGAGTACCCAGATCAGTGATGATGTTGTTGGGTATGCCGAAATGGTGGATGACCTGGTCGAGGAACATGATAGCCTTTTCTGAGGATGTCTGTACCAGAGGCATGTATTCTATCCACTTAGAAAATTTGTCGATCAGCACGAAGACGCATGTAAATTTCCTAGGAGCCGGTTTGAAGGGCCTGATCATATCCAGTCCCCAGCATGCGAAGGGCCAAGAGGCTGGTATTGTCTGGATCTCATGTGCTGGTACATGGATTCTCTTGGCGAAGAACTGACAACCCTCACAGTGACGGACTAGCTTCTCTGCATTGGCTACTGCTGATGACCAATAGAACCCTACTCGGAAAGCCTTACCGACCAGTGTTCTTGAGGCCGCGTGGTTGCCGCAGGAGCCAGAGTGGATTTGGTCCAGGAGATGTTCGTCATCCTCCTAGGTTATACACTTCATCAAGATTTCTTCCTTTGCGTTTTTGCGCCATAACTTCCCATCGACGAGCAGGTACTACTTACTGCGACGCGTCAAGCGTTTGTTTTCTGTCCGATCAGTGTAGCTGCTGCCATCTATTAGGTACTTGATGAAAGGTATTCTCCAGTCGGGCTCATGAGTGGTCGGAGGCATTTCGGTGGTGCTCGACATCGGAACCGTAGCCACCAATTGCTGGTCTGGAGGCTTGTCTGCCGTGGAATCTTCCTCTTTGATGGAAGGCGTGAGTAGGTCTTGGATGAATACGCCATGTGGGATTTTGGCTTGGGATGATCCTAACTTTGACAGCGCATCCGCTGCTTGATTCTTGTCCTAGACCACGTGTATGTACTTGATGCCATAGAACCTGCCTTCTAGCTTTCTGATAGATTTGCTGTATGCATCCATCTTTTCGCTGGTCGTATCCCAGTCCTTGTTGAGTTGGTTGATGACCAGAGCTGAGTCTCCGTAGACATAGAGACGTTTAACGCCAAGCTCAACCGCAATGCGCAAACCATGTAGGCATGCCTCGTACTCGGCAGCATTATTAGATGCTAGGAAGTAAATCCTAAGAACGTACCGAAGCTGCTCCTTGGATGGTGACACGAAAAGGACCCCTGCTCCTGCACCATCAATGTTGAGAGAGCCGTCGAAGTACATCGTCCAATACTTGTCGGATCCTGGAGAGGCAGGCGTGCTTAAGTCTGTCCATTCGATGATGAAATCGATGAGTGCCTGAGACTTGATTGTAGTATGGCTTGCAAATTCCAAGGAGAAGGGGCATAGCTCCATTGCCCATTTAACGATGCGTCCATTCGCGTCCTTGTTGCTAATGATGTCTCGCAGAGGGTACTCAGTCATGACCACCACACGATATCCATCGAAGTAGTGTTTCAACTTTCGGGATGTTATCAGTATGGCATAGATCAACTTCTGAATCTGTGGGTACCAGGTCTTGGACTCATTGAATACCTCACTAATGAAATAGATTGGCCGCTATACCTTATAGATGTGGCCGGGCTCATCGCGCTCGACCACCATGGCTGTGGAGACCCCTCAATTAGTAGCCGCAATGTAAAGCAGGAGTGTTTCGTCTTCTCTGGGAGTAGTGAGGACTAGAGGTGACGTAAGGTATTGTTTCAGCTATTTGAAGGCAGCATCTGCTTCCTCCGACCACTCAAACTTTTTGGATGCTTTGAGCAGTTTAAAGAACAGTAATCCTTTTTCGCCTAATCTTGATATGAAACAGCTAAGGGTGGCCATGCATCTATTAAGCTTCTGAACATCCTTCACCTTTTTGGGTGGCTTCATGTCCAAGACAGCTTTGACTTTCTTCGGGTTAGGGCGTATGCCATCATGACTAACGACGTTGCCAAGTAGTATGCCAGAAGGAACACCAAAGATGCACTTTCTTGGGTTTAATTTCCACTGGAATGTGTTAAGGGCTGCAAAGGTGCGTTCTAGGTTGTCAACAAGGGTATGTGCTTCCTTGGTTTTGACAACTATATCATCAACATAAGCCTCGATGAGGCCGTCTTTTATCTTGTCGTTGAGGCAGGCCTGTATAGCGCATTGGTAGGTAGCCCTGGTGTTCTTGAGCCTGAACGACATGGTCGTGTAGTAGTAGGCGCCGAAAGGCATGATAAAAGATGTCTTGATCTGGTCATCCTTTTTGAGAGCGATCTGGTGATAACCAGAGTAGCAATCGAGAAAGGAAAACAGCTCACAACCGGCGATTGAATCTATGACCTTGTCTATGTGAGGTAAGCCGAAGGGGTCCTTAGGGCAGTGTTTGTTGAGATTAGTGTAATCAACACACATTCTCCATTCATTATTCTTTTTGCGTACAAGAACTGGGTTGGCTAACCACTCCGGATGATACACTTCTTTGATAAATCCAGCTACCAAAAGCCATGTAACTTCTACCCTAATCACCTCCTTTTTGTCACGAGCGAACCATCGTAGCTTCTGCTTGATAGGTTTGGCCTTGCCGTTGACATTCAAGGAGTGCTCGATCAAGTTCCGAGGTACACCGGGCATGTCAGTAGGTTTCCATGCAAACACATCCACGTTGCTCCTCAAGAACCTGATGAGCGCGTCTTCCTATTTGGGATCTAGGTTGGCCCCGATAAGGGCCGTTCTGCTGGGATCACCGTCGACTAGCTGGATCACCTCATGCTCCTTGGACTTGATGTTCTTGCATGGAGCCTCAAGCTCTGGGATCTCCAGGTGGTCGGCCGAGGTCTTCTTGGTGTCGATCATGGTCTTGGCCATGCGAATAGAGAGGTCATGAGCCTCTGCTATTTTGAAACTGTCGTCCTCGTAGGTATAAGCTGCGTACACGTTGCCTCAGAGGGTTAGAACTCCTTTCTCGGTGGGCATCTTGAGCACCAGATACCTGTAATGAGGTATGGCCATGAACTTGGTGAGCGATGGTCGACCAAGAATAGCATGGTAGGTGCCATCGAAGTCAGCGACCACGAAGTTGACGTAGTCAGTGCAGAAGTGGTCTGGAGTCCCAAATTGCACAGGTAACGTGATCTGCCTGAGAGGTGTAGAGCTCTGTCCAGGGAGAACACCCCAGAACTATGCCTCGTATGGCTTGAGGTCTGCTTGGGCTATTTTTAGGGTGGGCAGACTGTTCTTGAACAGTATGTCGATGGAGCTGCCGCCGTCGATCAGTACTCTACCGAACTGAACCTTGTTGATACAAGGATCGACGACCAGGGGAAACGCCCTGGCTCAGGTATTGCGGCCCATTGGTCCTTTCTGCTGAAGGAGATTAAGCAGTGAGACCACGGAGGGAGTCGTGGATCTGTGAGGAGGTTGTCGGTGTTGGCCATGTTCAAGCAAGCACGGGCGAGCAGCTTGCGTTCTCATTTGGTCTCGATGGACGCTTTGCCTCCGATGATGGTGTGCACGTGATCGGTTGGCTTGATGTACTTGTGACGAGCGTCTACATCGTCATCGTTGTTATCCTCGTTGCGCTGTTCCCCTACATTGTTAGGCTTGTTGGATGTATCTGGAGCCAGTTAACGCGTGTAGATAGACTTGAGAACGTGGCAATTCTCCATGGTATGGTTTGACTTAGGATGGAGCTGGCAGGGCCCTTTCAATGCTTTGGCGTAGTCGTCTTCGTAGTTATGACATCCGCCACCCTTTTTAATGATATTGACCTCGCCGTCGTCTTCCCGAGCACGCTTGCTCCTGTAATCGTCATGGCGGTTACGCCGCTGATTACATTGGTCACGGTGGTCGCGGGAGTCGTTGTGCTAGTTGCGGTGGTCAAAATTGTCGTTCCGACCATGGTTGCCGCGGTAGTCGTCGCGGTGTGGGGGGTGGTCGGAGCGTGGAACCCTTGCTGCTTCTTCAATAATTATCTTTTTAGCGTCATCGGCGTCCGTATATTTCTTAGCGGTGGCCAGGAGCGCTGTGACCGATTCAGGTCTCTTGCGGAGGATCTTGTCCCTTAGGGCGTCATGGAAGCGGAGGCCAGTGATGAAAGCCTCGATTGCCTCGTTGTCGGAGAATGATGGGACCTTGATGCGCATCTCTGAGAAACGCCGGAT
Source organism: Miscanthus floridulus (assembly GCF_019320115.1). Classification (NCBI taxonomy): domain Eukaryota; kingdom Viridiplantae; phylum Streptophyta; class Magnoliopsida; order Poales; family Poaceae; genus Miscanthus; species Miscanthus floridulus. Next base: position 76,545,930 of record NC_089587.1, read on the forward strand.
GTACTCACGTAGTGGCTCATCTTTTCGATCTTGAATCCATTGCAGATCGTATTTGTTGCCTGGTTGTTCACAAGTAGCAATGAAGTTGTTGATGAAGGCTTGCTTGAGCTCCTGCCAAGAGTCAAAGTAGTTCACCAACAAGCTGACTAGCCATTGGTGACTTGCATGGCCAACAGTGACTGGAAAATAGTTAGACATGACATGCTCATTAGCCATGGCTGATCTGCATGCAGTTTCGTAGAGCATGACCCATAATTCAGGGTTTTCCTTGCCGTCGTACTTTTGAAGTTTCTCGAGCTTGAAATTCTTGGGCCATATGACTTGGCGAAGGTGTGGAGTAAACTGCTTCAAACCCGGCGAGCCGTGGGCAGTGTCATATTCCATACAGCGATAACTTTCGTGGGATGCTCGATCGTCAGCTCTCTGGTTGATGCGAGCGCGCAGATCGCGTCCACCGAGGTAATGGCGAAGATCGTTATTGCCGTCGCGGCGATCTCGATTGCCATCTAGATTAGCCCTGTGACCATGGTTATCATGGCGATTGTCGTGGTTGTCTCGGCAGTTATCGTCTCGGACGTCACGGCGGTTGTCGTCCCGATGGTGGTTGTCATCCTGGCCACCATCATGGCCACCGTTTCTGCCTTGACGGTTGTCTGATGGGTCGTTGTTGCGCGAGCCATGTTGGTTGAGTGGCTGTGAGTGACTTGGGTGCTGGCGGCTGTGGCTTGACTCGACTGAGACGGATGGAGCCCGGGCTTGATTTACAATCTCTGCGGTCTAGGCCACAGTAGCCGTCAGATAGGCTTGTATTTCATCGCGAACTGCTTGGGTTTCTAGGGTGTTGGGTAGCCATTGCATTGTCGCCATGGCAACGGCTACGTTGGCACTTGGAGTCCTGAAGACCTATTTGTCCCCCACCCTGTCGAAAGCATCATTGAGGTCGCGTGGCTGGACCCTTATGCGTCATGCCTCCTGGTCTGCTTTGGCTTTGATTTGTCAGCAATTAAACCGGTCAATATTGCATGCTTCGCGTGTAGTCCTTTCTTGTTCTGTTTCACCAACTGCTGGTGGTTCGTCATTGCTGACAACATGGATCAAATCCCCTCATCTTGGCGGGAAAGACGGGAATTGTGAGAACCCCGGGGCATGGTCTGGGATATCCAGATCATATTTGACGCCTTCATCTTTGTGATGTTGAAGCTCGGTGTGGACAGATGCATTAGATGCGATGCCAGATGAGGAGCTGGAGTCGCCCTCTTGGACCGTGTGGACAGATCCTTCTTGATAATCTTCAATCCGGATCATGTTGACGAAGTTGCGTGGCTTCGGCCAAGGTTGGTGCATAAAACATAGATCCAAGCGGTGTTGTAGGTCATACGCGTAGCTGGAGGCAGCGTTTCACAAGCCATAGGGCTGGACCTGGTGGTTCTCCATCAAGGCTTCGTACTCGAAGAGCCGAAGACCCATCGTGAAGGCTGGCCGGCGACGAGCGGAGCGCCCTTTAGGAGTAGATATTGTAACACCTTAGGTGTTAGCCTTGCATACCTTGACTTGCATAACATGAGCATGAGCATCAAGCATTCATGAATCATCATTTACAATTGAAACATTTGATCGAAACATATGAAACATTGCTTGTTATCTCGTGTTTCTTAGAACATATGCATATGAGCATGTGCAAATGAATGCAAGTGGGTAATGTTGGTCACTAAAACACCTTGGCTACACTTAGGTTAACAAAAGGAACCTTATTCATGAGGGTCACCTTTCATGATCAAGCACTTAAGTAATATTTCATGTGTTGACCTGGATAGCTATATGAGTGACTACTACATGAAATGCTTAAATGACCTTGCAAATTGTTTAAACATGCTTAGGGTATCTTTATGAACAACTTTGGTATTTAGGGCTAGGGCTAGTTTGGTCATTTGGTCATGGTTTGAATGTGTATCATGATTTCAAAGTGACATGTTTGACTAAAGATGAACTAGGTGTTAGAGACCTTGCATGGAGGAGTTCACTAAAGCAAAGTTGTAGTGTTTGACATACGGAACAACTTTTATTTTTATGTCATGGACTGATTTAGCTTCTAACATGCTTGAATGGGTCCCACAAAAATCAACAAATAACTGTTTTCAACACTTAACGAAAATTTCTAAGTCATGGTTCACTGACAGCCTGACAAGCTGAACTTGGTCATGATTTTACTCCGTTTCTGTTGAGAATTGGAGCATGATCCTTGAACGAAAGTTGTAGCTGGTACTTTGGTTTATCATTTTGGTTTAAAGTATTTGCACGTTAGAGCTACGAATTAGCAGATAAATCAACGTCAAAACGCACTGTCAGGCGTCCTGTTCAAGTTCTGAATTGACTGAATCGCGACGTTCAGTGGCCGACACCATCAGAGCGTGCGCGCTGCGTGGAGCCAGCGGCGGCCGCGCATCACCGGCGCCCTGCCGCGTGTGTCCAGGGCAGGCCAGCTCGCGCCTTTACCTTCCCCGCGCTCGCCCGCACTCAGCCGAGCTCACCAGTCGCCTCGCCTCGGCCCTTTTCCCTTGTCGCAGCAGCAGCCGCCGAGCTCTCGGAGCCCCGCCGTCGCCGTAGCCAACGCCAGCTCGCCCTCGCTGCTTCTCCACCCCCGGCAACGCCTCCACTAGTGCCCCAGCGATCCACTGCTTCCTCCCGTGCTCGCTGGCCGTGCTGGGTAAGCCACCGCATCACGTACGCCCTCACCGGAGCTCCGCCGCGAGCCCCGTCACCGTGGCCGGAGCGCCACAGTCCACCTTTCCATGCGTTAGCTAGTGCGTCGAGTGCGTCTTAGGTAGTATATGCTCGTCCGAGCTTGAGCTTACTTTGTCGTGGCCTCCTCCGACGTGTCGCCGTCGTTCCGCCCCGCCGTGCCGCCATTGTAGCTGCCGTAGTCGCTAGCTCCGACGAGAAGGCCACCCACGTAGCTCAATCAATGCGCCAGGTCACCTAGGTCATACCGTGATGATGTCACCGCCGGCGAGTTCGCCATCGGCGAGCTCTGTCCGCGCCAGCGCTGTGCAGCGCCGCTGCCCTGTTTCGTGTCACTGACACGTGGGGTCCCCTGACCAGCGGGTCCCACCGGTCAGCGACAGCAGTGTTGTAGGCTAGTTCAAATATTCCAGTTTTTGATTTGTTTTGTGAATTTTGTATCTTCAGTTTGGTAGCTCCTAAAATTGTGAAATAAATATGATTGTGTAGTCGCTATTTTATGAGTGAAACAAGTAGCCGCTATTTTATGGTATAGTCGATGCATTGTAGAAGTAGTTAAGTAATAATCGAGAAGAGATATGCACCTACTCAATAAACATGATGCACTTGTTAACATATATGCATTCGTAATACTCATGCCATACTCATGCATCTAGGATCGGAAGAAGAGATCACGTTGCTGGAATTCGAAGAAGCAGAGGAAGGGAACCCGTAGGAGGATCCGCAAGCCGCAGCTCCCGAAGGCGTGGAGCAGAACCCTGAAGAGCTTCCGGAGTGCCCTGACCATCGCCCTACTTCCTTTCTGCGAGGCAAGCCCTGGAGCATTATAAGTCTCCCAGTAATTTACAAATGTTTACTTACGTATTTATGATTGCTGCATTAGGTTATAAGAGTTGAATGAAACCACTTGATGCATGTACATTCCTTGTCCAGATATTACACCTTTAACCGGTATAGGTCCAGGATCGAATATATATGCTTAGCCGTGCTTAGACCGGTAGAAGTCGGGTGATGTCCTGTCACCTATGAGATATAGGTGGATACCAGAGCACGGTTGGCTATATCTGCTATCGTGGAACTGAACCATGAGGTAAAAGTAAATTGAGACCGGATGGGAAGTCGATAGAGAAGCAACAAGACATGGAGGTCTTGGGTGTGGACTTATCCCCGTCTGTGTCGATTAAGGACCGTACCGTTGTTGGTGCTTCTGACAAGATTGAACGCATGCCTCTCACTTAGCTGGCCGGATAACTCATTCCGACCGCGAAGCTAAGTAATTCAACTCAGGCCGGGAACCGTTCTGTTGTGCGCTCCTTCCGGGGAACGATCAGACTGAGCCCAAGGGCAGGCTTGGCCTGAGCATCCTGGCATCTGGTGTTCCAGATTGTGCGGCGTGGTACGGACCCGCGAAATGTGTACCTGAGTTGTACCAAAGGTGACCTAAGACTATCGTGGCTGGTAGATCTGGGTTTGTGTTAGGAATAAATTCCCAGCTGGTTGAAATCGATTCGAATCGCCGTCTCTCCCGGATAGTGAGAAACTTGGCTAGTCCCAACATCGTAGCAACTATATTATGAAACATGATGGTTTGGATGAATATGGAATTACAATACCTACTATGGTTACTATTGTATGCTTCTAAATGGTATACCACATGTTTGGCACAGGATAGTTGCTAATCTAGAAATGGATAGTTTTAATTAACTTGATAAAGGAATCATAATTGTACAACGGGTAATTGCCTTTTTCGCAAAATATTGTCAAGTTACGTCCACTTATACAGCCTTGCATAATCCTTGGAGTCATTTTATTTCTGGTTCATGACGGGTAAGTCTAGCTGAGTACCTTCTCGTACTCAGGGTTTATTTTCCCATTGTTGCAGATGGCACTGTGTATTATGGTTATTACAAGAGTTGCTTCTATCCCGCTGTGGATGAGGAATAAGCCTTGGGCAGGCTTCTTTAGTAATTCCTATCTTTGCTTTTGTGGATCGTGATCTGGTTTGGCACTGTATCAAACTATGTTGGAAACTTATCTTCGAACTTATTTGCTTCCGCTTTAATTATCAAACTCGGTTTGTAATAACTTTTATTAGTACTCTGATGATAAAAAGTATCTATGAACTTTATGTAATATGTGGCATGTATGTTGAATCCTGTACGATCTTGGTTGTTGTAAATCGTTTATCGAGACCCGTCGTGGTACTCGACGGACTACCGGGTTTATATGGGTTCAAGTATGACAGTGCGACCGCTTGCGGATTGCCATTGTACTTGTATTCTTATAAATTGGTCGGTTCTGCGACAGATATGACCACGAGATCTATACCAAGTCGTGAAGGGTGACTGGTCTGAGCTGGTCAGGTAGATCTGTTATGGGGAGCGGTTACCTACTCATTAGGTTGACTTTGAATCGTACTTACCAGAGCTAGGGTTTCAACGAGTTTGGTGCCGACCCGATTGATGGAGTCGAGCAGGTCGGTGTTGTCGACCTGCTTCCCTTTGTAGCGGGGAAGCGGATGATGGGTTGTCAGCATGGCTGAAGATGATGCAGGTGTGGTTGGAGCCAGATGTACCATGGTCAGAGCCAAATCCATCGTGGTTAGAGCTGTATCCATCGTGGTTGGAGCCATATCTACCGTGGTCGGAGCCGTAGTCGATGCAGGTGAAGCAGTGGTCGGCGCAGACTGAATCCACGCCTCCTCCAGGCTCATGGCGATGAAGTCATCAGAGCTAGTGGTCCAGGTGATCTGGCCAACGGTGAACGTGAGGCCGTTCGACGTAGCCATGGAGCCAGAGATGATGACCATCTTGTTTGCTTGGAGAGCAGTACGCACACCCCCTACCTGGCGCGCCACTGTCGACGAAATATGGTCGGCAGTCTACCTACGGGTATGCCCAAGGTAGTAGATTGTCGGTAGACAGATGCGTAAGCCATAAACAAGATGGTGATGCAAGACAGACATGAGGTTTTATCCAGGTTTGGCCGCCAAGAAGGCGTAATACCTACGTCCTACGTCTGATTGTATTGTTGTATGTTAATGAGAGATGTTTTTTAGAGGGGTCCCCTGCCCACCTTATATAGTCCGGGGTAGGGTTATAGATCTAGAAACTAATCCTAGTCAGTTACAATTGCCATAGGTGGCCGGATAAGGATTCCTATTCTAATCGACCAAGATCTTGCTTGATCGCCAAATCTGTCCTGACTCCTTGCGTGGGACTCCGAATAGGTTGGCCGGGCCGCGCGTCGTCTTTTGGTGGACCGGACCCACTGATCCAGACCAGCCCAAGCTTAGCCGTAAGGGTATAGGGGTTAATACCCCCACACATGGTATATATGGGATTGTTGATCCAATCCCCTAATCCACATTAGAATTAGAGCACCAATAGTCATCAAGACTCGATTCCTCTCCCTCCACTAGAGAATACACATCTGCCACTCCGACATTGGTGGTTTTCAAGACTTGTACAACTTTTGGAGCCTTCTCATAAGAACTCCAACAAGGAAGGTCACCATTTCCCTACTAGACCGCCTAGGTGATGGCAATCACCAAGATTAATAATTACGTACTGAGCTCCAACTCAAAGAAAGGAAGAAACCCAATCAAGAACATAGGGGTTCTCAAAGGCAACACTCTATTTTCATTTCTTGGATTGGGTGGCTCTCCAAATGCTTCGCCATCTTTCTCTATAAGTGCTGCCAATGAGGAGGTGGAAGCACAGTTCTGAATGAGTCTAAGGTAATATTTATATAGAGCGGTGAAGAGGCTACTAGCTATTGAAAAAATAGCGTAGGTACCCAAGGAGATGTTACAAGTGTTGCTGCGCCGGAATGGTTCTAAGCAGATGCATGCCATGCTCGGTTTTTTAGTGCAACGGGGGCGAATGATCTCCACCTAAATTGTATTACCACAGATCCTAGGAACACAAGAGCAAGGATAATAATACAATCGACCTATAGGCTGTAGGAGCAACCATAATGTATACGGATCAAGTAGTCCATATATGTGGGCCCTATGCCATTGGGCTGAAGCTATGGCAATTGTCACAATGTTGGGCCTTTAGCTATGGAATAAAATATCTATTTGTCTGCTTCTCTCCCAAACCCGTCGCTTGCTTGTCAATGCCCAACCGCCGTTAGTCTTCTCCCTCTTCTCCACCGTCTCCCTCATGCTTCCTCCATCTAGATTGGCATCCCCACACCGGATCAAAAATCCTCTGACTCCCATGGCATGAGGACAATAGGCCACCGGCGTGGCGACCTCTGAAGGTGGCGACGACCAGGTGGCCACACTAGGGTGAGGACCTAGCGTCGCGCACAGATGGCTGAGGCTGCTATCGCGCGGGTGGCATGGACGGCCGGGCCATCAACCTCACAATGCACATGGATGGCCGAGGTAGTCATGATAGGGCGGCGACATCATGTGCTGGTGCTGCCTGCCTAGACAGCTGAGGTGGTGACCGCACGGCTGGCAGGCCAGCGACCTCAGGTGCATGGAACTTTTGGTGCTACAAGCGCTCGACGAGCTCCGGCTAAAAGAGCTGGATGCCAGCCTTCCCTGACCCCGATGGCATCTCCTCGTCATGGTCATGGCAGTCAGGTGCGAGAGCGAAAGGGAGAGAGAGAGAGAGAGAGCCAAGATATCGATACCTGAAGCTATAGACCAATCTATTGCCAAGTCCACAACATTTCATGTAGCTGGTAGAAAATATTTTAATCCCATGGAGTACCCTTATGGCTATATTGAAAGTGCATTTGCCCCCTATGTGGGTTTTGGTGTATTGATGACATCCAAATTAGGGACTAATGTGATCTTAATGAGATATGTTGCAGCTATTAGTCCCATAAAAGATTCAAAGAGTTGATAAAGATGAAATGGTATCCCTTAATTCTTGAAGTTGTAAAGGCGGATGAACTCAAAGCGCTCTCTAAGGGTTTTATTTTTGTTTTTGAGTTTAGGATCCACCACACTATAAAGAGGGATGCAAACTTAGTTGGTCTGAGGAAGATAGAGTGCTCAAGCATAAAAATAAAATCAAAAGAGAGACACTCTAGCACACCACGAGCACGTAGAATATTTTTCGGTGACTGTTGGTGTCGGAAGTCCCGACGTAAGCCAGAACTCCCAACCATCGGAAGTCATGACTTATGCCGAAAGTACAGACACCCAGTCACTTAGCTTGCATGGTGATCGTGGCCATTGGAAGTCCCGACGTAAGCCGAAACTCCCGACCGTCAAAAGTCATGACTCACACCGGAAGTCTTGATGCCCAGTCGCTTAGCCTACATGGTGACCATGGCTGTCGGAAGTCTTGACATGAGTCAGAACTCTTGATAGCTAGAAGTGCTGACCCAAGTCAAGAGTGCTGCCACCTAGGGTTTTGCTGGGCGGCTGACTATGACCGTTGGAAGTCCTGACGTACGTCGGGAGTCCTGACATTTGTTGGGAGTTGTGACATTGACTTGCTCGTACAGACTTTTAATCCTATGTGAACATTGTTTTCTATTAAGGTCGGAAGTCCCGAGATCTATGTCAGAACTTTCGACGTAGATCTAAATGGTTAGATTTCTACTATGAGTATAAATAGCCATCTCCTCACTTCTAACCGGTACAAACTGATTCACAGCTCACAAACCTTTGTGCTCAATAGCTCCCAAGCATTCAAGGCACCCCTCTCCTCTCCCCTTTGCTCCAATCTTCAATTCCCCTAGGCTCTTGAGTGAAAGGAGAGTGGATTAAGTGAGAGAATCACTTTGGCAAGCTTGAGCACTTGATTTCTTCATCAAGCTGGTTGGATTTGCGTCTATTACTCTTGGGGCCTTGCCCCTAGCTGGCTAGGCGTTGCCCAAGAGCTTCTATCTTGTGGAAGAGCCTTGGAAAGTTTGTATTACCCTTGATTTTTTAGTGGAAAGCTTAAGTCACCTTTGTGGTTGCTTTGAGAGAGGCAAGGAGGTGAAAGAGACTCTAACCTTTGTGGTCACCTCAACAATGAGGACGTAGGAGCTCCTTTCTGGGGTTGCCGAACCTTGGGATAAATCTTTGTGTCCCATATGCTTGTTGTTGTGTTTGCTCGAGATTACTTGTATTTGTTTGTCTCTCTATCTCCCGAATTTCATTTTAGGGTTTGGACTCGATCTACGGTTTGGAGGCATTTTAGAGTTAAGGGAGTGACCCAACATCTTCACCAAACTACTAGGAAGTGGGGTTGTAAGATTATTTATCCACAAAGTTAAATTTGGCACTGCTTTTGTAGTTCACGTAGGCGTCAGGACTTCTAATGTTTGTGTTGGAACTTCTGACGACGTCGGGAGTTTTGACCCAAACTGTCGGGACTTTCGACATTGACTGACAAATTTGAACTTAGCATTTGTAGTTAATTTTTAGATACGTCTATTCACCCCCTCCAGGCATTGTTAGATTCTTTCAATTGGTATCAGAGCAAGGTCTTCTTTTAGCGCTTCACTACGTGAGAAGAAATAATGTCGGAGTTTAACAAGATGCAAGCAGTTGCCGCTGAGATGGCCAAGAAAAGAGCTGAAGAGTTGATGGCTGCTCAAGTCAAGTTCTTACAAGATGAAATGAAGAAGATGCAAGATGAGATGAGCAAGATAAAAGAAGAATTGAGCAAGAAGGTTGATGATGCAATAAGTGGTAAGAATGATATAACAAGTGGCAAGAATGAAGCAAACAAAGATGTCGCTAGTGATATTGGAGCCGGTGAGTATGTTCATGGAAAGGGAATATATTCAAATATGAACTTTGACTATGGACAACTCATTAAAGGTTCACCCCTACATACTCCTTCCGTCAGCATTGGCAAGCCACCTCACTTTGATGGAACAAGATACATCGATTGGTCTTACAAGATGAAGATGCATCTCATTGCTGTAAGACTTTGGGAAGTTGTGGATGTTGGTATGATGATTCCTACCGATGAAGATAGAGAGATAACTCCAGAAGAAGTGCACAATCTCCATCAAAATGCACAAGCTGTAGCATTGCTTGTGTCAAGCCTAGCTCTGGATGAGTTTAGAAAGGTGAATGGAATGGAGAGTGCAAATCAAATTTGGGATACTTTAAAAGTGTCAATTGAAGGAGATAGGAGTGTGAGAAAAGGCAACATTGAGTTACTTCATGATGAATTGGAAAGATTTGTGTTCTTGCAAAATGAGACAACACAATCCATGTTTGATAGGCTTATGGCATTGGTCAACTGCATAAGAGCTCTTGGAAGCACCGAATGGGATGACAACAAGGTTGCTAGAAAGATGTTGAGAACCTTTAGAGCCAAGAACAACATGCTAGCGTCCGTGATCATGGAAAGGTCTAGTTATGATGAGATGAAACCACAACAAGTTCTTTCAAAACTCAAGCATCATGAGTGTCTAGATGAAGATGCAATCAATGCTCACAATCAAAATTCTAATGCAATAGGATACAACAAGAGTGCAGCCCTTAAAGCAACTCAACAACATGAAGGTCAAGATTCAAGTCAAGAGAAGAAGAAGAAAGTGAAGGATGATTCATGAAGTGGAGAAGAAGATTTTGATGCGAAGGTTGCATTTGTGATTAGAAATCTTAGAAAGTTTATGAAGAAAAAGAGCAACCGCAAGACCTATGGTGATGGAAAGAGAAGGTACAAAAAGAGGTTTTGCTATGGATGTGGTCAAACCGGTCACTTCATAGCCGATTGTCCTAATGACAAGAAGAAGCACAAGCACGACAAGGATAAAGACAAGAAGAATAAAGGCAAGAAGCGAGGTCAAGCTCATCTTGGGGAAGAGTGAGAGTCAAATGATAGTGACTCAAGTGATGATGAGAAGAAGAAGAAGGGAGCTGCAAACATCGCCATCCACCACTCTTCCTCACTGACCATGATCTTCCCCAACTCAACTTCACCACCAAAACTCTTCCCCAACCTATCTTCATCACTGAAGCTCTTCTCCAACCTCATTGACAACGACTACTACACTCCAACTTGCCTCATGGCTAAGGGGGAGAAGGTACATGTTACACCCGATCCCTCTAGTGATGAGTATGATAGTTGTGATGAGAATATAGAAGAAATTGAAGCAACCATGATAAAGAAATTTGGTAAAAAGGCCTTCACTAAAATAAAAATGCTAATGAAGAAATTAGAGAAGAGGGATAGATGCTTAGAGATGCAAGGATATATAATCACTCAAGAGAGAGAGAAAAACCTTGCACTTGAAGCATCTATCACCGAAGAAAAGATGAAGGTTGAGAAGTTAACCATAGAATTGTCTTTAGCTAATGACTCAATTGGGAAATTGACTAAGGAACATTCCTCGGTTAATGATCTAGCTAGCCTTAAGAATGAGAAGAGTATAGCTCAAGAAAGCCTCACAAGCTTGGAAGAAAAATACCAAAATCTTGAGCTAAACTATAGTACTCTTTGAACTAGCACTTCAACTTCTCCTAAGGCAACCGAAGACTCTAATGTCTCCACTAGTGGTGGTTGTAAAAGATGCTATAAAATTGATGTGAATGCATATACAACTAACCTTGTTGAGCTAGAGAAGAAAAACAAGGAGATTCATAGGTTGAAGATGATCTTGAAGAATGGGTGCAAGTGTCAAGATCAATCCAATAAGACTATATACAAGTCATCAAGGCACCCATCAATCAAGGAAGGCATTGGCTACAATAGGTATGATAGAAAGGTCAATGGAAGGAACATGATCAATGGTGTGCCTTGTGTGAAGTTCAACAAGGGCATTGCTCCTGATGAGCTTATATGTAAGGCCAACAACAAGGTCTACATTCCAAAGATCCAACCTACAAGTGACAAGACAATTAAGACAAAGCAATCTGAGGCCCCCAAGCCACAAGCACCGCTTCCACGGTGCTATGCTAGTGACTATATGTGTTGTTGGGGCAAGGATGGCAAGATTATGGTCAAGTATGTTGGGGCCAAAAGATAAAGGAAATTATGAGGAGTGTTTGGGTGCCCAAGTTTTATGTGACTAACCCCCTAGGACCCAAATCCTTTTGGGTACCTAAAACAAAAGCTTGATTTGTCTTTGTAGGAATATTCCTCCAATGGAACAAGTTGGATGTTGGATAGTGGATGCACCAATCATATGACCGGAGAAAAGGACCTGTTCACATCATTCCAACTAAGTCATGATCAAAGTGGGAATATTGTGTTTGGTGGCAATGGAATAGGAGAAGTTCTCAGTTTGGGTAAAATTGCTATATCAAATGATAATTCTATTTCAAATGTTTTACTTGTGAATTCATTGAGATACAATTTGTTGTTCGTCTCACAACTTTGTGAGATGGGTTACAATTGTCTCTTTACGGATAAGGGTGTGGAAGTCTATAGAACGGAGGATTCCTCTATTGCATTTATGGGTCATTTAAAAGGGAAACTCTATCTAGTTGATTTCACATCAAATAGAGTAAATTCTGAGACTTGTTTAATGGCAAAATCTAGCATGGGTTGGTTATGGCATTGCTGACTTGCCCATGTTGGGATGAGGAACTTGGCCAAACTTCAAAAAGGCAAATACATCCTTGGACTAACAAATATTTCTTTTGAGAAAGATAGGATTTGTAGCGCATGCCAAGTGGGAAAACAAGTTGGAGCTAAACATCCCATCAAGAATGTTGTGACAACCGAAAGGCCATTAGAGTTGCTTCACATGGATATATTTGGACCTGTTTCTTATATAAGCATTGGTGGTAACAAATATGGTTTCGTAATTGTTGATGATTATTCTCGTTTCACTTGGGTATTCTTTTTGCGTGAAAAGAGTGAAGTCTAAGGTATCTTCAAGAAGTTTGCAAGAAGAGCCCAAAATGAGTTTGATTTCAAAATCAAGAGAGTTAGAAGTGATAATGGGACAGAGTTCAAGAACACCAACATTGAAGAGTTTCTTGATGAAGAAGGAATCAAGCATGAGTTTTTGGTTCCATACACTCCACAACAAAATGGTGTTGTGGAGAGGAAGAACTAAATGCTCATAGAAGCCGCAAGAGCAATGTTGGATGAGTACAAGGCTCCAACCAACTATTGGGCAGAAGCGGTCAATATGGCATGCCATGCCATCAACCGCTTATATCTTCACAAGAAAAGAGAAAAGACCACCTACAAACTTCTAATCGGTAAAAAGCCTAAGGTGCACTACTTTAGAGTTTTTGAATCCAAGTGTTTCATACTTAACAAGAAATCCAAAAGCTCTAAGTTTGCACCAAAGGTTGATGAAGCCTTCATGCTTGGTTATGGTACTAACAAACATGGATATCGTGTTTTCAATAAAAACCACCAGTTTGATTGAAATCATGGTAGACGTGACTTTTGATGAAACTGACGGCTCTTAAAAGGAGCAAGTCAATGTTGAGATTGTAGGTAATGAAGAAGCTCCACACAAAGTAATCAAAAAGCTTGCCATTGGTGAAGTAAAGCTCGTCAAAGATGAAGATGAAGACCATGTTGTGCATGTTGATCTTGATCCAACCATTCATCATGTTTCATCCAATGAACATGGTGAAGCTTCTGCAATAAGAAATAATCAAGATGGGAGATCAAATGAAGCATAAGGTCATTCTCATGAAGATGGTATTAACAATGAGCAAGCTCAACCTCAACTCAACAATGAAGAAAGAAGTGAAGTCAATCCTCCACAAGCTCATGGTTGTGAGCCTCCAATCGATCATGACCATGATGATGATGATGATGGCCCTATCCAAAGATCAACTCAAGTGCCACATCCTAGAGTGCATCAATTCATTCAATGGGATCATCCCGTTTATAACATATTGGGGAGCATTCGACGAGGGGTAACTACATGTTCTCGTTTAGCAAGTTTTTATGAACATTACTCGTTTGTTTCTTCTTTGGAACCTCATAGGGTGGAAGAGGCACTTGATGATTCGGATTGGATGATAGCCATGCAAGAGGAGTTGAACAACTTCACTTGGAATGAAGTCTGGTCCTTGGTGGAAAGGCCTAAGCAAAATGTGATTGGAACCAAGTGGGTCTTCCACAACAAGCAAGATGAGCATGGCATGGTAATAAGGAACAAGGCAAGGTTGGTGGCTCAAGGATTCACTCAAATTGAAGGCTTGGATTTTGGGGAGACCTATGCACCAGTGGCTAGACTAGAATCAATTCGTATTCTACTTTCCTATGCCGCTCATCATGATTTCAAGCTTGTCGATGAAATATGGTCGGCAGTCTACCTAGGGGTATGCCCAAGGTAGTAGATTATCGGCAGACAGATGCGTAAGCTACAAACAAGATGGTGACGCAAGACAGACATGAGGTTTTATCTAGGTTTGGCCACCGTGAAGGCGTAATACCTACGTCCTGTGTCTGATTGTATTGCTGTATGTCAATGAGAGATAGATGGATTGTGATGGATCCTCTATGTATCTTGTCCGCTAGGGGACCCCAACCTCTCCTTATATAGTCTAGAAGGATAGGGTTACAAGTAAAGTATCCTATTTGGTACTATATAATGTCTTACGGTGCACGCTGAGCAGCGCCGTGCATGCCTTGATCTTGTGGGCTGGGCCACCTCTGATAGTGCGGCCCATGTCTTGTCTTGAGGATACCGAGGGGCCATACCCCCACAGCTAGTCCCTGAGCCTGACAGTAGGTGACATAGTCGCGTGGTGCTAGGGTCAGAAAGTAGAAGACCAGCCGAGCAGGCAGCCAGTCCCCGGACATAGCCTCGAGATGAGAGCAAGCACATTCACCGCAAGGTGAAGTGTGCCCACTTAGTCCCCGAGCTTGCTAGAAGATGAAGAATGGATCTTGTAGCAGGGTCAAAGAAAAAGAAGTATAAAAGCTTTGCCGATGTCGTCCAACATGCACGTATCAAGACCCTAGGCATGCTGCCTAAGATCAGCACCCTGATCTGAACAGCATGGAGTAGCTTGATAGCACACCGATGAGACATAGCAAGATCCAAGCAGCAAGGGAGTCCCTAGCGTCGTTGGTGATGATCGAGCACTGAGGAGCGAGGAGTTCCCGGCATCGCTGGCGATGTCCTAGCACCGAGGAGCGAGGAGTCCATGGTGTCGCTGGCGATGACCGAGCACCGAGGAGCGATGAGTCCTCAGCATCGCTGGTGATGTCCAAGCACTGAGGAGCAAGGAGTCCCCAGTGTCACTGGCAATGATCGAGCACCGAGGAGCGAGGAGTACCTGGCGTCGCTGGCGATGTCCGAGCACCGAGGAGCGAGGAGTCCCCGGTGTCGCTGGTGATGTCCAAGCACCGAGGAGCGAGGAGTCCCCAGCATCACTGGTGATGACCGAGCATCGAGGAGTGAGGAGTCCCCGACGTCGCTGGTGATGTTTGAGCACCAAGGAGCAAGGAGTCCTCGGCGTCGCTGGCGATGACCGAGCACCAAGGAGTGAGGAGTCCCCGGTGTCACTAGCGATGTCTGAGCACCGAGGAGCGAGGAGTCCTTGGCATCGCTAGCGATGTCTGAGCACCAAGGAGCAAGGAGTCCTCGGCGTCGCTGGCGATGACCAAGCACCGAGGAGTCCACGGTGTTGCTAGCAATGACCGAGCACCGAGGAGCGAGGAGTCCCTGGCATCGCTGGCGATGATAGAGCACCGAGGAGTGAGGAGTCCCCGGCATCATCGGTGATGTCCGAGCACTGAGGAGCGAGGAGTCCACGACATCGCTAGTAATGACCGAGCACCAAGGAGCGAGGAGTCCTCGACGTCGCTGGTGATGTTCGAGCACCGAGGAGCGAGGAGTCCCCAGCGTCGCTGGTGATGACCGAGCACCGAGGAGCAAGGAGTCCATGGTGTCACTGACGATGACCGAGCACCGAGGAGCGAGGAGTCCCCAGCGTCGCTGGCGATGACAGAGCACCGAGGAGCGAGGAGTCCCCGGCGTCGCTGGTGATGTTCGAGCACCAAGGAGCGAGGAGTCCATGGCGTTGCTGGTGATGACCAAGCATCGAGGAGCGAGGAGTCTCCAGCGTCACTGGCGATGTCCGAGCACCGAGGAGCGAGGAGTCTCCGGCGTCACTAGCGATGACCGAGCACCGAGGAGTCCTCAGCGTAGGCGGCGATGTTTGAGCATCGAGGAGTCCTCGGCATAGGCGGTGAGGTCCGAGCACCAAGGAGTCCCCGACGTAGGCGGCGAGGTCTGAGCATCGATGTAGCTGACGACATCTATGCGGTGAAGTGTGCCCACTTACAGTCTGATCAACTGGTCGGCGACGGAGTCCATGAACCGAGTGGTCTGACTAGTTGATCGGTGGGGAAGCTCGAGCACCAGGTGATTCGATCACCTGGACGATGATCCTACAATGCAAACATGTAGAACAGATAGTACATGACGCACAAATAAATAAACTCCAGAGAAAAATCAGCAATGGTGATGAAACGGCGTATGCTGTTCGGCGATCAGTTGGCGTGAAAATATATTTATGTTTAATATAAATTGCCCAACCAGTTAGTGTGTAGCTGAGTCTCCAGCCCTAGCTAGCCCATAGTCCATAACGTGGAGTGCGGAGCTCGTGCACGTGTAGGAGGAACAGGCGTGACCAAGGAGCCGCTGCCGACCACCCATAACACAGAGCGCGGAGCCCATAGCACGTGTAGGGAGGAGCCAGAGATAGGGCCATCTTGGGAGGCGTCCGAGCATCAACATGACTGTTCAAGGGTTCACCTTAGACTTAGTTGTATGTCATCTTTAAGATGGTATACATGAAAGAAAAATGTTTGGAGAGCAAACATGGAGAAAACAGCTCGGAGAAACATTATGGCGATATACGGAGATTGGAGAATATTTAGAAGAATATTAAAGCATCACTTAGCTTTAGATAGAACGTCTAGTCGGTGGTGCATGGCATTATCTGGTCGGCGTTGATGAAGTTGCCCGGTGCTCGAGCTTTCTAAACTATCATCATGGCGGCAGTCGCGGTTGTCATGGCACCATTCTTCACGGCGATCATCATTGCGATGCGGCAGGTGGTCAGAGTAAGTAGTCCGAGCGATGTCATCTTGATCGATGGAGTCGAGTAGGTCGGTGTTGTCGATCTGCCTCCCTTTGTAGCAAGGAAGCGAATGACGGGTTGTCGGCATGGCTGAAGACGATGCTAGTGTGGCTGGAGCTAGATCCAACGTGGTCGGAGCCATAGCTAATGCTGGTGAAGTAGTGGTCGACACAGATTGGATCTGCACCTCCTTCGTGGTCATGGTGATGAAGTTGTTGGAGCCAGTGGTCCAGGTGATCTGGCTGATGGTGAATGTGAGGCCGTTCGGCATAGCCATGGAACCGGGGATGATGACCATCTTGTTCATCTGGGGAGCAGTACACACAACCCCTACCTAGAGCGCCACTATCGACAAAATATGGTTGGCAGTCTACCTAGAGGTATACCCAAGGTAGTAGATTATTGGTAGACAAGTGCGTAAGCTACGAATGAGATGGTGATGCAAGACAGACACGAGGTTTTATCCAGGTTCGGCCGCCGTGAAGGCGTAATACCTACGTCCTATGTCTGATTGTATTGCTGTATGTCAATGAGAGATAGATGGATCGTGATAGATCCTCTATGTATCTTGTCTGCTAGGGGACCCCTACCTCTCCTTATATAGTCTGGAAGGATAGGGTTACAAGTAAAGTATCCTATTTGGTACTATACAATGTCTTGCGGTGCACGCCGAGAAGCGCCGTGCACGCCTTGATCTTGTGGGCCGGGCCACCTCTGATGGTGCGGCCCATGTCTTGTCTTGAGGATACCGGGGGGCCATACCCCCATAAAGCTATATCAAATGGACATGAAGAGTGCATTTTCAACGGCCCCCTATCCGAGTTGGTGTATGTAGAGCAACCACCGGGCTTTGAAGACCCCAAGTATCCAAACCACGTCTACAAGCTCAACAAGGCACTCTATGGGCTCAAACAAGCCCCTAGAGCTTGGTATGATTGCTTGAAGGATTTCCTACTCAAACAAGGTTTTGAGATAGGAAAGGTCGATGCTACTTTGTTTACTCGCAAAGTCAATAATGATATCTTTGTTTGCCAAATATATGTCAATGACATAATATTTGGTAGTACTAATGTGGCTTTTTGTGAGGAATTTAGTAGGATTATGACAAATAGGTTTGAGATGTCCATGATGGGAGAGTTGAAGTTCTCCCTTGGATTTCAAATCAAGCAACTCAAGGATGGCACGTTCATAAGTCAAACCAAGTACACCAATGACATGTTGAAGAAGTTTAACATGGACAAGGCCAAGCCCATCAAGACACCCATGCCAACCAATGGACATCTTGACCTTGATCAAGGAGGAAAGGACATCGATCAAAAGGTATATCGCTCCATGATTGGATCCCTTCTTTACCTTTGTGCATCTAGGCCTGATATTATACTTAGTGTGTGAATGTGTGTAAGATTTCAAGCTAATCCAAAAGAATGTCATTTGATGGCCATTAAGAGAAATTTTTGGTATTTAGTGCACACTCTTAATCTTGGCTTGTGGTATCCTAAGGGCTCCACTTTTGAGTTACTTGACTATTCTGATTCGGATTATACCAGTTGCAAAGTAACCCAAAAGAGTACTACCGGGACTTGCCAATTTATTGGGTGATCCTTGGTGTCTTGGAGCTCTAAGAAGCAAAACTCTGTTGCTTTGTCCACCGCTAAAGCCGAGTATGTGGTGGACGGTGCTTGTTGTGCCCAACTACTTTGGATGAAGCAAACCCTCAAGGACTTTTGATGTGAGTTAACCAAGATTCCACTTTTGTGTGACAACGAGAGTGCCATTAAGTTGGCAAACAACCCTATAAACCACTCTCAAACAAAGCACATAGACATCCGGAATCACTTTTTGAGAGACCACAAAGCCAAAGGAGATATCACCATTCACCATGTGAGCACCGAAAAGCAACTAGCCGATATCTTCACAAAGCCCCTAGATGAGTCAAGATTTTGTGCTTTGAGAAGTGAACTAAATATCATTGATTCTCGTAATGTGGCTTGATGTCTTACACACACTTTGTTTGATCTAGTTAGGAGAAAAGAATTAAGAAAATATTGTGTGACACTTTCAAAATATATTTTATAATTTTCATGAGTGACTATTGCTTTGTGTTGATTGAATGAAATCTAATCACTTGTGAAAATGTTAGTGTCCATATTTTTGCCCTGCATGGTATAGTGAGTTCAAGTTTAGGTGTTTTTCAGTTTCCCTACGTTAGAAGTCCTGACGTAGGTCAGAACTCCCGACGCCCAGAAGTCATGGCTCGGGCTGGGACTCCCGACCGCCGAAAGTCCCGACATTCACCGGGAGTCTCGATGCAGATCTAGGTTGTCCATTTTGGCCGCGGCATGTCATTTGACCTAGGCATTTATACCCGGCCTGGTCCATATTACTGTGGTTATTCCCTCCCTCCCCGCACTCCTATCACCCTACATCCCTCTCCTTGCACCGCCCTCGCACCTCCTCGCGCCGCCCTCGCTCCTCCTCGTGTTGCCGCATCATGCCCCGCCCACGGCTCTAGCCTGCTCTAGGGCGCTAGGAGCTCCGACCCCCATCCTTTTCAGTTGCACCACTAGGGGTCCTATCAGCACTCTCGATCTCTCCTCCCCCCCTTTCCACTGCCCGTGCTTTGGTCTTCTTCCTTGTCTCGGTGGTGGAGATTCCATTCATGGAGGTGCTAGTGCTCGTCAATTTGTTCATGGCCTATGGATTTCATTTTCCTCCATCTCCTTTCTTCATTCAAGGTACTACTGTGGTGCCCTAACCCTAATGTCAATGTACCTTATGATTTTCCTCTATTCCTTCTCCCTCTCTACTCCTCTATCATCCTTGTGTGAATGTGTGTCGTGATTTGACGCCCCATGAAAGGGCTCATCACCATGTGCGTTGGAAGTTCTAGTGACCATCAGAGGTTCTGACCGTCGGAACTCTTGATGTTGGCCGGAACTCCCGGCTATCGGAACTCCCTACTCTAGTTGGGACTCCTAACCCAATGGTCACCACTCCATTTAAGGTTCTTCACTTCTCGATATTTGTTCGCTTCTCGTTGTCTTGTTTCTTAGTTCCTCTTCATATTTTTTATAGCTATGGATGGTGGCAGTCCCTCGCATTGCAAGGAGAAGAGGTCCAAGAAGAATCAAGACCATGCCGCTATCCCCAGGCTGTTTGGCCGCACCAAAGCGGCATGTCCCTATGATGGTGCTAGTAGTTCCCATGCTGCCCATCACCATGACGCTCAAGGCTCATCTACTGTTGCTCCTACTCCTGCTCCAACCTCTGTTGGGGATGTTCCTATTGTTGATGTAGAAGAAGAGGCTCTTGAGCGTGCTAGCCACACCATTGCTGCTCCACCTGTTCACACCCCGACTCGTGGCCTGGGTTTTGTCAGTGAGCTTGTTCCCTTCCTAGGGGTTTTGCCAATCATGCAGGAGCCCGCCATGGCTCCTAATCCTACTGGTGGTTGGACACCTCCTCTACTTGTTGACTACCATCACCGGGTTCGGGACATCTGGTCCATGAGAGGCAAAAATCTTTATGCTGAGGAAGAGAAGGATCTCCGGCTTGAGTATCACTTTTGGCACCCGTTTCAATTTGACTTCTATGATTCCATCATCTTTCAGAAGTTTCTAAAGAAGAGGGTGAAAGCATCTAGGCCCCTAGTTGGGTTTTAGTGATTAATGACAATGCATGATTACTATGACTAACCTGTGTTTTTGCAGAGGCAATTAAGTTAGGTCATGGTAATGGAGATCGATTGGGCTATCATGGTGGTCATGCCCCTACGATGGAAACCATTTCAGTTTTCAAAGGATGGACGACAAGGTTAAGGATGGACTAGTTCTAAGTGTCGATTGGAGTTGAAGAGACACTTAGAGTAGTTTAGGACTTTGTTTTTCCTTTGGCCGTACTATTAAGGGGGGTATGGATGGGTAGCTTGACCTAGGTGAATCTAGTGGGTTAGGTGTGGTGCACACTTGCTAAACCTAGCACTAGGTAGCTCCTAAAAAGCCCTTAGATCCATTGGAGCGAACTTCATTCACATATGATCAAGAGTTGGAAGTGAATGGAGGATCAAATACTGATCGGACGCTGGCGCAGAGTCCGGTCAGTTCATTTGATGAAGGTGAAATCATCTGGTGTGACCATACGCTGAGAGGTGAAGTGACTGAACGCTGAGTCCCAGCGTCCGATCAACTATAGTAAGGTTCTAGAGAGAGAAAATCATGACCGGACGTGTTCAATCAGTGTTGATCGAATGCTGAGTCCCAGCATTCAGTCAACTCCAGTAAGGTTCTAGAGAGGGAAAATTATGACTGAACACGTTCGGTCAGTGCTGATAGGACATTGTCCAGCATCTGGTCACCACTTAAACACTGGAGCTTGGGGAGAACCGACCGGAGCATCCAGTCACCCCATAGAGGCACATAACGGTTTGTTTTTCAGCCATGCTTATAAATACTTCCTCCATTCATGTGTGGGGGTACTTTTGCTCATTCCAACAGCTGAGAAACACCTTTGGGAGTGCCAAGAAGAGCAAGGTCCTAGTGAGGTAATTGAGATTTGAGAATCCCAAAGAGAGACCTCATTAGTGAGATTAAGAGTAGCAAAGTGTGCATCCACCCTTCTCATTAGGCTTGTCATGGTCAAGTGAGAGTTCATGCTTGTTACTCTTGGTGATTGCCATCACCTAGATGGCTTGGTGGTGATTGGGAGTTTGGTGATCATCTGACAGAGCTTGTGGATGACCCAACTCAAGTTGTGAGTGGTTGTGGGTGATTCACCACAACGGAGTATCAAACAATCAACCCATAAAGAGCACTTGATCCTTACGTGGATCAAGGGTGAGCAACACCCTTGCGCGGGTGCTCCAATGAGGACTAGTGGGGAGTGGCGACTCTCCGATACCTCGGCAAAACATCGCCGCATTCCTCCTTCTCTATTTACTTTGAGCATTTACTTTGAGCAATTCAACTCTTATCATTTACATTCATAAAATTGTCATGCTAGAGTAGGATTGGAATATAGGTTGCTAAACTTTTGTGCGGTAGATCAATAGATACACTTTCTAGGCACAAGAGGTTAATTGGGCTAACCATAGGACTTAATTATTGCAAAGAAATTTAGAATTAGCCCAATTCACCCCCCCCCTTAGGCATCTTGATCCTTTCAATTGGTATCAGAGCCTCGTGCTCATGTATTTAGGCTTAACCGCCTAAAGAAAGATGTCTTACGGGGATGGACCTCCTCCTATCTTTGAGGGGGATGATTTTCCGTATTGGAAAATCCGCATGGAGGCATATTTAGAAGCTCTAGATGTTGGAATACTTAGAGCCACCTCACAAGGCTTCCCAAAACCTCGAGATGCTACACACCTACAAGACGATGAGGTGAATTATGAAAAATGGAATGCAAAGGCTTGAAACACCATCTTTAGAGGCCTTTGCAAAGATGTGTTCAACTAGGTGAGGAACCACAAAGACGCCCATGCACTATGGTCGGACGTTTGTGCGCTCCATGAGGGAACAAAGAGTAAGCGTGCGGAACACTATCATCTTGTCATGAAAAAGCTTAACTCTTTTGAGATGTTTCCCAAAGAATGTGCTAATGAAATGTATTCACGCTTGAATGTTCTTGTAGAGGAAGTCAATGGACTTGGACTCACTCAAATGCAACCATCCGATGTTGTAAGAAAGATCTTGAGTGTCCTCCCCATTGACAAATATGGGCATATTGTGACCGTGCTTCATCAAGGTGATCTTTCCACCGCTACACCAACACAAATCTTGGGAAAGATCAATGCTCATCAGATGTACATACACATCACACCACCAGATGGCTCATCCTCTACTAAGAAGAAAGAAAAAGACTTAGCATTCAAAGCTAGTGAAGAGAAGGGCAAAGCTAGGCTTGAGTATGAGAGCTCAAGTGATGAAGTTGATGATGCAAGCCTTGCTCTCATAGTGAAAAGAACCGCTAAGATGCTAAAGAAGCTCAACAAGAGTGGAATCAAGTTCGATGGCAAGAAGAAATAGTTCTTCACAAGCTCTAGAAGGAAGCCAATCTCTGAGATGGATTGCTACAATTGTAGAGAACTTGGTCATCTAGCACATCAATGCACAAAGCCCAAGAAAGACAAGTACAAGAACAAGTACATGGGCAAGAAAGATGACTCAAGCAATGAAGAAGAAGGTGAGAAGAAGAAAACAAGTCATACAAGAAGAGAGATGGCAAGAAGGACTTCCACAAGAAGAAGAAAAGTAGAAAGGCATACATCATCAGTGATTGGCTCATGGACATTGATTCATCTAGTGGCTCATTCGATGATGATAGTGACAATGAGAAGGTGGGCGCCATTGTTATTGACTCTTCATCATCTTCACCGCCACCATAGCCATCATCCTCTACACACCTATGCCTTATGGCCAAGGGTGATCGCAAGGTATCAAATGATGATAGTAGTGGTGATGAACATGCTAGCAATGATGATAGCGATAGTGATGATGATAAATATGAATCACCTTCTTATGATGATCTTGTTAAATTGCTAAATCAATACACTAAGATCATTAGAAAGAGTAGAGCTAAGAATGAAAAAGTAGAGGCTAAGAATGATTCACTTTTAGCAAAATGTGATATAGCCGAAAAGGCTAGTGTTGAGCTTAGAGAAGCAAATGATGCTATATCATCCAAACTCAAGGAGCTCAAATCTTCTAAGAAAGAGCTTAAAGATAAACATGATAAACTTGAGGGAATGCACAAAGAGCTCATCACTAGCCACAACAAGCTAAAAGAAGAATATACTACTCTTAAGATTAATCATGATAATCTTGTCATTGCTCAAGAATTTCTATCTAGTGAGCCACATGATGCTACTAATAATGTTGTTAAGATTGATATAGCTACATCATGTGATGATTTTATCATTAAGAGCATTGAGCAAAGTTCTAGTAGCAAGGGCAAGCAAGTGGTTGAGGCTGATAATTATGATGAGTTTGTCAAGCTCAAGAATGACAATGAAAAGCTCAAGAAAGATCTTGAAGAGCTCAAGACCACCAACACCATAGTACTTGAAACTAGTGATCATGATGGTGACTTGATTCTTGAGAATGAGAAGCTCAAAGAAGAGAACAAGAAGCTCAAGCAAGAGAAAAATAATGATGCTCTCAACGAAGAGAACAAGAAGCTCAAGTTGGAGAAAGAGCATCTCAAGATTGGATTGAGCAAGTTCACAAGAGGCAAGCATCTTCAAAGTGAGCTACTAATAAACACCGTCATGAAGATGAATAGAAGTGGCATTGGGTACATGGCAAACAAAGAAAAGAAGGCTCAAGCTCAACAACAACAAAAGCCAAAGTCAAAGAAGTATTTTGAGTGTGGACAAGAAGGCCACTTTGCCCATGAGTGCCAAACTCCACCACCACAACCCTTGCCCAAGCATGCTAGACCTTTTGTCTTCAATGCTCATTATATGCTTAGAAAGGATTCTAGTGGAAAGATGAAAGTCATGTTCTTAGGGCCTCCAAACAAGAATAGGCCTAAAAAAATTTGGGTTGCAAAGTCACTTGTTGAGAAGGTGAAGGGCCCTCAACAAGTTTGGGTTCCTAAAGCTTGATCTCTTGTGTGTAGGTGAACTACAAGACCGATGGAAGTCATTGGGTTATTGATAGTGGTTGCACACAACATATGACCGGTGATCCTCGTATGTTCACCTCACTAGATGAAGAAGTAGATGGACAAGAAAAAATCACATTTGGAGATAATTCTAAGGGCAAGGTTAAAGGATTGGGCAAAGTGGCAATATCAAATGATCATTCTATCTCAAATGTGCTCTATGCTGCTTCATTGAACTTCAACTTGCTATCCGTTGAACAATTGTGTGATCTTGGCTTCCAATGCTTGTTCACCGAGAAAGAAGTTGTTGTATCTAAGAAGGATGATGATCAAGTGATATTTAAAGGATTTAGATACAACAACCTATACTTAATGGATTTCACCTCCAAAGATGCTAACTTGAAAACATGCCTATTCACCAAAACAACACTTGGGTGGCTATGGCATAGAAGACTTGCTCATGTTGGGATGAGCTCACTCAAGAAGCTAATGAAGAATGATTTGGTGAGAGGGTTGAAGGATGTGAAGTTTGAGAAGGACAAGCTTTGTAGTGCATGTCAAGCCGGCAAGCAAGTTGCAAATACTCATCCAACAAAAGCTTTCATGTCAACCACAAGAGTGCTAGAACTCCTTCACATGGACTTATTTGGACCAACAACATACAAGAGTTTAGGAGGAAATCTTTATTGTCTTGTGATTATTGATGACTATTCAAGATACACATGGGTATTCTTCCTTCATGACAAATCCGAAGTTGCATCTTGTTTCAAGAAGTTTGCCAAGAGAGCACAAAATGAATTTGAAGTGAAGCTCAAGAAGATTAGAAGTGACAATGGGAAAGAATTTGACAACACAAACATAGAAGCCTATTATGATGAAGTTGGGATCAAGCATGAGGTCTCCACAATATATACTCCTCAACAAAATGGTGTAGTTGAGAGAAAGAACTGGACATTGATAACTCTTGCAAGAACAATGCTAGATGAGTACAACACCCCCAAAGCTTTATGGGCGGAAGCTATCAACACCGCATGCTATGCATCCAACCGCCTATTCCTTCAAAAGTTCCTTGGCAAGACACCTTATGAGTTGCTCAATGAGAAGAAGCCAGACGTCTCCTTCTTTAGGGTGTTTGGTTGTAAATGCTACATCTACAAGAAGCGGCAATACCTAGAGAAGTTTCAAAGACATTGTGATATTGGTTTTCTTATTGGTTACTCATCAAAGTCCAAAGCATATAGAGTATTTAATCATGCCACTGGCTTGGTTGAAGAAACATATGATGTGGAATTTGATGAATCTAATGGCTCCCAAGGAGCACATGAGAATCTTGATGATGTAGGTGATGAACCATTGAAGGAGGCTATGAAGAACATTCCGATTGGAGACATCAAGCCTAAAGATGATAAAGATGATGTACAAGTGATTGATCCACCTTCTTCATCAAATGTGCCACAAGATGGTGATAAAGATGGGAGAGTAGAAAATGAAGACACTCATGTCTCCCATGATCAAATGGTGGTACAAGCACAAGATGTTGATGCTCCACAACCTCCTCCTCAAGTGGTCAATAGAAGAAACACACCTCTACTACAAGATCTCATCATAGGGAGTCCATCAAAGGGTGTAATGACTCGCTCATAAAAACTTGCTTCATTTATTGCACATCACTCTTTTGTCTCTTGTTTTGAGCCTACTAAGATAGAAGAAGCTCTTCGAGATCTAGATTGGATAAATGTCATGCATGAAGAGTTGAACAACTTCACCCACAATGAAGTTTGGACTCTTGAAGAGCGACCAAAAGGTGCAAGAGTCATTAGAACAAAGTGGGTGTTCCGCAACAAGCAAAATGATCAAGGCATAGTTGTGAGGAACAAGGCAATACTAGTTGCAAAGGGGTTCTCTTAAGTTGAAGGTTTGGATTTTGGAGAGACCTTTGCACTGGTTGCAAGACTAGAAGCCATTTGTATCCTCCTTGCATATGCATCACATCATGACATGAAACTATATCAAATGGATGTGAAAAGTGCTTTTTAAATGGCTTTATTAATGAATAAGTCTATGTTGATCAACCTCCTAGGTTTGAAGACCCTAGATATCCTAATCATGTTTATAGGTTGTCCAAGGCACTATATGGGCTTAAGCAAGCCCCAAGAGCTTGGTATGAGCAACTTCGGGACTTCCTCATTGAGAAGGGCTTCGCTATTGGGAAGGTCGACACCACACTATTTACCAAGAAGCTTGATGGGCACATCTTCATTTGTCAAGTGTATGTTGATGATATCATCTTTGGATCATCAAATGAAGATTCTTGCAAAGAGTTTGGTGAATTGATGTCGAGGGAGTTCGAGATATCAATGATTGGAGAGCTTACATTCTTTCTTGGTTTTCAAGTCAAGCAAATGAGAGAAGGGATTTTCATCTCTCAAGAGAAATATACAAATGATCTTCTCAAGAGATTCAATATGGATGAATGTAAGCCAATCAAGACACCAATGCCAACTAATGGACATCTCGACCAAGATGAGGGAGGTAACATGGTTGATCAAACTCTCTACCACTCTATGATTGGTAGCTTGTTATATTTAACCGCATCTAGGCCTAACATCATGTTTAGTGTGTGTATGTGTGCTAGATTTCAAGCTAATCCTAAGGAAATTCATTTGATTGCCATTAAAAGAATCCTTAGGTATCTTAAGCACACACCAAGCATTGGCCTTTGGTATCCCAAAGGAGCTATATTTGAATTAGTTGGCTATTCCGATTTGGATTATGCTGGTTGCAAAGTGGATAGAAAAAGCACATTTGGAGGGTGCCATTTGCTTGGTAGATCACTTGTGTCTTGGTCCTCCAAGAAACAAAATAGTGTGGCTTTGTCCACTGCTAAAGTGGAATACATTGCCGTGGGTGCTTGTTGTGCACAAATTCTTTACATGAAACAAACTTTGCTAGACTATGGTATAGTTCTAGAAAAAGTACCTCTTTTGTGTGACAATGAAAGTGTGGTAAAACTTGCAAATAATCTGATTCAACACTCTCTCACCAAGCACATAGTTATCCGTCATCACTTTTCTTAGAGATCATGTTGCAAAGAATGATATTTCATTAGGTGTAAGGACCGATGATCAATTGGCGGATATCTTCACTAAACCGCTAGATGAGGCGACTTTTTGTCGATTGCGGAATGAGCTCAATGTTCTTGATTTTAGTAACTTCACTAAAAAATGAGCTTGTGTTGTCCCTTGCATTGCATTGTAATATACAACATGTTTACTTTTTTATGGTAATGCATATAGGGCTTGTCTAACATGGTTAAGATAACCACCGAAAAGCACGTGAAAAAGCTTAACCTTGGATCAAACTTGATACGCAACTAGATTTACTTTCAAGTATTGCATTGCATATGAATGAATGTTGCTTTGTTGTATATCTTCAATTGCCCTCTTATTACCTATTTTCTTAAAAAGAATTATAGCCTAAGGCAAAATATTTTGAAAATTTTGAGGGTTTGAGAGAGGTCACTCACATCAGTCCAAATTGGTGTTTATTTGGATCTTATTGAAGTTGGGACTTGATTGGGAACAGGCAGCATAAAGGACTTTGAAGATTTGCTGAAAAAAGAGTCACCGAACGCTGCATCGGACTCTGAAGTCCAGCATCCGGTCAGTTCATAGGAGGTGAACTGCTGTTGAGAAGGAGTGACCGAACGCTGACATAGTGCTTTCCTAGTGTCCGGTCAGATGGCGATCCAGCGTCCGGTCGATCAAAGACGAAGGAGACTGCTTGCACCGGACTCTAGCTGCGTCCGGTCGGGGTTCACCGGACGTGTCTGGTCGTGATTCTAGGGGTTTTGGGCCTCTCTAGAATCGACCGAACGCTAGGTGGTAGCGTCCGGTCGCTGCCACTAGAGCGTCCAGTCAGAAGAAAACGTGTGTTTTTAGGACTTCTCATCCGTTTCCTTTTCTACTCCGTGGGAGCCACCATATAATTGCCGCGTGCATTTGACCTAATCCCTATTCTACATCCTCATCGCACCAACATCGCCTGAGCCACCGTATCCGCTGCCGCCATGCCCTGCTCCCACTCACCGCGTGCCACCATGGCCGTGCCCTGCTCGCACCGCTGCGCCTGCCCTTGCCTGCACCACCGCGCCTACCCCTGCCTGCGCCGCTGCCCGCGCAGCTCCAGCGCTGCCGCCGTGTCCCTACGCCGCCGCGGCTGCCCATGTCTGGCACCATTGAGCCTCTGCCCTAACGCTCCTAGTGCCCTAGCCACTACTCACCATGCCCCTTCACCATAGTGCATTGCCGATCCACGCCACTACAAACCCTAGCCGGCCTAGTGGTTCCTCAATTTGTTCCTATTCTCGTTGTTTCGCCGGTTCATCAGGTAGCAAGCCCTCGTTTCCAATTTCGTATCCATTGCTTGCTTTCCTAGGGTTATGTATCTCTAGATATATTGTATTTATTTGTATATCCTATCTATTCTATTATGCAGCGAGTCGGTGCCATTGTGGTCCCATTGGTAGTTGTCAGTTAACTTGAGGCCAAGCTCATGAGTATGGATCGAGGCTAAGCCTCGGAAGTGACAGTTGGTAGTTGATTCTTGTTAGGACAATTGTTCCTTTCAGCTTCATCAGATGGGTCATGTCAAGAATGTCGGAGGTGGTCTCGGTGATGAGGATCCAAGGCCCCTGCCTTGCCAGCCTATAGATGCAAAAGGCAAGGCGACAAAGAAGCTAGCGACGAGGAAGCGCAAGTACCTAGATGCAAATACAGTGAGAGCAGCCACAGTTGTAGAGGCCATAGAGCGCGTAGAGAGAGGAGGAGCTCGGAGTGGTGTTGTTATTGCAGATCAGCTTTCTCCATCTACGAGGGCTGCACTTGAGCAGGTTGAGCGCTGTCATGGTGGTCTAGTTGGGACCCTCATGGTTGGAGGACGGCATGTGGCTATTGATGAGAGTCAGTCTCAAGGGGAGCCTCAGTAGCAGCCACTACCAGCAGAGCAGACTCAGGAGGGAGAGCATGCCGAGGAGATAGAGCAGGCACCTCAGCCATAGCTTCACCGCTCAAGGCGTACCCGTGCTCTAGTCACATCGAGGTCAAAGACACAGCAGAGGGGTTCACGTCCACAACCTAGACCATAGGGTATGCCTCTAGTGACTCATTTGGATTTGAGGGTTGCCACGGCCAAGCAGGTTCAGCAGCTTAGATTTGTGGACTTTGAGCAGTGGTTTCCACCGAGGTAGGATGAGCATGCTTCAGAGGGTTTCTACACACCTCTGTAGGAAGATTTTTATAATGCATATCTTAATAGTGGGGCAGTATTCAGATCTCAGGGGGTGTGCAATATTGAGACCATTGTAGCAGCAGCTAGAGAGCATATTCACCCTTACCTAGCTTACCTGCCAGGGCTAACAGATTTACTTGGATGAACAGGCTTATATGTTCCATCTTGGGTCCATCAGTTCTATGCTACACTCTAGATTGACCCGCAGCATAGATTTATACACTTTGCATTCAGAGGCAGAGATTACAGGCTGATGAGCACTAGGGTCAGAGAGATACTCAGGCTTTAGGAGCAGCCTGTCTGGCTACATGAGGTTTGCAATGGACATATAGCACTCCCTAGATGCCCTCATGGTGGTATGGTGCCCCCTATAGATCTAGTCCACCATTGCTTTATAGAGCCATTCGGCGAGGGGTCTAGCAGGACACCCAATGATCTCACTCCCACTGCTAGAGTGCTTGATGCCATTATGAGGAGGACACTGCTTCCGAGGATAGGGTATCATGAGGGCTTGACTCCATACAGTTATGGTTAATGAACTCTTTGATGCAGCAGATAGTGTTTGACATTTGGGATCTCCTTCTATCAGAGATGGAGGATACTATTGCAGAGGGGTTCAGGAGTCATAGGAAGCTGCCATATGCTCACTAGATTACATTCTTGATCCACAGCGCAGTTACTGTGAGGCCACCAAAGATGCTGGCAGAGTATAGTGGTGCTACTACAGAGTTCCCTACATACAACATGACTCAGATGATTCGACATAGTGTAGTGAGGACACCCAGCTAGCCGAGCCAATGTCCAGAGGTGCCAAAGACTGTAGCTCAATAGGATGAGACCATCAGGAGCATAGCAGCTATAGAGGAGGAGGAGCTTGATGCTCAGCAGGAGGGGATTGTTGTGAGCAACCCTAGTAATAGCTCAGATGATGATTACCAACCTATTCCTTAGATGCCTCCACAACGACATGACCATGAGGCTGGTAGCTCCAGTTCAGCTCCATCTAGACCGCAGACTGACCCCGCTCTACTTGTCATACTTGAGCAGATGAGGCAGGATCAGGCTCACCAGGCTCAGGAGACAGCTGCCACTTTTGCTTAGTTTCAGACTAGGTAGGATGAGTTCCAGCGATAGTAGCAGACGATCCAGCAGTAGCAGTAGGCCATGCATCAGTAATAGCTCCTCATGCAGCAGCAGCTCCTTGGATTTATGCAGCATGTTGTGACAGCTATTAGGGCTCCACCGCCACAGTCTTTGCCCTAGCTAGGTCAGCCTGCCACCACTTCTATGACTCTAGCTTTATAGCCTAGTGGGCTTCAGAGTCAGGGACAGCCACCACCATAGTTTGCTTCACCTACAGAGCAGGTGTCCTAGTGGTTTACCTCACTAGTGTTAGCCCTGCAGTTCACACCTCTTCAGACGAGCTTCACACCGGCTCAGACTTCTTCGCTACTAGTGCCAGATACTTTAGTCTCCAGGAGCCTTGGAGCGACTTTCAGTGAGTTGACAGGGCAGCCTACTCTACCATATTTACATATCCCAGGTCCTTCTATAGTTGTACCTATTACCGAGACTACAGAGATGATCCCTTCTTCTGTTGCATCATCAGAGCCACCTGCTTCAGTGATACCTGCACAGTCTACGGCCGCTCCAGTCTCTAATCCGACCCAGACCGCTTCAGCATCGCTTCTAGCTACATAGGGTCAGACAGCTTAGAGCTTAGGGTCAAATGATGATGGCACATAGTTCTAGCTCGCTCCTCATACCTCAGTGCCCGACTCATCCGCTGTAGCCCCATCGACCGACCCTTAGGTTTTGGTGTTTGACGCCAAAGGGGGAGAGGGATCAAGTATGTTAGACTTAGGGGGAGCGACTACTTATCTAGGGGGAGCTTAGTATTCTATTATATTTCATTTTTATGTGTGTTACACTATTATGCATTCGTGTGTTTTTACTTTTATGCATCAAACTATATTTATGTGATAGTGATATCTATGTGATCATGATATTTGACATGTGAGCTTTCTACTTTGAATCTTGTATATGTCATATCACTTGTGTGATTCTTATTTGCTTTGCTTCCACGTTTTACTCTGATGCAAATGAGCTTTATTACTTATACTCATGCTTATTTCATATCTTTTGAGTACATCATGTTGGCTTGGGTCATATAAGCTTGTCTAACTTATTTGTTCTTTTTGTCAAAAGCTTATATGAACCAAGCATGTTAAAAACCTCAACTCTTTCACATACTTGAGGTGGTATTGTCATTAATCACTAAAAAGGGGAGATTGAAAGCATCTAGGCCCCTAGTTGGGTTTTGGTGATTAATGACAATACGTGATTACTATGACTAACATGTGTTTTTGCAGAGGCAATTAAGTTAGGTCATGGTAATGGAGATTGATTGGGCTATCATGGTGGTCAAGCCCCTACGATGGAAATCATTTTGGTTTTCAAAGGATGGACGACAAGGTTAAGGATGGACTAGTTCTAAGTGTCAATTAGAGTTGAAGAGACACTTAGAGTAGTTTAGGACTTTGTTTTTCCTTTGGCCATACTATTAAGGGAGGTATGGATGGGTAGCTTGACCTAGGTGAGTCTAGTGGGTTAGGTGTGGTGCACACTTGCTAAACCTAGCACTAGGTTGCTCCTAAAAAGCCCTTAGATCCATTGGAGCGAACTTCATTCACATATGATCGAGAGTTGGAAGTGAATAGAGGATCAAATACTGACCGGACGCTGGCTTCGGGGTGACCGAACGCTGGTGTAGAGTTTGGTCAGTTCATTTGATGAAGGTGAAATTGTCTGGTGCGACCAGACGCTGAGAGGTGAAGTGACCGGACGCTGAGTCCTAGTGTCCGATCAACTACAGTAAGGTTCTAGAGAGGGAAAACCACGACCGGACGTGTCCGGTCAGTGTTGACCGGACGCTGAGTCCCAGCATTTGGTCGACTCTAGTAAGGTTCCAAAGAGTGAAAATCACGACCAGACACGTCCGGTCAATGCTGACCGGACGTTGTCCAGCGTCCGGTAACCACTTAAACACTGGAGCTCAGGAAGAACTGACCAAAGCATCTAGTCAACATGACTAGAGCGTCCAGTCACCCCGCAGAGGCACATGACGGTTTGTTTTTCAGCCATGCTTATAAATACTTCCTCCATTTGTATGTGGGGGTACTTTTGCTCATTCCAACAGCTGAGAAACACCTTTGAGAGTGCCAAGAAGAGCAAGGTCCTAGTGAGGTGATTGAGATTTGAGAATCCCAAAGAGAGCCCTCATTAGTGAGATCAAGAGTAGCAAAGTGTGCATCCACCCTTCTCATTAGGCTTGTCGTGGTCAAGTGAGAGTTCGTGCTTGTTACTCTTGGTGATCGCCATCACCTAGATGGCTTGGTGGTGATTGGGAGTTTGGTGATCATCCAACAGAGCTTGTGGATGACCCAACTCAAGTTGTGAGCGGTTGTGGGTGATTCACCGCGATGAAGTGTCGAAGAATCAACCCATAGAGAGCACTTGATCATTGCGCGGATCAAGGAGGAGCTACACCCTTGCGTGGGTGCTCCAACAAGGACTAGTGGGGAGTGGCGACTCTCCGATACCTCGACAAAACATCGCCGCGTTCCTCCTTCTCTATTTACTTTAAGCATTTACTTTGAGCAATTCAATTCTTGTCATTTACATTCATAGAATTGCCATGCTAGAGTAGGATTGGAATATAGGTTGCTAAACTTTTGTGAGGTAGATCAATAGATACACTTTCTAGGCACAAGGGGTTAATTGGGCTAACCATAGGACTTAATTATTGCAAAAAAATTTAGAATTAGTCCAATTCACCCCCCCCCCTCTTGGGCATCTTGATCCTTTCAGAGGAGCCACCGGCTATTTAGATAAAATGCATTGATGCCTATTCTCTTGGATTGTTTAAGGAGCTCAAGCTGGAGTATATGGTTCATGATATGCGCTCCATGGGGCTGTCCTACTTGATGGAATTTAGGAAGCATTGGAACAATGAGATTATCTGTTAGTTTTATGCTTCCTATCACCATGAGAAAGACCCTACCGGTGCCATTGATATTATCCATTGGACCATTGAAGGTAAGCACTATAAGGTGGATTTCATTACTTTCTCTCGCCTTCTTGGTTTAAGTCACGCCGGCCGTACTACACCTGAACTCACTAAGTATGAGGATGTGGCTTTGGAGGAGTACCAGCATATGTACCTTGATGGACATCCAGCTGATGGACAGACTAGGTATCTGAAGCCCTACTACTATGTTCTCAATAACATTTTGCGACAGATCTTGTATCCAAAGCGAGGTGCTCCACTTTCCTTCGTGATGATTCTTAGAAGGCGCTTCAGCGCTTTGGTGATGATTCTCAGCTATTCTCCATCAGCCGATACATTTGGAACAAGATACATGATGCTACTGAGGATCCTATGAGGCACCTTCCCTATGCCCCCTACATCATGCATGTGATTGAGCAAGTGTCCGACATTCGGTTCCCCATAGACATTCAGCACAATCTCCTCAATATCTCCAACAAGACATCTATCACAGCTACCAAAGAACTAAGGAAGACGGCTGATGCAGCCCAAGCCAAAGGCAAAGGTGCTTCGGGTTATCGCTCTCATCGTGGTGCTTCACCACCTGCTGTTGCTCGCTCGTCTAGTGCTGAGCCACTCTCTTCTTCCTCCTCTGGTAAGAAGCCCAACAAGTTTAAGTTCCTCAAGACCTACATGTTTGGACAATGTTGTGCTAGTGCTCAACGTGAGCATGATATGCAAGAGATGCTCTATCGTTTGGAACAACAGGCTAGTATTGAGTCTTCTCCTCCACCGCTGTTTGTGCCTCCCTATGATCCTTTGGCACTCTATGATGAGGCTTGTGCGACATATGAGGGTGATGCTACTTCTCGCCCTCATAGCAAGAGCAAGGCTCCTGAAGAAGATGAGGACTACATGGAGGAGGAGGAGGAGGATGACGACGACGATGGTGGTGATCATGGTGACCAAGATGATGATGAGGACTGTCGCACCCAATTTTGCAAAGCAAAACCAAGTACTCATATGTGCGCCCAGGATGTCCAAACACACACATATATCACAAATTGCAATAGTACCAAAGTAAAGTACTTATTACATCGCATATCTCATCATAAAGTTAAATACAAAGTCTACTCGAAGGCAATATTATTACAAACATAGCAGAATAACTAGCCCAACTGCCATAGGGACTCCAACTGGTGAACATCTCCCTAGTAGTCCTGGACATCCTCCGAAAACTCTTCATATCCATTATCTGTTACCCATCTAGGATTTTCATTAGATGTAAAGCAAGTGTAAGCTCACCATGCTTAGCAAGTATAACAAAGGGATCTATGAGGCTCAAATAGGCTTGACACTGTTTGGCTGTGGTTCGCAATTTTAGTTGATCAATTTTTAGCAACCTAAATTACTACTTTAATGAACAGTAGCAATTCCCAAGTGGTATTAAAGTATCAAAGCTTTATCTCATAACCCATCCATCCATCAACCACAGTAACCACTAATCTCGAAGGATCCAGACCGCTCGTATCCGTGAGCACGGCTATTATAACAGGTTAATTATTTCTGCAGAAATTGTACATCTTTACCCATCGAACTGTGATTCCCAATGCTGGGGTTCGCGAGACCCACTACACCTCTTCCTAGGAAGTGTGGCAGAGTTTCACTATGAAACCGTTAGCTAGTTGCACTAACAGGTCGTAGCTACAAAGGAATGGCACACGTGGGCATCGCAGCACGGTGCACACCCTAACAGAAAAAGGAAAGATACCCTCTTACCCCTTACTGGAGCTATAGACAAGCTAGTACAAACTAGATAATAGGTTAAAGTCAGAGCCATTTGACACTCAGGGTTGTACGGTCCCTCCTGGGTTGCCGCTTCAGGATTAAGTCCTTATGGAGAGGCACTAGAGTACTCAACCCTGTACTCCAGCCCCCTATGTGTTGCTAAAAAGTTCCATTTTATCACATTGCATATAGTCTTTAAATATGTTTAACAATTACTTCATGTTAAGCGCTGCAGCATCTATCCAAAATGCCTACCCAATAAACCTAGGTATCAAGGATATGTGGTACAAGGAATCATCTAGGTAAAGTCCTTAAAGGCAATTCAAATTAAACTCATGCATGAATGTAAGTGGTAGTAGTTCATAGGTAACAAGGGGCCTTTGGTACACTTGCCTTCCTCAAAGTCATCCTGGGAGTACTGCTGATCCTGCTGGGGGTCCTCAGTCACCTCGAATGGCTCACCCTCTAATCGTGATCCAATCATCAATCAAACATCATTCCAATCATTACATGCATACAAGATAGAACTCCATTAGAACAGTACACCAAACAGTGAAAACATATGTTGAAAAGCTTACAGATCTATTCTACGCATTACTACGAACACATGAGCGAAAGAATCACTCAAATCGGACTTAAAACGTGAAAGTTATGCATGAAATAAGATGTAATGGCAATTATGTAAATAAACTAACCTATTTTCAAATTAAAACAATTAAAAATCTGAATTTAAATGAAATTTGGACCTGGCATACTATTTCTGGAAATGACAGGGTTCTAAACGAATAAAATCAGGACCGAAAAATAATTATTTTGAACTAACCAGGACTGCGGGTTGATTCACTAAAAACCGAGGGGCTATTTTGTAAAACTGGCATGGCTGACCGCATGTTGACCGGGGCTGCTGACTCATCTAACACGTGGCGCACTGTGGTTCGCTCGGTGCACCACATGGCGTGGACCAGTGCTGACGCAGGCACGGTGCGCCGGGTCCATGGTTCACCGTGGACCGGCCACTTAAGTCCAACCGGTATCTAATCTGGGCCATCCATGCTAGATCCAACGGTGCAGGGGTGAGGGCTGGGCGGTGGCTTGCCGAGGAAGAAGCCCATGGCGGCGGCGCCATGGCTGGCGATTCGGTGCTTGCGAAAACGACGTTCTAGGGCGCCATTTGACCATCTACGGGCACGGAAAGATGGAGATGCTCACCGTGAGTCGTCTGGAGGGGAACGCGGCGTCCGAGAAGGCTCCGAAGCTGGTCGTCGACGGTGGCCGTGAACTAGAGAGAGAAAAGGCACGCGGGTGAAGGCGAATCCGGGCGAAACAAGGCCAATTCGAGTAATTATGGGTACCTTTGGCTGCGGTGAAACACGGTGAGGCCTCAGGTGGCTTCGGTGACGGCGTTCGTGCTTGGGAGGGGGGGATTCACCGGCGGCAGTGGCTCACGGCAGCGGGCAAGGGATGGAGAAGGGCAGAGGGGAGGGGCTCGGCCTTTATAGGTGGGCGGTAGCGGCGTATAAGGAAAGGGAGCGAGGCGGGTTCGGCGCTTTCCATACGGGCACCGGTGGCCTTCCATCGGAGCCACGCCATTGACGGCAGAGAAAAGGAAAGAGCGTCGGGGAAGAAAGGAAGGTGGACGACACGGCTGATAGGCGGGACCAGCGTGAAGCGAGGGAGAAGGGAGCGGTGCATGCGGGCGAAGCCGAGGCGGGCCGCGGCTGAGCTGGGCCAGGCGGAACGGTGGGCCGCCGAGCTGGCTGGAAGGGCCGCGTGCGGGGGGGGGGAAGAAAGTCTCGGCAGCAGGCTGGGCCACGCAGGGTGCGAGCCATAGTTCTGATGCGGGGCAGGCCGCCAGTTGATGCCAGCGCAGGAAAAAAAAAGAAGGGCTGGGCTGCTTCGGTTGGGCTAAAAAAAGAGAAGATGAATTCTTTTCAAATCCAATTTTTTTTCCAATTCTATTTTCTCCATTTTAAGCCAAATTCAAATAAGTTTTGAATTCGATTTTCAAATCATCTAGCCCTACACTCAATCAAAAACCATATGATTCGGCATGAATGCAACAAACAAGTTTCTAAACTTATGGTTTATTTTATTTATACAATATTTATTATTTGACCTATGTTAGAAATACCTAGAAAATGTATAAATAGGGCAAGAATTTAATTGCTAATTGCAGTAGAATTTTGGGTGTTACAAACCTACCCCCCTTAAGATGAATCTCGTCCTCGAGATTCGGATGGTTCAAAGAGATTGGGATAGTCAGTTCTCAGATCCTCCTCTCTTTCCCAAGTTGCCTCATCCACTGAGTGTCTGTTCCACTGAACCTTGCACATTCTTATTATTTTGCTCCTTGTGATTCTCTCCGCTGTTTCTAGGATTCTTACTGGATATTCTTTGTATGATAGATCCCCTCGGATATCTAGTTCTTCCAAAGGTAGTTGTTCCTCAGGTACTCTCAAACATTTCTTAAGTTGTGACACATGGAAAACATCATGAACACCTGAGAGCTGCTCCGGTAACTCTAACTGGTAAGCAACTTCTCCTCTCCTGTTGATGATCTTGAATGGTCCCACATACCTGGGTGACAACTTTCCCTTGGTATGGAATCTCTTTACTCCTTTCATAGGTGAAACTTTGAGATAGACAAAGTCACCAATTTCAAATGCCAAATCTCTTCTTCTTGTGTCCACATAGCTTTTTTGTTGGGACTATGCAACCTTTAGGTTTTGCCTTATTGTTTGCACTTGTTTTTCTACCAGCTGCAAAACATCTGGTCCAAAGACTTGGCTTTCCCCCGTTTGATTCCAAAACAATGGTGTTCTGCACTTCCTGCCATATAATGCCTCAAACGGTGCCATCTTAAGACTCTTTTGGTAGCTATTATTATAGGAGAATTCGGCATATGGTAAACTCTTATCCCAACTTGTCCCATACTGCAGAGCACAAGCTCTTAGCATATCCTCTAAGATCTGATTTGTTCTCTCGATCTGTCCATCTATTTGAGGATGGTAAGCTGAGCTAAAGTTCAACTTCATATCCATTAACTCATGCAATTTCTATCAAAAATGTGATGTGAACTGTGTACCCCTATCCGAAACAATCTTCTTTGGTACACCATGTAAACATACAATCCTTTCCATATATAACTCTGCTAACTTTGCACTCGAATAAGTTACCTTGACCGGAATGAAATGGGCCACTTTTGTCAGTCGGTCAACAATCACCCAGATAGAGTCAAATCCTCTCTGTGTACGGGGTAATCCAACTATAAAGTCCATTCCAACTTCTTCCCATTTCCATTCGGGTATCTTCATAGGCTATAGTAAACCTACTGGCCTCTGATGTTCTGCTTTCACTCTTTGGCACGTATCACATATAGCCACATGTTCAGCTACATCTCTCTTTAGTCCATACCACCAGTATCTCTCTTTAAGATCAAGATACATTTTAGTACTTCTTGGGTGTATGGAATAGGCTGAGTCATGAGCTTCCCTCAAGATAGACTCCCTAATAGATTTGACTTCTAGCACGCAAATCCTTTTACCAAACCATACTGTCCCTTGATCATCCATATGGAATCCTAGGGCTTTACCAATCACTATACGCTCTGCAATATCCTTGATCCTCTCATCACCCAGCTGTCCCTTATGAATCTCTTGTTCCAGAGTGGGTTCCACCTCTAACTCCATGGTGTTGGCCACAATACCCAAATTCAAGTATTTGAACTCCTCACACAACTCTTCAGGTAATTGAGTTGTATAAGCCATGTTCACATAACTCCTTCTACTCAAGGTATCTGCTACTACATTAGCCTTTCCCGGGTGATAGTGGATATCCAAATCATAATCCTTGATTAACTCGAGCCATCTATGCTGCCTCAGATTCAGATCTGACTGCGTGAATATATATACTTCAGACTCTTATGTCCATATAAATATTGCACTTATGACTAATCAAGTAGTGCCTCCATATCTTAAGAGCATGCACCACAGCTGCCAATTCCAGATCATGAGTCGGATAATTTAACTCATGTTTTCTCAGTTGTCTAGA
The DNA here is from genome assembly GCF_019320115.1 of Miscanthus floridulus. Lineage (NCBI taxonomy): Eukaryota > Viridiplantae > Streptophyta > Magnoliopsida > Poales > Poaceae > Miscanthus > Miscanthus floridulus. Next base: position 76,585,436 of record NC_089587.1, read on the forward strand.
TGCGTAGGCAACAACTCTGCCTTCTTGCATAAGAACACCTCCTAGACCTTGCCGTGAGGCATCACAATAGATAGAGAAACTTTTGGTGAGATTAGGTAAGATGAGCACTGGAGCAGAAGTCAGTCTCTTCTTCAACTCCTCAAAACTGCCCTAGCATTGTTTAGTCCATACAAATTTGGCATTCTTCTCTAACAACGCAGTCATGGGCTTGGCTAACTTAGAGAATCCCTCGATGAATCTCCTATAATACCCAGCCATACCTAGAAAACTCCAAATCTCACTGACATCTTTGGGTGGCTTCCAACTCAACACATCTCTAACCTTCTTGGGATCTACTGCTACCCCTCCATTAGAGATTATGTGACCAAGGAAAGATACTTCTTTTAGCCAGAACTCACATTTGCTAAACTTGGCATAAAGTTGATGTTCTCTAAGCTTCTGCAACACCAATCTCAAATGTTCTTCATGCTCTTCTTCATTCTTAGAATACACTAGTATGTCATCAATGAACATGACGACAAACTTGTCAAGGTACTCCATGAACACTTTGTTCATCAGATACATTAAGTAGGCAGGTGCATTTGTCAGACCAAAAGACATAACTGTGAACTCATACAGTCCGTAATGGGTCACAAAGGCGGTCTTGGGGATGTCAGTATGCCTTATCCTCAGCTGATGGTATCCAGATCGAAGGTCAATCTTGGAAAACACACAAGCCCCTTTCAATTGGTCAAATAGGTCATCAATTCTAGGTAATGGGTACTTGTTCTTAATTATGACCTCATTAAGTGACCAATAGTCTATGCACATCCTTTGTGTACCATCCTTCTTTTCTACAAACAGTACTGGTGCACCCCAAGGTGACGAACTAGGTTGAACATAACCCTTGTCTAACAATTCCCTTAATTGTTTCTTAAGTTCTGCTAATTCATTCACTCCCATTCTATAGGGTCTCTTAGCTATGGGTGCAGTTCTAGGTAAAAGTTCAATTATAAACTCGATGTCTCGGTCAGGTGGCATACCTGGCAATTCCTTAGGGAAGACATCTGGGTACTCATTCACTATCCTTATATCTTCTATGGTTGTGCCTTCCAACTGATTAACCCAACAGATTTCTGTAGCTGACTGAGTTGCCACATACACCACTTCTTCTCCAGTTGAAGTGATAAGATTCATAGAACTATTACCATAGTTAATAACTACTTTCTGCAACCTTAGCCAATCCATACCTAAGATGACATCGATACTAGTGGAATTTATGACTACAAGATTTGCTTGAAATTCTACCCCCCTTATGTTGAGACTAGCAGCTAAGCATATCCACTCTGCTTTTATTACCCCACTAGGTGAGCTTACTAACATGTGTTTCTTCATAACACTTACTGGAATACCATGCTTCTTTATGAATGTGTTATGAAGGAATGCGAAGCACCAGAATCAAAAAGTACTATAGCTGAGTTTGAGTTGACCGGAAACGTACCGATCACCACATCCGATGCCTCCTGAGCTATTTCAGCGGTAACATGGTTCACCTTTCCCCGAACGTAGTTCTGCTGTGAGTTAGTCTTCTTGGGGCATCTATTGGAGTAATGTCCTAGCTCTCCACAATTGAAGCACTTGTTGTCATTAACTGCATTTGGCGCTTTTGGTGCGCCATTCCTCTACGGAGCATTGGGGACATTATTCCTTACTGGTACATTGTTGGGTTGCTGCTGGCGCTGAGCTGGTGCCTTGTACTGCTATTGCTGCTGTTGTGCACGCTGCTGCTGCTAGTTGCGGTTGGGACCTGTCTAACCTTGGTAGCACTGCTGAGGTTAAGTTTGTTGAGGGTTGGTACGGAAGCAAGAGTTGCTCCCGGATTGCTGTCCTTGAAATTTCCTCTTCTTGTCCTCCATCTGGCGGCGCTTGTTCTCAATCACTAAAGCTTTGTCCACCAGCTACTGGAAGTTAGCAAAGGTATGGGACAACAGCTGGTACTAGAGACCATCATTCAAGCCCTCCATAAACAGCTCCTACCTCTTTCCATCCTCGCCTACCTCAGTAGGTGCATACCGTGACAATTGTATAAACTTGTCACGATATTCAGCAACAGTCATGCTCCCTTGCTTGAGAGCCAAGAACTTCTTCTTCTTCTTCTTCATCAGTCCTACAGGTACATGGTGAGTGCGGAAGGCACTGTGGAACTCAGCCTAAGTGATGGGATTAGCTTCGGTGCGGCCAAAGCGGAATGAGTCCCACCAATCCTGTGCAGCTCCCTGCAACTGTCCAGAAGCATATAAAACTTTCTCCCTATCATCACATTAGGCAATCTCCAGTTGCCTCTCAATGGCACGTAGCCAATCATCGGCTTGGAGTGGGTCGGCAGAGTGCTTGAATACAGGTGGGTGTCCTTTCAGAAACTCTCCCCTCTTATCTCTGACATGAGGGGGTGCATTCCCATTCCCTTGCCCCATGTTCTGCATGTTTTGGGCCATCTGTTGAAGCAACTGGGTCTGCATCATCATTACCTGCTCCTTGGTGACTGGGGGTGGTGGCGGCGGTTCCTCGCCTCCCTGGTTGTTCCTCCTAGTGTTCACCATCTGTAGAGGCATCATATAAGTCTCACATGTCCAAGCATATAACTCTTACAAGGTACTGGTGTAACAAGAGTAGGTGTAGACAAGAGATATATGTAGGGTATGCAAGAAGATATTTGTTCTGAACTTTTCCAGCAAGTTAGATAACAGCTGTGCTGTAAAACGAGCATATCTTACTCTCTGATTATCATATGACTGCATAGCATACCTTTCTCGAAAGCTTATGAAATTCTCTACAACTTTTGTTTAGGACACTTTTTCAGATTCTGACGTTTACTTAGTCAAATACAAACGATAAGCAGTACTATTCCGGAATCCTGACAGCACAGAAACCTCAACTTACAACAGCTGTATCTCATAATTTATAATAGCTATTGAGGTGATTCCAGAGCCAAAAGAAAGATGTTGAAGTCTACTTATCTCCATAAAAATTTCATGACCTTTGAGTATCTAGATTACGAGATATGAACTAATAAAGACAGACTGTTCCGAATGATACAGCATGATAAAACGAAACCCAACTATTGATTCATAATATCCTTAAACCCTAACCTTAACTAGATGACCGTGGACATGCCCACAAGTCATCACAATCATATCAAAGATCCAAATCAAACATTATTCATAATGACAAATATCCAACCATGCAACTAACACTTGTCCAACCATTAAAAGAAAGAAACTAAATACTCTCTCGCGTAGCTACGCGTGCTTATTACATATTTTTAAGACTCTCCTATGGGTATGGGTCGATGTTGGTGCTGGTGCTGGGGTCTCCAGATTCTCCTCTGGTCCTCGGGGGTGACTGAGCGGGTACTCCTGAATCTTTCACATCTGGACCTCCTAGCTGCTGCTTCAGTGTAGCGTTCTCACAAGCCAGCTGCATGTAGGCCCTCCCCATGACATCGAGCTCATCCAGGGCTTGATCCAAGTCAGTGTGGGTCTCAGCCAAGCACAACAGGGTAGGCCTCAGCCTCAGGTTTGCCTCTCCAAGTGGTGCAGCGATGTTGCACGTAGACTGTCCGCTCTGACGGTGGGGAAGATAGCGGTCATCCTCCCAGGCGATGTCGTCGAAGTGACGGTCGCGGTTGACCATCAATGCCTGTCGAGCTGCATCCTTGATGACGGCCGCACGTGTGAGCCATGTAGTGGTGGCGCGGTGGATGTAGCACACCCGAGTCCCCTCTCGGATGTACACTTCTGTCTCCCAGAAGTCGGTGTAGTCAGGGTGGGTCCAATGCTCCGTCCTGTACTGTACAGTGCCTCCGAGGTGGTAGCGATGCACAAGTGCGAGAAGCCTAGGGTGGTAGTAGCCATCACCCTCCAAGTCATAGTGGATCTCCACAGTCCATCCCTAAGCCAACGGTGCATTATGATCATCATCATTGTCATCATCCCCATCGTCTCCACCGTCTCCACCATCTCCACCATCTCCACCATCATCAGCATCAGAATCATCAGAACCATCTCCATCATCGGGGTCACCAGCTCCCTCGTGGCCACCTTGTTCCTGTACTTCCTTGGGATCTTCCTCAGACTCCTCTATCTCAATGGGTCCCTCAAACATGGGTCCCTCCTCTGTTTCTTCATCCATTGGATCCTCCAACAAGTCCTCCAGAGGTTCCCCCATGGGCACCTCCACAGGTGGTTCCTCCTCTTGGTTCCTTAGAGCCTCCACAAGGTGTGCCGGGACACGCTTGCCCAAAGTGAACCTGGTCCTCCTAGTGGGCATTAGGATGGTCCTCTTGCACGGGGTCTGCTTGGTACGGGCCATCTACAAGAATGAAAAGGTTGAGTATTAGAACAAAATAATTTTTGGCAACAGATAAAGAATAGAATATAAGAAAAAATTTTATAGCAAAGTAAAGGTAGTAAAATAAAGATAATGAAATCCTAAAAATGTCCATTTCTATCTAGGTTTTTCGTCCTACAGTCAGTTTAGCTCTGATACCAATTTGTCGCACCTAATTTTGCAAAGCAAAACCAAGTACCCATATATGTGCGCCCAGGATGTCCAAACACACACATATATCACAAATTGCAATAGTATCAAAGTAAAGTACTTATTACATCGCATATCTCATCATAAAGTTACATACAAAGTTTGCTCGAAGGCAATATTATTACAAACACAGCGGAATAACTAGCCCAAAAGCCACAGGGACTCCAACAGTGTCACCCTAGTAGTCCTGGACATCCTCCGGAAACTCTTCATATCCATTATCTGTTACCCATCCGGGATTTTCATTAGATGTAAAGCAAGTGTAAGCTCACCATGCTTAGCAAGTATAACAAAGGGATCTATGAGGCTCAAATAGGCTTGACACTGTTTGGCTACGGTTCGCAATTTTAGTTGATCAATTTTTAGCAACCTGAATTACTACTTTAATGAATAGTCCCAATTCCCAAGTGGTATTAAAGTATCAAAGCTTTATCTCATAACCCATCCATCCATCAACCACAGTAACCACTAATCTCGAAGGATCCAGACTGCTCGTATCCGTGAGCATGGCTGTTATAACAGGTTAATTATTTCTGCAGAAATTATACATCTTTACCCATCGAGCCGTGATTCCTAATGCTGGGGTTCGCGAGACCCACTACACCTCTTCCTAGGAAGTGTGGCAGAGTTTCACTATGAAACCCTTAGCTAGTTGCACTAATAGGTCGTAGCTACAAAGGAATGGCACACGTGGGCATCGCAGCACGGTGCACACCCTAACAGAAAAAGGAAAGATACCCTCTTACCCCTTACTGGAGCTATAGACGAGCTAGTACAAACTAGATAATAGGTTAAAGTCAGAGCCATTTGACACTTAGGGTTGTACGGTCCCTCCTGGGTTGCCGCTTCAAGATTAAGTCCTTATGGAGAGGCACTAGAGTACTCAACCCCGTACTCCAGCCCCCTATGTGTTGCTAAAAAGTTCCATTTTATCACATTGCATATAGTCTTTAAATATGTTTAACAATTACTTCATGTTAAGCGCTGCAGCATCTATCCAAAATGCCTACCCAATAAACCCAGGTATCAAGGATATGTGGTACAAGGAATCATCTAGGTAAAGTCCTTAAAGGCAATTCAAATTAAACTCATGCATGAATGTAAGTGGTAGTAGTTCATAGGTAACAAGGGGCCTTTGGTACACTTGCCTTCCTCAAAGTCGTCCTAGGAGTACTGCTGATCCTGCTGGGGGTCCTCACTCACCTCGAATGGCTCACCCTCTAATCGTGATCCAATCGTCAATCAAACATCATTCCAATCATTACATGCATACAAGATAGAACTCCATTAGAACAGTACACCAAACAGTGAACACATATGTTGAAAAGCTTACAGATCTATTCTACGCATTGCTACGAACACATGAGCGAAAGAATCACTCAAATCGGACTTAAAACGTGAAAGTTATGCATGAAATAAGATGTAATGGCAATTCTATAAATAAACTAACCTATTTTCGAATTAAAACAATTAAAAATCTGAATTTAAATGAAATTTGGACCTGGCATACTATTTCTGGAAATGACAGGGTTCTAAACGAATAAAATCAGGACCAAAAAATAATTATTTTGAACTAACCAGGACTGCGGGTTGATTCACTAAAAACCAAGGGGCTATTTTGTAAAACTGGCATGGCTGACCGCGTGTTGACCGAGGCTGCTGACTCATCTGACACGTGGCACACTGTGGTTCGCTCGGTGCACCACATGGCGTGGACTAGTGCTGACGCAGGCACAGTGCGCCGGGTCCATGGTTCACCGTGGACCGGCCACTTAAGTCCAACCGGTATCTAATCTGGGCCATCTGTGCTAGATCCAATGGCACAGGGGTGAGGGTCGGGCGGTGGCTCACTGAGGAAGAAGCCCATGGCGGCGGCGCCATGGCTAGTGATTCGGTGCTTGCGGAAACAACGTTCTAGGGCGCCATTTGACCATCTAGGGGCACGGAAAGATGGAGATGCTCACCGTGAGTCGTCTAGAGGGGAACGCGGCGTCCGGGAAGGCTTCGAAGCTGGTCGTCGATGGCGGCCACGAACTGGAGAGGGAAAAGGCGCGCGGGTGAAGGCGAATCCGGGCGAAACAAGGCCAATTCGAGTAATTAGGGGTACCTTTGGCTGCGGTGAAACACGGTGAGGCCTCGGGTGGCTTCGGTGACGGTGTTCACGCTTGAGAGGGGGGGATTCACCGGCGGCGGTGGCTCACGGCAGCGGGCAGGGGATGGAGAAGGGCAGAGGGGAGGGGCTCAGCCTTTATAGGCGGGCGGCAGCGGCGTACAAGGAAAGGGAGCGAGGCGGGTTCGGCGCTTTCCATACGGGCGCCGGTGGCCTTCCATCGGAGCCGCGCCATTGACGGCGGAGAAAAGGAAAGAGCGTCGGGGAAGAAAGGAAGGTGGACGACGCGGCTGACAGGCGGGACCAGCGTGCAACGAGGGAGAAGGGAGCGGTGCATGCGGGCGAAGCCGAGGCAGGCCGCGGCTAAGCTGGGCCAGGCGGAACGGTGGCCCACCGAGCTGGCTAGAAGGGCCGCGTGCGGGGGGGGGGAAAGAAAGTCTCAGCAGCAGGCTGGGCCGCGCAGGGTGCGAGCCATAGTTCTGATGCGGGGCAGGCCGCCGGTTGATGCCAGCGCGGAAAAAAAAGAAGGGCTAGGCTGGGCTGCTTCGGTTGGGCTGAAAAAAAAGAGAAGATGAATTCTTTTCAAATCCAATTTTTTTTCCAATTCTATTTTCTCCATTTTAAGCCAAATTCAAATAAGTTTTGAATTCGATTTTCAAATCATCTAGCCCTACACTCAATCAAAAACCATATGATTCGGCATGAATGCAACAAACAAGTTTCTAAACTTATGGTTTATTTTATTTATACAATATTTATTATTTGACCTATGTTAGAAATACCTAGAAAATGTATAAATAGGGCAAGAATTTAATTGCTAATTGCAGTAGAATTTTGGGCGTTACAAGGATTACGAGGACGAGTAGTCGGTTCTTCATGCAACCTACCCCTTTTGGGACTTGTTTACAAAGGGGGAGTGTTAGGCTTTGATTTATCTTGTAAATAAGTTAGTTGGTCACTTAGTTTTGAGACTTTAAAACCTTTAGCTTGTGTGAACTATGTCGTGTGTGGCTAATATGTGATGGACAACTATATATATGTGTTTGTGATGCATGATTGTAGGACAAGTAATGGTTATCTATCTACCTTATTAGCTTGTGTTTGTCTCTACTTGTGATGGTGGATGTATTTTGGATGGCCATGTGTTGCTTCAAGTTTCTACTTTGAAATCTTGGCCATCATATTCTCTTTTACTTGTGTGAAATAACATGTCATATTGCATCTCTTTTCACGGATATATATTTGTTCACACACACTTGTTGCACCCCATAGATTGCAAAATTTAGGTCGAGCTTTTGTCTTGATGTATGCAAATCATGTATAGATGATTCTAATTGAAATTGAAATTCATGCATACATCAAGGGGGAGCTCTTCATAAATTTTGGGTTTCAAAAGCTTTAAATTCTTTCATTCTTATAAAAGCCTAAGTTGGTTATCATCAATTACCAAAAAGGGGGAGATTGAAAGTGCAATTGCCCCCTATGTGGGTTTTGGTGTATTGATGACATCCAAATTAGGGACTAATGTGATCTTAATGAGATATGTCGTAGCTATTAGTCCCATGAAAGATTCAAAGAGTTGATAAAGATGAAATGGTATCCCTCAATTCTTGAAGTTGTAAAGGCAGACGAACTCAAAGCGCTCTCCAAGGGTTTTATTTTTGTTTTTGAGTTTAGGATCCGCCACACTATAAAGAGGGATGCAAACTTAGTTGGTCTGAGGAAGATAGAGTGCTCAAGCATAAAAATAAAATCAAAAGAGAGACACTCTAGCACTCCATGAGCACGTAGAATATTTTTCGGTGACTGTTGGTGTCGGAAGTCCCAACGTAAGTCAGAACTCCCAACCGTCGGAAGTCACGACTTATGCCAGAAGTCCTGACGCCTAGTCACTTAGCCTACGCGGTGACCGTGGCCGTCGAAAGTCCCGACATAAGATAGAACTCCCAACCATCGGAAGTCATGACTCATGTCGGAAGTCCTGACGCCCAGTCACTTAGTCTGTGCGGTGACCGTGGTTGTCGGAAGTCCCGATGTGAGTCAGAACTCCCGACAGTCGGAAGTCCTGACCCAAGTCAGGAGTCCCAACACCTAGGGTTTTGCTGGCTAGCTGACTGCGCCCGTCGGAAGTCCCGACGTACGTCGGGAGTCCCGACCGCAACATTGACTTGCTCGTGCGGACTTTTGACCCTACATGAACAGTGTTTTCTGTTAAGGTCAGAAGTCCCGAGATCTGTGTCGAAACTTCTGACGTAGATCTGAACGGTTAGATTTCTACTATGAGTATAAATAGACCTCTCCTTACTTCTAACCGGTACAAACTGATTTATAGCTTACAAACCTTCGTGCTCAACAGCTCCCAAGCATTCAAGGCACCCCTCTCCTCTCCCCTTTGCTCCAATCTTTGATTCCCCTAGGGTTTTGAGTGAAAGGAGAGTGGATTAAGTGAGAGAACCACTTTGGCAAGCTTGAGCACTTGATTTCTTCGTCAAGCCGGTTGGATTTGCGTCTATTACTCTTGGGGCTTTGCCCCTAGCTGGCTAGGTGTTGCCCAAGAGCTTCCATCTTGTGGAAGAGCCCTAGGAAATTTGTATTAGCCTTTATTTGTTAGTGGAAAGCTCAAGTGGCCTTTGTGGTTGCTTTGAGAGAGGCAAGGAGGTGAAGGAGACTCTGACCTTTGTGGTCTCCTCAACAATGAGGACATAGGAGCTTCTTTGTGGGGTTGCCAAACCTCGGGATAAATCTTTATGTCCCATGTGCTTGTTGTTGTGTTTGCTCAAAACTGTCCTGGCATTGTTTAGTCCATACAAATTTGGCATTCTTCTCTAACAACGCAGTCATGGGCTTGGCTAACTTAGAGAATCCCTCGATGAATCTCCTATAATACCCAGCCATACCTAGAAAACTCTGAATCTCACTAACATCTTTGGGTGGCTTCCAACTCAACACATCTCTAACCTTCTTGGGATCTACTGCTACCCCTCCATTAGAGATTATGTGACCAAGGAAAGATACTTCTTTTAGCCAGAACTCACATTTGCTGAACTTGGCATAAAGTTGATGTTCTCTAAGCTTCTGCAACACCAATCTCAAATGTTCTTCATGCTCTTCTTCATTCTTAGAATACACTAGTATGTCATCAATGAACACGACGACAAACTTGTCAAGGTACTCCATGAACACTTTGTTCATCAGATACATTAAGTAGGCAGGTGCATTTATCAGACCAAAAGACATGACTATGAACTCATATAGTCCGTAATGGGTCACAAAGGCGGTCTTGGGGATGTCAGTACGCCTTATCCTCAGCTGATGGTATCCAGATCGAAGGTCAATCTTGGAAAACACACAAGCCCCTTTCAATTGGTCAAATAGGTCATCAATTCTAGGTAATGGGTACTTGTTCTTAATTGTGACCTCATTAAGTGACCTGTAGTCTATGCACATCCTTTGTGTACCATCCTTCTTTTCTACAAACAGTACTGGTGCACCCCAAGGTGATGAACTAGGTTGAACATAACCCTTGTCTAACAATTCCCTTAATTGTTTCTTAAGTTCTGCTAATTCATTCACTCCCATTCTATAGGGTCTCTTAGCTATGGGTGCAGTTCTAGGTAAAAGTTCAATAATAAACTCGATGTCTCGGTCAGGTGGCATACCTGGCAATTCCTCAAGGAAGACATCTGGGTACTCATTCACTATCCTTATATCTTCTATGGTTGTGCCTTCCAACTGATTAACCCAGCAGATTTTTATAGCTGACTAAGTTGCCACATACACCACTTCTTCTCTAGTTGAAGTGATAAGATTCACAGAACTATTACCACAGTTAATAACTGCTTTCTACAACCTTAGCCAATCCATACCTAAGATGACATCGATACCAGTAGAATTTATGACTACAAGATTTGCTTGAAATTCTACCCCCCCTTATGCTGAGACTAGCAGCTAAGCATATCCACTCTGCTTTCATTACCCCACTAGGTGAGCTTACTAACATGTGTTTCTTCATAACACTTACTGGAATACCATGCTTCTTTATGAATGTATATGTTATGAAGGAATGCGAAGCACCAGAATCAAAAAGTACTGTAGCTGAGTTTGAGTTGACCGGAAACGTACCGATCACCACATCCGGTGCCTCCTGAGCTGTTTCAGCGGTAACATGGTTCACCTTTCCCCAAACGTAGTTCTACTGTGAATTAGTCTTCTTGGGGCATCTATTGGAGTAATGTCCTGGCTCTCCACAATTGAAGCACTTGTTGTCATTAACTGCATTTGGCGCTTTTGGTGCGCCATTCCTCTACGGAGCATTGGGGGCATTATTCCTTACTGGTACATTGTTGGGTTGCTGCTGGCGCTGAGCTGGTGCCTTGTACTGCTATTGCTGCTGCTGTGCACGCTGCTTGCTGCTAGTTATGGTTGGGACCTGTCTAACCTTGGTAGCACTGCTGAGGTTGAGTTTGTTGAGGGTTGGTACGGAAGCGAGAGTTGCTCCCGGATTGCTGTCCTTGAAATTTCCTCTTCTTGTCCTCCATCCTGGCGGCACTTATTCTCAATCACTAAAGCTTTGTCCACCAGCTACTGAAAGTTAGCAAAGGTATGGGACAACAGCTGGTACTAGAGACCATCATTCAAGCCCTCCATAAACAGCTCCTGCCTCTTTCCATCCTCGTCTACCTTAGTAGGTGCATACCATGACAATTGTATAAACTTGTCACGATATTCAGCAATAGTCATGCTCCCTTGCTTAAGAGCCAAGAACTCTCTTCTTCTTCTTCATCAGTCCTACAGGTACATGGTGAGTGCGGAAGGCACTGTGGAACTCAGCCCAAGTGATGGGATTAGCTTCGGTGCGGCCAAAGCGGAATGAGTCCCACCAATCCTGTGCAGCTCCCTGCAACTGTCCAGAAGCATATAAAACTTTCTCCCTATCATCACATTGGGCAATCTCCAGTTGTCTCTCAATGGCACATAGCCAATCATCGGCTTGGAGTGGGTCGGCAGAGTGCTTGAATACAGGTGGGTGTCCTTTCAGAAACTCTCCCCTCTTATCTCTGACATGAGGGGGTGCATTCCCATTCCCTTGCCCCATGTTCTGCATGTTTTGGGCCATCTGTTGAAGCAACTGGGTCTGCATCATCATTACCTGCTCCTTGGTGACTGGGGGTGGTGGCGGCGGTTCCTCGCCTCCCTGGTTGTTCCTCCTGGTGTTCACCATCTGTAGAGGCATCATATAAGTCTCACATGTCCAAGCATATAACTCTTACAAGGTACTGGTGTAACAAGAGTAGGTGTAGACAAGAGATATATGTAGGGTATGCAAGAAGATATTTGTTCTGAACTTTTCCAGCAAGTTGGATAACAGCTGTGCTGTAAAACGAGCATATCTTACTCTCTGATTATCATATGACTGCATAGCATACCTTTCTCGAAAGCTTATGAAATTCTCTACAACTTTTGTTTAGGACACTTTTTCAGATTCTGACGTTTACTTAGTCAAATACAAATGATAAGCTAGTACTATTCCGGAATCCTGACAGCAGCAGAAACCTCAACTTACAACAGCTGTATCTCATAATTTATAATAGCTATTGAGGTGATTCCAGAGCCAAAAGAAAGATGTTGAAGTCTACTTATCTCCATAAAAATTTCATGACCTTTGAGTATCTAGATTACGAGATATGAACTGAATAAAGACAGACTATTCCGAATGATACAGCATGATAAAACGAAACCCAACTATTGATTCATAATATCCTTAAACCCTAACCTTAACTAGATGACCGTGGACATGCCCACAAGTCATCACAATCATATCAAAGATCCAAATCAAACATTATTCATAATGACAAATATCCAACCATGCAACTAACACTTGTCCAACCATTAAAAGAAAGAAACTAAATACTCTCTCGCGTAGCTACGCGTGCTTATTACATATTTTTAAGACTCTCCTATGGGTATGGGTCGATGTTGGTGCTAGTGCTGGGGTCTCCAGATTCTCCTCTGGTCCTCGGGGGTGACTGAGCGGGTACTCCTGAATCTTCCACATCTGGACCTCCTAGCTGCTGCTTCAGTGTAGCGTTCTCACGAAGCCAGCTGCATGTAGGCCCTCCCCATGACATCGAGCTCATCCAGGGCTTGAATCCAAGTCAGTGTGGGTCTCAGCCAAGCACAACAGGGTAGGCCTCAGCCTCAGGTTTGCCTCTCCAAGTGGTGCAGCGATGTTGCACGTAGACTTGTCCGCTCCTGACGGTGGGGAAGATAGCGGTCATCCTCCCTAGGCGATGTCGTCGAAGTGACGGTCGCGGTTGACCATCAACGCCTATCGAGCTGCATCCCTGATGACGGCCACACGTGTGAGCCATGTAGTGGTGGAACAGTGGATGTAGCGCACCCAAGTCCCCTCTTGGATGTACACTTCTGTCTCCCAGAAGTCGGTGTAGTCGGGGTGGGTCCAATGCTCTGTCCTGTACTGTACAGTGCCTCCGAGGGTGGTAGCGATGCACAAGTGCGAGAAGCCTAGGGTGGTAGTAGCCATCACCCTCCAAGTCGTAGTGGATCTTCGTAGTCCATCCCTGAGCCAACGGTGCATTATGATCATCATCATTGTCATCATCCCCATCGTCTCCACCGTCTCCATCGTCTCCACCATCTCCACCATCTCCACCATCATCAACATCAGAATCATCAGAACCATCTCCATCATCGGGGTCACCAGCTCCCTCCTGGCCACCTTGTTCCTGTACTTCCTTGGGATCTTCCTCAGACTCCTCTATCTCAATGGGTCCCTCAAACATGGGTCCCTCCTCTGTTTCTTCATCCATTGGATCCTCCAACAAGTCCTCCAGAGGTTCCCCCATGGGCACCTCCACAGGTGGTTCCTCCTCTTGGTTCCTTAGAGCCTCCACAAGGTGTGCCGGGACACGCTTGCCCAAAGTGAACCTGGTCCTCCTAGTGGGCATTAGGATGGTCCTCTTGCACGGGGTCTGCTTGGTACGGGCCATCTACAAGAATGAAAAGGTTGAGTATTAGAACAAAATAATTTTTGGCAACAGATAAAGAATAGAATATAAGCAAAAATTTTATAGCAAAGTAAAGGTAGTAAAATAAAGATAATGAAATCCTAAAAATGTCCATTTCTATCTAGGTTTTTCAGTCCTACAGTCAGTTATAGCTCTGATACCAATTTGTCGCACCTAATTTTGCAAAGCAAAACCAAGTACTCATATATGTGCGCCCTAGGATGTCCAAACACACACATATATCACAAATTGCAATAGTATCAAAGTAAAGTACTTATTACATCGCATATCTCATCATAAAGTTACATACAAAGTTTGCTCGAAGGCAATATTATTACAAACACAGCGGAATAACTAGCCCAAACTGCCACAGGGACTCCAACATGGTGAACGTCACCCTAGTAGTCCTGGACATCCTCCGGAAACTCTTCATATCCATTATCTGTTACCCATCCGGGATTTTCATTAGATGTAAAGCAAGTGTAAGCTCACCATGCTTAGCAAGTATAACAAAGGGATCTATGAGGCTCAAATAGGCTTGACACTGTTTGGCTACGGTTCGCAATTTTAGTTGATCAATTTTTAGCAACCTGAATTACTACTTTAATGAATAGTCCCAATTCCCAAGTGGTATTAAAGTATCAAAGCTTTATCTCATAACCCATCCATCCATCAACCACAGTAACCACTAATCTCGAAGGATCCAGACCTGCTCGTATCCGTGAGCATGGCTGTTATAACAGGTTAATTATTTCTGCAGAAATTATACATCTTTACCCATCGAGCCGTGATTCCTAATCGGGGTTCGCGAGACCCACTACACCTCTTCCTAGGAAGTGTGGCAGAGTTTCACTATGAAACCCTTAGCTAGTTGCACTAACAGGTCGTAGCTACAAAGGAATGGCACACGTGGGCATCGCAGCACGGTGCACACCCTAACAGAAAAAGGAAAGATACCCTCTTACCCCTTACTGGAGCTACAGACGAGCTAGTACAAACTAGATAATAGGTTAAAGTTAGAGCCATTTGACACTTAGGGTTGTACGGTCCCTCCTGGGTTGCCGCTTCAGGATTAAGTCCTTATGGAGAGGCACTAGAGTACTCAACCCCGTACTCCAGCCCCCTATGCTGTTGCTAAAAAGTTCCATTTTATCACATTGCATATAGTCTTTAAATATGTTTAACAATTACTTCATGTTAAGCGCTGCAGCATCTATCCAAAATGCCTACCCAATAAACCCAGGTATCAAGGATATGTGGTACAAGGAATCATCTAGGTAAAGTCCTTAAAGGCAATTCAAATTAAACTCATGCATGAATGTAAGTGGTAGTAGTTCATAGGTAACAAGGGGCCTTTGGTACACTTGCCTTCCTCAAAGTCGTCCTAGGAGTACTGCTGATCCTGCTGGGGGTCCTCACTCACCTCGAATGGCTCACCCTCTAATCGTGATCCAATCATCAATCAAACATCATTCCAATCATTACATGCATACAAGATAGAACTCCATTAGAACAGTACACCAAACAGTGAAAACATATGTTGAAAAGCTTACAGATCTATTCTACGCATTGCTACGAACACATGAGCGAAAGAATCACTCAAATCGGACTTAAAACAGTGAAAGTTATGCATGAAATAAGATGTAATGGCAATTCTATAAATAAACTAACCTATTTTCGAATTAAAACAATTAAAAATCTGAATTTAAATGAAATTTGGACCTAGCATACTATTTCTGGAAATGACAGGGTTCTAAACGAATAAAATCAGGACCAAAAAATAATTATTTTGAACTAACCAGGACTGCGGGTTGATTCACTAAAAACCAAGGGGCTATTTTGTAAAACTGGCATGGCTGATCCTCGTGTTGACCGGGGCTGCTGACTCATCTGACACAGTGGCACACTGTGGTTCGCTCGGTGCACCACATGGCGTGGACTAGTGCTGACGCAGGCACATGGTGCGCCGGGTCCATGGTTCACCGTGGACCGGCCACTTAAGTCCAACCGGTATCTAATCTGGGCCATCCTGTGCTAGATCCAACGGCACAGGGGTGAGGGTCGGGCGGTGGCTCACTGAGGAAGAAGCCCATGGCGGCGGCGCCATGGCTGGCGATTCGGTGCTTGCGGAAACAGACGTTCTAGGGCGCCATTTGACCATCTAGGGGCACTGGAAAGATGGAGATGCTCACCGTGAGTCGTCTAGGAGGGGAACGCGGCGTCGGGAAGGCTTCGAAGCTGGTCGTCGACGGCGGCCACGAACTAGATAGAGAAAAGGCGCGCGGGTGAAGGCGAATCCGGGCGAAACAAGGCCAATTCGAGTAATTAGGGGTACCTTTGGCTGCGGTGAAACACGGTGAGGCCTCAGGTGGCTTCGGTGACGGTGTTCACGCTTGAGAGGGGGGGATTCACCGGCGGCGGTGGCTCACGGCAGCGGGCAGGGGATGGAGAAGGGCAGAGGGGAGGGGCTCAGCCTTTATAGGCGGCGGCAGCGGCGTACAAGGAAAGGGAGCGAGGCGGGTTCGGCGCTTTCCATACGGGCGCCGGTGGCCTTCCATCGGAGCCGCGCCATTGACGGCGGAGAAAAGGAAAGAGCGTCGGGGAAGAAAGGAAGGTGGACGACGCGGCTGACAGGCGGGACCAGCGTGCAACGAGGGAGAAGGGAGCGGTGCATGCGGGCGAAGCCGAGGCAGGGCCGCGGCTAAGCTGGGCCAGGCGGAACGGTGGGCCCACCGAGCTGGCTAGAAGGGCCGCGTGCGGGGGGGGGGGAAAGAAAGTCTCAGCAGCAGGCTGGGCCGCGCAGGGTGCGAGCCATAGTTCTGATGCGGGGCAGGCCGCCGGTTGATGCCAGCGCGGGAAAAAAAAAGAAGGGCTAGGCTGGGCTGCTTCGGTTGGGCTGAAAAAAAAGAGAAGATGAATTCTTTTCAAATCCAATTTTTTTTCCAATTCTATTTTCTCCATTTTAAGCCAAATTCAAATAAGTTTTGAATTCGATTTTCAAATCATCTAGCCCTACACTCAATCAAAAACCATATGATTCGGCATGAATGCAACAAACAAGTTTCTAAACTTATGGTTTATTTTATTTATACAATATTTATTATTTGACCTATGTTAGAAATACCTAGAAAATGTATAAATAGGGCAAGAATTTAATTGCTAATTGCAGTAGAATTTTGGGCGTTACAAGGATTACGAGGACGAGTAGTCGGTTCTTCACTGCAACCTACCCCTTTTGGGACTTGTTTACAAAGGGGGAGTGTTAGGCTTTGATTTATCTTGTAAATAAGTTAGTTGGTCACTTAGTTTTGAGACTTTAAAACCTTTAGCTTGTGTGAACTATGTCGTGTGTGGCTAATATGTGATGGACAACTATATATATGTGTTTGTGATGCATGATTGTAGGACAAGTAATGGTTATCTATCTACCTTATTAGCTTGTGTTTGTCTCTACTTGTGATGGTGGATGTATTTTGGATGGCCATGTGTTGCTTCAAGTTTCTACTTTGAAATCTTGGCCATCATATTCTCTTTTACTTGTGTGAAATAACATGTCATATTGCATCTCTTTTCACGGATATATATTTGTTCACACACACTTGTTGCACCCCACAGATTGCAAAATTTAGGTCGAGCTTTTGTCTTGATGTATGCAAATCATGTATAGATGATTCTAATTGAAATTGAAATTCATGCATACATCAAGGGGGAGCTCTTCATAAATTTTGGGTTTCAAAAGCTTTAAATTCTTTCATTCTTATAAAAGCCTAAGTTGGTTATCATCAATTACCAAAAAGGGGGAGATTGAAAGTGCAATTGCCCCCTATGTGGGTTTTGGTGTATTGATGACATCCAAATTAGGGACTAATGTGATCTTAATGAGATATGTCGTAGCTATTAGTCCCATGAAAGATTCAAAGAGTTGATAAAGATGAAATGGTATCCCTCAATTCTTGAAGTTGTAAAGGCAGACGAACTCAAAGCGCTCTCCAAGGGTTTTATTTTTGTTTTTGAGTTTAGGATCCGCCACACTATAAAGAGGGATGCAAACTTAGTTGGTCTGAGGAAGATAGAGTGCTCAAGCATAAAAATAAAATCAAAAGAGAGACACTCTAGCACTCCATGAGCACGTAGAATATTTTTCGGTGACTGTTGGTGTCGGAAGTCCCGACGTAAGTCAGAACTCCCGACCGTCGGAAGTCATGACTTATGCCAGAAGTCCTGACGCCTAGTCACTTAGCCTACGCGGTGACCGTGGCCGTCGGAAGTCCCGACATAAGACAGAACTCCCAACCATCGGAAGTCATGACTCATGTCGGAAGTCCTGACGCCCAGTCACTTAGTCTGCGCGGTGACCGTGGCCGTCGGAAGTCCCGATGTGAGTCAGAACTCCCGACAGTCGGAAGTCCTGACCCAAGTCAGGAGTCCCAACACCTAGGGGTTTTGCTGGCTAGGCTGACTGCGCCCGTCGGAAGTCCCGACGTACGTCGGGAGTCCCGACCGCAACATTGACTTGCTCGTGCGGACTTTTGACCCTACATGAACAGTGTTTTCTGTTAAGGTCAGAAGTCCCGAGATCTGTGTCGAAACTTCTGACGTAGATCTGAACGGTTAGATTTCTACTATGAGTATAAATAGACCTCTCCTTACTTCTAACCGGTACAAACTGATTTATAGCTTACAAACCTTCGTGCTCAACAGCTCCCAAGCATTCAAGGCACCCCTCTCCTCTCCCCTTTGCTCCAATCTTTGATTCCCCTAGGGTTTTGAGTGAAAGGAGAGTGGATTAAGTGAGAGAACCACTTTGGCAAGCTTGAGCACTTGATTTCTTCGTCAAGCCGGTTGGATTTGCGTCTATTACTCTTGGGGCTTTGCCCCTAGCCGGCTAGGTGTTGCCCAAGAGCTTCCATCTTGTGGAAGAGCCCTGGGAAATTTGTATTAGCCTTTATTTGTTAGTGGAAAGCTCAAGTGGCCTTTGTGGTTGCTTTGAGAGAGGCAAGGAGGTGAAGGAGACTCTGACCTTTGTGGTCTCCTCAACAATGAGGACATAGGAGCTCCTTTGTGGGGTTGCCAAACCTCGGGATAAATCTTTATGTCCCATGTGCTTGTTGTTGTGTTTGCTCGAGATTACTTGTATTTGTTTGTCTCTCTATCTCCCGAACTTTATTTTAGGGTTTGGACTCGATCTACGGTTTGGAGGCATTTCGGAGTCAAGGGAGTGACCCAACATCTTCACCAAACTACTAGTAAGTGGGGTTGTAAGATTATTTATCCGCAAAGTTAAATTTGGCACTGCTTTTGTAGTTCACGTAAGCGTTGGGACTTCTGACGACGTCGGGAGTTCCGACCCAAACTACCGGGACTTCGGACATTGACTGATAAATTTGAACTTAGCATTTGTAGTTAATTTTTAGATATGCCTATTCACCTCTCCTCTAGGCATTGTTAGATCTGTTCAGTTGCTCTAAGAATCTTTGCAGTTTTCTCTCAGTCCACCTATATAATAGCTAGCTCTTCACTATTAATACATGATCCACTTATCTCTCTCACAAAGTTTCTCAATTCTTATGTCTAAGCCGGCCATAAACTTACATCCTGCTTCTCTTCTCTCTCATCTTTTTTCTCCTCCAGTTCAGCATTCAGCTACCTTATAGCCTGCTATTATACTTGCTCTAAGCCCCACCGCCGCGCATGGCCCCAGCACGGCAACACACCACCTCGACACGCAGAGCAAGTGAGCAACCACCACCTCCACCACCAAGATGTAGCAAGAGCAGCAACAGCCAGTAGCAATGCCCCATGCCTACACCATGGTCCTCATCGCCACGCTCCTCTTGGCCGCTGTCACGGTGGCGCCGTGCGCGGGGGAGGTCACGCGACATCGCCACCGACGAGGGCAGGGACCTATCGTCCGCCGACGCACCAGGCCTCCGACACTGCCCGCCCTAGGGGCCCGACGCCGCCTCGTCCCCAGACTCCTCGAAAGCACCGTCGTCGAGTTCCAATGCGTAACCTGGCGCCGGTCCTAGAGACCTATCTATGTACGAGCAAGATTCTTGGCCGGCATGCTCGCTCCTCGTCCTCGAGACGAGTGTATATATGGCGGCATGGATCAGTTCATTCCTTCCTTCCTTCCTTCCTTCCTTGTAATAACGGTGTGCACCTGACGACGATGATACATATGGTGGTTTGAACGTTCATTGGGTGCTGAGCAGTTCATTTTAATATGGAGTTTTTCCTTTACCTTTTTCATCATTCCTTTTCAATTTTTCATATGTACTGAGCGCCCATGGTGCGATAAGAGAAAATTTTCAATTTGTTGGACTGATGGCTGATCGATCAAGGTGCCCATTGCGCGAACTATCTCTAATCATAAGGTGTTATTTTTATTCATTATTCATACAGATACAATTAAGATTTAAGAGGTTGCTTGATACCTTTGCTCTGCTAAGTACTTTCTAGCGTCGTCGGGCGAGGATTTTAGAGCAGCCAACATCTTGGGTTTCGGTTTGGGGGAAAGCACATATCGGTTTCTTTGTGTGTGTGTGTGTGTGTGTGTGTGTGTGTTGGCCAGATTGTGGCTGCTTTTTCATTAGGGCATCTCCAATGTATAGAACCAACCCCATTTCTATACTAAGATGTAACATCATGTGTTAAATTGCCCCCAATGTTTATAACCGGTACTTTTAGAACCAACTCCATTTCTATACTAAGATGTAACACCATGTGTTAAATTGCCCCCAATGTTTATAACCGGTACTTTTAGGGCATGTTTGGATCCCTCCTATAAACTTTAGAGCTCTAAAAGTTTTAGAGCACTTTAGCTCCATTTTGAGCTCTAACGCTTTAATGTGAGGTGGGCTAAAGTTTATAACTAACTTTAGACTACTTGTTTGGAGCTTTAGCTCTAAATTTTAGAGCTCGAGAGGAAATCCAAACATGCCCTTAGATCTATAAGTGGGCCCCATATATTATTTAAAAAATTGGACTACCCAACTCCTCTTCCATCTCTTCCCATCTCATCGCAACCCACGCCCTCCACGCCGCTTCGTTGAGCTCCGACTAACCCCATCCGCTCCGCTCCTGCCAACGCCACGACACCTCCACTCCTTGGAGGTTATCTGACGCCGCCTCCGCTCTTGTGAGGTTGTGCGACATTGCCTCCTTTCTTGCGAGATCATCTGGTGTTGTTGGATCTTGCGGGCGAGCAGTTTGGCACCAAATTCGGCGGACAAGGAGCTGCAACTCGACATCAGGACCTGTTGGCTTCACCACGGCCCGCCTCTGTTCCTCGGAGCCTTGTCACGCCACCTCTGCCGCTCCACCATGCCCTACCGCTGCTCCCCCAGACCACCACACCTCCTCTTATATAGTCCGGGTGTAAGGTTACTAGATGGAATGCCAAATAATATGATATACGTTTGCTAGTTTGTTACAAGGTGATTAGATCAGCACGATTTACTTGGCTTCAAAGACTAACTAGTCGATATCTAACTTTTCAAGCAGTCGATGCACCTTGTTCGGCTTGAGCCTCTATCTTGGCAAGCTCAAACCATCCCATCCTAATTGGACTTGGGGTTCAATCACCCCCCCCCCCCTTTATTTCCTTAGCCTCCTCGCCTCATCTCCGTGACTAGGGGATGTTTCACCGGGCCTACAGGACGGCTCGATGCGACTAAGGCCACGTCCAATGCTATGGCTAATAGTACTAGAGTCCACATCCGCGCAATGCATCCAGCTCAGCTTTGCTAGTGGCCTTGCGGGTTGCTAGATTTACCACGCATAAGACTGTCTCCAACAAGGAGACCCATATGGACACCCAAACTCAAAATGGGTAACAGAGACCCAAAATCAGGCTCCTGCAGACTATCTATACGAGAGACTCATTTTGAGTTGCCTGATAGACACAACCTAAATATGAGCATCATCTCTCCTAGAAACTCATTTGCAGAAATGATTCTCTTTTCGGTCCTGTTGTTGGAGAAGATGTCAAATGTGTATTAAACCCTTTGACTGTAGCACTACCTAAAGGTCAAATAGATCTTGTATTTTGAATGTTATTGTTTGAGATGGTCTAAAGCACAAGCCACTGCTTGAGTCCACGTTGTAGGCTTGTAGCCAGCCGAGTCATGCACTTTCATGGAACCAAGAGAATCTCCCATGATAGAGAGAGGATTGAAAAGCAAAATTTATGTTAAATAGAATGGACGTATTGGTCTACATCGAGAATTTAATAACCTCGCGCCTTACTCATCTCTGTGAATATATATCAATTTTTCAACGAGATCTACTTCCTCAGTCCATAAAAAAAATGCAATTCTCACCTTTCGAGAAGTCAAATCATTTCAATTTTAACTAAAATTATATGCAAAAGTATTAACACTTATGAAACAAAATAATTACCATTAGATTAGTTATCGAATATATTTTTATAATATATTTATTTTGAGACATAAATGTTAATATAATTTACTAATAAAAACTTAATCAAAACTGAGCTCATTTGATTGACACGTTTTCTATAATTGTATTTTTTTTATGGAGGGAGTACATTACTGCGTGGCTCTGTTGGCCGTGCCTAAGCTGAAGACGTAGCCCGTAGGCAGACTGCAGACATGACACGGCACGATTAGTAATAACTAATAAGACTACTGACCTGACTACTCATAGCCTCATAGGGCCGTGCCTCATCGAGCGCGTGCCATACTCGGTGA
This sequence comes from Miscanthus floridulus, assembly GCF_019320115.1. Taxonomy (NCBI): domain Eukaryota; kingdom Viridiplantae; phylum Streptophyta; class Magnoliopsida; order Poales; family Poaceae; genus Miscanthus; species Miscanthus floridulus. Next base: position 76,607,866 of record NC_089587.1, read on the forward strand.
CGCTGCTTTGGCTATCTATAACCACTGGCTGCAGCGTGTGGCTTCTCTGTTTCTTCGCCCTAGTCCGTTTGGGCGTGTGGCGGATGGCCGAGACTCCTGCATGCGTGACCCCGGCCGTCCGAGTCGTGCGAGGGTCATGCGCGACCACGCGAGACGCGACACAAGGAGCTTGGCGCGCCTGAAGAAACGTCCTCCCCTAAAAATAGCCACACGGTCTTCGTATATAAACAATGCGCGCCCCGCCCCGCACCCGTCATCGCAATCGCAACACACAGCAAAGCAACGCAAGAAGCAACCACTGCACCGCCACCAAGCCGCCAAGGCAAAGAAGGCAGCAGCAGCAGCAGCGTCGCAATGGCCCGCGCCTGCGTGTTCCTCGTCGTGCTCCTCCTGGCCTGCCGTCGCTAGTGGCGCCGTTCGCGGGCGCGGCGCGCGTCGACGTCGTCGAGGGCAGGTCCATGAAGTCCGCCGATGCACCGGAGGCCGACGCGCCCGCTCCCGCTCCCGGGACCCGACTCCGCCTCGTCGCCGGACTCGTCGGAGGCACCCTCCAGCAGCAGCTCTTCCGACTAGCCGCCCGGCAGAAATCTCGCTCCGATGATCTATCCGACCCGGCAAAACTATTTATTTCCCTCTTGATTCTCTGGAATAATGTGCTGCACCCTGATGATGTGTGTGTGCATGGGTGCGCGCGGCAAACGCATGCTGGAATGCGCTTGCCTAATTGTTATTTTGTTGTTGTTTCCTCTCTTTCCTATTTTATTAAATTTGTTCATGTATATGTAATATGTGTCACCCAATATAATACGTGCTACGCCCTTTAATTTTTTTGGTGATGACATCATTTTTCAGTTTTTTGAATGAGCAATGCCACACATTATGTATAATCAGTTTGTATCAGGCTATATATCGACATCGGATTTCTGAAATTAAGCAACTTGTATAATAATGTAACGCGCCGGGCATTGTGCAATTAAACAACTTGTATAACCAGCTTCTGAAATGAATCAATCTGTATAATCATTTAATAGGCACTGTCTCTGTTGGGATTTGTCTGCAAGTTCTCCTGGGACATGAGTTCTTCGGATTGGATTATTCCTGTTTCTTTTTAAACAAACCAGCACTATCAATGCTTATTTTTATTGGTGTAGAAGAAAATACAAACAAGTAATCATGAGGAGGTTACCTATATAGGGGTGAAAAAGTTACAATAGCAACTTTAACTCAGCAACCGGTCCGGTAAACAACAACATGTGTGCGTACCACAAGCCGCTATATTCAGCTCTCTAGCCACTACAACAACAAACTACCCAAACTTAAACTGGTCACCAAACCTGATGAACCATCAACGCCCAAACTTCTGCCAAGCATACAAGATAGCCACTGCTATATATGCACGGCCAACTGACGCCACGACATTAAATAGAATATGGGACTATAATTCTTTTTTAAAAGGTGGGTTAGAATTAAGAGACGCAAACAAACAAACAAGTGTTGCGACTATCTTGGGCGTTACAAACTTTGAACAACTGACTTGAAATCTTGGTTCTAGATCCAAAGTGGGAAGTGGAAATGCTGAAATCCTTTAACTTCAATTTGGATCTATTGCATCCTCGAGTGTGGGATGGATCCACACTAAACCGATTCACAATCAAAGATCAACTTTTGCATATGGGTTTTAATTTGTTCGAAATAGTGTTGTTTTCCTTTAGAAAAATCAAGCTTCTCAATATCAGATATTGAAATTGAAGTGAAACCTCAGCTGTGCTAATTGCCATCTTATGGACTGAAGGTATTGCACCTTTATCTCCTAGCCGTTTTTTACTTTTCAATTTGATACAAAACGAATGTGCAACCGGAGCCTACAATCATTGGCGCCAAAAGAAAAAACAGACAAATCAAAACTCCCGCCAGGTGCACACTTCACCGCCTCCCACCGACGTCTGGGCCCTCATCCTCCACGTCACCGATCCGCGACGCTCCCTCCTCCCTTTCCCGCCCGAGCCACCTCAGCGATCCGCGTCGATCTGCATCCCGTTCGTCCACCGGAACGGCCGAACCCCATCGCACCCCTCCACGCCAGCGATCCGCGGCTCGCACCCTCCCCCAATCGCGTCTCACCTCCCACACCCTATAAAGCCGCGCCCCCAGCAACAATATATCCCCAAGCACCCACGGCCACACCCAGCCCGCCGAGAAGAAGCTCGATCCTGAACCCACCGCCCGATTCCGATGGCACCCAAGGCTGAGAAGAAGCCCGCCGCGAAGAAGCCGGCGGAGGAGGAGCCGGCGACGGAGAAGGCGGAGAAGGGCCCGGCGGGGAAGAAGCCTAAGGCCGAGAAGCGGCTCCCGGCGGGCAAGTCCGCCGGCAAGGAGGGCGGCGAGAAGAAGGGCAAGAAGAAAGCGAAGAAGTCGGTGGAGTCGTACAAGATCTACATCTTCAAGGTGCTGAAGCAGGTGCACCCGGACATCGGCATCTCGTCCAAGGCCATGTCCATCATGAACTCCTTCATCAACGACATCTTCGAGAAGCTGGCGGCGGAGGCGGCCAAGCTGGCGCGCTACAACAAGAAGCCCACCATCACGTCCCGCGAGATCCAGACCTCCGTCCGCCTCGTCCTCCCCGGCGAGCTCGCCAAGCACGCCGTCTCCGAGGGCACCAAGGCCGTCACCAAGTTCACCAGCTCCTAGGCGAGCGATGGGATCTGCCTCAGTTCCGTTCAGGAATCATGAAGTAGTAGTGTGGTCGTGTGTTGCAGCGGCGGTAGTTGCCCCTGCGTCTGCTCTTTGTTCATCTCTAGTCGTCTGATTTATGTAAGAAGTAACCTGGTGTGGTACTGTGGCTGTTCATCTTTGCAATTTCTGATTGCAAATATATGTGAAATCTATCTTTGTATTTCACTGAATTTTGCTCTCGTTCTGAACCTGTATTTGCCGCTGACTCGAAAATTTCGTGTCCTGTTATCATCTTCCTGCGGCCTGTTGTCAATTTCCATTTTCTGAACTCGAGGTGCCTTGTTGGGAGATTGAGATTTAGTACAGCAAAACGCCCGTTGTTCTTCGCTGTGTTGTAAACATGGCTTCTTGCGTGTGATTTGTTCACCATTCAAAACTTCGCCCCCACTTCGCATCAGTTTCAAACTGTCCGCGTCACTTCTGATTTCTCTACTGAACGCGGCATCTCCAATCGCAAAGTTCTCTGCATTCTGTTTGGGTTTAATTTCCAGTTTCTGAACTTGAGGTTGCCTTGGGAGATGAGATTTGGCACGCAGCAAAATGCGAGCCGTTCAGCGATTCCTCACTGTGCTGGAAACATCAACATGGCTTCAGTTTCGAGCGTCTTGGTTGCTTGAATTTCAATCTTTTGGGCTGCTTGGGCGCGATGTCCTCAGAAAGTCGAAAGCCGAAAATCTGGGCGGGAGTTTCGGAAGCCACGCTAAATTTTTGCTTTGGCGCCGAGTGGGGAGAACTGGACCTGTTGACAAATTATGCTTGGCCCAACCACCCTCAGGTGCTTAATTGCAGTCTGGCCTGGCCCATTTTAAATGTTATTATATAGGAAAAAGTCTACTTAACCCTTTATCTTTCATACTTGTCTACTTCACCCTAACTATGAAACCGTCTGTTTTACTTCTGAACTTTTTAAAACCGTCTATTTTACCCTCTGAGTGGTTTTCAGCGGCGGGTTACTACAGTAACAGCGGGTCTGCTACAGCAACCGTGGTTTGCTACCGTGTTGGTGGTTTTGAATTTTCTTTTTTTTTATTTATTTTCGGTGAATTTTTGAAAAAATCATAGTAAATTATAAAAAAATCATAAAATGAAAAATCTAATTTTATTGGACTCCACGTGAGTAGATCTACACAGTGAATATATAATACGTTATGCTTTAGTATAATTTTTTTTTGTAGCTTTAGATTAATTGGAAAATCTAATTTTGTCTGTAATTACTTACAATTTATCTATAGCTAAGTTATACATAGTCCAATGAGTACGGAATTTTTACTATAGTTCAAGCATACAATAATTAGCGTACCATAAAAATTTCACCACAATTGGACCATAAAAGCTGCAGCTATGAATTATTCCAATTAATTAGAGACAAAATTAGATTTTCCAATTAATCTAAGGCTACAGTAAAAAATTTTGTACTAAAGCATACCGTATTATATATTCACTATGTAGATCTACTCATGTGGAGTCCAACAAAATTAGATTTTTTATTTTATGATTTTCTATGATTTACTGTGATTTTTCAAAAATTCACCGAAAAGTAAAAAGAAAATTCAAGCCACCATTACTGCAGCAAGCACGCTGTTACTGTAGCAAAACCACTGTCGAAAAACCGCCCGAGGGGGTAAAATAGACAGTTTTGGAAAATTCAGGGGGTAAAACAGACGGTTTCATAGTGGGGGGTGAAGTAGACCATGTATGAAAGGTGGGGGTTAAGTAGACTTTTTTACTTATTATATAAGCCCACTAGTACGAGTATACTGTATTACTCCATCCGTTTTAAATTACAACTCGTTTTGATTTTTTTCGCCCATTTTGCTATGTATATATCTAGATATATTATTATATCTATATTCATAGAAAAATAAATGTACCAAAAAGATTAAATCGACTTATAATTCGAAACGGAGTGAGTACTGTACACTACATGTCTGCATTTTAGAGCCTCACGCTATAAACAAGCCATCCCAAATAACGTACTAGACGATTACCTACGCATGCATGTTCATCTTTATTAGGGAGATGTTAGCGTCCGAACGTCTGGATAGATGCGCGTGCCCGGACATCCGCGCCCGCGTTTCGGGGACGTGTCACCCTACCCGTACCATCCGCTCGCACACATGAACTGCCCGCTTCAGTACCGCTTCTCGTGCGCATATGGGGACCGACTGCACCCTGCTCCGTATCGAGCACACGGGGACTGCCTGCGCCGGCTGCTTCCCACGCTCGCTTCACACAGGAACCGCATGCACGTTGCCCTAGCAGCTGCAGCAGGCGGCATCGACAAGTAGGGCCCATTCCAACATATGCAACACCCGATCTACTTTTACAATATCTAGATGAAACATGTGCAACATACGTCCAAAACAACTGAAACATTTACAACATAAGTCTGAAAACACTTGAAAGCCGTTGCAAGCATGTGCAACATCAAGATAAAATACTTGCAATATATGCGTGAAACATATGCCATATCTAGATAAAACACTTGCAACATATGACTGAAAAATAGATGAAACATTGGGAACAAACTCTTGCAACACGCGTGTATCGCCATTGTAACATATGCAACATCTTGATTTGCTTTTGCTACATCCATGCGAAACACTTGCAACATACCTTTGAAACATCTAAAACAATTGAAACATACGTTGCAACATGCGTTTTCGCGCAACATCTCCTTGCTGCTTGCAACACGGAGGACGAAGCAACCAAAGAAGGGGATGCAGCCGCCAAGGCGCCCGACCAAGGACCACAAAGCAGAAGCTAAGGGGGATGTGCCCACCACGGCAACCGATGTAGCCACCAAAGGGCTAGCCAAGGACCACAAAGAAGACACTAAGGGGGATGCGTCCGCCAAGGCGCCTGATGCAGCCACCAAGGGGTATGCCAAGGTCCCCAAAACAGACGCTAAAGGGGTTGCTGCAAAAGGGTCCAGAGCACCCATGTCATGGCCGGATGGGGGGCCTGAGTTCGTCCAAATGGTCATCAAGAACCCCTTCTTGAAAACCACACCACCATCAAGTGATGGCCTCCCCATTGACCCGACTCCAGAACGTAGCATGACCTAAAAAGCAAAATTATGATCGACCAAATATTAAGGTAAGAATACAGAGGTATTATGTTGTTTCTATATTACGGCCCTGTTTGGTTTCTACAGGCCCTCCTAAAATTGCTGTCACATCAAATGTTTAGACATATGCATGAAGTATTAAATATAGACTAATTATGAAACTAATTATACAACTTGCGACTAATTTGCAAGATGAATCTTTTAAGCATAATTAGTCCTTGATTTGACAACGTGGTTCTATAGTAAACATGTGCTAATGACAGATTAATTAGTCTTAAAAAAATCATCTCGCAAATTAGCCTCCATATATGTAATTGGTTTTTAATTAATCTATATTTAATACTATTTATTAGTATCTAAACATTCGATGTGATATGAATTTTAGGAGCGACTAAAGAACCAAACACCCCCTACATTTGGTTTAACTTCTCTAGTATGTTGACAGTGTTTGAGTAGTGTCGGTTATCAATATTAGGGATACCCAAAGCAAGGAAGTTAGCGCCACGCTAACTTTATTGGATGGAGCAAGACGTATTAAAAGGTCTCGCCCGACCCCTTGGGTTCGTGCTCCACTGTCGATGCGGGACCCACAGGATACCCCGCAAGGAAGAGAGAAGATCTAGTCTAACTAGGATTCTTCCCATATAATCCTAGTAATAATACTACCCTATAATCCTACTAGGACTCTACATTATAAACTAACTAGGACTCTGGCCCCCTGACTATATAAAGGAGGGCAGGGTTCCTTGGATCGGGAGTTCAGAGAACAATTGTACAACACAACACTTCACAATCAATCCAATGCAAAGGCTAACGCTGACTGGACGTAGGGCTATTACTCGATCAGAGATCGAGGGTCCGAACCAGAATAAATCGATTATCTCTTGCGTTTACCGTCAAGTTCCGCATACGCTGAAGCTCGAACAAACTACCCTGGTACCCCCGTGGCAGGCTATCGGTGGTCAAACATCGACAGCTGGGGCGCCAGGTAGGGGCTTTCGATGACTTTGCATCCGAGAGCTCGATGGACCTCGACAACATGATCTTCTCGAAGGGATGAACTTTCATCTTCGGTTCGTGGATCTGCGAGGCAGGCGACAATGGCAGGTTCCAAGGCCATCTCCTTGAAGATTCGGATCATCATCAAGACCTTTCCATTTCGGCAACAACGATAGATCAACTTGCTGGAAGATTCCCACAGCTCGCAATGTCTGATCCAACTCAAATTTCGTGACTTCATGCATCCGATTCGAACTCAAGTTCTGCTTTCGAGACAGAGTCTTATCCGAGTTCTTTTGGAAAACTGAGTTCTTTTCCGATAATGCTCCGGAACACGACATCAACCTATGAAGAATACAACTCGGAGTACACTCAGAGTACTTTAAAGAAGATGGGTCTTTTTCCGTTTGATCTCCGCAACATGGCAACGTCTTATCAGGCACAGCTCGAAAGATCTCTTAATCTAGTACTTAGAATGCCACTGAAAGGAGCCCAGAAAGGTCTCGTGTTAACTATAACACCTCAAAACTGCATCATCCACTGGCCAGGTTTCGTTCCTAAAGATTACGGCACCCAACTAGTCGACAATACGACAATGGCAATTCTACCCTACCAAGAAGGAGACTCGATCTGTGACCTTGAAGCCTCTACTAAAGTTATCAACAACTCTGATAGTATGAAAACCAACACTAATGACAGAACAACTCACGCTCGAGAAGTATTCATGATTCACCGTCCTCGATCACCATTAGTCCCCCTAGAAGCGCTCGACGTTAGGTCTTCAGATGAATCTGAGTCCAACATATCACGATTTACCCAGGGACACGATGGTGAGACCGAGAGTCAGAGGCAAGCCAGAGAAAGAAAGAACAAATTGAAACAAGGACGTCAACGCCGTGCTAAGCAGTGCAAGGAAGCTTGGATCAAATATGAGTCATACCTAGCCGAGTATAATAGAAGAAAATCAGAGCGAGAGGTCGAAGAAGGATGAGCAGCGAATACACCCTACAATAAGATCCGAGAAGCACTAGAAGAACTCAGGGCGACTTCACATCACAATGAAAAACAAGAACAGCTCCGGGACTTCCTCCGATCAACAGTCCTAAGGACACACGACGGAAGGGCCCGCTCAAGACTACTTGATAGATCAACATTTCATGAGCAGGAAGATCAAAATCAAAGGAAGTCCGCTTTCGAGAGACTTGGACCAAGTGGAAGTCACAACAGAGAAAGTAGAAGAAATCATAGTCAAAACGACCGGGTCGAACAACCAAGAAAGGCTAGAAGCAAAGCACATACTCGGACAGCCACGCAAAACTACTCTCGCCAAGACAATAGTTGGCAAGAAGAGGGGTGCTGAATCAGAATACATAGAGGCCAGAACGCACTATAGATTCCCCTATTTTGTAAACAGACTTGCTGCAATACGACTGCCTCACAAGTTCAAGCCGTCCAACCACTCCAAGTATGATGGCAAGACCGAACCAAAGTAATGGCTTAGGATTTACTCACAATCGATTGAATTGGCCGGAGGAGACGATGACATCAAGACCTTGTTCTTTCCCATGGCCCTAGAAACCATGCCACTTCAATGGTTTGACAAATTAAATCCAGGATCAATCAAAAATTGGGAGGACTTGCAAAGAGCTTTCTGTGAAAATTTCGCGGGTATCATTACACACCCAATCACCCATGCAGAGTTAAAAGGACTCAAGCAGAAAGAAGCTGAAAGTCTCAGAAATTACTATCAACGATTTGGTGAACTACGAGCTCAAGTACATGATATCACCCAACGAGAAGTAATCGAAGCTTTCTCTCACAGAATCATGGCTAGGTGGCAATTTCAAGGCTTCTACAAAGAAAACCCAAGAAATAATGAAGAATTCAGACAAACAGTGGAAAAGATAATTACTACGGAAGAAAAGACACGAGAAAGATTCCCAGATAGAAACAACCGAGACAACCCGTACAAGCAAAATCTTCGAAATAACAGACATCAGGAAAGAAAACGTGGACCAGACAACACCGTAGCAGTCACTGACAAATCAAGGAAGTTTTCCAAGCCCAGGAGGTATGACGACATTGAAAACATGCGTTGCGTCTTGCACCCCAAAGGAAATCACACCATCGGAGATTGCTACACCTTCAAAGACCGATACACAAGAAAGGATAGTAAGGAAAATACCAAAGAAGGCAATCAGAAAAAAGAAGAAGACAATCACGAAGACAAGGGATTCCAAAAATCCAGGGGGACAGTAGCAGTAATCTTTGCCGAAGTTCTAGATTCCAGAAGCAAACATCAAGAAAAGCTGGCGCTGCAAACCATCATGGCAGCAGAACCGGCTACCCCAAGATATCTCAACTAGTCACAGTATCCAATCCAATTCTGAAGAGAAGACCAATGGACTAGCGTAGGAAACACAGGCCATTACCCACTGGTTCTAGATCCAACTATTACCGGTATGACTATCACAAAAGTACTAATCGACGGGGAGCCATACTCAACATCATTTTTTAGAAACTCTAAGGAAGATGGGACTACAACTCGTTGGGATGATTACACCAACAAGTACACCTTTTTATTGCATAGTACCCGGCAAGGCAGCAATGCCACTTGGACAAATCACTCTACCGATTACTTTTGGGACTCCCTCGAACTACTGTACAGAGTTCAAGTTTGAAGTTGCGGACTTCAATTCATCATATCACGCAATCCTCGGGTGCCCGACACTAGCAAAATTCATGGTTATACCGCATTATCCGTACCTGTTGTTTAAGATGCCAGGGCCTAACGGTGTCCTTTCTCTTCAGAGTGATTTGAAGCGCGCTTTTGACTGCGATGTTCAGGCAATCCAAATTGCAGCAAAAGCACAGGGCGCCGATGGAAGAAAAGAAATAGCCACTGTTGTAGCAGAAATGAGCCTAGAAGAGCTAGTGATACCGGCTAAAAACCCAGCATCCTAGCACCACCAAAAGAAGCCGATGTCAAACAAATCGACCTGGGCACCGGTGATCCCTCCAAAATTACAACCATCAGTGCCCACCTCTCGGTAAAATAGGAACTCGCGCTCACCAACTTTCTTTAGGACAACAAAGATATCTTCGCTTGGAAGCCGACCGACATGCCAGGGGTCCCAAGAGGGTTGGCTGAGCACAGAATTGATATCAATGAAGGCTCCAAGCCTGTGAAGCAATGACTACGACGATTCTCACCCAACAAGAAGGCAGCAATTAAAAAAGAAATTACAAAACTAATGGCAGTCGGATTCATCAGAGAAATCCTCCATCCAGATTGGCTAGCAAACCCAGTTCTGGTACAGAAAAAGAATACGGTCGAGTGGCGCATGTGTGTCGACTACACAGATCTCAACAAACACTGCCCGAAAGATCCGTTCAGGCTACCACGCATTGATCAGATAGTTGATTCAACAGCAGGATCTGCCCTACTATCCTTCCTTGATTGCTATTCAGGATATCACCAAATCGCATTAAAGGAACAAGACCAGAGCAAGACATCTTTCATCACTCCATTTGGAGCCTACTGCTGCAAAACCATGTTATTTGGACTCAAGAATGCTGGTGCCACTTACCAAAGGGCTATCCAAACGTGCCTCGGTGATTAGATCGGCGAAAACATAGAAGCACACGTGGATGACGTAGTAGTAAAGACAAAGAACCTAGATACACTAATTGAAGACTTAAAGCAAACCTTCGAAAACCTGAAAAGATGGAGGTGGAAATTGAACCCAAACAAGTATGTATTAAGAGTTCCTTCAGGACAACTACTCGGATTCTTGGTCAGTCATCGCGGAATCGAAGCAAGCGCCAAGCAAATTCGAGCCATAACAGAGATGGGTCCTCCTCAAAGTGTCAAAGATGTGTAGAAACTAACAAGCTACATGGTGGCCCTCAATCGTTTCATATCAAGACTGGGCGAAAAAGGGTTACCTTTCTTTAAATTGCTAAAGAAGACAGACAAGTTCGAGTGGACAAAAGAAGCCAATGAAGCTTTCAAGAAGCTCAAGGCATACCTCACCTCCTCACCCGTTCTCACACCTCCAAAGAAATACGAAGACATGGTGCTGTACATCGCGGCAACTTCTACTGTGATCAGCACAATGATTGTCATAGAAAGAGAAGAAGGGCGTGTATATAAAGTACAACATCCCATATACTACATCAGCGAAGTACTGTCAGAATCTCTACGCCCTCCTGATCACTTCACGCAAGCTCGCCACTATTTTGAAAGCCACAAGATTACCGTGGTGATAGATTTCCTACTCGGAGACATCCTACACAACAGAGACACAACAGGGCGCATATCTAAGTGGGCAGTTGAACTTGGTGCTCTCGATATCGATTTCACCCCACGGAAGGCAATTAAATCTCAAGCCCTGGCCGATTTTGTTGCCGAGTGGACAGAAATTCAACAACCTATGTCAAATACCATCCTCGATCATTGGAAGATGTACTTTGATGGATCACTCAAGCTAGGCGAAGCCGGTGCATGCATTCTCCTCATTTCTCCAGATGGAAAACAACTCAAGTATGTCCTCCAGATACTATGGCAAGCTACAAACAATGAAGCAGAATACGAAGCCCTCATCCACGGGCTACGAGTGGCAATTACCCTCGGAATCAAGCGTTTACTCGTATACGATGATTCAGTAGTAGTCATCAATCAAGTCAACAAAGATTGGGATTGCACCAAAGAAAACATGGGCGCTTACTGTGCTAAAATACGAAAGCTCAAAAAACACTTTCAAGGATTAGAAATTCTACATGTCCTGCGCGATTCTAATATTGCGGCAGACGTCCTCGCCAAGCTTGGATCAGACAGGGCGAAGGTCCCACCCGGTGTATTCATAGAGGAGTTATCAGCTCCCTCCATCAAACAACCCAGTGAGATAACCCCTGAAATCTCAGCTAAAGGCACCCAGATTTTGGTAATCACCACTTCATGGACCTAGGTTTTTACCGATTACATCAAAGAGAATAAGTTGCCAACGGAAAAAGAGGAAGCTACCCGTGTTGTTCGCAAAAGCAAGAATTACATCCTAGTAGGAGACAAGCTCTACAAAAGAGCCGCATCTTCAGGAGTACTCCTAAAATGCGTCTCATTTGAAGAGGGCAAAGAAATCCTAGATGAAATACACTTAGGTTGATGTGGAAATCACGCCGCTTTAAGAACACTAGTTGGCAAAGCATTCCGCACCAGTTTCTACTGGCCAACCACTTTGAAAGACGCAGAAGAACTCGTCAGAAGATGCAAAAGTTGTCAAATGTTCGCAAGACAAGCTCATGTGCCAGCTCACAACCTTGTCTGTATCCCACCTGCTTGGCCTTTCTCCTGCTGGGGGCTGGATCAAGTAGGACCTCTCAAGAAAGCAAAAGACGGTTTTGAGTACATCTTCGTAGGAATTGACAAGTTCACCAAGTGGATTGAATACAAACCACTCGCAAAATACAGCGCAGCCAAAGCAGTCGAGTTCATCCAAGACATTATGCACTGCTTCGGCATGCCCAATCGAATCATCATAGATTTGGGTTCTCCCTTCACAGCCATAGAATTCCAAAGTTGGGCACAGGACTGTGGCTTCAGAATAGATTACGCATCAGTCACACATCCAGAGGCCAATGGATAGGTCGAAAGGGCTAACGAACTCGTACTAGCCGGATTAAAACCAAGATTGTATGAAGAACTAGTGGACTATGGATCAAATTGGATTGAAGAATTACCCAAGGTCATATGGGGGCTATGGACTCAAATAAGTAGAGCCACTGGATACTCACCTTTCTTCCTAGTTTACGGATCAGAAGCCGTACTACCTGCCGACTTGATTTGGACGTCACCAAGGATAGAACAATATGACGAAGGAGAAGCAGAACACACCCGAAGATTAGAGCTCGACTGTACAAAAGAAGTCAGAGTAAACGCTACCCTTCAATCAGCAAGATACCTCCAAGGATTAAGACGCCACTACAACAAGAATACCCAGCATCGATCACTACAAGTCAGAGACCTAGTACTAAGAAGAATACAAAAAACTGACGGACGCCATAAACTACTCAGTCCATGGGAAGGTCTTTTTATTGTCACGAAAGTCACCGGACCAGGCACATACAAGTTGATAACCGAAGACAGAAAAGAAGTCAAGAATACATGGCACATCAGCCAGCTAAGAAGATTCTATGCATGAAAACAATTCAAGGGAAAATATACATACAAGCCACAAGAGATCAATGTTCATGATCAATAAAGATGGCGCTCATCGACAACATATGTACTATTATGACTCACCAATGTTCATGATCAATAAAGATGGTTCTTTCTAGACAACATATGTCTTATTATGGCTTTCCCCGAGTTGTTTCCAATGAACCCAAACAAAAAAGCAAAATGGCTGAAAAGACACCTGAGCATACCGGCCGAGAGCAAAATAGCCAAAAACATGCTTGAGCTTGCCGATGAGGGTAGCTAATAAGCTAACACCCGAACAAAAAAGTAAAATGGCTGAAAAGATGCCTGAGCATACTGGCCGAGAGCAAAAGAGCTGAAAATATGCTTGAGCCCACCGATGAGGGTAGCTAACAAGCTAACACCCGAAACAAAAAGCAAAATGGCTGAAAAGACGCCTGAGCATACCGACCGAGAGCAAAAGAGCTGAAAACATGCTTGAGCCCATCGATGAGGGTAGCTAATAAGCTAACACCCGAACAAAAAAGCAAAATGGCTAAAAAGACGCCTAAGCATACCGGCCGAGAGCAAAAGAGCTGAAAACATGCTTGAGCCCGCCGATGAGGGTAGCTAATAAGCTAACACCTAAACAAAAAAGCAAAATGGCTGAAAAGATGCCTGAGCATACCGGCCGAGACGCCGATGAGGGTAGCTAATAAGCTAACACCCAAACAAAAAAGCAAAATGGTTGAAAAGACGCCTAAGCATACCGGCCAAGAGCAAAAGAGCTGAAAACAAGCTTGAGGCCGCCGATGAGGGTAGCTAATAAGCTAACACCCGAACAAAAAAGCAAAATGGCTGAAAAGACACCTAAGCATACCGGCCGAGACGCCAATGAGGGTAGCTAATAAGCTAACACCCGAACCAAAAAGCAAAACGACTGAAACTAAGCCTAAACATAAATTAGAGCAATTTCAAGACAAGACCCTCCAGCTCCTTATTCCAAATAGCAAGAGGCTCAAGGGCTACACTCAAAAGATCCCAAGAAGCACTACATGGTTTTGCTCAAGAAAGCACTCGGACGACGATTGTTCCTGCTCGACAAGACTTGAAGGAACAAGACGAGGCTTCCAGAACTCAACCATGAAGTGCTCGAGGGCTTGTCGATCCTAGGATGTTTTTGCAACCAGAGATAGGACCAGATGCTGACCACACTTTGAGTTAAGCCAAAAAGAAGAAGCTGGAGATGTCCTAAGTCTTTTTAGTACTAACAAGAACACAAAGTTTGTCGAGACAACGATCTATACCAAGTTGTTTACAAGTCACAGACGAAAGCCAGACAAGCACTCGACAAATCAAGGAAGTCTATCAAGACATCAATCTACATATACCGAGTTGTTTACAAGGCACAAACGAAAACTAGAAAAGCACTCGATAGATCAAGAAAGTTTGTCAAGACAATGATTTACCTAAGCCGAGTTGTTTATGAGACAAAGAAATACAGACAAAGAAGACATCAACAAAAAATAAAGAATTTCCATTCAGTCTTCAAGTATAGTGTTTTATTACAGAAGCTGGAATACAAAGGTCAATTACATTAAGCATCATCATCTAGAGAAGAAACATCAATGTTATGATTATCTACAATCTTCCTGGCCAAATCATCGACCTCGAGCTCTAACTTCTCAACAACATCTAGATACTCTTGGCTCTCGGCTTCATCAACAACCTTGGACAAAGGAAAGTCCGGAGAAAGAACCCGGACCTGGGCAAGAACATTCCTGGTACAAAGATGGGCACACCGCTTCACGAACTCCTAGAAATGGGTCAGCACTTGGGGAATGAACTGAGCCCAAGAATGACCGTCATTTGTTAGAGTCCGGAGAAGGTCAGCTACTGACCAAAAAGACTTCCACAAAGCTTTCTAGTTCTCAGTAGCCATTGCCAACTTGCCAGTCAAGTGTTCAATTGTTTTTTGGGCCTGCACAAGATCTCTGTCAGCTCCACGCCTAATCAACTTAGCAAGCGTGAGTTCTTCCTCAGCTTGAGTAATTACCTCCTCAGCCTTATTGTGGCTAGTATGAATGAGTGTCTTCATCTCCTTGATACCCTCCGAGAGCTTCTACTTTTCAACTCGGAGAGCTAGACCAAGCAACAAAAAGGCAAGTCAGCAGAAAGGCAAATTTGAATACAAAGGGAAGCGAAAAAGAACTTGCGATACCATGGCACTCTTTCTTCATGGCCTCCACATTTTTTGAGGCCTCCTAGGCAGCTGCATCCCTCAGCTTTTCGACCTCAACTACCCGGGCATGGAGAGCCTTCTCCTCCTCCTGATGCATTTGACGCTCAGTCTCCAACTCGGCCCGACAGAGGTCAAGCTCTGCCTTCAGGGTACTCACCTCGGAGGACAACTTTTTCTCGGTTTCAGACGAGAAAAAGAAGCTAGTATGATCATGAGAAAAAGACTGAGCAAAAAGAAAGAGAGAAAAATAAGAAATAAGGGTAGGAGAAAAACGAACATCCAAAGAAAGAACTACAGAAAAACTTACCTGGAGCCTTTCCCCAAAAGAAGTCGCAAGGGTCGACAAGCTTCCCCAGGCGGCGGTTAGCTTCGACAATCGATGAGTGGCATCAAACTACTACACCACGTCATCAGCCAAAGGCAGACCACCGGAAGCAAGAAGAGGAGAGGGAGAAGCCGGCCGAGGAGAAGAAGGCACGACCATGGCAATCTCCTAGGAAGCCACGGCCAATCCCTCAGATGAACCTGCTGCCATGGCCATGATCACCTCAGGAGCTGGCAAATCAACAGCTACGGCCTCTGTCCCCCTCACAGCCACCTCGGCGACCGTGCGTTCTGAGTCTTGAGACTCAGTACGCAAGGGCGCACTAGAGGTTTGACAAGAAGTCGACTGGAGGCTCAGGGAAGACGAAGGCCTAAAAGTTGACAAGGAAACTCACCAATAAGAATAAGAAAAAAGGAGAACAGAAGCAGAGAAATAAAACCAGAATTCACTCACTCAGCTATCTTCTTCTTCATAAAACCAAAAGAAGACCTCGTAGGGGGAACCACAGCAGCAAAAACATCTCCACCACCCTGCGACGGGAGTAGCACGGTCGGTACCATAGCCCCAGAAGAACTCAAACCCGAAGACCGCTTACTACAAGGGAACAAAACCAAAGTCAAAACAAAAAGAGGGTTTCAACAACAGGAATACAAGAAAAGAACTCACCGATGAGTAACGAGGGCGGCATCATCATCCTCCTCTTCTTTACTCTCGACCAAGGCCACCATAGCACCAGCTGAAAAAGGACAAAAGTACTCAGTCAAAGATAAAAACAAACAACAAAAGGATAGAGCGTATTAATATGCTTACCTAAGAGCATGCTAGCTACAACTGGAGTACCTGGACGAGTACTCGTCTGACGGGACTTCTTAGCAGCAGATGGAGTAGAAGAAGAGCTATCCGCTCGCCCCCTCTTTCTAAAAGTACGAGGAGCTCGAGGAACTAGACGAGGAACATACTCTTCATATACGTCAGAAAATGCGGAAGAAACACCAGGAAGCATCATGGTAGTTTGAGACTTACTGGTCAAGGATGCCCCAGCAAGACTACCCCCGGCCTCCACATTTGTCGAGCAATCATCAAGAGGAATTGGATCGATGAAATTACGCCCCAATTCCTATAAAAGAGTAAAACAACAAGACAAGAAAGATTAAGCAAAAATGGATACAACAAAAGAGAATCAAAAGTACTCGCATAAAGAAAAGAACAACTCACAACAGGGGTGGGTTGTTAGCATTGTACTCAAGGACAGCAAGCAGAACGACGCTTACTCCTTTCAGCATCTTCTGAAGACCCTCGAGCACCTCCTCATCAGTCAACTCAAGGGCAGGGACCATACGAGAAGGGTCCTCTGCCCCAGAGTACTCAAAACCATAATGTTCGCGCTCCTTCAAAGGTTGAACTCGACAGCGAAGAAAACTTGAAATAATCCCGAAGCCGGTCAAACCTTGCTATTTCAAAGTGCAAATCCTCTTGAGAAAAGGCTTGATTGTCTGGAGCTCAGCAATCGTCATAGGGTTCATGTCCCATCGGTCATTAACCAAGGGACCAGATCTAGAGTGAATGGAAAGCGGAGGAATCAAGTTGGTAGCATAAAACCAGTCAGCACGCCAATCCCTCACAGAATCGACCAGGTCATAGTCAAAGAATTTGATCTTAAGACCCTAGCGAAACTGGATCCCGCAGCCACCAAGAACATTGGTGTCATCGTGGTGGGGTTGTGGCTTCAGGCGAAAGAAGTAACGAAAGAGAGAAGAGAAGGAGGAATTCCAAGGAAGGTTTCACAAAGATGAACGAAAACGGAAAGATGAAGGAAAGCATTGGGAGCAAGGTGGTTCAGGCTAATCCCAAAATAGTTAAGAAATCGGTGAAGAAAGGCAGAGGCAGGAAGGCAGAGACCGGCATGGATAAAGGAGACGAAAAGAATAATCTCACCAGGATTTAGAGCAGGGACCCGATGCTCGCCTGGAGCTCTCCAATCAGCAAACTCCTTGCTCTGGAGCAGGCCATCACTCACAAGCTCGTGAAGCTAATCTTCGGTTGTTGTTGGAGCCGGCTAGATCTTCTGAGTAGCCCTCATCGCCATGAATTCTTGATTCTCAATGACGGAGAGCGATGCTTCCTCGTCGACAAAGCTCGCCTGGGACTTACTCGCCGACTTCTTCCTACCCATGTACTAGCAAAAGCAATGGGGCACTAAGAATAGAGAAGGCTCGGAAAGGCAGCACTCAAATGACGGCGGCAATGGTGACGGCGAAGTTTTGAAGGCTAGGGTTTCAAGGCAAAGGCAGTGTACCAAAGAAAAAGAGGAGAAAGGCCTTTAAATAGATTTTACACCAGTAAAAACGAGACCCACCAGGCTCATTTTAACACGGCATGAGGACGCAATGGTCCATTTACCGACGCTGCTAAAATGACAGACAGCTCAAATCCACACAACGGTATAGTTCAATGGGCAGATTTCAAACTTATCCATCCAGCACCACGGCGGAGATATCATATTACCACAAAAAGAACTCATCAACAATAAAGCAAAGAAGGGTTACCTCACAAGGAGCGCAACAACCCGGTCCTTATAGAAAGAACTCAGAAATCTCATCAACAACCGGGACATCAGGAGAATAAAGAATGATAACTCAGAAGGCAAGATTCTTTCCATTATAAATGGTTTCAAAAAATAGAAGATTACACATCTTACAAGACCCAACAAACTCGGTACCACGGCAAGCAAAGTAGCAAAGAGGAACCCGGACACGGCTAGGCTCTGGAACGACTACGTGTTCCAAATTGCTACTTGGTAGAACAAACCGCCCTCGGCACACTGTTTTCTTCAAAGGACGGACGCAGTGCATCTATGGCAGAAATCAGCAGCAGACGGGACAACATAGAGTAGAGAAGGCAGGCAGGCATCTGTCTACCCAAGACTGATGTGATGCTGGATATGGTGTTGATCTGCACCAGACAGTCTCAGGACAGGCGACGAGGATCAATCTAAAACTGCCAGATGAAGGAATGAAGTCCACATCACAAGACTTCCTCCAACTACCGCCATGTACATCTTGGTACATTGCTGCTGTGGGATTAGTCTACCTCTAATCCCTATCACAAGACTTTCTCCAGCTACGACAAGATATACAAGAACTACAAAATACGCCCGGGGCTGCTCTACTTCACAAACTACCATATTCATGACTACAGAGACTTTAGAACAAGCAACAAAATGCTCAATGAATCAAAACAACACTCTAGGAGAGTATTTATAGACCGAAGGAGCGGTGCACATGGACCAGGAGCACTAACGAAACAAGCCTAACAAAGGACATAGTGAGAAGATAGAACTTAATAATGGAGGACTCAGAAGTGAAGGAACAGTACTCGAAAACAAGCATATTCGGAAGAATATACCAACACTGTGCAACTCGTGAACAAACAACATTTATACTCAACTACCACCATGCAACTACACCTAACAAAAAGTAAACTACCAGAGAATATGCCAAGACCCTTTATCCGAGTTCTTTTTGAATAAAAGAACCCGGGAATGTGCTCCGGGGCTGCAATAGGAAAGGTTTTCAATTCTTCAAACAACCCAGAATCAAGACCCTCTAACTTTTTGTTTCAAATAGCAAGAGACTCGGGGGCTACACTCAATTAGTGCACTTTTTCTTCAAAAAACGCACATCACTCAGAAGACTTCTTCAGAATAGGAATTTTCAAACAACATAAAGATTCAGGACCCTCCAACTTTTTATTCCAAATAGCAAGAGGCTCGGGGGCTACACTCAGTGAGTGCACTTTTTCTTCAAAAAAGCGCACATCACAGAAAAGACTTCTTCAAGGCAAACCACTTCAAGACCTTAAGACAAAAAGAACCCGGAACGAGCCATATCCGAGTTCTTTTTGACCTTCAACGAAGAAACAGAGCAGTTTCAAGACAAGATCCTCTAGCTCCTTGTTCCAAATAGCAAGAGGCTCGGGGGCTACAGCTAGATGGATGTACTTTTTTCCAAAAGCACACACCACTCGAAGATCCAAAGAAGCCCTACATGGTTTCACTCAAGAAAGCACTCGGACGACCCTTGTTCTTACTCGTCAAGAGGAACAAGACGAGGCTTCCAGATTTCAACCATGAAGTGCTCGGGGGCTTGTCGATGCGGGACCCATAGGATACCCCGCAAGGAAGAGAGAAGATCTAGTCTAACTAGGATTCTTCCCATGTAATCATAGTAGTAATACTACCCTGTAATTCTACTAGGACTCTACATTGTAAACCGACTAGGACTCTGGCCCCCTGACTATATAAAGGAGGGCATGGCTCCTTGGATCGGGAGTTCAAAGAACAATTGTACAACACAACACTTCACAATCAATCCAACACAAAGGCTAACGCCGACTGGACGTAGGGCTATTACTCGATCAGAGATCGAGGGTCCAAACCAGAATAAACCGACTGTCTCTTGCGTTTACCATCGAGTTCCGCATACGCTAAAGCTCGAACAAACTACCCTGGGTACCCCCATGGCAGGCTATCGGTGGTCAAATATCAACATCCATCTTGCTCGACCTCTTGGGTATGGGCTTCGTCTCGCCTGACCCCAAGGACACGGTTTCTGTCTCGCCCGACCTCGAGGCCATGGGGTCTCGTCCAAGGCCATGGGCTCTGTCTCGCTCGACCCTTTGGATTCGTGCTCCGTATCGTTCAACCCCTCGGGTGAGAGCTCCGTCTCACCCGACCCCAAGGTTGCAGGCTCCATCTCGCCCAACCCCTTGGGTTCACGCTCTGTCTCGCCCAACCCCTTGGGTGAGAGCTCCGTCTTGCCCGACCCTAAGGCTACGGGCCCTGTCTCGCCTGACCCCTTGGGTTCGTGCTCCTTCTCGCCCGACCCTAAGGCTGTGGGGGTCTCGCCTAAGGCCATGGGGTCCGTCTTGCCCGACCCCAAGGTTGTGGGCTCCGTCTCGCGCTACCCTAAGGCTGTGGGCTCTGTCTCCCCCGATCCCTTGGGTGCGGGCTCTGTCTTGTCCAACCCTAAGGCCGCGGGCTCCGTCTTGCCCTACCCCTTGGGTGCAGGCTCTGTCTCGCCTGACCTCTCGGGTGTGGGCTCTGTCTCACCCAACCCCAAGGACGCATGTTTTGTCTCGTCCTATGGGGACCCATACCGTTGCCAACCACTCCATGTCCAAGCGTATGAGCCTGGGTCAAAACTAACACCAGAGAGGAGACTAGCACGCCTCGATGTAACCTGTGGCCATGACGGGCCATACCTGAGGATTCACATCAAGAACAGCGTCGGACGTGCCTATGCTATTCTTCCTAACCCTCGTAGGAACGCTAACAGGCGTGTCAGTTCACCACGATGTCCGCTGGGATGGAATGGAATGCCATGACCGGCAGATGACGCATGCGCATGGCGCTAATGACGAATAGGGCCACGACATGGAGCCATCCCTATTGACATCTACAGGATCAGTAGGACCCGCATGAAGGAGAAGAAGGACCCGATGATCCTGGAAGCCTTCTTCTCTCTCTCATTCTTCTCCTTTTCCTCTGCTATAACCCATGGTTTCCCTTTCCTTATAAAAGGGGAAGCAGGGAGCCCCACAGTGGGGATGGAGATCCACACGAGACCGAACCATGAGATAAAAACATAAGCGGATGACACGAACACACGACTGAGGGGCGATCGAGCTCTCAACATCCGTTCACTCCTTCGATCAGAGACTTGGGATCCTTTCCCTCTCTCACCTATTTGTAACTCTTACTACAAACCAAGTGCCGGTAACACGAGCAACAACAAATTGGACGTAGGGACGTTTCGCCAGAACCAGTATAAACCCTTGTGTGCTCTGAGCACACCATTCGAGCCAGACGCTCAGATACAAATTTACTCATCGGTGGTCCAAAAACACCAACAGTTGGCACACCATTCGAGCCAGATGCTCAGATACAAATTTACTCATCGGTGGTCCAAAAACACCAACAAATTTACGCATATAGCAGCATGTTCGGTTGGCTAGTTCGTATCATTGCTGGTTCATGAAGAAGTACTGCTGGCTGGTTTGTGTGAGAAAAAAATACTGTTCTGGCTAGAAATTTACGATCGTTTACAACAAGCCATAGCCAAACGAAGAGGCTGGAGGTGCCTTGTTGGGAGATTGAGATTTAGTATAGCAAAACACCCGTTCTATGGTGCTTAAACCTCCATCATCCCCACCTCCAATCCTCATACTCCTGCTTGCCCGTGGTCACGAACTCCACCAACTCGTTCTCTACATGCATGCAATGATGATGCAACACTTAGTATTACGACAACAGCAACTCTTAAAATAACAATATAGCTACCAAGCTACTAAGCTAACTCTAATGACTAAGATGCTAAGCTACCCATCCTTTCCACTAAATAGGTATGAAACATTCAAGTATTATCTTAGCAACTAAAATGCATTTATTCTTTTATTAATGATTTAATGTATATTAAAACAAGGAGCACCTAACTACCTTATTTCTCGGTCTATTCTAGGGCCACAAAAATTATAGTGAGCATATAATAATTCAATGAACCTACTGTAAAAAATTCATGAATACCAATTTGCCACAAAAATTTCTACAAATATTAACCTAAATAATATTAAACACTCTCAAATGATTTAATAAGCCTTAGCATCAACTCAGACCTACATAATCTAGTCATACCATCAGATAGACAATATTTTTAGGAACTCAACAAAATTTATTTCACAATTTTTGGACACCTATGCGAATTGATATTAATTTTCAAAGTTCAGCTCTGAAATTAAAACATAAAGCTATTTCTAATTCCTTAAGAAAAGGAAAAATGAATTCACCAGCGTGACCCACCACCACGCGGACTCGGCCCAGTTGCACGTAGCGTGAGTGTGCACGCGCGGCACGTAGGCACGACCCACGCACACAGGCCGACCCGCGGCGGGAGATAGCCCACGCGCTGGCGCTTTTGTAGATATGCCCCTATGCTACCTAGTATTTGCACGATGCTATTCGCACTATTCCTATAGACAGCAACTTTGCATGAACACCCTCGCAATCTCTCTCCTTTACAACGATATGGTCCTTGACCATCCCCGCACGTGCCGGCACGACGAGCGGTGGCATTAGCGCTTGCGCACATGGGACCCACGCTGACCTATCTACGAGGCCAACGCTCACCTAGGGTTTGACACGAAGCGATGGGTGGCGGCTGCACGAACTGAGACGTAGTAGAAGGGCCTCTCTATGACGGTGGGCACCCTACGATAATGGCGACGGCGTTCTGGTGAGCCACAATATTAATAAGGCTGTAGGGATAGCGAGTGAGCAACATGGACTCATCACTGACCTAGCGGAGGTGATGGTTTAGCCAGAGATGCCCCAAGCGAGCCTAACCACATGCACGTGGTGAGCTTGATGACGAACCACAGCGACATGGCCATGCCAGCGGCGAGGAGGCAACGGTAGAGGTGTGGCTTAGGTGTGCACGATGAGGAGAGGTTCTAGGCGGGGATAGTGGTGCAGCTAATTTGGCTCGAGACGTTGAGGAGAGGGCTAGCCATGGTGAGGGCGGTGACGGGTCTTAATGGCGACATGGTGGGGCGAAGCTCTAAATTGGAGCTTGGCCTTGCACGGTTCAAGTCTAGGTGGGGGCAGGCAACAAGAGGACGTGAGAGCATGTGCGCATGCACGTGGAATTGATGGGGGATGGCTTCCCGCATGTAGGCGGGCTGGCGCGGCTCGATGACGGCAGCAAAGAAGGGGACATAGGAGGGGCAGGAGACAGTGGGGACACAGTTAAAGCTCTCCCTGTGCTTGCTTGGTAGGACGCGGTTGACGCAACCAGAGTGACCACGGTCGGCACTAGCCGATGACACGCGCTCGAGGTCGGCGTGGCCCACACGCCATAGTGCCATAAATGGCATGGCGACGGCGGTTTGGCCTCATGCTTGCAGCATCTAGGTAGGCTAGTGGCGTAGCGCAGCACAATGATGCAACGACAGCGGTAGCAGCATGGTTGTGGCGCGGCACGGAGGGCAGTAACAACGCGTGACAATGGCAGCAGGCGAGGGTAGCGTGACATCTCGAGTCGGGCAGCCACGACTCCATGCGGTGGCAGCCTAAGGCGGCCAATGATGTGGCTAGAGCTCGGCCACATGCGTGCTTCTGTGCACCGAGCGCCACGACATCGAGGCCGCTCGGCATGGTGATTGCGTCCAACCAGGAAAAAAATAGCCTGAGAACACGCTGTGCATGGATTTTAAAGCGTTCGAAACAACTACACAGTTGATCCAATCCCCAAACCACCTTCACTACTCTAAAGAGGGAACCTTAGTCTATCAACAAGAGCTAAAGAACGACACCACTCCTAAACTCAATTTTAACAGAATAAATTACCAAATATAGCTTTGTCAATCTCTTTTTAGACTTAAGAAATTGACTAAGTCTTGAGTTGGATTTGCTTCAAATTCAATTTCCTAGCTATTAGAAATGTTAGCTAGCGTTATTATCTTGTTAAAACAAAAGTTGCACTATCTTCTACAAAATGTGTACTTCAAACTATATTAAGGTGTCACATATATGTTTTATAGCATTTTTGTTCAATAAAAATTAGTTAACATCTCTACTTGCTAACTTTATAAATCGTGAATTAACTTTTTGTTTTACGTTTTTATGACTCGTTTAAGTTACAATGCTTTACCTATCTATCACACCACATGTAATATCACTTAAGTATGATGCTCATGACATGTTTTAGCAAGTGATTCACTATGTAACACCGAGGGTGTTACAACATCTATGGTGGTTTCTACGTGACTGGTTCTAGAGAAATAAATGATGACAGTTGGCGCGCCATGTGGTTTCTGGTATGTGTATGTCGCCATCGACAAGTTTTCAAAGTGGATCAAATACAAGCCGCTTATTTTAGTCGAGCTCTTCAAAGATATCATCCACAGATTCGGTCTCCCAAACAACATTATCACCGACCTCAGAACTACATTAACTAGTCATCATTTTTGGGACTTCTGTGAAGACCGATGCATCTCCGTCAAATTGCCCATCCTAGAGCCAATGGCTAGGTCAAACGGGCGAACGACATGATCCTTGATGCCCTCAAAAAAGACTATATCAGAAAGAGGAAAAGCATCCAGGCAGCTGTGGTCTGGGGACTGCGCACTCAAGCTAGTCGTAGCACCGGTGTGTC
This sequence comes from Miscanthus floridulus, assembly GCF_019320115.1. Classification (NCBI taxonomy): domain Eukaryota; kingdom Viridiplantae; phylum Streptophyta; class Magnoliopsida; order Poales; family Poaceae; genus Miscanthus; species Miscanthus floridulus. The sequence continues at coordinate 76,632,625 of NC_089587.1, forward strand.
TCCATATCTCTTGGTCTATGGCTCAGAAGCCATACTTCCAACGGACATTGCCTTCTGAGCACCTAGGGTGGAACATTATAATGAAGAGCATGCCGTAGCTGTTTAGACAGACGACGTCGACAGGGATGAAGAAGAATGCCTGATCACTTACATCCGCACAGCCAAATACCTAGAAGGCTTGCGAAGATACTACAATCGCATCATCAAAGGTCGTTCAATTACTGTTGGCGACCTCGTTCTCTGCAAAAAATAGAAAACCGAAGGGATGCACAAACTCTCCTCCCCTTGGGAAGGGCCTTACGTGGTCAAAGAGGTTACCCGACCAGGGTCTTACCGGCTATGTGACTTGGATGGAATCGATATCCCCATTTCATGGCACATCGAGCACCTTATATGTTTCTATCCTTGAAATGCTCCAGATATGTATTCTCCACTCCATAATGAATGAAGTTTTTGTCACCATAATTTGTCTCCATTATTTCTCCATTACGGTTTAATCTCCATTTGCGGACGCCAGCTCAAAGCAACTCCTTAACAAACTCCAATACATGATCTCAATAAACACTCCACCACATTTCTCCATATCTCTAAGATATTTCGCCAACCGCCGAGCAGCACATGTTCTACTCTGTGTTCTTTGGAGAAAACCCAGTCTTCGATCTCTCCCTACACATGCTACGGGCTCCGCGCTCTGCGTTATGGGTGGTCGGCTATGGTTCCTTGGTCATGTCTGTTCCTCCTACACGTGCACGGACTCCGCGCTCGACGTTATGGAATATGGGCTAGCCAAGGCCAAGAGCTCAGTAACAAACTAACTTCTCGGACGCTACTTATGTATAATCGCGTTAGGGTTAACACTACAACAATTTTTTTCACTGAAATACTGGCAAACTACATAAACATGCACATGTCACTTTACAACATTTGTACACATACATGAATATTTGTCTGCGCCCTCACACGTTTTAACTATCCTCTCCAACAGTTATAGATTATTCTTCGAGTAGGTCATTATGTTTGGCCCTCCCCATCCACCTCGCCGAATAGGTCGACGTCTCCGGCCAGCCTCTTCGCCACGTCCTCCACCTCGTCTTCCAGCTCCTGCTACTTCATTGCACTAGTCCCTTTGGCGAATCCTGCCCCTATCGCTCGTAGATCGATGGTAGGGTAATGAGACTAGACTACCGCCAGGGCATGGTTCACGGTGGAGATAGTGGCATCGCGATTGAAGCTTTTGAAGTTCTCCCATGCCACCTTGTACCTGTTGATGATGGTGTCTGGACGAGGTGGCTTGTCATCGGGCTAAGGAGCTGCCTCCATGTCGATGTAGCCAAGCACCGGCCTGACTCCGGCCACCATGGCATCAAGCTTTCGCCTCTAGGATTGCGCCTCCAGCTCCAGCACATCAAACTAGGCCTTGGTCCTTCGATGGTATTCTACAAGCACTGAGAAGATCCATCAAGCGAATAAGTCACTTAAGCAACAACTCTGACCACGAACTACTCGCCTTTTAGCTCCTCGGCTAGTTTCTCCGCTCGCCGAGAAGCCTTCTTCTCCTCCTCTTGGAGTTGACCGATGACCTGACGCAACTGGCCGAGCTCCGCCTCTTGCTCTACAAAAGTGACTATCGTCAGCAACATTAAAGTTGTTCGGCAATACAGAACAAGTTCACCGATCCGCAATACCTTTTTTTGCTCGGAGTGGCTTCTCAGCTGCTCGGAGCTACCGTGCAACTACTCGGACATGGTCGCTAGCTGCTCGAATAAGGCCCCCTTTTGGTATTCCAGATCCTGCGCATTAAATTTGGCAAGATCCCACTCGCGAGGGGCCCTCTAGATGTTTTTCTCCATAAGCTTCACGACATCCTTCAGCTTTGTGTTCTCCTCGGCGAGGGGCTCCATCCTCTTGGTCAGCTACCGCCGTTGTTCGGCAGTTCGTGCTATGCCTTGTAAAAGCAACAAGATTATGAAGAACTATAATCCCCAATGTCAAAGACAAACATTGATGATGCAATACTAACCTTGATCTGCTTCATCGCCATGGAAAGGGTGGACTCTAGCCTCCCAACCTCCCTGGTGGTGTCCTCCTCCTCCATGACCACCACTTCATCGCCCCGCTTACAGAGGATCCGAATGGCTTAAGGTCATGTTTCCTTATGATCAATCTCTTCCACCTCATCCTCTTCCTCCGCAGCCGGTGGCGCCACCTGGGGGCTCGGTGGCTGCACAGCGTGTCTAACCATGCCCTCTGATGTCTTCGGGAATGCCCCTGGTCCTCTGGCACCACCAATTTCTCCACCCTAGACTTTGGCGTGGCGTTGGCAACTCTAGCATCCGCCTCCAAAGACCCTGTGGCTCCCGCTATTGCCCCAGGCATCACCGCCAACTCATTCATCATCAGCGCCAACCGTTCTCTACCGCTAAGTCCATCAGCAGCGGTGGTCAACTCCTCCGTAGGCCATCGAGCGCCTGGGGACTCTGGGATGGGGTTTGCCTGTATTGCCTCTACGCCGGGGCTAGCCCTTGGCTGTTCGCCAGTCTGGATAGATGGATTCAAATCATCCGGACGCTTCACTCTGCATCAGATTAGCTTGTCAATCGCCGCAAACTATAAGGATCCAACAGCAAAATGAATTCAAGGCAAGGATCCTTACATGTCGGCCTCCCAGTACATGGTTCTGAACCAGCGCTGCCTCCCCGAACCCCCAGGCATGGCTCTAGGATCAACCCGCGTGCCCTAGGCTGGAGGTCTCGTGGCCCTAGTTGTCGGCCTCTCCTCCGCCTATCACTCGAGGACTCCCTCTGCCTATCGCTCAGGGACTCCCTTTGCCTATTGCTCAGGGACTTCTTTCACCTGTTGCTCGAGGACTCCCTCCCCTCCTTTTGATGGCACCTCTACGCGTGTGTTGCGCAGCGGTGCCTGAGTGCTCGGAGGAGGAGCTACTAGAGCCCTATCATCGTCCAACCACTTGGACATCGCCGCACTCTATGTCTGAGTGGTTAGGTCACCGCCAAGCGAGATGCCGCCTGGCTTGCGGGGTGGCTTGCGGGGTGCTACACCCATGGTCTTCCTATTCTTCCGGCCTGGCTCATCTGTCGCCGCCCTTTTTCCCTCGACTTTCTCCAACACTGGGGGGGGACTCTCCTTCCAATCAACGCCTACGCCTCTGGACTCCGACAAGGCATTGACGGCACCCTCCTCGGGTTGAGTTGTTGGCCGGGCGTCCACTGCCTTCGGCCAATCGCTCCTCCGCACGCCCGAGAAGTACGCCACTCGTTCCTACGAATGGATCTTTCCACAAGTGAATCAATTCACTGCTCAGCAATGGTATAGGATAAAAAGATAAGAAACAAACAGTTGAGACTTTTACATGAGGAGGCGGGTTCATACAATTGAAGGCTCTCGTCTACCCTTGCACGCTAAACGATGCATTTAGAGTGAATAGTTTAGTTGCTCGACATATCATATCATCCCTCGACACTCTCTGTGTCCTCTCCCAAGTGCTGTTAGTGTCCCCCTTGAAGTCAAAGCCTGCGTGAGCCCTCTCCTTATAGGGATGGACGCGGCGCACTATGAAGCTCATCGCCACCAGTGTGCCGTTCATCTTCACACCCTTTATCAGGCAGAGGAGCTCGTTCACCTGATCCATATCACCACTGCTTGGCTTCTCTAACTAGCTCTTCTAGTTTTCCGGGATGTGGTCGACATCGCAGCAGATGGCAGGATGGCTCTGCTTCATGTAAAACCACCTGGCATTCCACCGATTCAGTGAGGTGTTCAGCGGTACAGTGATGTACTCGCCCTCCATCTTATCGCGGAGTTGCAGATACACGCCGTCGACCACCCTAGAACCGCCACCGCCCTTCTTCTTTAGCCAGAATAGGTGACAAAAGTGGTTGAAGCAAAGAAGAATCCCAAGATACGCCTCACAAAAATGGATAAAAATCAAGATGTGCAAGATGGTGTTTGGGTAGAGATTGCACAGACTAACTCCCTAGAACTCCAGCAGATCTCTCAAGAAAGGATGAATAAGAACTCCCAATCTACGCCAGAAGTAATCTTCAAAAACTATAGCTTCGTCGGTATGAGGCACTGGGTAGGGCTCACCGTTGGCCGACCGCCATCCGGTGGTGACACGGTCTGAAAGAACGCCCACCTCCACCATCCTGTTGATCTCTACCTCGCCCATGAGCGATGGCACCAACTCATTGTCATGATTTGCTCCGACGGTCGCCTTCTTTGGGTTACCAAATCCCTTCTTCAGTGCCATCTCTCAGATTTGGATTGGGACTGGCGACGGAAGAGCATGCGGATGTGAATCAGGAAGCGCTAGGGCTAAGGAGGAAGATGAAGTGACGAAGTGGCAAAGTTGGGAGTGCGGAGTGCGGCGGCGTAGTTGTAAAGCACTCCCCCCACTTTTCACATTCAAGGGTTTTGGGAAACCGCTCCACGATTTGCGCCTCTCCGAATTCTCCGAAGTGGCAATATGGGTCATTACCTGGGCTTTCGCGCAACTACAGCCCATATCGCCCATTTTTTTGCCGCAATTTGTTACTGCTCACTGAATATTCGCCGACTTCTCCACAATCCATTAAGGCTTAGTAACTCCTACTGTACAGCCATTACTCTAGTTTTTTCTCCATGATTTGATTTCTCCAAGATTTCCACTTGTGGCTCAGGGACTGCGTCATCAATATGACTTGTTTCCTCACCACACTAGGGACTTTCTTCTGTTCACTATTGTTTCTGACCCTGGCACCACATGACCACATCACCTACTGTCAGGCTTGGGGACCAAGTGGGCACACTTCATCTTACGGTGAATGTGCTTTTTAGGGCTCCGCCCGGGGACTGGCTGCCTGCTCGACTAGTCTTTTGCTTTTCTTCTATTTGGATCCTAGCACCATGTGACTACGTCACCTACTATCAGGCTCAGGGACTAAGTGGGCACACTTCACCTCTTGGTGAGTGTGTTTGCTTAAATCTGGAAGACTCCGCACCTCCTAAAGTTGAAGAAGACTATCTCCCTTTCTCATGGATGGACTCTAAGTGGTCCACTACGAGGAAATTTTTGATTTTGAACTTGAGCTCCATACATCCTTATGGCAAGCCTTACTTGGGATACACCGCTCGACAATGGTTCACACTGCTCGGCGATGGTTCACAACAGCTCGGGGATAGTTCACAACTGCTCGGCGACGGTTCACAACTGCTCAGCAACTCATCATGGTGGTTGGACCATGAGTCTGACTGCTCGACTTTGTTTGCACCTGCTCGGACAAGCTCAAGATGGCCTGAACCTATCTAACTCTTGTGTCTCTATTGCATTCTTGTTCTTGATTACATGCATCTCTGTCGATCAATCTACCTTCGTGGGATACTCCTCAGAGGACTGCCGATGATATTCTATCGACAATAGATAGGATATGAAGGAAGTTGAAAAAAAGATAGGATATGATGGAGAAATGAGTGGACGAGAAGATATGATATGATGGGATAGGATAGGAGGGGGTCATTGGTTTCATGGCCCACTAATTAGAGCATTTGGATAGACGGACGCCCTACATGAAGTATTACCGTCTTTATGACATATGACACTGCTTACCCTTTTGAGCACCTTAGAAAGATTTGAGAAAAATCTTTGGATTAGCAATGATGACACTGCTTACCAACATTACCATTGAACCAAATGCACATGCACGTTCACGATTGCCTGAAGCTATCAACACGACTGTCGGTGTTTCGAACAAACACCTACTAGTAAATTTATAATTGATGCGCGTTAGGCCCGGATGGTGCGCCAAAGGACACAAGGTTTATACTAGTTCGGGCTGAATGCCTCTACATCCAGTCTGTTGCTGCTTGTGTTATTAGCACCGAAAAAATATTCGTAGCAGGGGGTACAAGCGATCGAGAGAGGGACAGGTCCCAAGTCTTTGATGGAATGGTCAAAAGGGTTGCTGAGAGCTTGGGTCGTTGCTCAGCTGTGTGTGAAGTGTTGTGTGTGTTTAACTTATGCATCAAGAGTTGACGACTCTATGTGGACAAGGGTGTTGGCCTGTGGCCCTGTGGGGAGCGGACGGCGCGGTGACAGTATGTCCGTCACCGTAGATGGCGCGAGTCTCTCCCTGGACCATAGTGGTTGTCGTATGCCTATGTTAGTATCCACACCCGGGGGCTGATGGCGGTGCCTACAACACTGTGGGACAAAAATCGGCACCTACAACACTATTTAAGCACTATTAGGTTAGAAAGGGCTTAAATCGCCCATCCCATCGTATCCTGACGGTACCTTCCTACAGGCGTGCAAGGCATGGTCCTTGGTATGGTGGTTGACTCGAATGTCCTATCGTACCCTATGCTTATCGGCATGAAGGTGCAGGGTACAGTCATCGGGCGAGGTGGAGCCAGCCCTCAGCCATCGGTCAGGACAGAGCCTGTCTTTAGACGTCGGGCGAGGCAGAGCCAATCTTTTGTCGTTCGGGCAAGAAGCATAGTAGCATTCTTGTCTGATCGGAAGCGTCAACTTTGATGGTTATTAGTTCCACCTCATTGGGTGCCCCGGTATTAGGTCCCCGATAGTAGCCCCCGAGCCCCTGGGTGATTCGAGCAGAATTGCCCAGGGGGTATTTTGATTTGCTAGAGGGTGCGCGCGAGCGCACCCGATGGGTGTAGCCCCCGAGCCCCTGGGTGATTTGGGTAGAATCGCCTGGGGGTGCTTCGGACCCTTCATGGGTAAGGTTATGAGGTTTGGTTTCGTCAACTGAAAAGCTTTAAGGGAACCCTGGTGTCCCGTTCATGTGGATTTTTGTCCAGGGTCAGCCTGGCTGGGGCTTGACTTCGGATCGAGGCCCTACTGACGCTCGTGTACCTGGGTCCTAGTTGCTTACAGGCCCATCCTCTGTTGGGTTGGTCGTCGAGACCATTGGGCCGATCCCTGGACGTTCCAGGTCTAGGTGGGCTAGAGAAGAAGCATTCTGACCCATATCCCCTCTATGGGAAAGGAGTCTGGTCCGCTTGGGAAGGTGAACCATCCAGCGCAGTTTTGGTGGCAAAGGATAGGGATTGCGGGCGCGTATCCCATGAGGTGACGCAACGGTGCGCATGGCAGGCTCGGAGATCGCGGCGAACGGTTGTTCTTCTCGCATTCGTCACCCCTATAAAACCACAGGGTTCGCCCCTAGGGTTTTGTATTCTGCCTTCTCGCCTTCACGTCTGACTCTTCCGCCATCAATTGCCTTAACCTCCTATGTCCGTACTACCACCGTTGTCAGCCTCGCATCCGTGTCGTAGCCGCCGTCAAGCTCACGCCCGCGTCACAGCCGCCATCGAGCTCGCATCCACCTTTTTTCTCGACACCTCAATGGAGCTGTGGGGCAGATCTGGCATTACCTTTTGGCGTTTGGAGGGCCTTGTCCGCCGTGGCCTCCTCCGCCCATCGGCCCCCACTGAGGGCTGGCTGCTGCCTAGTGATGAGGACGAGCCGTTGCCGCCCGATGGGGATGTCGTGTCTTTTGCTATCTACCATGAGTGGGGATTCATCGTACCTGCGCATAGATTTCTTCGAGGGCTATTGGATTACTACCAGGTGGAGTTGCAGCATCTTACTCCTAATGGGGTCCAACATATGGCAGCATTTGTTGCCCTATGTGAAGGTTTCCTAGGGATCGATCCCCACTTCGATTTGTGGTGGCACTTCTTCACCGTCAGCCTTTCGAAGAGGCAGGTTGGGGGGAAGGAGGTGAGTGTGCTGATGGGATGTGCCAGCATTCATCTACGCCATACCCAGGCGAGTGGCTACTCATTGATGCATCTGTCGACCTCCAACAAGGGGTGGTATTCGCAGTGGTTTTATGTTAGGGATGACGTGAATGCCCCCCTGCTGAAGTATTCAGGGCGCCTCATCGAAGAGGCCCCAGAGTCGAGGAAGTGGGGCGTCCTGACTAAGGAGAAGAAGCACATCACTGACCTTCTCTCCACCCTCCATGCCCTAAAGGACTAGGGCATAAAGGGGTCGGGGATCATTGGCGCCTACCATGCGAGGAGGGTGGCACCGCTGATGGCGCGCACGCTTCCCTTGCACCGGATGGTGCCTGGAGTGTCGTTGGAAGGGATGGTGCTCGTCGATGAAGCGCTTCCTCCCTCCAAGGTGGTGTAGCGCATCAAGGAGGTGATGGAGCCTTCGAAGGACTCCATCAACGTCGTCCTCGATCATGTGTATCCGGTGCCGAGGCATCCCCCGATGCGTTCGGAACCGGGTCCTGGCGGCGGCAAATCGCACCGCGATCGAGTGGGATAAGAGGACAAGTGAACTCAAGAAGAAGGAGATGATACGGAAGTAGCAGGCATGGGATCAAGGAGAGGAGGTAAGCAATGATGACGACAATGACGATGATGAGGTAGCTGTCGACGTGGATTGGGACATCCTAGAGGACGAGGACATGCTGACAAGTGCCCACCCATCCATGCAGGGGCCCTTCCTGTTCCACGTGGAGGGAAGCGAGTCCGTGAGGTCAGCCAAGGTGGGCCAAACCTCTAGCCCATCCTCGAGGCCAGCGGGAGCCAGAGAGTCTGCCGCTTCGTGCAGGGTGCCAGCGAAGGATCGGTGGGTGGGAGGAGGCAACCTACCACTGCCCCCGAGGTGCTGATGGAGGGAGGCAGCTATGTTACCGTGCCCCATGAGATGACGAAGGCGGGTGGTGATGCCGCCCTGCCCGAGGCATTAACAGAGAGGGGTGGCTCCATTGCCACGCCCTTAGAGATAAGGGAGACGAGCTCCCCTGCCCAGGAGTAGGGGGCAGGCTCGAAGCGGGCCCACCTAGATGAGTCGAGGGGTCTAGGGGTTCACACCCAAAATGTTCCTGCCACCTAAAGGCACCAGAGTAAGCCACTGATTCCCCTGTTTTTCCTCCTTTTTATTTTCTTGCTTTGACCTTACACCCTTCACCTTCGTGTAGATTCTTGCGGACGGGCCGTTCACTGGGGCTGGCGCCCAAGAAGAGCCTTGCCCTTCAGGCAGGATGGACCACGTTGCTTGACGTCGCCCCTGTTTCGGGCAGGAGCGGCGCTGACGTTGTGGCCTCATTGGCCGATCCAGCGGTGCCCGCGCCCTCGGTGGTTGCCAAGCAGGCGACGCCTTCCATGGTGGGCGTGACCCCGCCAGCTGAGAGTCTGGTATCGCCGGCAGATGTGGTTGTGACCACGTCTAGCCAGGAGCCACCGGACATAGCCATGGTGGCGTCTAAGGGGTCGGCATAGTCCATGCCTCTGGTGGCTCAAACGATGGCGTTTGACGTGGGCTCGACAGAGAGGGACGTAGCCGGATGGTCCCCAACCCCGATGAGCCAGGCGCATCTGGATGCAGTCATGATGGCATCTGTGGGAGCAGCATAGTCCATGCCACCGGAGACCCAGGCAGTGGTGCCCACGACCGCGGCAAGCCCAGCGGGGCTAGACGTCGCCATGGCGGCGCCCGAGGGAGCGGCACAATTCACACCACTGACGGCCTAGGCCGCGGCGCCCGAGGTGGGCCCGATGGAGGAGGACAAGGCCAGAGGGTTTTCTAGCATTATGATGGTGGTGGGGAGGACCAAAAGGGAGCCACCTTTGGCCCTGTTGTTGGAGGCAGCTGCTCCCCCGTGCGGGGCGAGCTGCCGCTTCAGTGGATGGTCGCTCAGGACCCAACGTCGGTTCTTTTTTCGCTTGACGATGCTGCCGAGAGCTTGGAGTGGGAAAATCTTGACTTCAGGTTCTCGGCTGAGGGATGCCTTGAGCTAGGCTAGTGGTGCCCTGCGCAAAATCCCCATTCCTACTGGTTGGGTATCCGCTTGATCTTCTCCCTCGTTTTCTTCTTTCTTCATGTATTTTTGTGTTTTCGTGTTTTTTGATACCAGTCTTCTTTTCAGTGTATTGTTGCTCGTAGCCGGAACAAGACCTGGTTCCTCCATGAGCAAAAGGCAGAATGGGACTGCCTTACCGAGGAGGCCTAGCTGCGAGGAGATGTGGGAGCACAGCTGGCTACTACCCAGTAGCGGGTGGCCGAGGCACGTCGGGATGCGGAGGAGATCCATGGGATGTTCGAGGACTTGTCGGCGAGGGTGAAGCTGGATGGGGAGGAGGCCGCTAGGATCTGAAAGGAGCGGGATGAGCTGCTCTAGAAGGATGCCACGGCCGGTGAGCAGGCCATCGAGCTCCTGGCGGAGCTGGAGATGGAGCGGGACCTCAAGCTGAAGGCTAAGGAGAGGTCCGCGGTGTTGCAGCAAAGGGCGGACCAGGACGCTGAGGTGATCGCCCGGTTGCGCGAGTAGCGGGATGAGCTATGTCGGACTAAGAAAAGACTTCATTCGGAGCGTGGCACAGCCCGTGAGGATCGCAACCGGACCATCTAGGAGCGCGGCGAGGAGCGTCGAGTGGTCGACTCCCTTCGGGTGGATCTTGGAGCCACGGTGAACTGAAGGTTGGACGCCAAGAACGTCGCTGCCAGGCTAGACAAGGAGCTTACTGAAGTGCGAGGGATCCTTCAGATCAAGAGTGACGAGCACGACCTTCTGCAAGCCACTGTCGAGGTGGTCATCGATGCCCTGAGGGTGGCGCAGCCAGTGGAAACTAGCTCGCTCATGGCTCGTGCCGTGGGCATCACGGTGCGGGTGGGCCAACTTGAGGAGGACGCCTTTCATGCCGGGATCACCCAAGCCTTCGTTGTCGCCCGTTCCCATTATGATCGGGAGATCAACCTGGATGTAATGAGCCAAGGCTTCATGCCTGTCTATGAAGATGCTGAGCTAGATGAGATGGAGAAGGCGATGACTATCCTTGCGCGGGACCTGGCGAACAGGCTGAAAGAATTGGTTCTCCCTCCGTGGAAGTAGTTAGTTGAATAAGTTTGATAAACATTATCTGTAATATGTGAACAAGTGTCGGTACTTTTGTGTCTGAAAATGGATTCGTGGCTTTTGTTTTGCAATTTGGTTTCATTTGTTTGGTCTTACCTTCTTCCCTTTTTGCGATGAAAAGAGAATTACACGATTGACCCTTCTGTTTGTTAAGACCGTAGGGCCCGAGGTACTTAGGGGAAATTTTGATTGTGCTGGTGAGCAAAATTACCGTAGCCGTCTGGGCGTAGGCTTTTTGTAGTCTTACCAATCTGTTGCCCCAAACTTTGTCGCCAGTCTGGGTGCGTGGAAGAGGTCTGCTGTAAAGACTTTTTCAAAAAAGGAAAGGAGGTACCCGTACCTTTATCAGCCCCCGAGTGAGATTCGACCCCTTGTGGTTGCTGGGGTCGGACGTTATTGGAGACCGGAGCGAGGGAAGCGAACTTACGTTTTGTATTCACATGTTCCCCTTACTTGGCGATCGTTGTGTGACTGTACGTTCGGTCTCATTGATGGTCTGGCCTTCCCTGAGCCCCCGCGCGTGGTGGGGATTCAGTCAAGGGCTGGCTCATTTTGTGACTGTCGCCCCATCAGCGGTTTTTTGCAACTGGAGGGGTTAAGGCAAGGTCACTTGCCTCAATGGCTCGAGTGACGTGCTTTATGAACTCGCTAACGGGGATGTTTGGATGAAATCCGATCCCATTGCTTTGCAACAGAGTCGGCAAAGCCCTCGGGTGGCATTCCATTGCTCCTTGCCCTGCATTCCAACAGATTCCCCCTCAATGGGGTTTCTATGGGCTCGACGAGGGGCTGGATTGAACTAGAAGATTGAGATGACCCTATCCGCCTCAACGCGGGTTGGGCAAAGGCCGCCAAGGCTCATCTATGTTTTCTCCCTTGGCTCTTGTTCGACGCAGGGTGGCTCCGGACCCTTTGCGGGTCAGCCATCGAACCTCGATCTCTCAGTCCAACTTGAACCCTCAAGCCCTTTAGGGTCTGATAGGGGTCAGCTATGTTTTCGTGCATTACCCCATCCTTGGTTTCCACAATAGGAGGGGCTGAGTTGACGACACTTGCCTCGATGGCTCGAGTGTCGCGCTCAATGAGCTCGCTATCGGGTATGTTCATGTGAAATTAGGGTCCATCATTCGCTGACGGGGTCGGTAGAGCCCTCATGTGGCATTTCACTATTTCTTAATCCACCTCTCGATAGATGCCTAAGCCGTTCGATAGGCTTAGGTGGCCCATTGGCCTCTCCTCGACGGAAATTCTGTGGGTTTGGCTCGGGGTTAGAATCGAACGAGAAAGGTCGAGATGTCCTAGTCCGCTTCTGAGCGGGGTCGGGCAAGGCCGTGGGGCTCATCTCTATTTTTCTCCCCTAGCTCTGTTTGACACAAGGTAGCTTCAAGCCCTTCGCGGGCCAGCCTTTGAACTTCGGTCGGTCACCGCTTATATTGAATGAGGTGGCTGCCACTTCGTGACGCGACACAAAGCGTTGAGATGTAGAGATTTGCACATGCAATGCTTGGATGTATGTATCACTAAATTGAAACGAAAGTGGGGTTTGGTAACATTACCTTGGTGATATGAGCGATGGGAAGCTCCAACCAGATGTGTCCATGCGGGGTTTGGGCCCGATGTTTGCGATGAGGTCGGCGTAACCTGCATAAGAGTCGCTATATATTTTTTTTCTTTTTGTCTCTCGGTGGTGATTCGAGACGCTCGATTGATTTAATCGACCTGACAGCTTCTCCTTGAAGGAGGCTCTATAGGGGGACCCCTCCAAACCCTTCTCGGGAAGGTGGGAGTTGAGGCTTGCGGTGTGGGAAACTGTGAGTTTGATTTATGCTGGTGAACAAAAAACACCATAGCCGTCGAGGCGTAGGGTCCGGCGGTTCGTCCAGTTGTATTCAAAGTTTTATACCCACACACCGCGCTTCCGGTTTTAAACATAAGGAGGGGTCGGGCGAAGAGGGCGATAGACACCCTCGGTAGCCCCCGAGCAATGTCTGTGCCTTTGCTGTTGCTGGGGTCGGAGGCTCGGTAAATAAATTAAAACTCAAAGTAAGTAAACAGAGGTGCATATCTTTCAATGGTCGTTCATTTGTTGTTTTGCCTGGGCCACCCGATGGACCCAGGTGGCCTGTTGGGCTCCCCCTTGAGGGGGGTTCCGTTGTTGGGTCGTTCCACGGTCCTGCCTGGGGAAGCGGAGAGTTGCCTGCATGCGAGCATGCCCTGGTTCTTGCGCCTAGGGCACATTAGTGGTGGGTCATGCCTAGGCGATGTTCCATCTGACTAGGTGACATCTTGTTGACCAGAGCACGTCCCTCTGGCTCCGTCACGTCCCCATAGATTTCTGTCAGCATTGATTTCGCATTTGCATTGAATAGGGGAAGGCAGAGAGTTTTTCGTCCCAATCTTTTGCCTTTCCTTAGCTACTGAGCCCCTTCTTTAAATAGGGGGGAAGAGGAATTCTCATCCCACCTCCTCGCCAGCCTCTGAGCTGCCACCTCTTCTCCTTCCTTTCTACCTAATGCATCGGTTCCTAAGTAAGAGAGGGTAATGCCAGGGAGAGAAAAACTCATAGATCCGCTCATGAATCTGGGGCATGATGTTGAGCTGGAGGTCATCCAATGTAGATGAGATGGTGCGAGCCATCCTTGCTGTGGAGGGACCACCGCTGCCGAAGGAGGGGCACTGGATGGTGCCGAGCGTCGTTGACTTTGTCATCGTTCATTGCGGCCTTCCTTCGGCGGGAGGTGCCTCCTGCCCTGACGTCGTTGTTAGGGTTACGGCTGATGATGATGGCGTAGTCCCTGGACGCCCCAGCGAAGGGGCACCGTAGTCGCCGGTGTGGTGCTCAACGTTGCAGATGACGGCGCCTTCGAGGATCCCGTAAAGTGGTAGGACGTCGCCAATGGAGAGCGTGGTGCGGCAGCCACAGTAGACGAACTGGCCCGTGTACATGGCCGGACGTTGCCGATGGAGAGCGTGGTGCGGTGGCCGCTGTAGTACTCATAGCAAAGCTAGGTAGAGACTATAATTGAATAAGTTTGTGGGGGAGCCCCCAAGTGAACAGTCCTTTGAATTTAAGAGTACATTAGTCTTTTTCGTGATGAAATCACTTTGTAAGTGGTGAATTTGTGCAAAAAATGAACAAATTTTTATCTTTTGTTACGGCAAACAGTTTTTCAGCTTCCTCTTTTTGTAGAAGAGGTTTTGGTGCTCTCCGACCCTTCCCATGGCTCAAGTTGCAAAAAACTAGGAGTGCGGGTGAATTAATTCTAATTACGCTGGTGAGCAAGGAGGTTGTAGCCGCTGGGGCGTGGGTTTCCCGTAGTCCTACTAGTTGTACTCAGAATTTGCTCCTGAAATCCTAGCCCTTTGGACTTGTTACGAGAAGAGTGGAAAACTTAGAGAATGTTTGCAAAGGTAACACAGGAAGTGCTTGCAAGATAAACGTATTTGTATCAGCCCCCAAGTGAGGTCTGCCCCCTCACAATTTGCAGGGGTCGGATGTCGCTAAAGATCGGGGATTTGTAAAGACAAGAACTGATAAGAAGAAGTATGCGTTTATTTAAGGGTAAAAACGACATAGCTGCTCGATGTTCCAGGCATTGGAGAATACCTCACCGTTGATGGTTTTCAACTTGTAGGCGCTTGGGTGGAGTACTTCCATGACAACGTACGGCCCCTCCTAGGGTGGGAGAGCTTGTGGCGGTCCTTGTTGCTCTGCACAAGGCGGAGGACAAGGTCCCTGATGTTGAAGGCTCGGTCCCACACCCGTCGACCAAGGTACCGTCGCAACGCCTGCTGGTACTTGGCCGAACGGAGGAGGGTGATGTCGCGGGCTTTATTTAGCTGGTCCATGGCGTCTTGGTGGGATGCCTCGGCCCCCTATTCGTCGTATGCTCTAATTCTTGGTGCTCCATAGTCAAGGTTCGTTGGAAGAACAGCCTCGGAACCATAGACCATGAAGAAAGGTGTGTAGCCCGTGGCCCGACTAGGAGTTGTCCTTAGGCTCCAGAGCACCGCTGGGAGCTCGGTGACCCAGTGCACGTCAAACTTGTTCAACCTGTTGAAGATCCTGGGCATGAGGCCCTACAGAAGCATGCCGTTTGCGCGCTCGACCTGCCCATTCGTCCGGGGGTGTGCGATGGCCGCCCAATCAATCCGGATGTGTTGTTCATCGCAGAATCGAATGAATTTCCTATCGGTGAACTGCGTGCCATTGTCTATGATGATGGAGTTCGGTACTCCAAAGCGATGGATGATGTTGAGGAAGAACAGCACAACTTGCTTGGATTTGATCGTGGAGATCGGTCGAGCTTTGATCCATTTCGTAAACTTGTCTATGGTGACAAGCAGGTGGGTGAAGCCCCCGGGCGCCTTTTTGAGTGGCCCAACTAGGTCGAGCCCCCAGACCATGAAGGGCCACATGATGGGGATCATCTGGAGTGCCTGGGCCGAGAGGTGAGTCTGCCGAGCGTAGTACTGACACCCTTCGTAGGTGCGTACGATTTGCTCAGCGTCGGTTACTGTAGTGGGTTAGTAGAAGCCCTGTTAGAATGTGTTTCCAACCAAGGTCCTCGGCATGGCATGGTGATCGCAGACCCCACCATGGATGTCGCTTAGCAAAAGTCTTTCCTGTTCATCGGAGATGCAGAGCTGTAGGATCTCGGCGTGGCTCCGTCTGTAGAGTTCGCCCTCTACAAGGACGAAGGACTTGGCACGATGTGCAAGCCGTCGAGCCTCCATCCTGTCCGTTGGCAGTGTGTCATGGAGGAGGTAGTTGAAGTAGGGCATTCTCCAGTCATCCGGAGGGTCAGGCTCTACAGCTAGATTCTCTTCAAGCTCCATGACCTCGGGGTCAAACGGAACAGTCAGTGGGTCAGCCCTTGGGGTCGGATTAGACGGGCCATCCTTGGCCTGATCTGACCCTTTGTAGCGCACGAAGGGTTTGTGTTGGTCGCTAGCGAAGACGCTCGTTGGCACCAGCTCTCGACCGGATGCTGCCTTCGCGAGTGCGTCGGCCGCCTCATTGAGGCGCCTCGGGACGTGATTAAGTTCGAGGCCGTCGGACTTCTTGGCAGTACACAGCCATCTTGGCATCATGGCAGCTGAACTCCTTCATGACTTGGTTAACAACCAGCTGAGAGTCACCCCGAATGTCGAGGTGTCGGATGCCCAGCTCGATGGCGATGTGTAGGCCGTTTACGAGTGCCTCGTATTCGGCCACATTATTTGATGAGGGAAAATGGAGCCGAACCATGTACCTCATGCGGACCCTGAGGGGTGATATGAAGACCAGCCCTACATCGGCGCCCTTCTTCATTAGTGACCCATCAAAATACATCGTCCAACACTCTTGATCGACGACCGCCAGTGGCATCTGGACCTCGGTCCACTCTGCGATGAAGTCAGCCAACACCTGGGACTTGATCGTCGTTCGAGGGACATACCCGATGCCTTGATCCATCAGCTCAAGTGCCCACTTTGTGGTTCTTCCTATGGCGTTTTGGCTATGGACGACCTCACCGAGGGGGAACGACGTCACTACTGTCAAAGGGTGACTCGAAGTAATGGCATAGCTTCCTTTTGGTGATGAGGACGGCGTATAGGAGCTTCTAGATTTGGGAGTAGCGGGTTTTGGAGTTAGATAACACCTCGCTGATGAAGTACACTGGGCACTATACCTTGAGGGTGTGCCCCTCTTCTTCCTATTCTACTACTAGGGCGGCGCTAACCACTTGCGTGGTGGCTGCTATGTACAGCAGGAGGGATTCTCCATCGCTTAGAGGGACTAGGACCAGGGGTTTTGTTAGAAGTAGCTTGACCATGTCAAGCGCCTCTTGGGCCTCGACTGTCCACTCAAAGCGGTCGGCTTTCTTCAGGAGTCGATAAAGGGGGAGTCCTCGTTCGCCAAGGCATGAGATGAATCGGCTGAGGGCGGTGAGGCACCCTGCGACCCGTTGAACCCCCTTTATGTTCTAGATCAGACCCATCCTTGTGATGGCTGAGATTTTCTTTGGGTTGGCTTCGATGCCACGCTTAGAGACAATAAAGCCAAGCAGCATGCCCCTCGAGATCCCGAAAATACATTTCTCGGGATTGAGTTTGATGCAATTTGCCCGGAGTTTCGCAAAGGTTTGCTCAAGATCGGCGATAAGGCGGTCAGCCCGTTTGGACTTAACTACGATGTTGTCGACGTAGACCTCAATGGTCCGCCTAATGAGGTCCCTAAAGCAATTAAGCATACAACACTGGTAAGTGGCCCCAGCGTTTTTTAGACCGAACGACATTGAGACGTAGCAGAACAGTCCAAAGGGGGTGATAAAAGATATCGCGAGTTGGTCGGACTCTTTCATCGTGATTTGGTGGTAGCCGGAGTATGCGTCAAGGAAGTAGAGGGTTTCGCACCCTAAGGTGGAATCAACTATTTGGTCAATGCGTGGTAAAGGAAATGGGTCTTTTGGGCATGCCTTGTTGAGACCCATGTAGTCGACACACATCCTCCATTTCCCGCTCTTTTTTTGTACAAGAATGGGATTTGCTAACCACTCTGGGTGGTGTACTTCCCTGATGAATCCGACGGCAAGCAGTTTTGCTATCTCTTCACCGATGGCCCTGCGCTTTTCCTCGTCCAAGCAGCGTAGGCGTTGCTTCATTGGCTTGGAGCCTGGGTGGATTTTCAAGGTATGCTCGGCGACCTTCCTCGGGATGCCTAGCATATCCGAGGGTATCTACGCAAAGATGTCTTTGTTGTCGTGGAGGAAGTCGATGAGCGCGCTTTCCTATTCAAAGGAGAGCGCGGTACCTATGCGTACCATTTTACCCTCGGAGCTGCTGGGGTATATGAGGACCTCTTTGGAGCCCTCTATCGATTCGAACGACCTAGTCAATTTCTTTGCATCGAGCGCTTCTTCGACGACCTCCTCCCTGAGGGCAGTGAGTTCTCCGGAGGTGACGATTGCTGTGGTGTGGCCGCAGCACTCGACTTCGCACTCGTAAGCCCACTGGAAGGAGGTGCCGATGGTGATGACCCCGTGTGGGCCTGGCATCTTCAGCTTGAGGTATGTGTAGTTGGGGATAGCCATGAACTTCACGTAGCATGGTCGTCCTAAGATGGCGTGGAAGGTTCTGGGGAATCCTACCACGTCAAAGGTGAGGGTCTCAGTCCTGTAATTGGACTGATCCCCAAAGGTAACGGGTAGATCGATCTGTCCGAGTGGCGTGGCCTACTTTTCGGGGATGACACCGTGGAAAGGCGCTCAGATTGGGCGGAGGTGCGTTCGGTCGATGCCCATTACGTCGAGCGTCTTTGCATATATGATGTCGAGGCCGCTGCCTCTGTCCATCAGAACTTTGGTGAGGCGCTTTGGGCCAACGATCGGGTCAACGATGAGCGGATACCTTCCTGGATGTGGGATGGTGTTCGGATGGTCGGTCCGATCGAAGGTTATGGCGGACTCCGACCACTAGAGGAAGAGAGGTGTGGCCGGTTGGGCCGTGTAGATTTGGCAACGTGCGACCTTCTGATGACGTTTGGAGTCATAGGCCATTGATCCTCTGAAGATCATGAGACAACAGTCCGGCGTTGGAAGCCGTCATCCTTCTCCTTGGCGTCGTCGTCGGCGGGGGCAGGTTCCTTCCCCTGCTCCCCCATGTTGGCGCTTCTGGCCAAGAACTTGCACATGAGGCCACAGTCCTTGAGCAGATGCTTTACAGGGGAGGCGTGGTTCGAGCACGGCCCCTCGAGCATTTTCTCGAAGTGGTTCAGAGTGCCCTCCGTGGGCTTCCGACCACCCTTGTGGTCAACAGCAGCCATGAGTGGGTCCTCACGCCGTTGCTTCTTGTTTTTCCTTTTGGCGGAACGATTGGGGTGCCTTCGCCGGCACACTCGTCCCGCCTTGCCTTGCCCTCGAGGCGATCGAAGATCACTTTGACCACCTCCTCTCCTGAGGCATGGCTGGTGGCGATGTCCAGGAGGTCCTTGGTGGTTCATGAGCCCTTGCGTCCTAGCTTGTGGACCAAAGACTCGCAGGTTGTCTCGGACAGGAAGGCTCCTATCACGTCGGCGTCGATGACATTAGGGAGCTCGTTTTACTATCGGGAGAAGCACCGGATGTACCTGTAGAGGATTTCGCCGGCCTTCTGGCGATAGTTCTTGAGGTCCTAGGGGTTTCTAGGATGTTTGTACGTGCCCTAGAAGTTCCCCACAAAGATCTCCCTCAGGTTCGCCCAACCCTGGATGGTGTCGGACGGAAGGTGCTCCAACCACGCTCGTGCCAAATTGGCGAGGAACAGTGGAAGGTTGCGGATAATGAAGTTGTCATTATCCGCACCACCGGCTTGACACGCAAGCCGATAGTCTTCAAGCCAAAGTCTGAGGTTTGTCTCCCCGGAGTACTTAGGGATGTTGGTAGGTGGTCAATACCTTGGTGGGAACACCGTGTTGAGGATGTGATGGCCGAAGGCCTGAGGGCCTACCAGGCCGGGGCTCGGGCTTCGGTCCTCGCTGCTGTCGTAGCGTCCGATGCATCAAGGATGATAGCCATGGCGGGCCCCTTCCCTCGGGTCACCGTAGGTGCACCTGCGGGCGTCAATGGTGCTGTGCGCATCGCTGTTGTGGCTGAGACGTTGATGTACTGGGATCGCAGCGCGCTGCCCGCCGCCTTGCGGTGCTTGGTGGACCGACGCATCCCCGGCGGGATGCACCGAGGGTGTACGCTGGCTGGCATCGGGCTTGTGTCGTCGAGACATCGAGCTTTCCGCCTGCTGTGCTGCCACACACTCAAGTAGCGTGTGAATCTCGCGGTGGGCCCGGTGATCCTCAGGCGTCACGGCCTCTAGAAGGCCATGAAGCAGGGCCGTCGCGGCGATGATGTTCTAGCTTGCACGAGCAAAGCGGGGAAGGGTTTCATCGTCGGCGATGATCCTTCAGTTCACGTCGTGGGACACGGCGCGTGCATGCCCTCCATCTTCGCGGCGCCTGATCTCCTCATCGATCCTCTTGTACTCCCGAACAAGCTGTTGTCCGGTTTTGTCTATTTCCCGCTTTTGGGCTTCCAGCTACTCCACCCCTATGTGAGGTGGGGCCACTGCTCCCCCTTTGGCTTCGTCGTCGAGGTTGCCTACCGGGGTGACCTCCTCCTCGGAGGCGCTTTTGACGTGTCCCTCGGAGGTTTCTGCCATGAAGCATTCCCGGGAGGGATGATGGCTCCTCCTACCGGAGTCAGAACCAGAGTCCAACCCCGGGTCTTCCGCGAGGAGGCTGTGGAGGGATTCAGTGACGCTTTCGATCATCCCCACGAACTCATTGTTCGTGGAAAACGGGATCGCACGCTAGGCCACAAGGTGGCTTACGGTCGCCGCGGTGTTGCGAAGACCGAACGGAAACACCATTGAGGCGCACCAAGTGGAGCGTTCCGGAGAGAGGGTGATGCGGCGTGGGGCCTCCTTGGACGGCTAGGGTCCACGGGAGACGCCGGGCTGGCCCTTAAGCCTTCGGTAGCTGAAGTTGGCGGAGGAGAGAGATTGGATGGCCGTGTGGGCCAGCGCCAACTCTCCTCCTAGTGTGACAATGAAGTCTAGGTCACCGAAACGCACGTGTGCGCCCGGGACCCAGCTGATTGCGTGGTTAGCCATCCGAAGCCTGATTTGTTATGCGCAAAGGTCCCATACCTAGCGCGCCAACTGTTGGTGTTTCGAACAAACACCGGCTAGTAAATTTATAATTGATGCGCGTTAGGCCCGGATGGTGCGCCAAAAGACACAAGGTTTATACTGGTTCGGGCTGAATGTCCCTACGTCCAGTCTGTTGCTGCTTGTATTATTAGCACCAAAAAAAGGTTCATAGCAGGGGGTACAAATGATCGAGAGAGGAACATGTCCCAAGTCTCTGATGGAATTGTCGAAAGGGTTGCCGAGAGCTTGGGTCGCTCCTCAGCTGTGTGTGAAGTGTTGTGTGTGTTTAACTTATGCATCAAGAGTCGATCCCTTAGTGGGGGTCCTGCCCTCCCTTTTATAGACCAAGGGAAGAGCAGGGGTTATAGATGGGAGAAAGGAGAAAAACCAGGGGCCAAGAAGCCCCTCCGAAGGTGTTGAGCCCTCCTTTTCCGCTGAGTCAGCCTTGCTGACACGGCTAGACGGTGTCAGGGAGTGGCACGTTCGCCGGGTGCCCGTGTCCTGGTGATGCCATGCCCTTACCGGATCAACAAGTGGCCGCGTCCCGCCCCGCCCCTCCGGACGGCGTGTCGGACAAGGGTGTTGGCCTGTGGCCCTGTGGGGAGCGGACGGCGCGGTGACAGTACGTCCGTCACCGCAGATGGCGCGAGTCTCTCTCTGGACCATAGTGGTTGTCGTATGTCTGTGTTAGTATCCGCACCCAGGGTCTGATGGCGGCGCCTACAACACTGTGGGACAAAAGTCGACGCCTACAATACTATTTGAGCACTGTTAGGTTGGAAAGGGCTTAAAGCGTCCGTCCCATCGTATCCTGACGGTACCTTCCTACAGACGTGCAGTGCAGGTCCTTGATATGGCGGTTGACTCGAATGTCCTGTCGTACCCTGTGCTTATCAGCATGAAGATGCAGGGTGCAGTCATCGGGTGAGGCGGATCCAGCCCTTAGCCATCGGTCAGGACGGAGCCTGTCTTCAGACATCGGCCGAGGCGGAGCCTGCCCTCGAGGGTCGGGCGAGGCGGAGCCAGCCCTTAGGGGTCGGGCGATGCGGAGCCAACCTTTGGGAGTCGGGCGAGGTGGAGCCAATCTTTCGTTGTTCGGACAAGAAGCGTAGTAGCGTTCTTGTCTGATTAAAAACGTCAATGTTCGATGGTTATTAGTTCGTCTCTTGGGTAGGGTATTAGTCCCCGACAACGACATTCGTTCCAACGAAACTCAGCGAGGCTGAAATACACCATTTCAAGTATGAAAGGATCATGGACACTTTTAATCCCCAAATGTTGCGCTACGCAACAAATCCTATGTCTTGTCAAAGTTTAATAGACCAAAACTCTCGTTTATCCTTTTTGTTTTGCGTCTTTTTATTTTAATAAAATTTATAGACCTTTATATCTACTAATATAGATTTATCTGTAGTAGCTCAAATTCAAGCTACATACTACTTTTCATCATTTTTGCGATTAAAGCGTTACGACTTTACGAGCTTGTAGCACTGAATGGTGTACTCCGTCACCGTTCTCCCTCTCGCCGTTTCTCGCTTCATCAAAATTCGAATTCGAATTCAGTCCAACCGTTCCGAACTGCGCACCCCACCCTACCGGCCACCGCGCCGCGCCACCGCATGATCAAACCCTAATCGAACCCGCCGGCCACCGCCATGGAGACGCTGTTCATGCGTGCCTTCGAGCGCCGGGACGCAGCGGAGGCGCAGATGCGGCAGCAAGCGGCGTCCTACTCCCGGACCCTCGCGTGCGGCCTCCTCGGCGCGGGGCACCAGCCTCCGCCTTGTCTCCTCCCGCACCCCGCGCCGTTCGCGGCCCTCTTTTGCCGGGGCGCGGCGGAGGAGCAGATGCAGCTGCAGGTGGAGGCCTACTCCCAGTCCATAGCCTGCGCCCTCATTGACGCCGGCCACCTGCCTCCGCCGTGGCTCCTTCCGCACCGCGCTGCTGGAGTAGGGACCTCTGAGCGTTCGGTGCCGGCGGACGCGCGGATGCGGAAGCAGGTGGTGTCCTACTCGCTCTCCATAGCCTGCGCCCTCCTCGCCGCCGGCCACCGCCCCCCACCGTGGCTCGTCCAGTCCCCTGCAGACGTGGCCACCACCGAAGGTAGCTACCTCGATTTCTCCCCCCTTCGTCGCGTTCTGGAGTAGTTGCTGGGGTTCTGCGCTTTGATTCCATTGTGGGAGCACTTGTTTTATTAGATTTAGGTTCGTCATATCAAATATTTGATAATCGTGCCCCGTGATTTGGTACTAGTACATATTGAAACAGACGATAGTGTTTTGAGGTGTCAAGCTAACGGTTCATCTTTCTATTTGGTGGAGATTGTGTAAGAGAGCATTCGAATCGTGGGTTGAAATGACAATGCAGTATCAGAATTTTCTTCTATGCTTTTCATTTGGAGATGCTGAGTTTTCAATTTCTATTTAGGCTGTGATTTAGAGATGATGTATTTAGTAGCCACTGAGATTTCCATTTTGTTGTTCTTCTAAATCTTTTCGCTATAGTCTTGCCTGTTTCCGTGTGCTGAAAAAACATAATGTGTTGTGATTTTGTTTTTATAGTTTGGACTAGAATACTTTGTCATTATTCTTCCCATTTATGTGAATGTGAACTTGTCCATTGATTTTTTCCTGTCTTTCTGAGAACACAAGGATGTCAACTTTGGATATTCTTTTGCAGGAAATACTGTAAGGAAGGCATCAGTTTATCTCGCTGACCCCCAAAGTGCAGACCATATGCAACATGGATTGACTGAAATCAACCATCAGGTCAAACAAAACACTCTTGAAGCACCAAGGTTTTAAACCTTTGAGGCATCAAATTCTATGGCCAGCCCACCGCTTGAAAATGGTTTATCGCACTCAACTAAATCTAATTTTGTGGAAGGGATTGATTGTGTATCCTGTCCACTGCCCAAAAATGGAGCAATTGATATTGTTGATAATGTTTCTATTGAAGCATCTCAGGGCTGGCCTCAAATTGATGTTCCTGAAGAGACTTATTCTATGCCCATTGTACTGCTTGATAAGGAAGGAGGACACAATTTTGAAACCACTTCTCTTGAGTCAACGGGTGCGAAGGGTAAGGAAGCTAGTCGAACCAACTAGGATCCATTTAGGTAGTTGGAATGTAGGGTCGCTTACAGGTAAGTTAAGAGAATTAGTTGATACCGCGACTAGGAGGCGTGTAAATATATTATGCGTTCAAAAGACTAAATAAAAGGGTCAGAAGGCAAAGGAGGTGAACAATACAGGTTTCAAGCTTTGGTACACAGGGACAGTCGCGAATAGAAATGGAGTAGGAGTTTTGATTGATAAGAGCCTCAAGAATGGTGTGGTGGGAGTAAGAAGGCAAGGAGATAGGATTATCTTAGTCAAGCTTGTCGTTGGTGATATGGTCTTGAATGTAATTAGTGCGTATGCCTCCCAAGTAGGCCTCGATGAGAGTGCTAAGAGATAGTTCTGGGAAGATTTAGATGGCCTGATTAGAGCTGTATCTAGTAGTGGGAAGCTTTTTATAGGAGGAGATCTTAATGGGCATGTAGGTACTACAAGCGCAGGTTTTGAGGCAGTTCATGGAGGTTTTGGGTATGGTAGTAGGAATCAGGAGGGGGTGGAAGTTCTGGACTTCGCGGTAGCTTTTGACCTGATGATAGCCAACACTTTCTTTAGAAAGAGAGAATCTCATCTAGTGACCTTCAGTAGCAGACAACATTCTAGCTAGATTGACTTTATCCTCACAAGAAGAAAGGACAAACGAGCATGCTTGGGTTGCAAGGTGATACCAGGGGAGTGTGTTGTTTCTCAACATAAGCTTTTGGTGGCAGACTTTCGTTTTCAAGTGCGTGCCCGTAGGGATAAATAAGCTAGGATTGAAAGAACAAAGTGGTGGAAACTGAAAGAGGAGACGTCAGAGGTATTCAGGGAAATGGCTATTAAAGAGGGCTCTTGGAAGAAAGAAGAGGACATAAACAACATGTGGGAGAAGATGGCAACCAACATTTGGAAGGTGGCCTCAGAGGTGTGTGGAGTAACTAAAGGAAGTGGAGGCGAGGCTCAAGATACTTGGTGGTGCAACGAGGAAGTCCAAAGAGCTATTAAGGAGAAGAAAGAATGCTATAGATGCTTGTACCATGACAGGAGTGTTGACAACATAGAGAAGTACAAGGTGACAAAGAAGACTGCAAAGCGAGCTGTAAGTGTGGTAAATGATAGAGCGTATGAGGATCTTTACCAATATTTGAGTACAAAAGAAGGAGAGAAGGACATTTATAGGATGGTTAGGGTTCGTGAGAGAAAGACAAGGGACTTCAACCTAGTTAAGTGCATTAAGGATGAAATGGAGCATCTCTTGGTGAAGGAGGATGAGATCCGACATCGATGGCAAGCGTATTTTGATAAATTGTTCAAGTGTGAGAATACGGACACAACCTTTTAGTTGAATGACTCTTTTGATGACACCAATAGGCGCTTTGTGCGGAGAATTCAAGAATCTGAGGTCAGAGAGGCGTTGAAATGGATAAAAGGAGGTAAGGCGATGGGACCGGATGGTATCCCAATCGAGGTGTGGAGATGCCTCGGGGACATAGCTATAGTATGACTAACTAAGTTGTTCAACCATATTTTTCGATCGAACAAGATGTCTGACGAGTGGAGGAGAAGTATATTGGTACCGATCTACAAGAATAAATGGAATATTCAAAGTTGTTCTAATTACCGGGGAATTAAGTTGATGAGCCATACTATGAAGCTATGGGAGAGAATTATCGAGCATCGCTTGAGAGTAATAATGCGGGTCTCTATGAACCAATTTGGTTTTATGCCCGAAAGATCAACCATGGAAGCCATTTTTTTTAATAAGACAAGTTATGAAGCGGTATAGGGAGAAGAAGAAGGACTTACCCATTGTTTTTATTGACTTGAGAAGGCTTATGATAAAATACCAATGAATGTTATGTGGTGGGCTTTGGACAAATATAAAGTCCCAACGAAGTACGTCGGGCTCATTAAGGACATATACAACAATGTTGTGACTAGTGTTCGAACGAGTGATGGAGACACAGATGACTTCCCGATTATGATAGGACTACATCAAGGGTAAGTTTTGAGCCCTTATCTGTTTGTCTTAGTGATGGATGAGGTCACAAGGGACATACAATGGGACATCCCTTGGTGTATGCTTTTTGCGGACGATGTAGTGCTAGTTGATGAAAGCTGGACATGAGTAAATCAGAAACTGGAGTTATGGCGGAAGACTTTGGAGTCCAAAGGTTTTAGACTCAGTAGAACTAAAACTGAGTATATGAGATGTGACTTCGGCACTAATACTCGGGAGGAGGAAGATATTAGTTTGGAAGGTCAAGTAGTGCCTAGGAAGGATACCTTTCGATATTAAGGATCAATGCTACAGAGAGACGGGGATATTGATAAAGATGTTAACCATAGAATCAAAGCAGGGTGGATGAAGTGACGCCAAGCATCTGATGTCCTATGTGACACAAGGGTACCACAAAAGCTAAAAAACAAGTTTTATAGGACGACGATTAGACTTGCTATGTTGTATGGTGCAGAATGTTGGCCTACGAAAAGACGACATGTTCAACAGATAAGTGTCACGGAAATGCGTATGTTGCGTTGGATTTGCGGTCATACAAGAAGGGACCGAGTTCGGAACGATGATATACGTGATAGATTAGGGGTAGCACCAATTGAAGAAAAGCCTGTCCAACACCGATTGAGATGGTTTGGACATGTCGAACGGAGACCTCCAGAGGCACCGGTGCGTAGTAGAATCCTAAGCCAGGATAGTAATGTGAAGAGAGGCAGAGTAAGACCAAAGTTGACTTGGGTAGAGGCAATAAAAGGAGACTTGAAAGGATGGAATATACCCAAAGACTTAGCCTTAGATAGGAGTGCTTGGAAAATAGCTATTCACGTGCCTGAACCTTGATGGCTTCTGCTGGGTTTCAACTCTAGCCTACCCTAACTTGTTTGAGACTTAAAGGCTTTGTTGTTGCTGTTGTTGTTCTCTTGAAGGACCTTTTTGTTTGGTCAGTCCAAAGATGGAAAATGATCTTTTACACACAATCGAAAAGAGTAGAAAATTAAGAAAAAGAAGTAGTCTTTTGGATAGATGTGACAATGAAAGCTCCAGAACTCTTGAACAGCAAAGCTCAGGATGTCATGTGCTGTCTGCTCCAATCAATGAATCTGCTCTGCGGCTCTATCACCTTGCTGATACTACTGAGGCGCATAACGTCTGTGTCTGGAATAACATAGATATAGCTGAAAGGCCAGGAGCTCCGAGTGCTGCTTCATCTAAGAGGGCAAGTGTATCGCACACTTTAGAAAGGAATGGTATAATGTTATCAAGCAAAAATGCAGATCACGTGCAACATGAATTGTCTGAAATCAACCATCAGGTCAAACAAAACACTCTTTAAGCACCAAGGTTTCAAACCTTTGAAGCAAAAAATTCCATGGCCAGCCCACCGTTTGAAAATGGTTTATCGCACTCAACTAAATCTAATTTTCTGGAAGGGCTTGATTGTGTATCCTGTCCACTTCCCGAAAATGGTGCAATTGATATTGTTGATAATGTTTCTATTGAAGCATCTCATGGCTGGCCTCAAATTGATGTTCTTGAAGAGACTTATTCTATGCCCATTGTACTGCTTGATAAGGAAGGAGGACACAGTTTTGAAACCACTTCTCTTGAAGTGACTTTTTGTTTAGTTAGTTCAAAGATGGAAAATGATCTTTTGCACACAACCGAAAAGATTGGAAAATTAAGAAAAAGTAGTCTTTTGGATAGATGTGACAATGAAAGCTCCAGAACTCTTGAACAGCAAAGCTCAGGATGTCATGTGCTGTCTGCTCCAATCAATGAATCTGCTCTGCAGCTCTATCACCTTGCTGATACTACTGAGGCGCATGATGTCTGTATCTGGAATAACATAGATATAGCTGCAATGACAGAAGCTCTGAGTGCTGCTTCATCTAAGAGGGAAATTGTATCACACACTTTAGAAAGGAATAGTATAATGTTATCAAGCAAAAATGCAGATCATGTGCAACATGAATTGTCTGAAATCAACCATCAGGTCAAACAAAACACTCTTGAAGCACCAAGGTTTCAATCCTTTGAAGCATCAAATTCTATGGCCAGCCCATCGCTTGAAAATGGTTCATCGCACTCGACTAAATCTAATTTTCTGGAAGGGCTTGATTGTGTATCCTGTCCACTTCCCAAAAATGGTGCAATTGATATTGTTGATAATATTTCTGCTGAAGTATCTCAGGGCTGGCCTCAAACTGTTGTTCCTGAAGAAACTTATTCTATCCCCATTGTACTGCTTGATAAGGAAGTGGGACAGTTCTGAAACCACCTCCCATGAAAGGCATTTTTGTTTGGTGAGTCCAAAGATTGAAAAGGATCTCTTGCACACAATCGAACAGACTGGAAAATTAAGAAAAAGAAGCAGTCTTTTAGATAGATGTGACAATGGAAGCTCCAGAACTGTTGTACAGCAAAGCTCAGGATGTCATGTGCTGTCTGCTCCAATCAATGAATCTGCTCTGCAGCTTTCTCACCTGGCTGATACTACTGAGGTGCATGATGTCTGTGTCTGGAATAACATAGATATAGCTGCAAGGTCAGAAGCTCTGAGTGCTGCTTCATCTAAGAGGGCAAGAGTATCACACATTTTAGAAAGGAATAGTGTAATGTCATCGGACAAAAGTGTGCCAATGCTAGAATGCCAGAGCTTCGGCATCCCTGTTTCATCTGACAGCCCGACCATTACTGAGAGGGCACTTCAGGGATTCTGTGAGTCTAAAAAGCTTGTTAACTTTTGTTCCAGCCTTTCTGTAAAGTATAAGATAAAACCACTAGACAGTGTGTATCAGTCACTACCATCTAGGTTTGAGAATCTCATGAATCGATTCCTTTCCTATTCCGTAGACACTAACCTTCTGGATCCAAGTTATGCTAGCAAATGTAGCTTGGATTTTGATGGTGCTTTTATGATGTCCAATGGTCAGACTTCTGGTTCATCAAATGTTTATAGTGTACAAGAGGATAGTGATGTTGCTTTGACCCTTTCATTTTAGAAGTATGACCTGGAAAAGCTCCTTGCAACGATTGGGTCTAGTTCGGATTATCGTGGCTCTATATCAGGATTTGGTTGCTCTAAAATTGATGAAGATAGCACCATTCTAGGGGGAAATGAGAACCAAGCGAAACCATCTCATTCTATTGGTAGAAATTATTCAAGGCAATGCTTGGGTGGCAAAAGGCTGCTTGGTTATGCTACTAATATATATCAAAGCAAAGGAACAAGCAGCCTAGACTTGATAGCTGGGAAATCTTATATAAGGGAGCCTGATCAGAATGTGCATATCAGAGTTAATCAGGACATAAAGAACCCGAACGAGGTTCGTGCTCTTTCGATTACAAATGTTGGAAAAATTACTTATTCGCTCCATGACAGATTAAGTAAGACAGAAACGTCATGTAGCAAAAGTGAAAGGAAAAGAAGGGAAACAAATCTTAAGAAAGGTTGCAGGCTCGGAATACAGTATCAAAATTGACATCAATTATATCACTTGCAAAACAAAATCAGCAGGCATCAAAATCATGTGGTAAGTTGTTACAACGTCGTGCTTTGCTTCGGAGGAAGTAGGGAGGGGAGGTTGGAGCGTGGGGGCGCGCTCGTGAACGTCGAGACGGCGCCGTGTTCTAGAGTTCGCGTGCGGCAACAAGGAAAACGGGGAACATGGAAACGGGAGCGCCAGGCGCCCAAGGGAGACTATAAGTCTCAATCCCAGGCTACCTTTTCATTAACCAAGAGTTGGACTCTTATACAATCGACTCTAACAACTTGACGCTGGAAATAAGGACTCTAGTTGCTAACAAACTCAAACCCTCTAAGACTCCTAACAATGCTAACAAACCAAATCTTCTTCTGGGACTCCACCTGACCAGTTGGCAACGTTGGCACGTAACGACCGGAGCCGGACCTGTTTGGCTCACCCACGATGCTTGTTCCTCCTCTCATATGTGACCTCGACCATAACATCTCTCCCCTCCTCCGGAAACAGCTCGTCCTCGAGCTGGAACTCAGGATGAGCAACGCGAAACTCAGTGACCGACTTCCAAGTCGCCTCAGAAGCTGGCAATCCTGCCCACTGAACAAGCAC
This sequence comes from Miscanthus floridulus, assembly GCF_019320115.1. Lineage (NCBI taxonomy): Eukaryota > Viridiplantae > Streptophyta > Magnoliopsida > Poales > Poaceae > Miscanthus > Miscanthus floridulus. The sequence goes on from NC_089587.1 coordinate 76,662,383, forward strand.
ATGCCACTCGTCGCGCCGGAGACTAGAGCGGAGCACACGGTCAGGGCGAAGAAGCGGACGGCCATGGCGAATAGGAGGCAATGCTGGAATTGCTGATGGAGGTGCACCACGGAATGGCTTCAACACACCAACATGAAACACGTCATGAATCCGTGCTCCTGCTGGCAACTAGAGGCGATACGCCACTTCACCAATACGCTCCACAACCTGATAGGGTCCCGCATATTTAGGACCCAGCTTGCCACAACTGCCCGGTTCCAGAGCCTAGGTGGATCGATGAAGGAGGCGCAAGAGCACCCAGTCGCCCACCGCAAACTCCAGAGCACGATGACGAGCATCATAGGAACGCCGTGCATGCTCCTGCGCCTGAAGAAGTTGGGAACGCACTTCTTCCAGAAACTCGTCCTGGTTGGCGAGAAGCTCATCGACCGCCTCAGTCTGGGCACGACCAGGCACATAGGGCAGCAGTTCCGGCGGCGCACGGCCGTAGACCACGGTGAATGGCGAGGTCCGAAGAGCCGAATGGTTAGCGGTGTTGTAACAGAACTCCACCCAAGGAAGCCAATCGAGCCAATCGCGAGGACGATCACCGGTGAGGCAGCGAAGGTACATGGCAATCGTCTTGTTAACAGCCTCAGACTGTCCATCGGTTTGAGGATGAAAGGCTGTACTCATCTTCAACCGCACACCGGCCTGCCGGAAGAGGTCACGCCACACATGGCCGGTAAAAACGGGGCCGCGATCACTGACAATGGAGTCCGGAAAACCATGAAGGCGCACGATGTCGTGGAAGAAGGCACGAGCAACCGACGCAGCCGTGTAAGGGTGCCCCAACGGAATGAAGTGGGCATACTTGGAGAACCTGTCGACGACGGTGAGGATGACACTCTTGCCATGGACCTTAGGAAGGGCCTCGACGAAGTCCGTCGCAATGTCCGCCCACACACGAGACGGCACGGGCAATGGCTGTAGGAGACCGGCTGGGTGTAGAGTCTCCGTCTTGTTGCGCTGGCATGTGGAGCACGCCCGCACAAAATCACGGACGACGCGGCGATCATGTTCGACGAAGAACTCGGTGCGGAGGCGCTGCAATGTCTTCTGGATCCCCTCGTGCGCGCCCGTGTGCGCCAGCTGGAGCACGTCGTCAAGCACCGACGAGGAGGCCGGCACGAAGACGCGCCCCTTGTGGAGCACGAGCCCCTCGCGTAGCCACCAGTCGTTGCCGTAGTCACCGGCCGCCACAGCGTCTCGGCGCGCGCGCAGCTCGACGTCGACCTCAAACGCACGTCGCAGCTCGTCGAACAGCTGGAACGTGGGCACAGAGAGCGTCGCCACAGTCGTCTCCAAACCGCGCAGCACCGCCAACAGTGGTTTGTCGCCATCCCGTCGAGACAATGCATCGGCGGCGACGTTGAATCGTCATGGTCGGTACTCAACCCTGAAATCATAACCAATTAGTTTGCTGATCCAGTGATGCTGTGGGATGGTGGACAGGCGCTGGTCGAGAAGGAATTTGAACGCATAATGATCTGTGCGCACGACAAAGGCCCGCCCCCAAAGGTACGGGCGCCAGTGGCGAACGGCCTGCGTCAGCCCGATCAGCTCCCGTTCATATGCCGCCACCTTCAGGTGCCGCGCCGCAAACGGCCGGCTGAAGAACGCGATGGGGCCTGCCCCTTGATGCAAGACAGCCCCAAACCCGGAGCCCGACGCGTCGCAGTCGACGACAAACTCCCGGTCGAAATCTGGAAGATGCAGAACCGGGGCCGCGGACACCGACTTCAGGGCCGTGAATGCTGTGTCGGCAGCCTCTGTCCACAGGAACGCGTTCTTCCGCAAGAGGCTTGTCAATGGCGCCGCGAGGGTGCCATAATCCTTGATGAACCGCCTATAATACCCCGCCAAGCCGAGGAATCCGCGGAGACCACGTGCCGATCGCGGCTGCGGCCACGATTGCACCGCTGCGACTTTGGATACGTCCATGGAGACACCTTCATGCGAGATCACATGTCCCAGGTACTGAACTGATGTAGCAGCAAAGGAACACTTGGACTTTTTGAGGTGCAGCTTGTGGGCACGCAGGACATCCAGGACCGCGCGCAGTCGCAAGAGGTGCTCCGTCCACGTGGCGCTGTAGACGAGGATGTCGTCGAAGAACACAAGCACGCAGTGTCGGAGGAACTGCTTCAACACTAGATTCATGAGCGCCTGGAACGTGGACGGCGCGTTGGAGAGCCCAAACGGCATGACCAAAAATTCAAAGTGGCCGTGGTGAGTGCGGAACGCTGTCTTAGCCACATTGTTAGGGTGAACTCGCACTTGATGATATCCCGAACGGAGATCGAGCTCCGTAAAGAACTTGGCGCCATGGAGCTCATCGAGTAATTCCTCAACAACTGGTATAGGAAATTTGTCCTTCACGGTGGCTGCATTGAGGGCGCGGTAGTCCACGCAAAATCGCCACGAGCCATCTTGTTTCTTGATGAGCAACACCGGTGCCGAGAACGGAGAAGTGCTGTTGCGGATCGTGCCTTGCTGCAACATCTCCTCACATTGTCTTTCCATCTCATCCTTCTAGAGCTGAGGATAGCGATAGGGACGTACTGCCACGGGCTCTGTGGACGGCTTGAGGTGGATCCTGTGGTCACACGCACGAGCCGGAGGCAGGCCCGTCGGCGCCACGAAGACATCAGCATATGAGTCCAGTAGGCACTCGAGCAGTGCAGGCTCGGTCCCCTTGGCCGAGAGCCCCCGGGCGGCGAGGAGGCAACCTGTCGGAGGAAGGGCCGCGGCCGGCGAGCCGACACCCCGCCACAGCACGCGACGCCCCTAGTATGTGAACGCCATGCACAGGTTGTCGAAGTCCCAGAGTATCGGGCCGAGCGTGCGGAGCCATGTGATGCCGAGTACCATGTCGTAGGAGTCCAGCGGAATGGAGTAGCAGTCAACCTGGAAAGTTTCACCGCCGATCCGGAGGTCGACGTCACGAGCCAAGCCGCGACACATGACGCGGTCACCGTTGGCCACGACGACATGGGCACCTCTGCTGTCGTGGAACTGAGGTTCAGCACGTCATGCGGCGGCACCACTGATGAAGTTGTGTGTAGAGCCCGAATCTAGGAGCGCGGTAAGCTCATGTGCGCCCACTCGAACGCGAAGCTGCATGGTGTCCGCTGTCCGGATACCGGTGATCGCCGAGAGAGATATCAGGGGCTTGTCCGGGTCAAACGAGTTGTTAGCCGACGGCGTAGCTGGTGCGTCGTCGGCGTCGTCCGGCTCCTCGACGATGTAATCGGCGGCCTTGAGAAAGAACAGCCGGGCACACTTATGGCCCCGGACGTACGGTTCATCACAATTATAGCAGAGGCCCTGCTTCCTGCACTCCGCCATCTCGTCCGGTGAGAGCCGCTTGAATGCCCTCTGCGGTGTCGTCGTGGAAGAAGAGGCCACTGCTGAGGTCGCCCCAGACGAAGCAGGTGGGATGGGCGGCGCCCCCGTTGGCCGACGCCGCTGCTGGGCAGGCAAGGCAAGCGGAGCCGGCGCGTTCCGGCGCTCGTATGCGCGCGCCAGATGCATGGCGCGCTGCAGATCCTGCGGGTCGTGAAGCTCCACATCGACGCGGATGTGACTCGGCAGCCCACCCGTGAAGAGCTTCGCCTTTTGACCCGGAGAGAGACGCCCGGCGTGCGCCGCTTGGGCCTGGAACGCTTCCATATAGGCATCCACCGTCGAAGTGAAGGGCAAGCGCGCCAGGTCTGACAGATGGTTCGTGCTGAGGGGAGGACCGAAGCGCTGCTGGCACAGCGTGCGGAACTCCTCCCATTGCGGCCGGCCTGCGTCGGCTTCGAGGACCAAGTACCACTGCTGAGCAACTCCGGTGAGGTGGTACGACGCGAGCCAGACTCGGTCAGCATGGCGCGTCTGGTGGCCATTGAAGAATTGTTCGCACTTGTTCAACCAACCGAGGGGATCGACCTTCGCGTCAAACGTCGGAAACACCAACTTGTCATACTTGGGCACCACCTGTCCCTCCAGCTCTGGTGGCACATGCACGCGGGACGTAGGGGATGCCATGGGCGCGGAGGACACCGGCACCGACCCCCGCAAGTTGGACTCCAGGGACGGCACGGGGGATGGCGAGTGAGGAAAGCATATCTGGCCGATCGGAACACCGAACGGATGAGTCGCCGTGGCGGGCAGCGTAGTCGATGCAGGCGCCGAAGCCAGTGGAGCCGATGGTGCCGCAGTGGGCACCGAGGACGACGTGGGCGCCGTGGGGGCCGGCTCGGAGATCAGCGGCATCGACGCCGCTGGAAGAGCTAGGGTGGCATCCAACCCAGGCAGAACCGGCAGGGCGCGGCCGTCCATCGCGGACACGCGCGTCGCCAAGTCCCTGATGTGGAAGTTCATCACTGCCATCTGGTTCTGGAGCCCTTGGATGGCTTTGGTGAAGGCGTTGAGCGCGTCCGTAGGGATGGCCGTCATTGGTGGGGGCGGTGGTGGCATGGTGGCGAGCGGAAGAGACGGCTCAACGGCGGCGGAAGTGGTGGGCGCGGCGGAGGAGATGGCCGGCGGCATGGAGGCACCGGAGGTGGGAGGCACGGTCGCCGACGAGGTCCCGGAAGTGGCCATGATCTCTGATACCAGGTTGTTATGACATCGTGCTTTGCTTCGGAGGAAGTAGGGAGGGGAGGTTGGAGCGTGGGGGCGCGCTCGTGAACGTCGAGACGGCGCCGTGTTCTAGAGTTCGCGTGCGGCAACAAGGAAAACGGGGAACAGGGAAACAGGAGTGCCAGGCGCCCAAGGGAGACTATAAGTCTCAATCCCAGGCTACCTTTTCATTAACCAAGAGTTGGACTCTTATACAATCGACTCTAACAACTTGACGCTGGAAATAAGGACTCTAGTTGCTAACAAACTCAAACCCTCTAAGACTCCTAACAATGCTAACAAACCAAATCTTCTTCTGGGACTCCACCTGACCAGTTGGCAACGTTGGCACGTAACGACCGGAGCCGGACCTGTTTGGCTCACCCACGATGCTTGTTCCTCCTCTCATATGTGACCCCGACCATAACATAAGTCTAATCTGTTTACAACTATTTTTAGTTCGAAATTTAATTTAATGCAAGTGTTCTAATGTAGTCTTGCATGATGCTATGATCATAATTCATATGCTTGATGCTGTACAGAATGCTTACATTCTTTTCCTGAATGGGCACATCAGACAATCCAATAAATGAAACTTTTCACTTGCAGCAAAAAAGAGATGTTAGAGTGAGGGCACTTAAGGTGGCGGCAGCTGCAAAGCGTCGTGAAGAGAAGAAGCAAACCGAGCGTGAAATGCACAAAGCAGCTGTGAAACTAGAGCTTCAAAGATTAAAGCAAGAGAAAGAGCACAGACAAAAACAAGTGGAGTACGAGAAGAAAACGGGGGCAGACTTTATTACTAGGAAGAGGCAGAGAGAAGGTGATGGAAAGAGGGAGAATGACAGAAAAAAGAAATGTGCTGAAGAGGCACCGAAACATCAAAAGCAGCTGGAGGAAATAATACATTCTACAAATACCGTGAAAGATGCCTGTCCAAAAGATACTGTTAGTAAATACTGAAACTAACATCGCTTTTCAAATTACTATATGAACTATCTTTTTTAGTCATTTTAATCATTTCAGGATGGCAAGGATCTTGTGGAGAATTTAGTCAAAAGGGTAGGAAATCAATTATTATCTGATGAAAGGATGGAATCTGTTCAGAGACTTTTAGCATCTGAAAGCAACAGTGTGAAGGCCATGTATGCAGATCGTAAATCAGCAGGTTCTGGGCTTCAGGTTCTGGAAAACTTGTCAGACAATGTGGATAAGGTATACTCTTTCAGTTGATTTATCTATATGAAATTTGAACCATTAGGATAGGTACCTTTTCCTTTTCTTCAAGGCTATAAAGTCCCAGATTAATCCTGAAACAGGAAATGAGAACTAGTGCTCTTCTCATTAATGAGGGAGTAAGAAAAGCGTTAACAAAATATTTTTTGGTAGGGCAAGATTGTTATGACATATAATTAACTGGGAACCTAGATGTGAGAGCTATTGCAGTTGTCAGGTGAACCTATGCTATAAGCTGTGAGGGACAGTGCATGCTACAATTATTACGTTCCATTGTATTTTTTGCAAACTACCGGGAAGGTTCCCCTATGACAGGTTCTGCCTAGACCTGCCAACAACAATTTTCTAATAATTCCAATTAAATTCTCTATAGTGCCTATTAGAATTATACAAAAAATACAACTGAAGTTTCAAATACAAGCATAGTTTTTACATTATCTAGTCATTCTCTTGCAAGGAGAACACATCATGGCAAAGAATCTTTGCTCTGTGACTGTACACATCAAAATATCACACACAGTCCAGATGTACATCTGGTACCAAAACTTGAAACAGTTGAGATGCTGAGTAATTTTAGAACCAAAAATACAGGGTGAAAAGAAGTGGGATCCTTCGATTCGCACAATGCATTATATTGATTAACAAAATCTAGTGGCTTTCCTTGTGGTTCCATAACTTTGTGTTCCCACCAGTTCATCACAGATGGCACTGAACTGCGACAGCTGCACTGTGTGCTACTTTGAAAGTTTGATTTTCTTTCATTTACCAGAACTTTGTAAACATTATGGTTTGAGAAATATTGTGCTTAACGTTCATTCTGTAAACATATCGCAGTCCTATGGAATGACACCTTATGAAGATTCTGATGCAAAGGATTTCGAAACCTTGGAGCATCAATGGGAAATAAGGCGTAGACATAAGTTGATTCCATCATGGGCTCAGTAAGTACTCTATACCAATAAGTTATAGCTATCAATGACCAGTTATGTTTCCAAAATAAGTCAAGTACATTAGATAATACACTGGGCACACTATCAAACTTGTTATAGGACAGCGGTGTTCTAGTTGAAGTTGCTTATGTTTTTATTTTTATTTTGTCATCCTAACTTAATGTGAATTTGCTTAGAACATTTCCTGTGAGCAAATGCTCCTCTTTTGAAGCAGACATGGAAAAGTCATTCCTTGTAGAATGCTCCTCTTTTGAAGCAGACATGGAAAAGTCATTCCTTGGTGCTCAAGGTAGCTGGCCCTCGACTACGAAGCTCGTAGCTTGGGCTGATAATGGCGTGGGGTTTCTCCCCTGTACGCCCTATGGTGAAGGGGATGAGATTAAGAGAGAATAGAGAGATTAGGAATAGGTTTGTTCTTGCTTGCGTCATCATAAACTGGTTGCAGGGTATAAGTAGAGGCGCCCAACCTCTAGCTCCTCGTTTCTCTCTCCATCATTAACTCTAATCTCTCAACCATAACTCTAATCTCTCAACCAACTCCTAAACTCCATTGATTACAGCCGCCTGTGCCTCCTTGGGCTCTTGCACGCCCTTGGTAGCTCCCCTGGCAACATCTCGTGTCCTGGGCCGGCGGGCGTCCATACTGCCACCCCCACATGACATAGAAACTGAGAATGTCCTGCCATGATAATATAGAAACTAGGGATCCTTGTGATACTCTATGTTCCAGCGCCGAATTCATATTTATCCTGCTAACTGCATTTTGTTTGTACTTATTTTCAGGGAAGAAAACTTAGATAAAATCTTGGTATCCAATCTGGCTTTAGACTCCAGAGAAGTTTTTGCTCATAAGTGTTCTGCCATCTTATCTGATGGTAAGCTCCAATGTACCATACTATTAGTAGTAACGCTATTTTTAGTTATTGCTGTGACTGAAGTTGCAGCCCTCCTTTTGGTGCAGTTCTTACGCGTGGCAATGCTCAACGACCAATCTATTAGCTGGCCATTAACAACTATTGAAGTCTGTAAAAATAATAATGCTCGTTCTCCTGCTTCACGGAATTCTTTCTTCTGCAACAAAATGTACAGGCAAATCTCCTCTCTCCCTCTCTCACTACTAATTATCTTCAGTATGCTCTACTGTAGGAGTAGCGCATTGAAAACATTTACTGTGTTTCACGGATGCTGATCTTAAGTGTACGGAATTACTGTAGTACATTGTATGACTTTGGTTATGTGGAATAACAACCTTCTGTGATGCAATACCCCTAGGTGCAAGTATAGCATGTCTAAAATTTTAGTATCAGGGTATGCTGTTAGATTTTAGCCAGTATTAGTGCAGCATAACTGGCCTTGCTTTTACTCATTTTTACAGCATGGGACCAAAATGTGTTTTTGCTGAGAGAAAAAAAAGCTAAGTGCCTAATGTGTTTGGGCACCTAGGGGAAACTTTGTAGTTTTTTTTAAATAAAGAAATTTGAGCCAGACCAACATTGCATTTTTACTCAATAGCAGTAACCAAATGAGCCAAGGTTCTGACTTCTGCCTGTTATTGAGCCCAGGATTGACCTAAACCAAACTATCTTTTTGTAACGGGCAGATGAAGCTGTTGTGTGCTTTGATGCCCGAAAGTTGCAACCCTGTCAGCACATGTGATATGTATCTTGATACCCAAACAACAAAACGGCTGGCAGAGTGCCACGTAAACACTGTTAGGACCATTGCCAACTTGTTGCTGTTTCCATTGGCCTAATTGCTGTTTAGATCAGCATTTGTAAGACTGCAACCCTTGACCCCCTCTGTGGTCTGTGCTGATGAGTGTGGTCATAAACTTCTGTCTCCGGAGTTAGTTTCTTGCAGTGCAGAGATTGTAATGTCACACTAATTTTTTTTTCTTCCTGCACTGCATCTTCTATGGCATATGATGTTGAATCTGAATGTAGCGTTGGTGTCATCGCGTGTGCTTTTCCCAGAGGCCCTTTGGGCTAACCCTTTCCCTTTTCCAGTTGCAGGTGACTGATGATAAAACAAAAGGCTGGCGGTTCTGTCCGTCGGCAGCATTTTGTTTTGCACAGAGACAATAGGGGTGTGGAGCCTCCATCAGCTCCCGCCCGAATTCGTGGTTCACGGTACCGTATCTATACTCTGATGATCAAGTTGCGCTCTGCTCATTTCAACACTGTTATGGTACATGCATTCTGCACAAACACTGGCACGACCTTGTTGGTTGGTCCATGCATAGGATTTGGATCCAGTCTGGTCAAAGATCAGTTGGACGTACAGCTAGTTTAGTGGACATATTGGTACCGAGGATCCTGTTGTATCATCACCACTGACTAATCAGTGGTGTTTGAAGGAAAAATCCAGGTCCAGCGTGGACGCTGGCGGGGCATGTGGCTTCTGGATTAGAACAAGTACTTGTAGGGCATCTCCCTCAGATGCCCTTGGGCCGCATTGAGGGGCTCCATGTGCCTGCGGGGGAGGGGCTCATGGCTCCAAACTGAACCTAGCTAGGCTTTTGTTCTCGTGGCAGCCGAAGCTTAGAGTCACCTTCATTTGTTTACGCCGGCACTTATCATCTCTGATCTCTCACCGTCACTTGTGAACTAGTATTATACTATAATCAGCCTTTGGACTTGTACATGGCTGCCTACACATGTTAAGGGTTTCTGGGTTTGAATGCTCGATCAGAGCATGCATGTTGGCTGTGCTGTGCTGCATAAATAAACTATAACCCTCGAGAGATTCCTATCGGGCAGCAGTTGCCGTTGGCCCTGAAGATGCATGGACCACGTGGAGTAGAGTGGCTGGCTGGGCGGGGAACTTTTTATGGAGATATATATTTGGTAGCCAGAAGAGATTGGCGAAGCGTGTAGGTTTGGCACAGAGGGAGAGGGGCCGGCGCATGCTCTCTACTGTTGTACCAGCAGTGTACGTTAGGGAGGAATGTGACTGTTGCGAGCGTGCTCTCGCCCTTGCCTGCCGCCGGCCCTGCCGACCTCGTGTCGATGTCGTCCACCTGTGCGGTGCGGCGGCCCTTGCAAAAACTTGGCTGGAAAATCCCTGCGCCAACGGGCTCGTGTCGTGTGAGTCGCCGCTACCGTCTGCATGGCGGCACTGTTCGCGATAGATGGTCATGTCTTGCAGTCTTGGCACGCTGCAAGCCACACAAATGGCGGCACTGTTCGCGATTAGTAGTAGTAGATGCCCGGCCCCCGGCCTGAATAGGAGTCGTTGGAATGCTACGGGGGCAGGACGGGCACGCTCCGTGCTGCTCGCCGGAGGGAGAGGCAACATGTCTGTCAGCCTGCAGAGGTCCTGCGTTCTTGGGGGCCCGCGTGGATCTGGCTGTCGCCCCCCCCAAAACGACCGACTTTCTCTTCGCTTGAGCTGCTTTTCATTTGTATTTTTCTCTAACAATATTTTAAAATAACTATCAGCATAAGTCAAATTTCAGCGTAAGCCAACACGTTGCAAATATAAACTGTTATCGGAGCTCGATCGATGTACACGCGCCTGTCCGTATGTTTGTAGATACGGACGGACTTCTGACATGTGGGATGCTGCTACAGGTAATAGGAGGAGTATTAGTAATGCCGTCGATAATTTAATTAATTACAATTGATGAATTGAGAGGCCGGCGAAAAAGGAAAGCCCGTAAATATATGTATGGATGGGGCTGAGTCAGATCTGAATACGTGATCCAGATCCACGTCAGACAGAGCCTGCAGGATTAATGGTCGCGTCACTCTCGCAGCAGGCGTGTAGGCGCCTCGACACAAATACGCATCTGTTCGGTGAAGGCGACCTCCATGCTCGTCTCGCAAAAATAAAATTAAAAAGAAGCCCTCGCTACTGGTTAGTACTCCGTCCGTCCAGAAAATTATCCACCATCTCGGATGATCACTTTTTAGTTTGGTTCAGCTTATTCTCTTTTACAGAACATCAGCGGCAGAGCGTGGCATCAAACAAAGGAGGGGCTAATTCATCTTGCCTAACTTCTAGCTACTACAGTCTGCCTGTGTTCTTAGTTAAATATTTTTCCTCTCTCTATCGCACGAAACAATGAATGCATTCACAGGAATATCAGTGGAGCATAGTCAAGCAAGGGGGGCCGATGCCCAGTTTGGCCTCCACGAGGCTCCGCCACTGTAGAACACTATTGAATCAGTCAAAATCAGCCACGACTGGATCAGCCAAACTAGCCCTATGTAATTTTAGCATAGTGTCATAGTTTAGTATCATAAATTCATTCAATTATAGATAAAAAAATATCAATATTTATAATATTAAATAAATATTATTAGATTAATTATGAAATATATTTTTATAATAAATTATTTTGAAGCTATTTTTGAACTATTTTTGCTGGCACGCAATTGGTAGTTATATTCTTTTGGACAGAGGGAGTACGGCAAAGCTCTCGACCATTGCCTAATGGTTATGTCTTTTTTGTTTATAATATAAAATTGTTTTTCAAAAATAAAAGACAGGCGGGCACGAATTCCCGAGGCATGGGCGGTGCTTTGTGCCTCGAGGTTAGCGCGCAAATTACTACCATTGTTTATTAGCGGCGGCTCTAGTACAGGTCTACTCGCAGTCCGACAGTTTCTTTCCAAGAGAGAAAAAGCCCGTAATACCTAGTAGAAACTACGCTTCTCAACCCACGATTTCCATTGCTTTGTACATACAAAGGATAACTTAAATACAGCATAAAAAAGATAGATCAACTGTGGCAACTATTTCTGTAGAACACACGCCGCCACATTTCAGAACACACGCTGACACATTTCTGCAGTCCACGACATGTTCTAGAAGACCATAACACACGCAATTACTCGGTCTGTTCGCTGGTTGGTTTCTGGGCCGGTTTAGGCTGGCTGGTGCTGGTTTGTTGTGAGAGAAAAACACTATTAACTAACTGGTTTGGGCTGGCTGAAACCAATAAACGAACAGAGTGACTAAATTAAGGATCGATGCATGCAGCTCAAAAATACAAAAATGTCTCACCGAAAGTCATCTCGGTGACGGTGAGGGGGGTCGATGCAGGTAGGACACTAGCAGGAGGCTACCCTGGCGTTTTCCCACCGCCGCTGAACTGTAGACGCGACCAAAGGGGATGGAGGCTTCCACCGCGCCGTGTCCGCGATGAAGGGAGGTGGCTGCGGCTGGGCCTGTTTATTTGAGCTTATCGGCCAGCTTATCTGCTACAGTATTTTTTCCTCCTACAGAAAAATAGCTTTAGTCAGCTTGTGAGCCGGATTTAGAGCTCGTTTCATCGGCCTCCGGCTCCTCTCCCATTCATCTCTTATAGCGACACGGTTCATCGGAGTTGTTTTTCTCTCTCCTCCTTTTCTCTTTCACAGAGAGCGCCGGAGCTTAAGAAGCTCATTTTTTTCTCTTCTCCCGCTCCAACTCCTGCACGCTACAGTGCGCTATAGTGTATAGACATAGAAAACCATCACTAATAACGTATTGGAACTGTCCTATTAATATCTATAGACACTATGTATAGAAACCATAGTCCTAATAAATAATTTTTACCGAATAATTTTTTATCCAATCACGTATATTCTCTCTGTTCTCTACCAATCATATCTCTTCATATCTGATTTTCGTATAGTCATAGTTTCTAACTTAGATCTAATTTCTATGATTTTTATTCTCTCTTTACATCAGTAAAAACGCTTAGATAACTATACAATTAGTGTCCATAGAAATTGGCTTTTTACGTCTGGGAGTGACGGCTATCCATCCCTCCAGAGAGAGAGAGTGAGAGCGAGAAGAGAGAGGGCGAAAAGAAATGAAAGGTGCGGGCGGGGGGCACGGGCGACTGGGCGAGGGGACAGCGAGTGATTCAAGGCTGTTCCCTGCCGCCATTTCCTATGCTATGGGCTTGGCCGCTTGGGAGCCACCAAAACCTGCGTTCCCAATCTGCCCTCCAGTCCAGACGAGAGACGAGACAAATGCCGTGGAAAAAGAAAAAAGAAAAATAAACAAGTTTCGCTATGCAACAAACATCTTTGCCATCTTGGCATGTTTATTTAAACTCTCGGCTCACTGGAGCAATAAAAACGTTGACTATTTATTTATTACTAATCGTAGAAATGTAGATTGAATTCAGACGTCGTACGACCTGGTATCCTGTCAGGAAATGCGCCATGTCGAGCCGTTTACTAGCTGACTGAAGCACGGTACACACCTGCTGACAAGAAACGCTACTCACTCACTGCTAAAAGAATACATTTCGGTTGATAGTTTATGCGGCTGATAAGTCGACTAATACTGATTTGTTACGAGAGAAAAACGCTATACTCCCTAAAAAGCTAAATATTTCTTAGTTTGATCACTTATATATAGAGTATTAGTATTTTTTGTGCTAAAAAATATATGAAATCTAGTTTACATTATTAAAAGATACTACAGTTTTTGATACTACCATGCACATAAACCTAGTCAATTTTGAGATTGTTACGATCTTGAGAAACCATATTTTCATTTTTTCTAGGATTGAGGGAGTTGTATCTTGGCCATTTATTTTGCTGTTTTTCTTGTTGAGGCTTCTTTATCAGTCTAATCAAAAGCCTTGCTAAACATGCGCGCGCACACAAAAACGACTTTTGAAGAAAAAACGGTGAAGCCAAAACCATTTTTGATTAGGCCCTGTTCGCTTGAACTTATCAGCACGACTTATCATCCATGGTACACTGTTTTCTCTCACAATAAAACAACATCAACTAGCTTATCAACCAAAAGAACATAATTTTTTTCTAGCTCCACCAATTTTTAGCCCTGCCATTGCTAAAGAGTAGGACTACTCCTACCTCGTGTTACTTTTTTTTTTAGAAGTAGAGTACCACTATACCAGTAGCTCAGTAACTACGGTAGCAGTAGTTACTGTTGGATAATACAGTAATCACCTTGGGGGTCTGCACCCAAAAGTGACCCTGGTTTTTTTTTTTTTTTTTGCCAGAAAGTGACCCTGGGTTGGGTGGGTCAAAACTGAAAACTGGGACGGTTGCCCAGGCCTCGAGGAGGGTGAGTGAGTGAGTGAACATCTGACATGTGAGTAAAAAAAAGGAAAAAGAAAGGGGAGCAGAGAGAAAAGAACAACAAAGCACCACCAAGTGCTCTCTGGTCTCTGACAGTGGGTCAGCAGAGCACGCCCAGATCGATTCGACGCCACTTGTATATAGGCCTACAGGGGCACCCCAAGGCCCAACAAGCCATAGCTTTGACCCTTCTCGTCTTTGCACAACCTTGCCCCCTCTGACTGACCCTGACCGCAGCCCTACTCCCTCCCCACACCGCGCACCGGCAGGTGGCAGCGCCGCTGGAGGAGCATGCCGCCCCCACTTTATTAATCTGCTGCCTTTCGCCATCCCCAACATGACCACCACCACTCTGCAGCGAAATCCTGTATAGGAGTCGCTCGCGCATCAGCGGAGGCAGAGGCAGGCCGGCCGCCGGGCAGGACGCAGGACCGCATTCCGTTCCGCCGCCATGGCCGCCTTCCCCTAGCAGAGGTACGCTCGCTGCCCTTCCTTCCTTCCCATCCCGCCCTGGCTATGGTTGCTTCTTGCGTCCCTGACTGACTCTGATTGATTTGACTGATTGGGGGTGGGGTGGGTGCCGTCCGTCCCTCCTTCCCCCATCACTTCCTCCAACGTTGGTTTCTTTCTTTCTCGCGTTTCTTGTTTGTTCATCTGTCGATGCAATGCCGCCGCCGCCGCCGCCCGTCACTTTCTTCATCTGCTCTGTACCTCTGTTCCCTTTTTCTTGACGCATTTAATGGCCTCCCTCCGCTCCACGTTCAGCGCCTAGCAGATGTCCGATGTCGATGTGCGTGCTGCTCGTAGCCTGCCTGCCGTGCCTACCTCCTGTGATTCCGGTGTGATCCACTTCCTTTCCTTTCCAAGGGGAGGGGAGAAAGCGGGGAGGCGCTCGTGATTCCGCCACCTGTTCCGATCCAGGTTGCAGCTAGCCAGCGCTTTTCTTGCTAATCTTATTAATCTCCTGTTCCGGCCTGGCCCCTCGTGGAGCCACGCCCACATTCGTCCCCCACCCCCGTCTCCTTTCCTGCCAAACGCTGGCGCCTCTCTGTGATCTTTGGGGCCTTGTTCATAGTGCTGTGCCGGGTGCCCTTTGCTGCTTCTTCTTCGCTGATGCAATGGGCCGGGTGCTGGATCTGTGCGGTGGTTCGGGCTTCCTCTAGGTGCGGCTGCTTGCTTGCGCCTATCTCCTTGCTCCCTGCCCGCAAATCTTGCGTGCAGCTGCAGCAGCTTGTTATTTGAGCGTTTCTATGAATGCTTTAGGTTTCCCAGTTCTCACCCGGTGGGTGGGCTGCTAGTCTCTCCCAGCAATTTTGTGGTGTTTGATATGTGTTCCTGTGTCCGCTGTTAAATTCAAATTCCTGTACAGTTACCAGTTCTTTGTCAACAACTCTGCTTTTAAGACGGCTCTTATCAGTATACTACCTGCTGATATAAATTCTGTTCTTTGTTCTTCATTGTTTCTGTAGATGCCAAGGAACTCAATTGAGAAGTGACCAGTCTTGCTAGATTTTGTATAAAGTGAAGTTAAAATTGGATCTTCACTCGTCTGATTGATCTGCACTGCTGGAACTCCTTGTGACCAGACCGTGGAGGCTGCCAAGCACAACGTGCCTGGGCACCAGGCTACTAAACCAGCGGCTGCGGATCCAGTTCTTGCAAAGGAGGAGAAGAAAGCAATGGACGGGGCGCCGGAGCTTGCTGCCGCTAAGAATGTCTTGGAGGAACAAAAGGCCTCCCATCGGCGGCAAGAGTCTTCTGCGTCAATGCTGGACAAGGGTCCTTCCAGTGTTTGCTCAGACTGCGGTGTCCTGGACGAGCCGCCAACCCCGCACGGCGATTCTGGGGAAGTGAAGGATATCCAGAGCTTGGACTGCAGTGGTGGTAATCAGGAGAAGAATACGTCGCAGAAGAGCAGCATGAGTGAGAGCTTTGCTTCTGCCAAGGCCAGCGATGGGGCCAACAGCCTGAGGAAGACCA
This sequence comes from Miscanthus floridulus, assembly GCF_019320115.1. Taxonomy (NCBI): domain Eukaryota; kingdom Viridiplantae; phylum Streptophyta; class Magnoliopsida; order Poales; family Poaceae; genus Miscanthus; species Miscanthus floridulus. Next base: position 76,678,248 of record NC_089587.1, read on the forward strand.
GCGGCAGTGCTAAGATCAGCGACCGGGCTGATTTTCCAGAGAGTGGAAAGAGTAGCATGTGCCGCCCGAGCGCGGGCAGCAACATCAGCGATGAGAGCTCGTGCAGCAGCATGAGCAGCAGCACGACGAAGCCGCACAAGGGGAGTGATTCTAGGTGGGAAGCCATCCGAGTGATAAGGTCGAGGGATGGCATCTTGGGTTTGAGCCACTTTAGGCTGCTTAAGAAGCTGGGCTGTGGTGATATTGGCAGCGTGTACCTCTCTGAATTGAATGGCACGAAGAGTTACTTTGCCATGAAGGTCATGGACAAAGGGTCATTGGCGAGCCGGAAGAAGCTTCTTCGAGCGCAGACAGAGCGGGAGATACTGCAATCTTTGGACCATCCGTTTCTTCCTACACTGTATACCCACTTCGAGACAGATAAATTCTCATGTTTGGTGATGGAGTTCTGTCCAGGAGGGGACCTGCACACCCTTCGACAAAGGCAGCCTGGAAAATACTTTTCAGAGCAAGCAGCCAAGTATGTTTCAACTCTTAAAATTACAGTACTTGTATATATATTGCAAATATTAATTTTCTTTTGAAGTTTACTAGTCCTATATTGATTATTTTTCTTTGCTGCTTCCATTTTCTCCTTTTCTGTTAGTACTGTCCAGTGTAGTAGCTTGATCATATTTAATTATCCTGGCATTCGCCTCTGAATGTATCCCTTACTTGGAGCTTGTATTGTAGTATATTTTTACTGTTACATATAATCCAACACCTCAGATCATACTACAAATATGCTCATAGTCATTTCTTCAAGGTTCTATGTAGCTGAAGTTCTCCTCGCACTGGAGTACCTGCATATGCTTGGGATTATATACCGTGATCTGAAGCCGGAGAACGTCCTTGTTCGGGAGGATGGGCACATCATGCTCTCTGATTTTGACCTCTCACTTCGTTGTGACGTAAGCCCTACTGTTGTCAAGTCTGCCAACCCTGGACCAGATGCGCTGCAGAGGAGCAACCAAGCATACTGTGTGCAGCCTGCTTGTATCGAGCCATCCTGCATCCAGCCCGCGTGTGTTGCTCCGACTACTTGCTTTGGTCCCCGTTTTTTCTCCTCCAAATCCAAGTCCAAGAAGGAGAAGAAGCCAAAGCCGAAGCCTGAGATTGTCAACCAAGTTAGCCCACTGCCCGAGCTCATTGCGGAGCCGACCGATGCTCGCTCTATGTCATTTGTTGGCACCCATGAGTACTTGGCACCAGAAATAATCAAGGGAGAAGGCCATGGCAGTGCTGTGGATTGGTGGACCTTTGGTATATTCCTTTACGAGCTCCTATTTGGTAAGACCCCTTTCAAGGGGTCAGGAAACCGGGCTACACTCTTCAACGTTGTTGGTCAGCCCCTGCGGTTCCCAGAGTCTCCAATTGTGAGTTTCTCAGCTAGGGACTTGATAAGAGGATTGCTGGTCAAAGACCCGCAGCATCGTCTTGGCTACAAACGAGGGACTACAGAGATCAAGCAGCACCCGTTCTTTGAGGGCATGAATTGGGCGTTGATACGGTGTGCAAGCCCTCCAGATGTACCAAAGCCTGTTGAGCTGGATCGCCCACCGAAGCCGGCCCCAGCTAATGATAGGGTTGCTCCAGCCGCCAACCAGAAGGGCCCAGATAACTTTCTGGAGTTTGAATTCTTCTAGAGTTGTTTTCCTTTCAGTTTTGTAATGTGGGTCGGTGCATGCAAGCTGGTGTATGAAAGGAGGAAGATCAGTTCGGAGGCGTATACTGTGATGACTGGTGATGCTCTGTTGTAAGCTGTAGCTCTATCTCAAGTAGCTCTTGTTCTTTTTCCCTCACCGTTGAACTGCTAATGACCCAATTTATACCGGGTCAATGTTGCAATTTTTTAGAAAATCTTGTGGTGCTTAAAGAACACAGGGGAATACTTTCACCCTGGCATTGTAAATCCTGTTTGATTTGGCATATCAATTGCAACTGAATTTCTTTTCTTGAGCTTGTCTGATACTACATAGACACTTGATAGTTCTTGTTTCTTGTAATCTTTTATGTGAAATCCAAATCATGCATGTCTGGTTGCTGCAGTCTATTGGCTGGAATGAGAGAGAGCTGCGATTATAACCAGCATCTGAACTCAACGATTTGATTGGTCTATTTCCATGTGTTCGATTGATGCAGATGGTATCTGTGTGAGAAATAGAGCATGTATAAAACTGGGAAGGAAAATGGCACAGACGTTTTTTTTTTTAGAAGATGCTCAGGTGTACCGATGAACAGATCCAAAGTTAGCAGCTATGTTGAACAAGGTGGTGACGAACCAACTCTGTACAAGAATCCGCAAACTGGAAACACCGTAACTTTGTTATTATGAAACTCGAGCGCAAGCGGGGCAAGTAATGCTGTTCAAGAAAAATTCTCTCAAACATAAGTATAATAATTATGTGTAACATTGTGGGAATTACGCAGTTAGCAATTTGAAAACTGTTAACTGAAACAGCTTTGCGTATATAACAAAGAACATGCCAAGATATACCATCATCATGGCACAGTTGAAGATTTCAACGAACAACAAGAAGAAGAGGAATTCTGGTTTGGTTGAAGACGAAGGAGGCGATGAGACGACGACATTGTTGTCGTATATATATCTTCTTCTAGTCTGACTATAAAAATCACAACCGATCCAATTTTGTTTCCTCATCACGGTGGTGGGCCGACCCGATCGGATTCCTTTTAGGCGCAAACGGTCTGGGCCTCCATGAGGTAGTGCTAGTGGCCCAACGCAGTATCCCAATTCTTTCCATCCCCTGCCCCCGTTTCAATTTGGGTTTCAAGTCCTCGCGGCATTGCCGGCTTGCCGCGGTGCAGCGTGGGCCGCGTGCCACATGCCACAGTTATTTATTTGAGGTCCATGAGCCAAGAGGGCCACAGAATCTGCAGTGAAACGCGGGATGAATAGTCGCATCTGCATGTGCATGCTCAATCGCCTTATGATTTAATCTCCTTATTTGGCTCCTTTCTTTCCTTTTTTTAAGACTAGTATTCAGAAAGGAGAGAGCAACCGTATGCTTTTTCCGAGATCAAATAGATGGTTGTTTATAGGGGGTGAGTACTTGCGCTATCAGACCCGATCTGGCTAGTCAACTAAGCTAGACTAGACAAAGAAAAAGAGTAGACAAAGCCTGGTTCCCGCGATGCAAAAGCCTGGTTCGGCGAGGATGGCTCCTCGGCGACGAGGCCGCGTTGGCGATCGAGGAACCCTCTCGATGAGGACAATGCGTCGACAAGGGGTAGAAGCGAAGGTGGGACTTGGGGGTGCTGAGAAGACGTCATACAACTATGTAGCCAAGCCTGATCAGCTAGGAATGCTCACCCCTCGTATTTCCAGCAAGCCTAGCCTGGGGTGGTCGGTGGCTTACCTAGCTAGGCCAGGCCTCAGGCTCTAAACAAAAAACCAAACAAGACGTCATGTTCGCTTGGCTTATAAGCCGTACTTTTTCAGCCAACGAACAATATTTTTCTCTTACAACAAATCAGCCAACAGTACTTTCAGTCATGTTTTATCAGCGCAAACAGGGCAATAGTATTAATTGTTGGAGCCTAGGCAAGAGGTAGACCGGAAAACCAAACACACCTCTAGTGTATGCCGCATCACCGCACACAACGGCGATGCCGTGCCCCACCCTCCTCTCACCTCTCGCTACAGGAGTGACGAATGAACGAACCATACAAATAGATATACCCCTTTATACAACAATGGTTTTTAAATTCTGCGCCCCACGTTTAAATAGGTCGCATGGTCGATCCGATCGTTCCATTTTATTATAAACGTTTCATTACTATATTTGCCAATGCCAAGAATAAAATAATATAGACTGTGTTTGCTACCGGGCACTGTCGCCAAGAAACAACTAACCACTGCTTCCCGTTTTCCCCTCGGGCCATGCCCATGGATGTCTTTTTCTAAGACAAATGGACTGACAAGTGGCAAAGCAAAGCCAGTGGATGTGAGCGAGCCATGGCATATTTGACATTGCAAGAGGCACGGTTAGCTAGCTCATGGCATATTTGGCATTGTCGTTGATACATTCTTGGTGTAGACGCCTAGTCAGCTGAGCGTCACTAGAGTTTCCTGCAGGCTTTCACATTCAGCTGATGAGAGAGAGAGAGAGAGAGTTTTCTGCAGGTTTTTTTTTTTGGAAAAGGTTTTTTTCTGCAGGCTTTCACATTCAGCTGATGCGAGTCTCATCTGAATCTGTGACTAGCTAGCTATTGTTGAGCCAAAAAGAGAGCTAGGGGACCCAAACCAAACCAAAATATGCTGGCTCAAGGATGAAGAAACAGAGTCACATGCCGAGGCCAGTAGTAGCCAGTTGGCAGTGGCATGGCCGACGTGTGGTCACTCACTCCGAAGGATCCGTGACAGCCGTACGCGTAGTACCAGCGTACTTACCGGCTGCATGCATTGCATGCTGCTGCACCGACGCAATGCTGCAGTGTTCTTATTTTGCTGTTGTACTCCGTTGCAAAGAAGGTAATTATAGCACAGTATCATGATAAGTTTGATCAGTTATAAATAAAAATGTATTAATATTTATTATATCATATGAATATTATTAGATTAATTACAAAATTTATTTTCATAATAAATTATTTTGGAGCCGTAAATGTGAATAGTATGCTTTTACCGACGCGTAATCCATAGTTGCATTTTCTTTTCTAGACGGAGTGAGTACAAAACTCAACTTCACCTCAAAGACTATATACTATATTATTTTCATGCTTTGGATCCAGTGCACTGTGCACAGCTGTGCCCCACGTCGTCCCGGCAGAAAGAATCGTGGAATACGCATGCATGCGTTGCTACTTGCTTGCTAGCGAGTGCGAGTACGTTAGCTCACAAGGAGAACCAGCCAGCTAGCTAAAAACTTGTGGCTTCAATTAATTTCTCGCGATTCGACACGTCCTCTCATTTTTTGTTGCCGAACCAGTAATAGCTAGGCAACTATAAGGAGAAAATAAAGTAGTTCTTGGACTTGTCATCAGTTGCCACCCTTGCTATCAAAGTATCATCATCAATGAAGTCCTCTCCTAGCTCTGAATTCTCTCTGATTGAGCCTAATGTATGTATAGTACTCCTACTAGATAATACTCCGTACCCACCGAGGTTTGCAGCAAATGGGAATCTGTTCGTACCAATATAGACCGTAGCAGCGCCTAGTAGCCTATACCAGTGCAAATGCATGCTCTACCATGCATGCTTTCGTCCAGTTCGTTTGGTTTATAAGCTGTACTTTTTCAGCCAACGAACAATATTTTTCTCTCACAATAAATCAACCAACAGTACTTTCAGTCATAGCTTATCAGCCAAGCGAACAGGGCATTGGTGTCACAAGAGTCTGGCAGCAGCAAATTAGAGCAACCAATCACACTCAGAAGGTTCTTCATCATCAGATCAAGGATGAATGGAACAGTGTCGAAGGAGGAAACAAGAGCTCATTAGACCTTCTTTTTAAGTAAACTTTTTTTTCTTTGTACTGTCACAAGTAATGCTTAAGTAGCAAAAGGAGTCGTCGTCTCTGAATTAATGCGGACGGCAACCGTTTGGAAATTGGAAGCTCGATAGTAGGAGTAATTAACTAGGTTAGTTGGTGGTAACTCGGTTACGATAGATTAGTTGACAAGGTATGTCCATACTTATGGTGTGTCTAATGTCGATATGCATAACTGCTTTTATGACAACCGAGGACAAAAGTGCATGACATGGGCACACACTAGATGAAGAAGAGGCAGCAGGTGGGAGTTAAGCGTCATTGTCATGTGGGTGTAGCTAAATAGCACAAGCACAAGGTGGCGGACAGAGTTGAGGTTTCAACGCCACTAGGGGAGCAAAGGCCAACTCATCCCATGGATGGAGCTGCTAGAAGATAGACACGCAATCTATCTATCTATCTGTAATCTAATTCGTCCGTGGTTTCCGGCGTTGTTATATATATATAAAAACAACAATAATGAAGTCTATGTATGATGATAGATCCTCCTTGGTTGGTGGTAGTTAGATTTAATTATATACGTTGTAAGTTTAGGGGCTGTCCGGAAGTCCTAGCTAGGACATTCCTCCACCAACTTGTGCACTGTTTTGTGATACTATTCATCAAAGTTGTTTTTCTCTCTTCTTCAAGTTGCAGGACACGACACTGACCTGTGGCCTGCTGGCTGCCCAGTGCCCATATTACAGCATGTGATGCTGCCTGCAGCCCTCATCACTGCCAATGAACAGTACTGGACCACCCACTTGTTTCTTTCGGCCATTTGACTTGTATCTTGTATCTATTCATACGTGATATTGACGGGTCCTAAGACTTCCTAATGCATGCATGTCGTCCCTTACTCAAGTTTGTAGCTAATCATATGGCCCTTGTATGTAAGCTATTGTATAGGCCATATACTTGCGATTTTGATGATTAATATAATAATATAGTCAATTGGGCTAGCTAACGTGTTTATCAAGAGGATATGTGTTAGTAGGTGTTGGATGCTAAGGTGAAAAGCCGGCCACTAGGACAAATTAAAAATTAGATTGTGTGTTATGAGTGTCCGTGTTGGATTGTGTAATTCTAAAAAAAAATCCCACAAAAATTGCTACAGCCGGATATGGAGGATGTGTGTACACATACAACACATCAGAGCATTGAGCTTGGTGAGCTGAGCTTTCTATACACACGCCGGATGGTCACAACAAATCACCCGGTGTTCAATATTGGTATGAGTGGGTCTTCGGCGACTAGTTGTTGTGTTACACACCAAAAATGATCCCGTGAGTGTAAATCTGTAAGCCATCGTGACGATGCAATGACTAGTTTGAGTTGTTGAGGTTAAAACTACACCACCACTTGGTTATTTAGATATGTTGGAGTCTAGGAAGCTCACATATATACACCGGAGAAGACTACCAAGCCATGGCAACGTGCTAAAGATATCCATGGTTAGAGAGTGGTTAATGCTGACTTAGGCATATGGAGAGTGATTGCTAGGTGTTGTTGTCTAGAGAGGGATCAATGAATGATGAGACTTTACATGTGTGCCATTATAAAAGATGATCAAAGCATACATGCCACTAAAAAGTTCGAGCGCACCTTGGTGCCATCGTCGAACTTTTTTTGCCCTCCTAACCATTCCGTCCACCTTCTGTTTGATTTTTACAGATTGACAGCCCTGACATGTGGACCCGACCGATAGTGATGTCCAAAATACCCTTCTCTCTCACCCTATCCTCTCCCTTCTTTCTCTCTCTGCCTGGTGGGGCCAAACTATAAGTGACATGGGCACCTTCTTCCTCTGTTGCGCTCCTGCATTGCGCTCCCAGAGCCGCCCACCATCCCGGTGAAAGGTCCTTGTTTGGTTTTGGTAATTGAGTGACAACCTAGGTGGACTAATTGTGTTTATGTAAGATACACATGTGATTAGTCCACAGGTACATGTGTGTGAGCAACATATGCCATGAAGGTGAAAATGGCTTGGAGATGTTGCAAAGCTCACACATGTGATGATGAAGGAGCTTATTGCACATGAGACATGACATTGAGTCATGTGATCAAGGTGGAGAAGATCAAGACAAGACTTGGCTTGATGGACCGGTTGCAAGCGTGAAGGGCAAGTCGAAGGCTTTGGAGTGATGGACCACGTGGCGGTGAAGCTTGAGCAAGACTTGGCGCCGATGGACGATGGCAACGGTGAAGAGCAAGTAAAGTCAAGATCGATGAACCAATATGATCATGTGATGATATGAAGTGGATCATATCATTGTTGATCGTGTTGGTGCATGTGTTGCATCAACATTGGAGGAGATGGAATGGAATGCGTAAGGTAAAGGTATAACCTAGGGCATTTCATTTCACCGGTCATAGGTGTGTAGAGAAGTTTATGACCGGGTTTATGATAGATGGCCGTACTATCAAGAGGGGCAAACTTGTTTGCATATTGGTCATCTAGTGCCACTCGAGTGATCTAACTTTGCATTGTCGCTAGGATCGAGTAGCGTGGCAAGTTGAGTGGCTAACATCCTTTGGGAAATGATTGTGAAAATGCTAACACATATACACATGGTGGTGTACACTTGGTGGTGTTGGCACATTTACAAAGGAGGTGGTGTTTGCAAGCTCGGCGGGATTCGGCGCTTTTGGGAAAATGGAATGCCTATTTTCTATTGCGCCGGATGTAAATTCTTGTGGTTAGCACACTTGAGCAAGGGTGAAGAGAATGGAGGAGATGCTAGCGTTGGTCAAGTGATCGGACGCTGGATCCAAAAGCACCGGACGCTGCCTGCCCGCGTCCGGTCGTGCTGACATGGAGTGTAGCAGTAGCTGGAGAGTGACCGGACGCTGGTGCTACGTCCGATCACGTTCGACCGGACGCGTTCGGTCATGCTCGGGAGCTTACTAGAAACGACTGGACGCTGAGGGTCCAGCGTCCGGTCAGTTGAAGCTGCTGCGTCCGATCAAGTCAAGTGACCGTTGGAACCAGGACACGTGGCCGTCTGCGGGCGACCGGACGCTGAGGTCCAGCGTCCGGTCAACACGACTGGAGCGTCCGGTCGGCCCGACCGTTGCCCAGTGAAGGGGTAATGGCTAGTTTAGCCCTTGGGGCTATAAATAGAAGTGGCCTTCGGCCATGGCCTGTGTGGAGCACCTCAAGGGACTTAGTGTCCATGCTTGTGAGTGCTTGGGAGCCCTCCATCACACATATACTTGATAGTGATCATTCGATTGTGTGAGTGAGCGATTCTAGTGCGATTGCATCGTGAGGTTGCATCAAGTGGCACTAGGTGATCGAGTTGCAAGACGGTGGTGCTTGTTACTCTTGGAGGTTGCCACCTCCTAGACGGCTTGGTGGTGGTCTCCGTCGAAGCCCGCAAGAAGCTTGTGCGGTGCTCTGGAGAAGTGCTTGTGAGGGGCATTGTGCTCGCCCCACGGGAGGCATGAAGAGCAACTCTAGTAAAGCGTGTCATTGAGCTACCCTCACTCAAGGGGTAGGTTCTTGTGGCGCCCGACGTGCGGGCTTAGCAGGTGATGCTAATTAGCCGCCGAACCACCAAGTGAGCGGTCGACACAACGGGGACTAGCGTGTTGGCAAACACGTGAACCTCGGGAGAAAAATCATCGTGTCAACCTTGTTCTTCCCGTTGGTTTGCATCCCCATTACACAAGCTTGCAATTACTTTTATACATATTAAGCTTGTGTAGTTGCTCTTGTAATTAGATAGCTTGTGTAGCTTGCTAATTACCTTCTTGCTTGTGTAGCATAGAAGTAGCTCCCTTGCGTGGCTAATTTGGTTTTAGTAACCTTGTTAGTCACATTGCTTAGTTTGTGTAGCTAAGTATTTACGCTCTCTAATTAGGCATTGGTTGCCTTGTTATTGAGCATTGCTAGTGAGCTTAGTTAGCTTTGTGCTTTTGCTTACTAGCATGTGTAGGAGCTCCCTTGTTGCTTAAAGTACTAGAGGCATAGGTTTGTGTGACCTTGCTCCTAGCATTGGTTAGGTGAGCTCTAGCTAGCCCGGCACCTTTGTTGCATAATTGTTATCTTTGCAAGGTGCTAGTGAACATATATAGTGGGGTATAGTCTTGGCTAGACCGATAGTTTTAATTCCGCATTTGTATCGGTTAGCCGACGCGATTAATTTTAGAAAAGACTATTCACCCCCCCCTCTAGTCCGCCATCTCGACCCTTCACCCGGCCGCCGCCGCGCACGATCCGCCCGCTCGACCACCCGTCAGCGCACGCGAGGCTTCGCTTGATCGCATCATCTGTGTGCTGTTGGTGTGGGCCATGGTAGAGCACACGTGGCACGGACGCCATGGCCGCTCCAAGCCAGCACAGCCGCAACCACTGGCACCTCGTAGGACCAGCCCATCTCGCAGGGCGGGGCGCACGTGGCGGCGCCCACGCTGTCGGCGTTGGGGATGCAGGGTGGGATGGAGTGCTCGTGGTGGAGCCCGCGCTACCGATGTTGAGAACGGCCCACTGAAAGCTCTAGTTTGGTTTTGGTTAATTGATAAAACCCTAAGTGCTAACTTAGTTTATCAAAGTAATTATGAGATAGGTGGCACATTCCAAGTGGTGAAGCAAATGAAGATCATGATATGATGATGATGATGCCATGGTAATGATCAAGTGCTTGGGCTTGGAAAAGAAGAAAGAGAAAAACAAAAAACTCAAGGCAAAGGTGAAATTGATAGGAGCTTTTTGGTTTAGTGTTCGAGACACTTAGCGAGTGTGATCACATTTAGGATCGATAGCCGTACTATTAAGAGGGGTAAAACTTGTATCGAAATGCGGTCATCAAAGTGCCACTAAATGCTCTAACTCATTGCATATGCATTTAGGATATAGTAGAAAGCTAACACCCTTGAAAATGTTTGTGAAAAATGCTAACACACGTGCACAAGGTGATACACTTGGTGGTTGACACATTTGAGCAAGGGTGGAGAAGTTGGTGAATCGAATGAGGTGTTTTTCACTGTCAAACAGTGATTGGACATTGAGTTCAAAGTGATCGGACTCGGGGTTCCAGTGTTCGGTCAATTTTAAAAGAAGGTGGTACTCTCGGCCTAAGACTAGACGTAGGTGACCGAACTCTGACTGAACACTGTTGAAAGCTCTAGTTTGGTTTTGGTGAATTGATGAAGCCCTAAGTGCTAACCTAGTTTATCAAGTGATCATGACATAGGTAGCACACTTCAAGTAGAAGAAGCTAATGAAGATCATAGCATGACAATGGTGATGGCATGGCGATGATCAAGGGCTTAAACTTGAAATGAAGAAAGAGAAAAACAAAAAGCCCAAGGCAAAGGTATAAACCATAGGAGCTATTTTGTTTTGGTGATCAAGACACTTAGAGAGTGTGATCACATTTAGGTTTGATAGCCGTACTATTAAGAGGGGTGAAACTCGTATCGGAATGCGGTTATCAAAGTGCCACTAGATGCTCTAACTTATTGCATATGCATTTAGGATCTAGTGGAGTGCTAACACCCTTGATAATATTTGTGAAAATATGCTAACACATGTGCACAAGGTGTGTGCAGGGTTGAGATGGGTTTGGGTCGGGATTCAGCGCTTTCGAGAAAATGAAATGCCTATTTTCTATTGCGCCGGATGCAAATTCTTGGTGGTTGGCACATTGGAGCAAGGATGGAGAAGATAGAAGTGAGAACAGAGCTGATGCCAACGTCGGTCCAGTGACCGGACACTGAATCCAGAAGCACCGGATGCTGACTGCCTGTGTCCGGTTGCGTTGACTATCGGTACAGTGGTTAGGGTTTACCACCAGACGCTGGGCTGTGTCCGATCGAGGTGGACCGGACACGTCCGGTCGAGGAAAACCAGGTTTCGACCCTTACTGTACTCGACCAGACGCTGAGGTTCCAGCATCCAGTCAGTTTTAACCGGACGCGTCTGGTCGAGGTCGGTACCTTACTGGAAACGACCGGAGGCTGGGGGTTCAGCGTCTGGTTAGTTGAAGCTGCTACGTTCGGTCAGCGTCATAGCTGTTGGAATCTAATGAACAACGTTTGAAGGCGATGACACGTGGCGTCCATCTATGGACCGGACGTTGAGCCCAGGGTCTAGTCAAGTGGACCAGAGCGTCCGGTCAGAGCGCAGAGTACCCAGTGAAGGGGTACAACGGCTCTATTTCGTGGGGGCTTCTATTTAAGCCCCATGGCCGGCTGTGGCTCACATCTTTGGCCATTTTCATTGACATAGCAACCTTGTGAGCTAAGCCAAAGCCCTCCCACTCATCTACATCATTGATTCATCATCATAGTGAGATTGGGAGTGATCCAAGTGCATTGCTTGAGTGATTGCATCTAGAGGCACTTGGTGTTCGTGTTTCGCTGTGGATTTTGCTTGTTACTCTTGGTGGTTGCTGCCACCTAGACGGCTTGGAGCAGCGAGGATCATCGAGCGGAGGTGGTGATTGTCCCTGGCTCCGATCGCAGTGATTGTGAGGGGTTCTTGACCTTTCCCCAGCGGAGCGCTAAAAGGTACTCTAGTGGATTGCTCGTGGCTTGTGTGATCCTCATCTTGTGTTGGTTGTGCGGCACCCTATTGAGGGTTTGGCGTGTGAAGCCAATTAGCGCGTGAACCTCCAAGTGAGTGAATCGCCACAACGAGGACTAGCTTACCGGCAAGCAAGTGAACCTCGGTAAAAATTATTGTGTTCATCATTGATTCCGAGGTGATTGGTCTTCATTATTATTCATCTTTGTGATTGATTGGTTCTTCATCTACATGGCGGTATAACTATCCTAACCACTCTCTTTACTTTACCACAAACTAGTTGACAAGCTCTTTAGTATAGCTAGTTGTGAGAGCTTGCTTGCTTGGTTGGTGTGGCTCTTTAGTTAGTCTTTGAGAGCACACTAACATAGGATAGTGTCTTTGCTATTGTGTGAATAGACACTATCTAAACTAGAATTGTGGTAGGTGGCTTGCATTTTAAGTAGGCTAGCGCAACACTCGCTTCGCCTCATAATTGTCTAACCACTTTGTTAAGTGTTGTTGTAGAAATTTTATTAGGCTATTCACCCCCCTCTAGCCATTAGAACCTTTCAACTATTCAGCGTCCGGTCCTACTGATGTGGTGGCAGACAAAAAAAGAGGGTGAGTGACCAGACGTTGGGCGAGTCCGGTCGAGAATTTCTGCCTTTAGAACCTTACTGGAAGTGACCAGACGCTAGGCGACTATGCGTCCGGTCCTACACTGTAGTGCGTCCGGTCACAACTTAAGTGCACTGATGACCGTTGAGATCAGACGATCAACATTTGAAGCTGGGGACACATGGCGAATGTCTGAGGACCAGACGCTGGGGTCCTATGTACGGTCAATTCGACTGGTGCGTCTGGTCGCCCTGATTTTTTAGGGAATAGAGAGCCAATGGCTCTATTCTTGGGGGCTCTCTATTTAATCCCCATGGCCAGCTCAAGCTCACTCCCTTGCCCATTTGCATTGACATAGCAACCTTGTGAGCTTAACCAAAGCCCTCCCACTCATCTCCATCATTAATTCATCATCTTTGTGAGATTAGGAGAGAATCCAAGTGCATTGCTTGAGTGATTGCATCTTGAGGCACTTGGTGTTCGTGTTTCACTGCCGAATTTGCTTGTTACTCTTGGTGGTTGCTGCCACCTAGACGACTTAGAGCAGTAGAGGAGGATTGGCAAGAGTTGGTGATTGTTCGTGGCCATCTCTCGGTGATTATGAGGGGTCTTGTGCCTTCCCCGGCGGAGTGCCGAAAGGTAACTCTAGTGGATTGCTTGTGTCATTGAGTTACCTCACTTGTGGGTAGGTTCTTGCGGTGTCCAATTGTGTGGACAAGATTCGTGCAACACCTCTTAGCCGTTGAACTACCAAGTGTTGGTCGACATAATGGGGACTAGCGTGCCGACAAGCACGTGAACCTCGGGAGAAAAATTGGTTGTCTCTTGCCCTTTGGTGTTATCCCGATGATTGAATTAGTATTTATCTTGTGATTGGTTCACTCCTTTACGTGACGGTACATCACCCTACTCACTCATTTATATTCTCGCAAACTAGTTGTAGCAAGCTCTTTAGTGTAGCTAGAATTGAGAGCTTGCTTTGTAGTTTGAATTCATCTAGTGGAGCTCTTTAGTTTAATAAGTGTGAGAGCTCTTAGTGAGTAGTGACTTAGCAAATTGTGTGTCTAGTGATCATAGTAACTAGAATTGTTGGATAGGTGGCTTGCAACCCTTGTAGAGCTAGAGCAAGTTTGCATTTCGCTATTTGTGATACTAATCAAATTGCTCTAGTTGGTTCGTGGTTTTTTAAATAGGCTATTCACCCCCCCTCTAGCCATATTAGGACCTTTCAAGTGGTATCGGAGCCGTGGTCACCGTTTGATTGAAGGCTTAACAACCTCGGTGTCAAAATTATGGCTCAAGTTACGTTCAACTATGTGGGGGGCAAACCACCGTTCTTTGATGGCACATGCTATAATTATTGGAAGAGAAAGATGAAGATGTATCTTGGTTCAATCAATGATCAAGTATGGGATGTGATCGAGAATGACTATAGTATCATTGATCCTGACAATCTCACCAACCAAGACAAGACCAATAAGCAATGCAATACAATGGCTCTCAACACCATATACAATGCCATTGATTCCAAGGTGTTTGAGCAAATCAAGGATTGTGATAGAGCTAATGAGGCGTGGAAGAGATTGGAGGAAACATATGAGGGCACACCGACGGTGAAGAGTGCCAAGTTGTACATCCTCAAGGACAAGTTGACAAGCTTCAAGATGAAGGATGATGAGAACATTTTGGAGATGTTCCATCAGTTGCAAGTGATTGTCAATGACTTGAAGGCTTTGGGAGAGAAGATCAATGATGATGATGTCTCTCATTGGTTCTTGATGTGCTTACCTCTAAGATTTGTGATGTTGAGATTGCTTATCATAAGAGGAGGATTAAAGGAGATTACCCCTAACCAAGTACTAGGTGATGTCATGACATAAGAGACATACTGTGTGGAAAGAGAAGGGGTTGACAGGGATGACAAGAAGGAAGATGAAGACAAGAAGAAGAAGAGTGTAGCATTCAAGGCTAGCTCATCATCCAAGAACAAGGGCAAGTCCAAGAAAGAATTGTAGCACCCAGTTTTAAAGATAAAACCAGATACACACTATATGTGAGCCCGGGAAGTCAAATCTCACATATAGCCACAAATAAGGGTAATATCAATAGACAATGCTTAAATATATAACGTATTAGTATAAGGAATATAACCTCAGAGTATAGATAGCGAAAAGATAACTTCGATCTTCAAGCAAAGACTCCAAATCCACAGGGACGACTGACTGATTGACCACAAGCCTAACTCCTCCAGACTAGTAATCTAGTACCCATCCGGGATTTTCCAAATATATGAAATATAAAGCAAGCGTAAGTACATGTCGTACTCAGCAATATAACATAGGGTTCATGAGGCTCAAAAGGTTGACACTGGTTTACTGCGATTAGCTTTTATTAGGTCATCTTTTGAAGCAATTGAGTAGCAACGAATTTAGCATAAACCCATAAACACATGATCAGGTAAACATGAATAATGAATAGCATAAACAATTAATCATTAGTGATCATCTCTATTTCATAAGGGTTCCAAGGCCGCTCATGTCCATGAGCACGGCTGATATACCAGTTTTACACTCTGCAGAGGTTGTACACTTTCACTATGAGTCGTGATTTACCCTTTCGCCTGAGGTGGTCAGCCTCTTGACCCACTACCAAGGAAGGTCGGTAGGGTTCACTATGAAGCCTTTCAAAGGTTTGTCTAACAAGTTAGGGCCACTAAGGTTTCCCCATCAATAAGCATAAACTCCCCTCCAAGGAGTGACTAACAAAGTGCACCCACTTGGCAGGCCGAGATCATACCCGTCGGAGCCCCTCTTGTGCCATAAAGGTAACCACTAACAAGCTAGAAAAGGTTCTCATACTGAGCTAAAGCCAAAGCCATATAGCTCTCATAGTTGTACTGTAAGTCCTGGATGATCACTTACAGATAAGTCCTTTGGGAGAGGAATCTAGAGCATTTAGAAAGTAGCTAAACACTCTAGCCCCCTATTTCCATGTTGCTAAAAACATCTTTTGGTGTTTATTGCATATTCTATTAGTCAAGTTACCAGATCATGGTTATTCATATTGAGCACTAGCATAATACTACCCAATGCATAATCACCCATGGTGTCAAGGTACAAGATATCAAGTATCTAGGATATCCTTATTGGCAACAAGGTAGACACATGCAATATAAAATAAGTGATTAAAGGTGAATAGGTAATAAGGATGGTCCCATGCTATACTTGCCTTAAACATCGATCATTCAGTAAGCTTTAATCTTCAATGCCCTTCTTCTTCTGGATCACCACAAATATCTCACCTACTCGACGTAATCGTAGAACACCACACAAACATCCATACACATACATGCATAGCATACAATTGTATCTATATCAATATAGTACACCAATCATAGAAAAATAAGTAAAAGAGTTTGAAATACGATTCTACGCATCGCTACGAACACACAGTCGCGAGAGGCACGCTAACCAGAGCTACGGTTGAAGAGATACAACTACTAAAAGATTTACTTTAAAAACAAGACCACATACTTCATTTATTTCAATAATTATATAAAACATGTATAAGATATTTCAGAGAAAATACTTAAGTTGAATTAAGTCAAACTTATATTTGGTTTTAAAAATTGAAGTGGAATTTATTATATTTTATTTATAAATCTAGTGACAATTATTATTCAAGTTGGGATTTAAACCCATGAAATTCTAAAGATTTTGACATAGAAAACTTTGATACTAATGCGTAGGTCATGTCATTATGAAACCAACGCAACTTGAACGGACTATTTCGGAGTTAAAATGAATAAGTTATGATCTAAACAAGTTTTCCTTTAGTTAAATAATAGATTAAATCTACCCATGAATTTTAAATATTGAAAACATGCCTAACAGTAGTATAAACACATAGAAAACGTAAATACGGTCCTAACGTAATTTGAACGGGTCAAATCGGACTTAAAACGCAAAAGTTATGCATGAATTAAGGTTCAATGGCATTTCTATAATTAATTGAACTTAAATTTGAATTTAAACTAATTAATTTTGAATTTTAAATGCTAACTGGACTACGGAAACTAATACTCAAAACTATAGGGGCTAAAACAGAAGAAAATAGGACCTAAAAGAAATTATTTTGAACTTCGGTTGGACTACGGGTTAATTACTTAAAAATTCGAGGGCTAAACTGCAAAATGTGCCCGGCTTAACCTAGGGCTGACTGTGGCTGCTGACTGGGCGCCACATGGCAGTACACGATTAGCGTGGTGCACCACGCGTTCGGTGGACATGCTGACACGGCATCGTGGGCCGGGTTCATGGGTCCATGGTGGACCGGTTACGCATCCAACCGGTTAGATCTAATCTTGGCCATTCATGTGAATCCGATGGCGTGGGACGCTCAGGACAAACTCCGGTGGCTGCATAGCGGCTCTGGTGAGCCCGCCATGGCTAGCGGTGAGGCAGCACGATGGCGGACGTCGAGAGAGCGATTCTAGCCATCCTATACCGATTCAACTACACATACATGAACTACAGGCTCTCGCGAACACCATGGGGTGCAAACTGGGGGCGAGGAGCACGTCGGGGCAGCGTTCCCCATGGCTGCGCCATGATTGGTGGGTGGGAGCTTGCCGTTACGGCATTCTAGGGTGCAATACGATGAATGGAGGGCAGGCATAGGGAGACGGAGAAGCTCACCGTGAGGTGAAAAGCGACGGTTGCGGCGTCCGGGAAGGCTTTGACGGCTTGGGTCAACGACGGTGGTGGTTGGAGAGAGAAGACAAGGTGCGGTGAGGGTGAATCTAAGCAAATCAAGGTCAAATCGAGTAATTGGAGATACCTACGACTACGGGGGAACACGACGAAGCTCACGGGCGCATCGACGTCGTCGATTAGGCACCGAAGCATCGGGGCTATGGGTGGCAGTGGCGAGCTCGAGCGGCGATCGAAGAAAAGGAGAGGGAGGCGCTTGGTTTGAGGCTTTGTATGTGGCCAGGCATTGCGTAGATGGAAGGGAAGCGGGGCACTCGGGTGATTGGCCGCCTACCTTGCATGCGCGACGACGGCGGCTTGCCATGTTTGGCCGCACCACTGCCGACGAGGAAGAAAGAAAGGGAGTGGGGGAAGAAAGGAAAGGCCTAGCTGACGGGTGGGACCCGGTCACTGTGAGGGAGAAGGACAGAGCGCGTGCACGCGAGGGCGTGACGTGGGGTAGGCCGTTGCGGGCCATGGCACCGAGCTGGGCCGGTGACTTATGCGCGCGAGCGGTGTGGAGGAAGGGCGCCGAGCAGGTCGGAACAGGCCGCGTGCGGGAGGAAGGGGAGGAAGCGCTGGCGGGGCCGCTAGCAGGCCGAGCGCAGGAGGAAGAAAAGAGCGGGCCGAGGGAGAGAAAGCATGGGCCTTCGGGCCAAAATGAGAGAGGTGAGGTTTTTTTTCTTCTTTTTATTTTTTTAAATCCTTTTTCTTTTCTTAATTCAAAACAAATCCAAATATAAATTGAATCGAGTATAAATATGATTTAAAATACATTTTTTAATTCAAACATAAATGAGCTAATTTTGGGTAAGTACTCCGAGAATTACTTTTTAAATTCTTTCATTTTCTAATTTTGTTTTCTTTTATTTCAAAGCCATTTTTAGTTTCATTTGCAAAAGTAATTTTAACCATTTTGAATTTTCAATCAAAACCACTCAACCAAATAAATCAAATGCAATGGCATGTATGCTCAAAACATGTTGCTACCTTATGATGAATTTTAATTTAATAAAAGTTTTTTATTTTCCTATATTTTATGCGCACAAAAATTCCAAATTAAATCTTTTTCGGTCCATTTCTAGAAATTCAAATTTTAGGGTGTTACAAGAATCAAGTGATGATGAGGATCTTAGTGACATTAATGATGAAGCCATGGCTCTATTTGTGCGCAAGATGGGCAAATTCATGAAGAAGGGCTATGGTGCAAGAAAGAGAAAAGATCACATCAAAAGCAAAGAATATGTGAGAAGATGCTACAATTGCAAGAGCCCTAATCACGTTGTAGCGGATTATCCTACAATAGTGATAATGATGAGGATAAGAAGAAGTACAAGAAGGGGAAGGAGAAGAAGATGACCTTCTAAAAGAAGAAGGGTGGAGGATATGTGGTCACTTAGGATAGCGATGGCTCTTCAGATAGTGATGGCTCTAGTGATGATGACAAGAAATCTATCAAGAAAGCATTAACAAGCA
This sequence comes from Miscanthus floridulus, assembly GCF_019320115.1. Taxonomy (NCBI): domain Eukaryota; kingdom Viridiplantae; phylum Streptophyta; class Magnoliopsida; order Poales; family Poaceae; genus Miscanthus; species Miscanthus floridulus. Next base: position 76,697,138 of record NC_089587.1, read on the forward strand.
TCACCATCAACAACAAGCCCTCCATCTTCAACACTCCATCGACATGCTTCATGGCAAAGCCTACCAAGGTAAAATATGATGTGAGTGATGATGATAAATGTGAAAGTGATGCTTGTAGGAGTGATAATGATTATGAGGAGTACACCAAGGAGGAGCTCATGGACATATATGAGCAAGTGCACACTTGCTTTGAGATGAAGAGAAAGGAGTACAAAGAATTGAGCAAGAAAGTCAAATTTCTTGAGCAATCCACTGATGAGCTAAGTGCCACTCATGAGAGGCTAATAGAAGCCCATGAAAAGCTTGGCAAAGCTCACTCTAAGCTTGAAAAGGCTCACTCCTCTCTCATTGAGCAAGTCAAAATAGAGGAAGCCAAGAAGGAGCAAGTGATTGTGTCTTGTGATGTGGGACTAACATGTAATATTATTGATGAATCTTTTTATAAGCATATTGTAGTTGCTCCCACTAACCCTTCTTGTAGCACTTCTACTTCAACTTTACCTTTGAGTGATGGTTTCACTTGTGATGCCTCACTAATTATGGAAAATGAGACCCTCAAGAAGGAGGTGAATGAGCTCACTCGTGCCTTAGGCAATACCTATGGTGGAGATGCCCACTTGCTAAAGTGCTTGGGTAGCCAAAGGTTTTCTCTCAATAAAGAGGAATTAGGTTATACCCCCAAGAAAGGCAAGACAACCTTTGTCACTCCCAAAGCTAGCTTTGTGAAGGGCAATGGTCGATTTTACAATAGATGCAAGCAAGTTGGACATATAGAGCAATATTGCAAGACTAACAAGAACAAGCAACCTAATGTATTCTCAATTAGATTTGATTTTTATTACATGCTTGTTAAGGGTGTCAATGGTGTGAAGGCTAAGTTCATTGGTACACCAATTGTAGGCCCGATGAAGAAGGTCATTTGGGTATCAAAGACCTTGGTAACTAACCTTTAAGGACCCAAGTAAGTTTGGGTACCTAAAAAGAATTGATCTTCTTTTGTAGGTCAATTATAAAGCTAGAGGAAGGCATTAGGTGCTTGATAATAGGTGCACATAATACATGACCGGTGATCCAAGAATGTTCAATTCAATCAATGAAAATAAGAGCAATGGGAATGATAGTATCATATTTGGTGATAATGGCAAAGGCAAGGTCAAAGGGCTTGGTAAGATTGCTATATCCAATGACATGAGCATATCCAATGTATTGCTAGTAGAGAGCTTGAACTTCAATTTGCTATCTATGGCTCAATTGTGTGATCTTGGTTTCAAGTACATATTTGGTGTGGATGATGTAGAGATCGTAAGTGTAGATGGCTCTAACTGATATTCAAAGGATTTAGATATGAGAATCTATACTTGGTTGATTTCAATGCTAGAGAAGCTCAATTATCAATATATTTGCTCACTAAGTCTAGTATGGGTTGGTATGGCATAGAAGACTTGGTCATGTTGGAATGAAACAAATGAACAAGTTGATCAAGCATGACTTAGTTAGAGGCTTAAAAGATGTCACATTTGAGAATGATAAGCTATGTAGTGCATGTCAAGCCAAAAAGCAAGTTGGTAACACACATCCTAAGAAGAGCATGATGAACACATCTAAGGTATTTGAGTTGGTGTACATAGACTTGTTTAGACCAACCACATACACTAGCATTAGTGGAAACAAATATAGATTTGTGATTGTGGATGATTTCACTAGATACACATGGATGTTCTTTCTTATTGACAAGAGTGATGTGTTTGCAATCTTCAAGACATTCATCAAGAGAATTCATATTAAGTTTGAAACAATCATCATGAAAGTGAGAAGTGACAATGGAAGTGAGTTCAAAAACACAAGAGTGGATGATTTGTGTGATGAGTTTGGAATTAGGCATCAATTTTTGGCCAAGTATACTCCATAATCAAATGACCTAGTTGAAAGAAAGAATAGAACTTTAATTGACATGGCAAGATCAATGTTGAGTGAGTACAATGTGAATCATTCTTTTTGGGCTAAAGCAATCAACACAGCTTGTTATTATAGCAACCGACTCTATTGTCACCCCATGATGGAGAAGACACCTTATGATCTATTGAATGGAAGAAAGCCCAACATAGCATACTTTTGGGTTTTTGGTTGTAAATGCTACATATTGAAGAAAGACACTAGATTGAGTAAGTTTGAAAAGAAATGTGATGAATGTTTCTTTCTTGGTTACTCCACTACTAGCAAGGCATATAGAGTTTGGAATTTAGCTAGTGGTACTCTTGAGGAGGTTCATGATGTGGAATTTGATGAAACAAATGGTTCTCAAGAGAAAGATGAGAATCTAGATGATGTTAGAGACACTCAATTAGTCAATGCAATGAAAAACATGGACATTGGTGATATAAGACCTAAAAAGGTGATTAATGTTGAAGATGACAAGAATCAATTGCTCTCTAACTCAAATGTATAAGCTAGCGGTTCTCTAGATCAAAGTCAAGCAAGTGCTAGTGTTGACAAAGTGCAAGATCAACAATAAGTGGCTAGTTCATCATCTCAACCAAATAATTGATCAAATGCAAGCAAACAAGTGCAAGTGCTCCAACCAACTAATGTCGCAAGAGATCATCCTTTGGACTCTATAATTGGTGATATTTTAAGAGGTGTGCAAACTAGATCAAAATTGACTTTATTTTGTGAGCATTTCTCATTTGTGTCATCCATTGAACCAAAGAAGATAAATAAAGCATTGAAGGATGTTGATTGGGTGAATACTATGCATAAAGAATTGAATAACTTCACAAGAAATCAAGTATGGGAATTAGTAGAGAGACCAAAGGGACACAATGTGATTGGAACCAAATAGGTCTTTAGAAACAAGCAAGATCAAGATAGGATAGTAGTAAGGAACAAAGCAAGATTGGTAGAACAAGGCTATACACAAATTGAAGGTCTTAAATTTGGAGAAACATATGCCCCGGTTGCTAGATTGGAAACAATTAGAATCCTGCTAGCCTATGCTTGTGCCCACAACATCAAACTCTATCAAATTGATGTCAAGAGTGCATTTCTCAATGGTTACATAAATAAAGAAGTATATGTTGAGCAACCTCCCTGTTTTGAAGATGACGAGAAGCCCGACCATGTGTACAAGTTGAAGAAGGCATTGTATGGCTTGAAGCAAGTACCTAGAGCATGGTATGAGAGATTGAGGGACTTCTGACTCTCTAAAGGGTTCTTGATGGGTAAGGTTGACACCACTCTTTTCATCAAGAAGATTGGCAAAGACTTATTTGTGTTGCAAATCTATATTGATGACATCATATTTGGATCAACCAATCAAAACTTTTATGAAGACTTTGGAAAGATGATGACTAATGAGTTTGAGATGTCCATGATTGGAGAGTTAAGTTACTTCCTTGGTCTTCAAATCAAGCAATTGAAGAATAGTATATTTGTGAGTCAAGGAAAGTATATCAAGGACATGATCAAGAAGTTTGGCATGAGTGATAGCAAAGACATTAGCACACCAATGAGGACAAATGATATCTTGGATAGTGATGCAAGAGGCAATATGGTGGATCAAAAATTGTATTGGTCTTTGATTAGAAGCCTACTCTATGTGACCACATCAAGGTCGAATGTCATATTTAGTGTATGCATGTGTGTAAGATTTCAAGCCTCACCAAGAGAAAGTCTTTTGAAGGCTACAAAGAGAATATTGAGGTACTTGAAGCATACACAAAATGTTGGTTTGTGGTATCCCAAAGGAACAAAGTTTGAGCTAGTTGGTTACTCCGACTCAGATTATGCGGGATGCAAGGTTGAAAGGAAGAGCACCTTGGGCACATGTCAATTGTTGGGAAGATCACTTATTTCATGGTCATCAAAAAAGTAAAATAGTGTTGCATTATCAACCGCCAAAGCCAAATACATATCCGTCGATAGTTGTTGTGCACAAATACTTTGAATGAAGGCCATCTTGGATGACTTTGGAATCAAGTTCAAGAAAGTGCCATTGCTATGTGACAATGAGAGTGCAATAAAGTTAACCAACAACCCGGTTCAACATGCAAGAACAAAGCACATTGATGCCCGCCACTATTTCATAAGAGATCACCAACAAAAAGGGGATATTTGTATTGAGGGTGTGGGTACCGAAGATCAACTTGCTGATATCTTCACCAAGCCACTTAATGAGAAAAGGTTTTGCAAGCTAAGGAATGAATTGAACATACTTGACTTCTCCAATATGCATTGATGCACCCCAATTATATGGCATGCCTCTCCTTCAAGAAAAGCAAGGTAAAGTTGATTGACATGTCATTCATTCATTGACAAGGACTTGTTTAGTGCATCTAGTCATTCCTATCATGTTCTAGGCTCATTCATGAAAATCAAATAAATTTGATGCTTGTATGGTACCACTATTGCTTGTATGCTTGAAATGATCTAGTGGTAGCATATGACATGTTTGTGGGTTTGTGAACCTAGTGCTTAATCTAGAAAATGAGCTATAAGTGTTTAACTCAACATGGTGCATGATAACCCTCTTTTGGAGGTATGAAGAATCTTGCCCTTGGATCAAACCGAGTTAAATATCTTTTACAAGTGATCTAGATTGAACCAAATTGGAAAAATGATCCTCACTTCACATGGTTTCACCCCAACCTATCTAAAATTTGAGCTCACCTTTTTGTGCTAATTGTTGACAGAGGGGAGAGAAATAGAAATAGAAATTCACAAAGATAGTAAGATAGGGGGAGCAAACAAATGAAATGACATTGTAAGGGGATCAATCAAAATTGTACACAAGTAGGGGGAGCAAGCTCATAAAGTTGTATGTTGCATTTGAATGTACATTTCATATATTTGCTTGCATGGCACAAGTTTTAAATTTCAATGCTTGTGTGGTGTATGCTAGTTGTAGATTTGAATGATGAAATAAAAAACTAGCATGCATAGGTTAAGTAACTAGACTCATGCTCACATTATGAAAACTAGACCCTAACTTCTAATGTTGATCTCACGGGGTATTCTAGTTTTTGTGTATGTCTAGTTACTAATGGTGCTAAGGATGGTATATCGGTGGACTCTGATTGGTATCACGCTTCAAAGATCCTTCTCTTATACCTTAGCATCATTTGGTAGACATTGTCTCCTATATTTCCTATCTAAGCATATGTGCAAGCTACAATCCAAACTCTTAACACATATGTAGGGGGAGCAATTGCTACCATATGGGATTCATGAAACTTGTCCATATCCTTTTACACATGGTAAATATGTTTGGGCAAGCAACATGGATTCAATTAAATTTCAATTCATATCTTTGTCTAAGGGTTGTCATCAATTACCAAAAAGGGAGAGATTGAAATCTCTAGTTTAGTTTTGGTGAATTGATAAAACCCTAAGTGCTAACCTAGTTTATCAAAGTAATTATGAGATAGGTGGCACATTCTAAGTGGTGAAGTAAATGAAGATCATGACATGATGATGGTGATGCCATGGTAATGATCAAGTGTTTGGACTTGGAAAAGAAGAAAGAGAAAAACAAAAAACTAAAGGCAAAGGTGAAATTGATAGGAGCTTTTTGGTTTAGTGATCAAGACACTTAGCGAGTGTGATCACATTTAGGATCGATAGTCATACTATTAAGAGGGGTGAAACTCGTATCGAAATGCGGTTATCAAAGTTCCACTAGATGCTCTAACTCATTGCATATGTATTTAGGATCTAGTGGAAAGCTAACACCCTTAAAAATGTTTGTGAAAAAATGCTAACACACATGCACAAGGTGATACACTTGGTGGTTGGCACATTTGTGAAAGGGTGGAGAAGTTGGTGAATCGAAGGAGGTGTTTTTCACTATCAAACAATGACCGGACACTGAGTTTGAAGTGATCGGACTTGGGGTTCTAGCGTCCGGTCAATTTTAAAAGAAGGTGGTACTCTCGGCCTAAGACTAGACATAGGTGACTGAACACTGTTCAACGTCTGGTCCTGCTGATGTGGTGGCACACAAAAAAATGAGGGTGAGTGACCAGACGCTGGGCGAGTCTGGTCGGGCATGACCGAACGCGTCTGGTCATGAATTTCTGCCTCTAGAACCTTACTAGAAGTGACCGAACGCTAGGCAACTGTGTATCTGGTCCTACACTGTAGTGCGTCTGGTCACAACTTAAGTGCATTGATGACTATTGAGATCAGGCGATGAGCATTTGAAGCTGGGGACACGTGGCGAATGTGTGAGGACTAGACGCTAGGGTCCTACGTCCGGTCAATCTGATCGGTGCGTCCGGTCGCCCTGATTTTTTAGGGAACAAAGAGCCAACGACTCTATTCATGGGGGCTCTCTATTTAAGCCCCATGGCTAGCTCAAGCTCACTCCCTTGGCCATTTGGATTGACATAACAACCTTGTGAGCTTAGCCAAAGCCCTCCCACTCATCTCCATCATTGATTCATCATCTTTGTGAGATTGGGAGAGAGTCCAAGTGCATTGCTTGAGTGATTGCATCTAGAGGCACTTGTTGTTCATGTTTTGCTGCCGGATTCACTTGTTACTCTTGGTGGTTTTTGCCACCTAGATGGCTTGGAGCAGCGGAGGAGGATTGGCATGAGTTGGTGTTTGTTCGTGGCCATCTCCCGGTGATTGTGAGGGGTCTTGTGCCTTCTCCAGTGGATCGCCGAAAGGTAACTCTAGTGGATTGCTCATGTCATTGAGTTACCTCACTTGTGGGTAGGTTCTTGCGATGTCCAATTATGTGGACGAGGTTCATGCAACACCTCTTAGCCGTCGAATACCAAGTGTTGGTCGACACAACGGGGACTAACGTGCCGGCAAGCACGTGAACCTCGGGAGAAAAATTGGTTGTCTCTTGCCCTTTGGTGTTCTCCTGATGATTGAATTGGTATTCATCTTGTGATTGGTTCAATCCTTTATGTGGTGGTATAATCACCATACTCACTCATTTATATTCTCGCAAACTAGTTGTAGCAAGCTCTTTAGTGTAGCTGGAATTGAAAGCTTGCTTTGTAGTTTGAATTCATATGTGGAGCTCTTTAGTGTAGCAAGTGTGAGAGCTCTTAGTGAGTAGTGACTTAGCAAATTTTGTGTCTAGTGATCATAGTAACTAGAATTGTTGGATAGGTGGCTTGCAACCCTTGTAGAGCTAGAGCAAGTTTGCATTTTGCTATTTGTCATACTAATCAAATTTCTCTAGTTGGTTCATAGATTTTTAAATAGGCTATTCACCCCCCTCTAGCCATATTATGACCTTTCACCCGCTGCTCTGCCTCGGCCCATCCTCATTTGTGGAGCGGCTGTTGGATGACTTTGTCTACCTGGTTCACCGATCACGCCACCAGAGTTTAGAGTGCTCGCCCTCTCCGACAGCACCATCTTCAGCCTCGTCTATAAGTCCCGCGATGAGGTGGCCCTCGATGTCGCCATGCAGCCCTCATCGCTCGGCCTGTAGGTGCATGAGGCCAAGCTCTGTCCCACCATGCTCATGGTGGGAGATGACACGGTGGTCATGATGGACAGCATCCTGCCCGGTGGTGACTGCTGCTGCTTCGAGGTGCTCCACTACATCCCCAGCGGTGGCGGCGGCTGGCGTGCTGACCCGCTCCCGATCCTACCTATCGGCCCATAGAGCCGGATGATGGTGATGACTTTTACACCATGTGCATCATGTCCTACTTTGTGGTGGGTGCACGTGTGGATCTCCATCAATGATGGTAGAGGCACCTTCTCCTTGGACACCAAGCATGGGACATAGAGGAAGGAGGGAGACTGGGTGGCTCCATGCCATGAGCGCACTTTGTTCATCCCAGAGCTCTGTTCAGTCACTAGGCACGGGGCGAACACAGCCATCGCTGCCACCGAAGCCTTGCCATGGTGCGTGAGTGTGGGCCTTGGGGCAACGCAGCGGGGTAGCTCCCACATGCATGCCGAGGAGCTCCGGTGGTAGGGGGCTCCCGCTTGCAGGTGGTGGAGCGGCCATGGTGGGGTGGGGCGTGGCCCCAGCCGACGTCGTGGGTGGGATGGTGCGGCGCTACTGCGGAGGGCGCACGAGGGCAAGGCGTCGGGGGAGGGAGGAGATGGCCCCAAGTTGGGTGGCACACCACCGTTGGAGGTCGCATAGAGGAGGTGGCCACAATTGGGGTGGCGCTGGAGGCCGCACAGACACGAGGCAGAGCCGGAGGGGCGACGAAGGTTGGGCAGGGATTTCTTGGTCAGCTACTGTCGATGGAGAGGGTGGACTAGTGGAGGGGATAAAGCCAGAGGGTTGGGCAGAAAGAGAAGGTTTGGGTGGCTAACAAATAGGCCCCACTATATGTGGTAGAACCGCTTGAGATAATATGCTTTCAGAGGCGCTCGTCTTCCACTAGACACTACGCACCCCAAAAGTTAGCTACCTCGGACAATTCCATCGAGGACACCCCAAGGGAGAACTCGAAACAATCCATGTTTTACATCCATAATCCAATAATGAGTATGAGCTTACAATACTTAGTCCATTTCATACAACCAGAGTTCTTGGAAATCATTTATTACAATACCAGAGTTTAGAGTGCGATAATTAAACAGTGGAATGAAAATAAAAATCTAGCGGAAACGATATAAGGATCCATCTATGCCCACTAGAAGAATCCTCCACACAAGATCTACTCCTTAAGCTGCACCTGCAACAGGGGTAAAATAAACCTTGAGTACACAATATACTCGCAAGACTTACCTGACTAGTGAGAATAGTTTCTCGACTCTCATGGATATGATGGGCAATATGGGTTTGCTATTGTTTACACCAAAATTTGGAAGAACATAGGAACTCGAAGCTTCCAAGATTCTGTCATCAAGGAATTGATTGCATAAGGATTGATATCAGCTGATTCAGATGCGGTACTAGGATCGGCTCTCTTCGGATGATGTCAGCAAATAACGTTAATAAGCTATGGTTGGCGTCGAGAGAAACATGTCGGACTCTACAAAAATGGAAAGATTAGGGTCCAACTTATCTTAAGTTAGGAATATTTTCTCTTATGCCAAAGATTGTAATAAGTCGTGTTTGAGTAGGATTCACGCTTAGGTTCCGGGTATAAATATTGGACCCCGGCTATTGTAAGAGGACATCCAATCAATCAATACCAATTACTTTTTTAGCTTCACGCCAACCCTTAGGAGTAAGAGTAGTGTAGATCTAGATGAGTTCTTCAACAAGCAGGGCTGCATTGGTCTAGCCAACCTCTAGCTTGTCTGTAAGTACCGTCATAGCTTATACTTCTGTTTGTAAGGCTACATTGGTCCTACCGACCTCTTGCGAGCTCTAGTATAAGCTAGCTATCGATTCTTATCTAGTTCGAGTATGGCTGCATCAGTTAAGTTTGACCTCCACTGCTCGAATTAGATTAAGGTCAAGTTATTGACTCTACCTAAGGGTGGCATCCTTCGGGTAGATTCATTAAGTTATCGATCTTGCTGATCTTCGTATTGTCATTAGTTTCGGCAATATCAACCTGCCCGATCGAGATCGATCTAGACCGGCCTCACATCCTTTTAGTCCCTTGTTTATTTTGTTACATCGCGATGGTTCTTACTTTAAATGACAGATTATGTTTCATCGGTTGTTCTACTTTGATCTTGGTCATGCATAGTACGCGGTCAAGGCATGTCTGATCTTGGGAAGGTTTACTAGCTAGTTGAATCTGGTTTATAGCTTGCTATTATAGATTCAACGATCCAATCAATCCCCACTGTTAGTACTTTAGATTAGAGTATGCTAGCTGGTAGATTTTCTTTTGACCAGGCATGACCTCGACTGTTTGCTATGCCTGCATCGGCTAAATAGTCGATTGCTCGTACTTTAACGCTCATAGTGTATCTTCATGATTCTATTAAATGTGAATGGATCTGTTTGCTTTAAAAGGTTTAATCTGTTATCTTTATTTTGGCTGCCATCGATCCGGTCAAACCCCACTGTTAAAGATAATATATTAGATTTTGATGAGTGTATAAATCTATTCATATTAAATAGTCTATTGTTCACATTATATGGTCCCTTTTCTACCTGAGCCGGCTATTTTAGCCGGTTCACCTGTGCCTTCACACATATAGCATGTCTTTCAGAAACCTATCAACGTATAGATGGTTTTATAAATTCTTTGGCTTTAGTTTGTTGTTATCATTATAGCTGCATCGATCCGGTCGAACCACACTGTTGATGGTAATAGATTAGATTCAGAGCATTTGTAGATCCATTTGTACTAGACAGTCAATTTGTTCGCATGTTATATCCTTTCTCGTTAAACTTATTGGCTCAATGCTTTACACTAGTTATATTTATCTAGCTAATGGTGTTACTTATATCTGGGTGCATTGTATTCATTACTGTGGAATCAATCACGACACGCAAGCTTTATAGTCCTTAACAACCGATTTCTTCTTGTATCGGCTATTTAGTTGATTTTCCCATCTGGCTGCTCCCAAAGCGACATAGATGGAACTATCTGGGCAAAACCAGCATGTTCCACCTTAAATTACTGATAAACTTTCATTCCTTATCAATTGTAGGTCAAATTAACTAGCACGCCCTTGGAAGGAATTCATAGGATCGGCTGGTCCTATGTTGAAGCCAAGCGGATCTCCAGCCTTGGTCCATCAAGCAGATCCTTCTGGCTTGCTATGTGTCGACACATTTTTTGCGCCAACACGTGTTCTGGCCTGCCCGGTGGGACCCCACAATCATCATGGTGACTTACAACAGCAGTAACATTCTTATGGTGCCTTATGAAGACCTACCTGATGAGGATAAAGATGTCATTTGTAAAAATATAGAAGAATTTAAGAACAAGTGTTTGCTGTCCTACACCAAGACACATAACAATAAAGTTATTCAGAAATATCCACTACCAAGAGTTTTGATGCATAGGTAGTTAGATACAGACGAAGCTGATGATAGACATTTTTTCATAAATGCTATAAACAAGTCTGTTAATGATGCCATGTTGAGCCATAATACAGCTTTCTTGAACATATTCCATAATACCATGAAAGAGGTGTTTCATGGATATCCAATTGATCAGGTTGGACCGACTTATTATAACATTCCACATCCATCGACTCAGGGGAATAATCAAACCAGTACTAGCCATCAAGAAGCAGCACTAAATGGTAATGAAGATGTCCAGGCAGTTCAGGGCTCATCTGAACAAGTTCAAGGTACCACTACTAATCAAATGCAAAATAATCCTAGATTATCAGTGCAGTATGTGCAGCAGCCGACATGACAAGTTTAGAATCATATGGTTAATTTTGGTACATCAGGCCAAATACCATCATTAGCTACAAAATAGCGCCATCAGTTCAAATGGTTCATAGAGACACGAATCCCAACATCTACAACCAAAGACTTCAAGCAGCAAATCAGCAAAGGACTCAACAGATAGAGATCCCACAAGGATATCATTATGGGACAGATTACAATACCCTTCATATGATTCCAAATTCAAGGTATCAAGGTACTCGAAATTTGAATCCATAGGTAGGTCAGCAATTGCAAAGAAATCTAGATTCAAGTGTTGATGAGTTGTTGCTCAGAGTGACCGAGATGATGAAGAATTAGTTTGGTTTAAAGCTAAAAGGGTAGACCTTCTCGTACAAACATCTATATCCATAGTGGTATAATTTGGTCGCTCTTCCTACAAATTACAGGCTCCCAGAGTTTGCTAAGTTCACTGGCCAAGATAGCACAAGTACAATAGAACATGTTAGTCGGTATCTTACATAGTTAGGTGAGGCATCCATTGAAGAGGCCCATCGAGTTCGTTTCTTCTCCTTGTCTCTGTTAGGACCAGCCTTCACTTGGTTTTCATCATTACTAGTCAATTCCATTGCCAATTGGGTTGACCTAGAGAAGAAGTTTCATACATATTTTTATACTAGGATAGGAGAAAATAAAATTACTAATTTGACAACCATAAGGCAAAGAACTAATGAATCAGGCACCAAGTTTCTTTAGAGGTTCTGAGAGACCAGAAACTTGTGCTTCTCATTGAGCTTGACTGATGATCAGCTAGCTACTTTGGCCATTCAAGGAATGTTACCAACATGGAGAGAGAAACTGCTTGGGCAAGAATTTGACAATTTAGGTCAGTTGGCTCAACGAGTGGCAGTGCTCAATAGCCAATTTCAAAATATGCACAGAGATACCCGATTCTAGAAGAATGCCGCAATTATCGAAGCCTATAATCCATATTCAGTTGATGACGATGACGAGGACAACGAAGAAGAAGAGGTTGCCATAGTCGAATGGAATTGGGGTAAGAAGACACTAATGGTGCCAAATCCTTGGGGAAAAGGAGTTGAAGAGAGCTATGATTTCGACGTCATAAAATCGGACAAGCTCTTTGATTTCTTGCTTGAGAGGGGACATATCAAGTTGCCCGCCAATCATGTTATATGAACTCCTGATCAATTGAGGAATAAGAAGTTCTACAAATTTCATAACGCTACTTCTCATTCTACTAATGAGTGTAGAATTTTCCGGCAACAAATATAGAGGGCTATTCAGCAAGGGAAGTTCAAATTTGATACACCTCGAAAGATGAAAGTTGATGATAATCCTTTTCCAAGAAATCAGAACATAGTTGATGCTAGGTTGCTCAAAGGTAAAACTAAAGTCCTAAATCAACTAGGGCCAAAAAAAGCCGGAACCATCGACCCAATGATGCAAATATTGGCTGATGAATATAGAGAGATTGAAAGGCATCACGACCAACGAAAGAGCTGATATGAACAGTGAGAGATGTTAAGGAACTGGGCGGTAAGGTCACGTGTCATATCTTGGATTTTGTTGAATAAATGGCAGCGACAAAAGAAAAAGGATTATCAGCATTGGTTAAAGGAGAAAGAATATGTAACACCCCTAGTGTTACAATCTTGTTTAGCACCGCGATTTAGGCCTAAGTAAAAAATTTTTAAACGAGTTTCTTGGATTTTTGATTTAAAAGTACTCGACGTTAGAGATAATTAGGAATGTCAAACGAGGATTCTAGCGAACGGTTTGTTCTGTTAGATTAAGTATGAAAACAACTTTTATAAATAAAATAAAATCCATTAATAAATAGAACTATATATATATGTACTCATGAGTTTATTTTGTTAAGCATGTAATAGACGAGTATTAGCGTAGCAGCTTCATTTACTTTTTCTAGCGCGGCGTTCAGCGTAGTCACCTTGCTTTGCAATTATGCACCGTCTCGTCTTCCGTCATGGCTCTGCACCCTAGCGCGTCATTTTGTCTGCGTCACTGTCCTTCACTCTCGTCACTGTGTCGTTGCTCCCTCTCCCTCGCGCCCTTTCTTAGAGAGCGTCTTAATGAAAGTTGGCCTGACTACTATGCCTCTGCTTGTCTCTACTAATGCGGTCGCATCCTTGCCAACCTTGGCTGTCCGCCTCTGTCTTGTCTCTGCCCGTTTCTGTAGAGCCGAGCACCCGACATGTCTGCACCTGCTTGTGTGCCATCTCTGTCATGTAGGGGCATCTATAAATGAGCACGTGGTACTGCTTTCCCTGCCCACGTCTTGTCCTATCACCTCCCTATGCGCGCTGGCATGCCGCTGCCATCCACGCTACGCTGTGCCGCCCTGTCTCCCCTCATTGTGTTTATGTTGATGATGGCGCGCACATGGTCTAGTCCACTCTCCCACTCGCAATAGCCCTAGTGCCCCACCGTCAGCATGCCTCCTTCGTTGGGCCACCGTCCGCACTAGGAGCCACCGTTGCCCCATAGCATCGAGCCCATCACCACCGTGTGTGCCCCTTGGTGCACCGAGCTGCTCTGGGTGACCTCCACTGGCACCTATGCTCCTCCCATTGCTGGCCACAGTACACGCAAGCGCAGCGAGCCCCGCTGCCGCCTAAGCACGCACCGCTTCGGCTCGTCTTCCCCGCTTTTTCTCTGCTTGCCTCCATTGCTTCCTTTCCCACACCAGACGTGAGCTGTTGGCACCGGCCAGCCATGAGCACCGCCACCATCCACACCATCTATGGCCCGGCCTGCTCTAGACTACTGCCTTTTCGGTGCACCCGAGCCTCGCTGCGCTACCCTCCACTGCTCGCCCTCCTTTTCCTCACTCGTGGCTGCTGCTGCACCATGATGCCTTCCCCACGTGCCTAGGCCAATGAAGCACCGATGCCCCTTCTTTTCCTCCCCACGGTCACTGCTGACCATGCCTGCTGTAGCAGCGTCTCGTGCTTCGCGCTGGCCCACTTGTTGTCGAGAGCCAGTGAAGCGCCTCACCGCTGCCACGTCGCCAGGCCACCTTGCCATGGTCACACGCCGCCACACCATGCCTCACGCCCACCGGTGCTGGCCCCTCCACCATGCGAGCGCATGTGTGCCTCCAAGGCCGCACTAGGTTTTCGACTCTGTAGCTCCACGACACTGTCTCGGGGCCAACCGGGTGAGCCCATGCTTGATCCACCCACGCCGCCCTGCTTCACCTCCGCTGCCGACAAGCCATTTTCCATGGCCGGTGGATGGCCTCCTCTGTTCCATGCTCGACCATCACCGTAGTCGCCATGTCACGTCGCCATCGACCATGCCCGTTGCCTAGATGTGCCGTTGCCGCTGCTGCCAGCCGGTGCCTCTGTGCCATGCTCTACTTTGAGAAGGTAGAAAAGGGTATGAATCCAAGTGAAAATTTTATACATGGTCCTTACTACAAAATACAAGACTCATATAAATAGTGCTCTAGATCTCGGGTTGAATAGAGAAAAACATAAGGTTCTTTCTATAAATGTGCGTGCCTATGCCTGGGCCACACCGCGTGGGTCGGCCTGTTGTTTGGGATGCCTTGGCCGCATGGGCACGCTGGGCCGGCCGGTTGCCTATGCCTGGGTCGGTCGTGTGCCGCTCCCGCACCTAGGCCACCGCGCACCCGTCTGCCTAGGCCATTGCCTGCTCGCCTGGGCTACCTTGTCACTGGCCTTTAGTTTTCTAAGCATTTGTTAAATTAGTTTTGGAAATAAACTTGTAAAATCAAAATAAAATTGTGTAGGCGTCTAAAAATGGTGAAACCAATTTTGTTAGTCTTCTAAAATCATGATCTACTTGTTAGTATATTTTGTTCACATAGTTTGATAATATTCTTGGAAGCTATATAATTAATTTAAGGTACTTAATATTGTAAAATATAAACTTGTAGGAATTTCCATGATAAATTTGTAATATTGTTGAATCTGAAATTTGTACAGTAGGCCCTAGCAATATTAGGTACTCACTATTATTTTTGTAGCTCTAGAATAATTAGTTTGCTAGATAGGTAATGATGTCCTATTATGAATAAAGATTAAATTGATAGAATAGAATAAAGAAACAACTTGGGTTTGTATAACTAAAATATTTGTTGGGAAATAATACCTTATTTGACAACATGGATATGTAGCCTAAGTATGGACGTAGTTAGAGTGAGCTCGTTAGCTTGTGAGACATGATCGTGTTTCTAAGCATTTTGGCTATCATCGATTATTTACATCAATGCATTTGCATCAATGCATATCATATAGGTATGATGATGGATCAATGGATCAATTGAAGGATGATTAAGAATCCAAAGATGGTGTAATGGTATTCTCTCTAGGAGATGATGTAATGGGCTTTCTATTCAGATGATGGTGGATGATATGAAGATGCTGATACTAACTTTTTAATATATATCTTACCCAGGCAAGCCTCGGTGCATAACCCCTACTTTTCTGCAGTTTAAATTATATTTGTGCATTAAGTTTTAAGGAGTTGAATAAAACCCACTTGCATATATATCTTTATCCTATGAGTCTTACTAGTATGATAGGATCGGGTAGCTTGCTATGCTATAGGAACCGGTAGAAGTTGAGTGATTGCCTGTCACTCACGAGATATAGGAAATATGTTACTATATCATTATCACTTAGAAAATATAAATGGTGGAAAGGAAAAATTGTGACCGAGCAGGGATATGGTTTGGGTATTGGTGGGTGTAAGAGGTTGTGTCGCCGTGGACATGAGGCATGGCTTGGTTACACGGCTTTCCCTGTCTGTGTCGGTTAAGGACCGATCATTGCATAATACGCTAGGCCAGTCACAAATTTATTATCTCGAGCACATACTTGTGTATGGGTGCTTGGAAGACTTGTTGCTCTCTTGTCGTGGATCCGGCACTTTCCGGACCAACTGTCAGTGTTTTATTTTTGGTGGAGGAGGTCCTTACACTGCACTGAGTCTGGGACTCAAGAGTGGGGGCTTGGAGTCCTAGTTTGGACGGGGACCTGGACACCCAGGACATGAGAGTAATGGGTTGGTCTTGCTTGTGCCCAGGGTGCAAGTGGGGTGTGTGTTTTTGGGGTACCTAGCTGGGGACATTGATTCATGAATCGCCGCCGAGTTGGTATGGCTTGTCTTAACTCTAGCACCGTAGTAAGAACTGGAAGATGAAAGATAGAAAGAAAAGGAAATCTGATTGCTTACCACCTGCTTGAAAGTAGCACAGGTGCTTACATAGAATGGTTAGTTAATGAACCAATGCGGCTATTAATAAAAATCAAATATAAGGACGCATGCTTAGTAATGCTTCCTGCAAATGTAATAAACCCACAAGTCAGATAGCCTTGCATATCCTTGGTGTCTTTTTTTCCTCCTGTTGGGTAAGTCTTGCTGAGTATAATTGAGTACTTAGGGTTTTATTCCCCCTATTGTAGGTGATAGGTGGATGCTCGATCTGACCCTTGTGTGTGGATACCTCCTGGTGAGCTCTATGAGGATTCCTTTACGCTGCGATCATAGTTGTTATTTATAACTCTCACTAAATGTTTTTATAAAGGAAAGTTTATAATCTATTGTCCTAGTTTATTTATCAATGCTTCATCATGTCATGAATAGGTATTTATTTCTGCTGTAAATTTGATCACATGTTTATATTCTGCTATTCAATTAAATTGTTCAGAACTCTGATAATATGATTACATTCCACTGTTAGAACAATAAATATTTTACTCTGATGTTGTATTAAAAGTGATGTAAGAAATAGTTAAGAATGATGTAAGCTTTATTCTCTTATTTGTGATCCTAATGGAAAAATGTGGATTTTTGGGTTCTCCCCTGGGGTGTGCCTGATGGAACCGAGTAATTTAGTGTTCTCCTCTAAGTGCTTAGTGTCTAATGGAAGGCAAGCACTCCTAGGAGGCATTAGATTAGGCAGTTCTACCACAGGTGGTATCAGAGAGCAAATGAGGAAATAAGGCTTCAAAAATCTTTTGTAAACTAAAATTTGACAACCTATTTTTACAAAAAGTTAGGGCATTTAACTGTGAAGTTATATAAGTAGCCCTATTACTATGGTTATGTATCTAGGATAGATGGCACTCTACTGACTTAGGTAGACTTAATTAAGTTTTTTGTAGGTACACTAACTCGAGCATAGTCTGATAGTATCGACTAGTTATAGGGAGAGAACGCAGTGCCAAAAATCTGAGAACGGTTGCCCTATATGTTGGCAACAGTGGAAGAACGTATAAGACATGCTTTCATGCATATCCTATTTGTGCATTGTAGCACCGTATTGCTTATAGATACGCTATCCATAGGTGTCAAGTGTGTCGTATTGTGCACGGTTGACTCATTCCTGTTCTAGAATTAGGTCTGCACTATGACTTCATGTTTCACGTTCGCCCATGGTTCACGCCTATCATGACCCACATCTCTCTGTACCCCTTTTCTACGCTCTTGTCAGACCCTTGCCCTACAGTCGTACTAGTCAGTAATGGCATCGCAAATCGCTCGCCTCGAACGCACGGAGTTTGGTCGATTCATTTGTAGTGACCCCACATAGGAACCTTGGTGAACCACGTCAGGACTACTGAATGCTTCACCTTTATAAGTAGAGCCTGGCTTAACCATTAGTACCACCACTTGGTGCACTTTTAGTAGTCCAGCTTTTCCTTTGAGCTAGCTTTTCACTCAGCCTTCCTCACCACCACCGCTAGAGATGGCAGGAGCCTGGGTTAGTAGTTACTGCCTGAACATTGAGGGTTTTTCTAGAATCTTGCATGCCACCCTGCAAAAGCTCAGAGTCAGAGATCATCCCGAGTATGAGGGCCATGAGTATGAGGAGCATGGCACCGAGCGATGTGAGGTTACCATCTACATCGGGAAGAGGGAGGAGTTCCCCAACCTCACTAAAGCCTGGAGTGTGACTGCAACCGAGTTTAGCTTCATCGACACCTACTAGATTCTGGCCTGCAAAGCCTTGCGACACCTCTGCTAGATCTATGAGGAGCCCATTGCCTATACTCCCATGAGGTTCTTTCCACCTTTGGACAAGAATTGGCAGGCATAGAGGTCTCGCATGGAGGCTTTGCAAGGGCGGGATGCGCAAGAGGATAGTCCTACCATGGTGCATTTGACCACATACCTGCTTGCTCTGGATGAGTAGTATGACCAGCAAGCCTTGGAACTGAGGATCTGCTTCCATCGAGCCGAGGGAGCCAAGATCTTCACCTAGATGCTCGAGGTGCAGCTCGCTAAAGCGCATGCTAGTGCTACGGCTGCTGAGAGCCAGGAGACTGTCACGTTGAAAGCTCTAAAGGAGGCTAAAGATCGGCATGTCCATCAGCTATGTGAGGCCTATCTTGTCACCAGGGCCAAGCAGAGGACACTAGCTGCTGGAAGGCAGGATGCCCCGATCTTGGAAGGGATCCCTATCCACCCGCCAGAAAGAAGGAGAACCAGTGTTGTAGTGCCGCCAGCACCTCCACCCTTGGAAGTGTTAGAAGAAGAGCCCTTGATTCCTCTCACTCAGCCATTGCCACGAGAAGATGTAGATTAGTTGCATTGGGATGTTGTACCCATAGTAGTAGTGCTTTTCATCGCTGTCCTCTGGTATTATACTCTTGCTGTCGTTGTCACCCATAGTAGTTGAGATCATCCGACCATAGGTGAATGCTGTGTCGTGAATGGGAGCCTGAATGCCTATACATTGTACCCATAGAAGATTGTTTGGAATATATATTTTATTTATTTCGCTATGTTTATTGCGTTCATCTACCTTAAGTTCGTTAGACATGCTTAAAGTTTTCAAGGATGATATTAAGTGGGTTACAAGAGAAGCTACCATTCATATGACAGTAGACTAGCCGTGATTGGATAACATAGGACACTGTATCAACTAATTGTGGATGTCCCAATAGAACACTTGAATCTCTTTAAAACAAATCCACCATTGGATTTGAATTCCTTGTCCCTTGTTGTGAAGGGAACCTTTGTTGTTTGAATCTCCCCTTGCAATACTCCCCTTACTCTATGGTCTATGACCCCACTGCCTTCATGGCATGTATGTTAGTAGTAGTTACCTGGTTAATAGCTTATGGCGCCATGATGAAACCAAGGGCCCCCTATGGAACAGCTACCACATGGTGATGCTGCTCGGCACACACTGGTATCGAGGTTGTTAACCAAGTACCTTTGCCAAGTTACACTGTCATACCACTTTTGCTACAAATATTCTCCTAGGAAATATTTAGGTGTTCAAACAAGAAATCCACAATAGGTTGATGACATAGTGTTCTCTCAAGGTAAGCAAGAGGAGGTGGTTTTGGAGGAAGAAAGTATGACATGGTCTCAGTCTACATGAAAGACAGATGTGGTCGAGTAAGGGAAAGAAAAAAGAAGAGTAGTAGGAAAAGGTTAGTCGTGGATAGTTGGGAGTAATTGTAAAAGCCTGAGTAGATATCATGTCCCAAGCCTTGTATTTAGTTGACAGCACTATGCATGCTGGGTCACTTCGCTGTGTGCCCTACAAACACTGTCTGTATCGGGCCCGTAGCACCCCGTTCGCCCGTGGCCACGACATTGTGCCACACTCACCGTCCTTGTACATTGTGCGCTTTTCTTTTTCCTGGCATTCGATCGGCTCTTGACTCTCATGCCTCGTCCTTCATACCAGACCCCCACCTTTCCTCTCCTTTCTTTCTTCTTTTGGGGACACGACCGCCCACATGCCTCCCTCATCGAGCGCACCCTCTTATCTCCTCTCCTTTATTTTCCATCCACTCGCTTGTGTAGGGAGCGCACCATGGCTATGTTTACCCCCATAGCATGAACCGTCTATGTATCCCATCCACTCCACATCCACTTCTGGTGTGTTGCGCCCCACCTCCATTTCTCACTATAAGATACCCTTGGTCCTTGCTCTTCTTCTTCATCCCGATTCCCCTCACATTCGGAGCAGAGTTATGAAATCCAGTCGACATTGTGAAGCTAGGTTCGTCAGTCTGAGGTGATGGTGTAATCTGAGGAGAAGAAAGGATCCGGTTCATCGAAGAAGCTCAAGTTCACTTTTGGGGTAGTCAATCTTAGGGTTCATGATGTTTTACTTTTCAGTCGACTATTTCTGGATTTGTTGGACCTACACCATGTTTTGGATACTCATTATCTTGTTATTTCTCCATTGCCCTCATCTATCTCGACTTCTAGATTAAGTCTTGGTTGTACAAGGTTGCTCTTGACCCTGTATCCCTAGATCCCCATGTGGTTTAGTATTCTAAGCCGTGTAATCTTTCATGTAATCCCTGATCTACGTAGTGTAATTGCATTTCCCCTCTTCTAGTTCTTGCTTTGAATCTTGGGACAAGATTCTTTTTAAGGGGGTTGGTTATAACACCCCTAGTGTTATGATCTTGTTTAGCACCGCGATTTAGGCCTAAGTAAAAATTTTCAAAACGAGTTTCTCGGATTTTTTATTTAAAAGTACTTGACGTTAAAGATAATTAGGAATGTCGAACGATGATTCTAGCAAACGGTTTGTTCTGTTAGATTAAGTATGAAAAGCAACTTTTATAAATAAAATAAAATCCATTAATAAATAGAACGATATATATATGTACTCACAGGTTTATTTTGTTAAGAACGTAACAGACGAGTATTAGCGTAGCAGCTTCATTTACTTTTTCTAGCGTGGTGTTCAGCATAGTCGCCTTGCTTTGCAATTATGCACCATCTCGTCTTCCGTCGTGGCTCTGCACCTCGGCACATCGTTTTGTCTGCGTCACTGTCCTTCACTCCCATCATTGTGTTGCTGCTCCCTCTCCCTCGCACCCTTTCTTAGAGGGCGTCTTAATGAAAGTTGGCCCGACTATTGTGCCTCTCCTTGTCTCTGCTGCTGTGGTCTCATGCTTGCCTGCCTTGGTTGTCCACCTCTATCTTGTCTCTGCCTGTTTTCGTAGAGCCGAGCACCCGACGTGTATGTGCCTGCTTGTGTGCCATCTCTGTCGCATAGGGGCATCTATAAATGAGCACGTGGTACCGCTTTCCCTACCCATGTCTTGTCCTATCACCTCCCTATGCGCGTTGGCATGCCGCTGCTGGCCACGCTACGCCGTGCCACCCTATCTCCCCTCATCGCGTTTATGTTGATGATGGCGCGCACATGGTCTAGTCTGCTCTCCCACTGGCAATAGCCCCAGTGCCCCACCGTCAGCATGCCTCCTTTGTTGGGCCACTATCCGCACTGGGAGCAACCGCTACCCACCACTGCACACGCCCCTCGGTGAACCGAGCTGCTCCAGGCGACCTTCGATGGCACCTGCATTGCTCCCAATGCCGGCCAAAGTACGCACAAGCGCAACAAGCCCCGCTACTGCCCGAGCACGCACCGCTCTGACTCGTCTTCCCCACTTTTTCTCTGCTTGCCTCCGTTGCTTCCTCTCCCGTGCCACGCCCATGCACATGAGCTGCCAGCACCAGCCGACCGTGAGCACCGCTGCTATCCATGCCATCCGTGGCCCAGCTAGCTCTGGACCGCTGCCATTCCAGCACGCCCAAGCCCTACTACGTTGCCCTCCCCTGCTCACCCTCCTTTTCCTCGCTTGCGGCTGCCACAGCACCATGATGCCTTCCCCGTGTGCCTGGGTCCATGAAGCACCGATGCCCCTCCTTTTCCTCGCCACGGTCGCTGCTAAACGCGCTTGCCGTAGCAGCGTCTCGTGCTCCGCACTGGCCCGCTTGTTGTTTATAGCCAGTGAAGCGCCCCACCACTGCCGCGTCACCAGGCTGCCTCACCATGGTCACGCGCTGCTGCACCGCGCCTCACGCCCGTCGATGCCAGCCCCTCCCCCGCGTGAGCGCACGCGTGCCTCCACGGCCACACTAGGTTTCTAACTCCATAGCTCCATGGTGCTGTCTCGGGGCCAACCGGGTGTGCCCGTGCCTGATCTGCCCACACTACCTTGCTTCACCTCCGCCGCTGGTGAGCCGTTTTTCGTGGCCGGTGGATGGCCTCCTCTGTTCCGTGCTTGGCCATCACCACAGCCGCCATGCCGCGCCGCCACTGACCATGCCCATTGCCTAGATGCGCCGTTGCCACCGCCGTCAGTCGGTGCCTCTGTGTCATTCTCTGCTTTGAGAAGGTAGAAAAGGGTATGAATCCAAGCGAAAATTTTATATAGGGTCCTTACTACGAAATACGAGACTCATATAAATAGTGCTCTAGATCTTGGGTTGAATAGAGAAAAACATAAGGTTCTTTCTATAAATATGCGCGCCAGTGCCTGGGCCATGCCGCGTGGGCCGGCCTGTTAGGCCGCTCACGTCTGCGCGTGCGCCCCGCTGTTTGGGCTGCCTTGGCCGCATGTGCCGCTGCCGTGTGCACGCCTATTGGGCCGTCTACCTCCGCCTAGGCCTCTAGCCACGCTCGCCCGCGCGCTGGGCCGGTCGGTTGCCTATGCCTAGGCTAGTCATGTGCCGCTCGCACGCCTAGGCCGCCGCGCGCTCGTCCGCCTGGGCCGTTGCCTGCTCGTCCAGGCTACCTTATCGCTGGCCTTTAGTTTTCTAAGCATTTGTAAAATTAGTTTTGGAAATAAACTTATAAAATCAAAATAAAATTGTGTAGCTGTCCAATAATAGTGAAACCAATTTTGTTAGTCTTCTAAAATCATGATCTACCTGTTAGTATATTTTGTTCATGTAGTTTGATAATATTCTTGGAAGCTATATAATTAATTTAAGGTACTTAATATTGTAAAATATTAACTTATCAGAATTTTCATGATAAATTGATAATATTGTTGAATCTAAAATTTGTACAGTAGGCCCTAGCAATATTAGGTACTCACTGTAATTTATGTAGCTTGCTATGCTACAGGAACCGGTAGAAGTCGAGTGATTGCATGTCACTCATGAGATATAGGAAATATGTTACTATATCATTATCACTTGGAAAATATAAATGGTGGAAAGGAAAAATGGTGATCGGGTAGGGATATGATTTGGGTATTGGTGGGTGTAAGAGGTTGTGTTGCCATGGACGCGGGGCATGGCTTGGTTACACTGCTTTCCCTGTCTGTGTCGGTTAAGGACCGATCGTTGCATAAGATGCTAGGCAAGTCACATATTTATTATCCCAAGCACATACTTGTGTATGGGTGCTTGGAAGACTTGTTGCTCTCTTGTTGTGGATCTGGCTCTTTCTAGACCGACTGTTAGGGTTTTGTTTTTGGTGGAGGAGGTCCTTGCACCACACTGAGTCTAAGACTCGAGAGTGGGGGCTTGGAGTCCTAGTTTGGATGGGGACCTGGACACTCAGGATAGGAGAGTGATGGGTTGGTCCTGCTTGTGCCCAGGGTGCAAGTGGGGCATGTGTTTTCAGGGTACCTAGTTGGGGACATTGATTCATGAATCACCGCCGAGTTGATACGGCTTGTCTTAACTCTAGCACCGTAGTAAGAACTGGAGGATGAAAGATGGAAAGAAAAGAAAATCTGATTGCTTACCACCTGCTTGAAAGTAGCATAGGTGCTTACATAGAATGGTTAGTTAATGAACCAGTGTGACTATTAATAAAAATCAAATATAAGGACGCACGCTTAGTAATGTTTCCTGTAAATGCAATAAACCCACAAGCCAGATAGCCTTGCATATCCTTGGAGTCTTTTCTTTTCTCCTATCGGGTAAGTCTTGCTGAGTACAATTGAATACTCAGGGTTTTATTCCCCCTGTTGCATGTGACAGGTGGATGCTCGAGCTGACCCTTGTGTGTGGATACCTCCTGGTGGGCTCAGCAAGGATTCCTTTACGCTACGATCGTAGTTGTTATTTATAACTCTGACTAAATGTTTTTATAAAGGGAATTTTATAATCTGTTGTCCTAGTTTATTTATCAATGCTTCATCATGTCATGAATAGGTATTTATTTCTATTGTAACTCTGATCACATGTTTATATTTTGCTATTCAATTAAATTGTTCAGAACTCTGATAATATGATTACATTCCGCTGTTAGAACAATAAATATTATACTCTAATGTTGTATTAAAAGTGATGTAAGAAATAGTTAAGAATGATGTAAGTTTTATTCTCTCATTTGTGATCCTAATGGAAAAATGTGGATTTTCGGGTTCTCCCCTAGGATGTGCCCAACGGAACCGAGTAATTTAGTGTTCTCCCCTGAGTGCTTAGTGTCTAATAGAAGACAAGCACTCCTAGGAGGCATTAGATTAGGCAGTTCTACCCTAGAATACCAGCATCAACAAGAAGAGGAGAGATATGAAAGTAAATGAGCTGAATCATATTAGAATTGTCCTTTCTTTAGACATTGTTGGAATGAAGGTTTGAAATTGTCTACTAGAAATGATTGCCCAAAGTGCAGTGAGCGATATTGGGAGTTTAGGCAATCTTAAGCCAACCGTCAGTCTGTCCATGCTCGAGATGAGTATCATCATAATAATATGGATCGGCGCTTAAAAATAGAAGTGTTTATGATTGGCTTGGGAAGCGAGTTGTTGATCAAAACTGGGTTGATTATGAAGAAGAAGATGACGAGAAAGAATATGTTTGGCGAAAAAGGCAATGGTGTCTAGGAGGTTTGACAAGAAGCCAGAAAAGAAGGGTGCAACGCCTAAGGAACAGAAAGCTAGAATAGGCTCAGGCATCCACTAGACCTCAAATGTGGCGTGCGAAAAAATAGCTGATAGGGGTCAACCATCAGCTGATACTCAAAAAGTTTTTCTGTTGCTGTCAGAATTTAGAGCTCTAGCAGATCAAGAAGTCTATTCAGATTTTGATGAATCAGAATATGAGAAGATAGTTGCCAAGTTGGCAGTTGTACAACAAGCTATATTTGATAAGCCAGTCAAGCATCGACACTTAAAGGCTTTGTATGTAAAAGGTTTTATCAATGGGAAGCCGATGAGCAAAATGTTGGTGGATGGAGGTGTCTCTATTAATCTTATGCCTTATACTACTTTTTGCAAGCTTGGCAAGGGACCAGGAGATTTGATTGAGACCGACATGATTCTTAAGGATTTTGGAGGTAATGCATCTAAGACCAGGGGGACAATAAATGTCAAATTGACAATCGGAAGCAAGACTTTGCTCACCACATTCTTCGTCATTGATGGAAAAGGTTCATACAGTTTACTCCTTGGTCATGATTGGATTCATGCAAATTATTGTGTACCATCGACTATGCATCAATGTTTGATTCAGTGGCATGAAGACAATGTTGAGCTAGTTCATGCTGATGATTCTGTAAGTATAGCAACAACTGATCCAATGAATTGGGAGCTAGAAGACTTCGAGTGTTTTTCTAGCAAGCTATGGGAAGGAGGCTTCATTAAAATCAATGATGAAGGCCAATAGCCGATCTAAGTAGTTGGCTCTGAGAGTTTATTTTAATGGATAATCCAATAGATGGTACGGATGGTAAACTAGGACATAGCTTTACGTCGGCCGATGAATTAAAAGAAATAGATATTGGTTCTAGAGATAGGCCTAGGCTAACGTATGTAAGTGCTAAGTTGGATCCATAGTATAAGCAAGAGTTGATAGATTTATTAAAGGAATTTAAAGATTATTTCACTTGGGAATATTATGAGATGCCTGGTCTAGACCAATTAATTGTTAAACATCAGTTGCCAATCAAACCCGGATATCAACCATTTAAACAAGCTCCGAGGATATTCAACTCAAATGTTCTTGATGATATCAAAAAGGAGGCTAAAAGATTACTAGAAGCGAAATTTATCCGACCATGCCGATATGCAGAATGGATATCGAATGTTGTTTCTATGTATAAGAAGAATGGGAAGTTAAGAGTTTACATTGATTTTAGAGATCTGAACAAGGCTACACCCATGGATGGTTATCTAATGCCGATAGCCGATATGTTGGTAGATGTAGCAGCTAGGCACAAGGTTATTAGTTTCATAGACGGCAATGCAGGATATAATCAAATTTTTATGGCCGAGGAAGACATAGCAAAAACAACTTTTAGGTGCCCTGGCGTGATCGGTTTATTTGAATGGGTTGTGATGACCTTTTGTTTGAAGAATGCCGGTGCAACTTATCAGAGGGCGATGAATTATATTTTTTATAAGTTGATCGGTAGGATTGTTGAAATCTACATTGACGATGTGATGGTAAAATCCAAGGGATACAAGAAATATCTAGCTGATTTGTGGGAGACTTTGGAGTGCATAAGAAAACATGGTCAAAAGATGAATCCCAATAAGTGTGCCTTTGGAGTATCAGCTGGACAATTTTTTAGTTTTATGGTCCATGAGAGAGGAATCGAAATTGGTCCAAAAAGTATGAAAGCAATTGATGAGGCAGTGCCCCTGACTACTAAAATAGAGTTACAATATTTGCTTGGTAAGATTAATTTTATCAGGTGGTTTATTTCAAATTGGTTGAAAAAGGTTCTGCCATTTTCTCCCTTGTTGAAGTTGAAAAATGATCAAGAATTTAAGTGGGATGACGTACAACAAAAGGTGTTTGAGGAGATAAAAGAATACATGAAATGTTCACCTATGTTGGTCCCTCCTCAGCAAGGTAAGCCTTTTAAGTTGTACATATCGGTCGATGACCAAATGATTGGATCGGCCTTAATGCAAGAGTTTGAAGGAAAAGAACAAGTTGTTTTCTATCTAAGTAGAAGACTTCTAGATCCAGAAACAAGATATTCTCCTATTGAAAAGTTATGCTTGTGCTTATATTTCTCTCGCACTAAGTTGCTACATTACTTGTTGTCAGCTGAGTGTAAAGTTGTTTCCAAGGCTGATGTGATCAAGCACATGCTATCAATGCCGATATTAAATGGGAGAATAGGGAAGTGGATTCTTGCATTGTCAAAATTTGAATTGAGGTACTAATCAGCTAAAGCAGTCAAAGGGCAAGTAATAGCCGATTTTGTCACTCAGCATCATAAATCGAGTATTGGCTATGTAGAGCTAATACCTTGGATGCTATTCTTTGATGGATCATCGTGTAAGCAAGGTGGTGGCATTGGTATTGTTATTGTTTCACCTTGGGGGACAAGTTTTGAGTTTGTTTTTCCAACTAAACCAATAATCACCAACAATCAAGCAGAATATGAAGCTATTCTTAAGGGACTTTAGCTTCTTCATGAAGTAAAGGCCGAGTCGATCGAAGTATTTGGAGATTCACGGTTAATTATTAATCAGTTGATCGGCCTATACAAATGTAAAGATGATATTCTGAGGGGATACTATGATAAATGCTAGAGGTTACTCAAGGAGTTTTCTCATATTCCAAGAGCACAAAATCAAGAGGCTAATCGGTTAGCTCAAAGTGTGTCAGGTTATCGAGTGTTTCAAGAGATCTTAAGTAGTGAAACCTTGACTAATGATTGGAGAGTTAAAATAGCTGATTACCTTAAAAATCCATCATAGAAGGTTACCAAGAAACTAAGGTATAAATCGAATAAGTATGTTTTGCTAGATGGTCAGCTATATTACAAGATAGTCGATGGAGTGTTGCTTAAATGCTTAAATCAAGAAGAGGCTAAAGTATTTATGGGTGAACTACATGAAGGGATATGTGGAGCTCATCAATTGGCTTATAAGATAAAATGGATTATTCATAGGACTGGATATTTCTGGCCAACAATGCTGGAAAATTGTTTTGAATATTATAAGGGGTGCTAGGATTGTCAACATTTTGGTAATATTTAGAAATCATCTGCATCGGCTATGAATCCAATAATCAAACCATGGCCGTTTCAAGGTTGGGGAATTAATCTAATTGGCCAGATTTTTTTGCCTTCAAGTAAAAGACATAAGTTTATATTGGTAGCAATAGATTACTTCACTAAGTGGGTTGAGGCAATTCCTTTGAAGACAGTAACCTCAAAGAGCATGGTTGATTTTGTTAGGGAGCATATTGTGTATCATTTTGGAATTCCTTAAACTATCACTACTGATTAGAGGACAATGTTCACATCAGAAGAGTTCAGAGATTTTGCTGCCAGTATGGAAATTAAGTTATTAAATTCTTCTCCTTACTATGCTTAGGCTAATGGCCAGGCAGAGGAGTCCAATCAAATCATGATTAAGATGATCAAGAATAAGATCAAAGAGCAGCCAAGGAAGTGGTATTCAACGCTTAATGAGGCATTATGGGCATATACGATGGCCTATCATAGATCGATTAAAGTGTCACCTTATGAACTTGTGTATTATCATAATGTAGTCCTTCCTTAGGAGATTCAAACTGGATCAAGGCGTGTCACATTGCAAAATGATTTATCAGTCAAAGTCTACAAGAATCTTATGATAGATGACTTAGAAGACTTAAGTTGCCATCGGTTGCGTGCTCTTGAGAATATCGAAGCCAATAAGCTTAGGATTGTGAAGTATTATAATAACAAAGTCAAGAGCAAATAATTTTCTAAAGGAGACTTAGTCTAGAAAGTGATATTGCTAATTCGGTCAAGAGATAGCAAGTTCAGCAAATGGTCGCCTAATTGGGAAGGACCTTATTGGATTAAATGTTGTGCGCCTAGCAATGCTTATATTTTGGAAACACTAGGGGGGAAGAGGAATTTGACAGAGCGATCAATGGAAGGTATCTAAAGTAATATTATCCTAGCATTTGGATTAATACTTGATAGCCGAATTGTTTAGTCATTGGCTCTAATAGCCTGTACCAGAAGGGTATTGCCTCTAGTTCAAAAATAGACCCAAAGGGGTAAAAGCCGATACGATATGTATCGCCTATAGAGCAAAAACAAGCATAGACAAATTGGTACATAAAACATAAGTACAGGGCAAAAGAGAAGTCACTTAAAACGAAGAGATTATTTGCTAAGCTTCTCCTATTACAAGCTAAAGGTCAGGGAACACTTTGTTCACTATGCCTTCGGCCTAGGAAGCGAGGGCCATGGAGTTGGCATTGCTGAAGAAGTCCTTAACTAGGCGCTCATGGTCCTCAGGGTGTTTGGTGGCTACGAAACCATAGGGAAGAAGTCAAAGCTCGTGGCTAGAGCGAGCTTGCGCAATAGCTAATGACATAGCAGCACCATGATGAACACCGTGAAGGGCAACCTCTCATACGTGGTTTGAGATGTCGTACAGGCGAACCACTAGCATGGCACCCCTGGCGTTGACAAATCCTACTGCATACTCTGTAGCTGACCGAAGGCTTTCTAACTAGGCCAATAGGTCTGGGAAGATTCAAGGGAGAGATGATCAAGATCTTAAAGGCAAAACTAAGAAAAACAAAAAATTGTGGTGGACTTCTCACCCATGATTCTAACCTTGGCCTCGGCCAGCCTTGCTTGAGTGGAGTCGGCCCTATGTTTTGAGACGGTGAGAGCATCCTGCAGCGCGTTCAGATGAAGGTCCATCCACCCAAGATCATGGGTTGCATCCTCCGGATGACAAAGATGATGGCGTGGTGGCATAGACTCATCAAGGGCCTCTTTAGTAGATCTCTTGCCGTTCTCCATGCCTTCGAGCCTATTAAAAAGCAAATCAAACCAAAGACATAGAAGGTTTGGGATAAAGCAGGTTGTTTTTTGATCCATAATCATGGCCCGTATATATAGCCCAAGAGGTGAGAAGATAGACCTTGTTGGGGTTATGGAATTGAAGTCAGTTATGGAAATAGATCAACACTCTAGAAATTCAGGGAGCAGATCATGAAAAAACAATAGATTTGGACTTATTGCTTTCTATAATTACAAGATACCATAGGATTGATACAAAAGGTTTACATTAACTGATTTTCAACCTACTAAGACTTCTTTGGATTAAAGGGAGTCTGGATCCCTACAAGGCCAAAGGTCATCATGGACCAAGTCATATCGGCTCGATAGAAGTGGCATAAGAGGAGAGAAAAGGCCTCCTGCTAAAGCCCACTGATTTCTCGATGGCTAGGAAACCATGGGGAAGAAGTATGTGGTTTCCCCCGATGAGCATTTGATAGAGTGAACAAGGGAAAGGTGTCCACACATTTTAACCCTTGCAAACACTAAAATAGCTCTGCGATCATGGTGAGAAAACTCAGGTGATGTCATAAGAATTCTTCTAACCATAGCAACTGATCCTCTTGCTCGATAAGGCGCTGAAATGAGTGACACAATCACCCTATGCACAAGAATTCTTCTAACCACTCAAGACCCTCATACCAAGGAATTAGACCATGGAGGGTCTGGCAGAGCCAAGGGCACTTGAGGAGGCAAGCAGAAGAGAAACATAACTGAGTTGTTGGGTTGCTCTTGCTAGAGTCGTACAGACATTTATAGTCGGTCTGGAAGGATGGATCCAAGCTCCCGTGAAGCAAAAGTGCTCTTGTGAAGCTTTAAAGTATGGGCTCATAAGTAGGCAAGGACGTTAGTGAAGGTGATGAATAGTAGGCCTCAGATCCAGATTCTCTACCCGTGACTATGGTATAGACGTGGTAATTTTGGAATAAAATTACTTTTATCCCAAAATTAGGGGGCATGAGTTTACACCAAAATTTGGAACAAGAACGCGGGAACTCGAAGCTTCCAAGATTGTGTCATCAAGGAATTGATTGCATAAGGATCGATATCAGCTAGTTCAGATGCGGTACTATGATCGGCTCTCTTCGGATGATGTCAGCAGATAACATCAATAAGCTATGGTTGGCGTTGGGAGAAACATGTTGGACTCTACAAAAAGGGAAATATTAGGGTCCAAGTTATCTTTAGTTAGGAAGGTTTTCTCTTGTGCCAAAGATTGTAATGAGTCATATTTGAGTAGGATTCACACTTAGGTTTCAAGTATAAAAATTGGACCCCGACTATTGTAAGAGGACTTCCAATCAATCAATACTAATTACTTTTTTGGCTTCACGCCAACCCTTAGGAGTAGGAGTAGTGTAGATCTCGGCAAGTTCTTCAACAAGCAGGGTTGCATCAGTCCGATTGACCTTCGTCTTGTCTGTAAGTACCGTCATGGCTTATACTTCTGTTTGTAAGGCTGCATCGGTCCGGCCAACCTCTTGCGAGCTCTAGTATAAGCTAGTTATCGATCCTTATCTAGTTCAAGTACAGCTGTATCGGTTAAGTTCGACCTCCACTACTCAAATTAGATTAAGGTCAAGTTATCGGCTCTACCTAAGAGTGGCATCCTTCGAGTAGATTCAATAAGTTATCGATCTTGCTGATGTTCTTATTGTCATTAGTTTAAGCAATATCAACCTGCCCAATCAAGATCGATCTAGATCAGTCTCACATCCTTTTAGTCCCTCGTTTATTTTGTTACATCACGATGGTTCTTACTTTAAACGACGGATTATGTTTCATCGACTGTTCTACTTCGATCTTAGTCGTGCATAATATGTGGTCAAGGCATGTCTAATCTTGGGAAGGTTTACTAGCTAGTTGAATCTGGTCTATAGCTCGCTATTATGGATGTAACGATTCGGTCGATCCCCACTGTTAGTACTTTAGATCAGAGTATGCTATCTGGTAGATTTTCTTTCAACCAGGCATGACCTCGACTGTTTGCTATGCCTACATCGGCTAAATAGTCGATTGCTCATATTTTAACGCTCATAGTGTGTCTTCATGATTCTGTTAAATGTGAATGGATCTGTTTGATTCAAAAGGTTTAATCTGTTATCTTTATTATGGCTGTCATCGATCTGGTCGAACTCCACTGTTAAAGATAATAGATTAGATTTTGATGAGTGTATAAATCTGTTCATATTAAATAGTGGATTGTTCACATGCTATGATCCCTTTTTTACCTGAATCGGCTATTTCAGTCGATTCGCTTGTGCCTTCACACATATAGCATGTCTTTCAGAAACCTATCAATATATAGATGGTTTTATGGATTCTTTGGCTTTAGTTTGTTGTTATCATCATAGCTGCATCAATCCGGTCGAACCTCACTATTGATGGTAACATATTAGATTTAGAGCGTTTGTAGATCCATTTGTACTAGATAGTTGATTTGTTCGCATGTTATATCCTTTCTCATTAAACTTATTGGCTCAATGCTATACACTAGTTATATTTATCAAGCTGATGATGTTACTTATATCTAGATGCATTGTATTCATTACTATGGAATCAATCATGACCCATGAGCTTTATAGTACTTACCTATTGATTTCTTCTCGTATTAGCTATTTAGTCGATTTTCCTATCTGGCTGCTCCCGAAGTGGCACACTTGGAACTATCTAGGCAAAATCGCTATGTTCCACCATAAATTACTAATAAACTTTCTCTTCTTGTCAATTGTAGGTCAAATTGACTTGCACGCCCTCGAGAGGAATTCACAGGATCGGCTGGTCCTGCGTTGAAGCCAAGAGGATCTCCAGCCATACTCCATCAAGTAGATCCTTTCGGCTTGCAGTGTGTCGACACATTTTTTGTGCCGACAACTGTTTTATTTTTATTTGCGAAAAGCATTACTAATAGTTCAACCTTACAGTCAAGTTTTATTAGCAGTCATGATTACTTCATTAGCTAACCATTCTAGGTAAGCACATGTTCTACTTTCAAGCAAGGGTTGTGCCATCATAACTATTTTACCATCTTTTGTCTTCTAGTTCTTACTATGGTGCTAGACCATAGACAAGTCATACCATCTCATAGAAACGGCGATTCATGAACCAATGTATTTCAGCTGCGTACCCCGAAACACACACCATGTTTGTACCCCAGGCACAAACAAGACTAACCCATTCCACTCCTATCATAGGGTCTAGGTCCCCATCCAAACTTGGACTCCAAACCCCCACACTTGAGACCCAGTCTCAGTATGGTGCTTAGACCTCCACCTTTACCCGCCTCCAATCAGTCAGTTTAGAAAGAGCCAGAACCCACAACAACAGCGTAACGAGCCTTCCTGCTCCCATAAGTAAGTATGTACTCAGGATAATAAGTCTGTGACCTAACTACCATCTACAGCAATGGACGGTCCTTAATTGACATGAACAGGAAAAATAGTGTAACCAAGCAAAGCCATGTAAGCCACGGGACACAACCTGTTACACCCACCAATACCCATACCATATCCCTGCCTTGTCTCTATTTTTCCTTTCATTGTTTTATCATGAGAGCAATTATAATAATCACCTATTGTGAGTAACGGCAGGTTACTCATGCTACCAAAAACCTAAGCATAGCAGCTACTCGAACCTGTACTAGGACTCATAGGATAGTTATATCTATGCATGTGGTTTTCATAAAATTCCTGTAACGTAAATGCACATCACATATATATATTTAGTGATTATAAAAAATAAGGGTTATGCACCGGGTCTTGCCTTGGGTAGGCGTGGTGTCAGCTGAGTCAGTTAGTGGTGGCTCTAGGACCTCCTCCTATACAAGAATCTCCTCCTCATACTCCTCGATGATCTCCTCAAACTCATGATCGCCAGTGGCCATGATCTTCGTCAACTCGTTCTCTACATGCATGCGATGGTGATGCAACACTTAGCATTTATGCAACAACTCTTAAAATAAGAATACACATACCAATCTACTAAGCTAGCTCTAATGACTAAGGTACTAAGCTAACTATCATTTTAACCAAGCAAAGTGTTGGGTTCAACTAACAAACACCTAACTTTAGAAATGAAGAATATATCTTTATTTCTACTAATGATTTAATGTATATTGAAACAAAGAGCATTTAACTACCCTAATGCTTAGTCTATTCTAAAGCTACAAAAATTTCAGTGAGCACACAATAATACCATGAAGCTACTATAAAATTTTCAGGACTAAATCTACCACCAATTCACCACAAAAATTCATACCATATTTAACCTAATAATATTAAGCACTCTCAAATGATTTAATAGCTCCTAGTACCAACATGTATATATATGAACTAAATACACTAACAGATAGAGCACAATTTTAGGAACCTAACAAAATTTGTTTCACAATTTTTGGACACCCACATGATTTTATATGATTTATCAAAGCTTAGCTAAAAAATTAAATTTGAAAACTATTTCTAATTCCTTATGAAAAAGAAAAAATGAATTCTCTCACGTGGTCCACACACGTAGCCCACGTGACGCAGCACGCGTGCATGAGTGCATGGTGGCCCACGGTGCGGCCCACTCGATGCCGGCCCACGCTGAGATGGCCCGCGGCGGGGAAATCCCACATGTGCTGACAATTTTGCAAAAGAGACCTCACACTTCTCTCGAATTACAACTAAGTACTAACACTATTTGTCGGTGTTTCGAGTTACCGACAAGTAAATTTATATTTATACGTCTGGCTCGGATGGTGTGCTTGAAGGACATAAGGGTTTATATTGGTTTCGGGCAGAACGTCCCTACGTCTAGTTTGCTGTTGCTCGTGTTACCAACATTTGGTTTATAGTAGGGGCTACAAACGGGCAAGAGAGGGAAAGGATCCCAAGTCTCTGGTGGAAGAACTGAATGGGTGCTGAGAGCTCAAGTGCTGCTCAGTCATGTGCTTGTGTTGTGCTCTTGTGTTTTTATCTCATGGTTTGGTTTCATACGGGTCCATCCAATCCGTCTCTCTCATGGGACGCCCTGCTTTTCCTTTTATAGGCCAAGGGAAAGCACGGGTTACAATAGAGGAAAAGGAGAAGAATCAGAGAAGAAGGCTTCTAGGATCGTCGGGTCCTCCTTCATGCGGGTCCCACTAATCCTATAGACATCAACAGGGATGGCTCCACATCATGGCCCTATTCATCACTGACACCATGCCTAGGCATCATCTACTGGTCATGACGTCCCATTCCATCCCAACGGGTGTCGTGGTGAACTGATGTGCCTATCAGTGTTCGTACGAGGGTTAGGTAGAACAGCATCGGCACGCCCGACACTATTCTTGATATGAATCCTTAGGTATGGCTCATCATGGCCATGGGTTATGTTGAGTCATGCTAGTCCCTTCCCTGGTATCAGAGCTTTAACCTAGGCACATACGCTTGGACCTAGAGTGGTTGGTGTCGGTATGGGTCCCCATCGGGCGAGATGGAGCACGAACCTAAGGGGTCAGGCGAGACAGAGCCTACAGTCTTGAGGTCGGGCGAGATGGAGATCATGGCCTTAAGGTTGGGTAAGGCAGAGCCTACCCCTAGAGGTTAGGCGAGTGTGGAGCCCATGCACCTAGAGGTCGGGTGAGACAGAGATCGTGGCCTTAAGGTTAGGGAAGGCGTAGCCCACCCCTAGAGGTCGGTCGAGCGTGAAGCCTACACACCTAGGGGTCAGGCGAGACAGAGATCATGACCTTGAGATCAGGTGAGGCGGAGCCCGCCCCTAGAGGTTGGGTGAGTTGGAAGCCGCTCCAGTGGTTGGGTGAGTCAGAGCCCGCACACCTATGGGTCGGTCAGAGTCGTAGTCATGCTCTTGACTGCTCAGATTAATCAATGTTGATGACTATTAGCTCCTCCTTTTTTAGTACCCTAGTATTGGTCCCCGATAGTAGCCCCTGAGCCTGCAGAGGAGTAGAATACTCCTTTAGATGCTTTTCTAAATGGGAGGACTTTGAGGGCATTGGGGGTATAGCCATGAGATTTGGTGGGTTAGAAAAATACTTTCCTGATTCTGACCCCTACGGGGGTCTATCGTTCTGTGATCGCGCGTTTGGTCTCCTTGCGAGTCCAACTTTCCTTGATCTCCCACCCATAGCAGGGGTATGGCCAAGGATCGGCTCATCGTTGTGATTGTCTTCCCTTAAGCATTTTTTCTGATAAAAATGAAGGGGCTGAGCCATGCCATGATTTAACTCTATGGATGAATTATGGTGCTTGATAAGTTGTTAATGGGCTAGTCCGAGTGGGGCCCCGGTGTCCCATTCATGGGGGCCCAGCATGGGTTAGCTGCTGACTGACTCTAGATTCTTAGCAGTTAATCCATATAGTTCTCGGGTTTGTTTGACTGGTCCCGAGGGCTCTTTGCCTTTCTTCAATGAAAAAACATCCCTTTCCACCCCTCGAATGCAGGCTAGGATGCCCGTGCTGCTTGTGTGCTCGGGTACTGGCCACTAGTGGGCCCATCCCTTTCCACCCCTCACTCTAAAGGAGCCCAGAGCGGTTGTTGAACCCATCGCTCAGCCAACCTTCAAACTCTGTATCCCTCTTACCTATGATGGGTCATGGCCCGTTCAAGGAGGCAAAACATCTAGCGTGCTTTCCGAGGGGATGACCATAGGTTGTGTGCACACGCCCCATGATGAGACATGGTGATAGGTCAGGGCAGGCACGGAGACCTAGGCGGGCAGTTGGTTTCCTCGCACCTGTTGCCCCTATAAAACCAAAGGGTTATCCCTCCATGTTTCATACGCATGCCTGCATCCTTACCTTCACAGCCACACCACCACCGCCAACATTTAGGTTTCCTACCTCTGCATCTCCACTGCCGTTGAGCTCCCATCCATCTGCCCCCACCTCCAATGGATCCATGGTGTCGTTCCAACATCACCTTCCAGCACATGGAGATCCTCGTCCATTGTGGTCTTCTCTACGCGTGGACCTCGACCGAGGAGTGGTTGCTGCCTGGCAACGAGGATCCACCATCGCTGCTCGATGGCTATGTGGTGTTGTTCGCCCACATCCGCTTGTGTGGGCCTATGACCCCTGCCCACAAATTCCTGTGGGGCTACTGCACTTCTACAAGATTGAGCTACAATATCTCAATCCCAATGAAATCTAGCACATGGTGGCATTCATCACACTATGCAAAGGATTCCTAGGGATTTGCCCCCACTTCCACTTGTGGAGGTATTTCTTCACCATCAACCTCTAGAAGAAGAGGGAGAAGGGCGGCAGGTAGGAGCTGCACATGCCAATGGGTGCGTCGGCATCCAACTTCAGAACAATCGGGTCTGCGAGTACATGTCCATGTGGCTCTTGACGTCCAAGAAGGGGTGGCACTCGTAGTGGTTCTACCTCAAGAATGATTTCACCGCCCCTCTACCAGAGTTTATCGGGCGCCAGATTGAAGAGGCCTCAGAGCAATGGAGGAAGTGGGGCATCCCAGAGAAGGATAAGAAGAAGAAGATCCGAGACCACATCGCCGCCATCTATATCCTAAAGGAGAACGACCTAAAAGGGTTGGGCATCATCGGTGCTTACCATGTGAGGGTGGCACCATTGATGATGCGCGCTCTCTAGTTATATGTGATGGCACTCGAGGCATCGTTCAATGGAATGGTACTCACCGAGGGAATGCTCCCTAACTCCAAGGTCACACAACGCATCAAGGAGCCAATGGATCCTTTGTGGGATGATGTGGGTGCCACCCTTGACTTCGTCTACCCAGTGCTGGGGCATCCTCAAACTAGGCTACATTGTTTTTGTAAGTTTCTCATTCTCTTGCCTTCCCTTCAATTGATTTCCTAACCCCGTGAGATTAACATTGAGAGGGGCGAGACAACCTAGAACTGCTGCTAAGGGATTTGGCCGTGAGGGTGGCGAATCGCATTGAAGGCGAGCGGCTGAGGAAGGCAAAGGAGGATAAGAAGAGGAAGAAGCAGCAGAAGCTATGGGTGCGAGAACAAGGGGAGGACACTAATGATGATGATGAAGATGGTGATGATGATGAGGGGATGGAGGAAGAAGAAATGGTAGCCGACGATATCTAGTGGGATAACTTGGAGAACAAGGATGCGCTAACGGGCATCGGTTCGTCCTTGTAGGCATCGGGACCCTTCCGTTCCATGGAGGGGAAGGCACGTCTAGGGAGCCGGTGGAGGTGGGATGTATCGTTGGCCTATCCTAGGAGCCAACAGAGGTGGGTAGCTCTACCATCACGCCTAACGTGCCGGCGGAGGTGGGCGGCTCCGCTGTCGTGCCCTAAGAACCAAGGGGAGCGAGGCATTACGCCAATGTGCCCCAAGAGCCTCTAGGGGTGAGCCCCTCTGCCTAGGAGCAGGGGGTAGGCTCGAAATGGCCTCATTCCAATGAGGTGGAGCAAGGGTCTAGGGGGTCATCACCCAAACACATCTACCGCTTGACGCTGCTGAGGTGAGTTATCAATTCCTATGTTTTTTCCTATTTTAGTCATATTTTATCATGACTTATGTTTTTCGTCCCTTGCAGTGTCGGTAGACATCGGAATCCTTTGGCACTAGTGCCAAAGAAGAGCATCGCCCTCCAATTGAGGTGGCAGCTCTTGGCTGGTGTCGCGCCCATTTCAGGTGGGAGCGGCGCTAGTGTGACCGTGTCACTGGCCGATCAGGCGCCACCCATGGTGGCATCTGTGCTCCTAGGGGACTGGTAGATGTGGGTGTTCAAGGGGCGCCTTCATAGGTTGTGGAGTAGCCAGTGACGGCCGTGATTCCGCTATCGATAGCGGGGTGGACGGTGTTGCCGACCGCGCATGTGGCGCCGACCATGGCGGGCGTGACATAGCCGGTCATGACCCCACTAACATAGGTGGAGGTGGCAACGACCGTGACAGATGGGTTATAGCCAGACGCAACCCCAGCGTCACCTGAGGCATCGGTGCGACCCGTGCCATTGGTGGCCCAAGCAATGGCGCCTAGCGTCGTGCTAGGAGAGAGGTTCACATCCGCACCGCCGACCCCTTCCATCGTCAGAGGGGGTGTCCCGACAGGGACATCACAATGAGGGGGGGGCAGCAGTGCTTGGGGCCGATGGGGAGTCATCCCTGACCCTGACGTTAGTGGGCAGCAGCTTGCTCGCGTAGGGCGAGCCCCTACTCTAGTGGATGTATCCATAGGATTCGGTGTTGAATCTTTTTACCCTTGACGACGCTGCAGAGAGCGTGGAGTTGGAGAGCCTCGACATAGGGATTGCATCCATGCTCAAGGCCCTAGACCACACCATAGGAAAATTGCATGATGTTGTCGTTCCCTCTGATCGAGTATTGTTTGGTCCTGCTTCTTGCCCTTTGCTTCCTCTATATACTTTTTGTATCCTGACCATCGTCTTTCTCCAGTCCCTTATAGCTCACACTTGGGAGAAATCTTGGTTTCTTTGTCAATAGAAGGAAACCTGGGACCACCTCATTGAAGATGCATGGCTACGCAGGGAGGTGATAGCTTAGCTTGTTGCCACCCAGCAGAGGTAGGTCGAGCTAACACCCTTCGTTGAGGAGGTGGCCAATCTTTAGTCATGGGTGGCCAATGATGTAGACAAGGCCCAATCTTCCAAAAGGTATGATAGCGTTGATTGGTGGAGAATCGATGTTCATGATCTAGGCTTCAAACCAAGATTGATTCAGACCCCCGCAACCATTACACCACTGCTCCATTGGTTATCAACCACGTGAACGTGATTGACCTCGCCGAGAAGGCTTTCCAGCAAGTGAATCGACAACACAAGCAAGAACAGGATGAACACAATCTAAAATTGCAAATAAATATGAGGCTTATGATAATGAGAAGGCGTTAAAGTCTTTATTCGAAAGGACTAATCACCACAGGCAAAAAAGATCAAGAACTAGGGCCCTGGTTTACAGCAAGCAGCCTTGGCGGCACAGTTGCAGCAAAACAACATCTGTTTTACAAGGAAATCAAGAACTAAACAAAACCCAAACCCTAAGGAGAGCGATGGCTGCTAATTATAGAGTCTTGGGTGTCACCCCCCTAGATGCACCCCCTAATGGGCCCAAACATGATACACGGTCCAATGGACCAAAAGACGGTGTCACAGCACCCTGGTAGATTCTAGACACTAACTTGTTTTGACGATTTCTATTGATTTTGAAGGGCTTTTGACATGAGACCACTTACATTGGCTTCCTTATCAAATTAGCTTTCCATCCATATGTTGATCGTTGAAAATGGAGCCCAGATGCGCCCGTGTGACTAGTTTTACGACAAACTGGTCCTAGAACCCGAGATGGGCTCCAACTTTAGTTGGACTGGGCCTCCACCATGAGAAAGATGAATTGGACACCCATGCAGACTGGTCCT
Organism: Miscanthus floridulus; assembly: GCF_019320115.1. Classification (NCBI taxonomy): domain Eukaryota; kingdom Viridiplantae; phylum Streptophyta; class Magnoliopsida; order Poales; family Poaceae; genus Miscanthus; species Miscanthus floridulus. The sequence continues at coordinate 76,737,302 of NC_089587.1, forward strand.
AGAACCCGAGATGGGCTCCATCTTCAGTTGGACTAGGCCTCCACCATGATAAAGATGAATTGGACGCCCATGCTAGACCTCCTCCTCTCCTTAGCTTGTATGTAACAAAGTAGTGATGTCCTCGTCATCCTCCTTTCTTGAATTGAAGTCGTCCTCGACTAAAGTAGATCATCTCCTCCATTGGATGACAGCAACAATGACCCCAGAAGAAGACATTCATCTTGGCACCCAATCCTTCACAAAGGAGGCTGCCATGGTAGCCTCCCTACCAGGAATTCATCCTCCTTCTCCTGCAAAAGGTTAGTACCAACAAGAGGCATAGCACTAGAAGCAGGACCAAGTGGACATATAGGCGATATACAAGTTAAAGCATAACATGGTTTATCATGATCAGCAAGAGTAGATTTAAGAGCAAATAAAACTTCTTTTATGTTACTTGATGGTTCATTTGCTAGTTTGCTAAAGTCTTTATCATGGCCTTTTTTTCTTTTTAGCAAGCTCCTTTTCATATTGCACAATTTTAGCAGGAGTTAAAGGAAGTAAAGTAATGGTCTTTCCTTTAAACATAAAAGTAAATCTATTTTTCCTACCATGATGTACAACATTATTATCATATTGCCAAGGGTGGCCTAACAAAAGTGAACAAGCTTGCATAGGCACGACATCAAAATCAGCATAATCATGGTATGATCCGATAGAAAAAATACACACCAACAGATTGTGTTACCTTTGCGTTACCACTATTGTTGAACCACTGAACATGGTATGAATGTCGAAGAGCACGTGTAGATAAACCAAGGGTCTTGACAAGCTCAGAACTTACCAAGTTATTGCTGCTCCCTCCATCAATTATAGTACAAACACGGAAATTATTGACAATGAGGAACATTTGAAACAAATTATGGTGCTGTAGCTTGTCTATAGGCTCAACTTGTGTACTCAAAACACGCTGAACAAGGATTGATTTATAGTTTGCATTGCATGCCACACTATCAATTACCTCATAAGGATCTTCAGCAACATTAGGATCTTCAACACTATCCGCATATTTATCTACATAAAGATCAGTTGCAAGTGCAAATTCATTCCCTTCATCACTAGCACTAGCATACCCACCATCATCAGTAGCAATATATGCACATTTACTAGGGCATTCTTTAGCAATATGTCCCATGCCCTTACAGCAGTGGCAAACAACTTTAGAAGAGCTGCTAGAGGAAGGTGTAGCAGATCCACTGGAAGAAGGTGTGATTGGAGAACTCTTCTTTACAGACGCTGGTGGTGTCTGCACATTAGAAAATTTACTCAACTTGGTTGGACGTGAAGGAGTGGATGGAGTCGTGGAACGCCTAGGTTGTCGTCCCTGTACTTTCCTTTCAGCTTTAAGAGCATAATGATATAATTGGGAAAATCTAGTCCATTCTTTATAGTCAAGAACATCATGTATTTCACAATGCAAACCTCCAAAAAATCTAGAACACTTATCCATTTCATCTTTCTATATGTTACTACATGCTAGACCAATTAAAAGCTCCTGATAATATTCCTCAACAGTTTTACTATCTTGATTTAAACGTTGCAGTTTTAATCACAGATCACGCTGATAGTATGGAGGAACAAATCTCGATTTCATTCATCGTTTAAGTACAGTCCAAGTTTGAGGTATTTGAGCATTAGCACTAGCATTAACATTATTGCAAATATCATTCCACCAGAAAAGAGCAAAACTAGTAAACTCACTAGTAGCAAGTCTAACTCTATATTCTTAAGGTACTTGATGGGAGCTAAATTTTGATCTACAGCCATCTCCCAATCTAAATATGCTTCAGGATCAGCAGAACTAGAAAAAGGAGGTATCTTAAACTTGGTTTTAGAGAAAGGATCATTATTACCTTAGTTATTACCTCCCATACCACATTGGTTAAAGTTCAACCGATTACGGTTACGTGCATCCTCAGCACATCATCGAGCTTCGGTTTTAGCCTCCGCGTCGCCATCCACCTCCTCAGAGAGATCATCATCTTCTTCTTCTTCTTTAGGATGTGGATCAGGATGTCGTTGTTCAACATCTTCAATCCTCTTAGCCAAGTTGGTGATTTGTTGAAGGATCTCATTGAACTTGTCATCAAGAACGGTACGAAGCTCATTCTTGGAAACACAGTCATTGAAATCTATAGGTGTGTCCCTGTTTCCTTTGCCGCTGCCTCCAGCTTTTCTTGACATGGTTAGTAGAAAGGAGAAGACAACACAAATAGTATTATCCCTACCAACTACTTAGGTTGTGGACAAGGAAAAACAAGGCACTCAACTCTCAAGCGTCTTACCACGGTCTTACAAGTGTTCTTACCAAAGCAACAGGCGATGCATACCGTTGTATCTTGAGTGTAACAGTTGCAAGGCAAACCTGTACTTGGTTACAAGAAAGTGAAGCTTGGACAGGCACAATATAGTAGCAAGGAATAGCAATATTCGCAACTGAATAGCAAAGTTGAATAAGTATCCCGAGTACTTATCTTAGTTGCTGGCCTATTAACGTTACAAGTACCAGATGTATCAAGTGATGTGAATAATAGGAATATGATTAGGAACAAGGCGGAAATCAGCACACACAAATACAGCTCAAATGGCGATCTCTATGTGCTCCTCTAGATACTGTTTCACTTTTACCCCTCTTTTTTCTCTATTTTTGGGCTGTCGTTGTTATTTTGTGATTCTTTGACTTTTTTATTTTTTGATATTTTTTCTTTACTTAGGAGTACAAAAGAAGTAACCACAAAAAATATGAGCTTAAACAAGTGAAAGGCGTGGCATGTGGAAAATTCAGAAGTCATGCTCGAAATCAACAAAAAACTTGTGACCACGAAAAGAGGATCTTGTGACCAGTTTTTGGCCAAAATAAAATTTTCTGAACTCAATGATGTGGGGGACGGAAGGATCCAAAAAAAATTGATTGATTTTGATATATGAAACATCAAAATCCGAGTTTGTATACGAAAACTAGACCAGTTTTAAGAATTGGCTCCGAATTAGAGGATAAAATGGGAACAATGCACGTAAAAATTGTTGCGGTGGCTATGGAAAGATGCAAATAGTGAAGACAAGTGTAACAAATTAGATTGCGTGGACTAGAGTTTGATGGATACAAAGGAAACACAGCAAGACTTGAATGTGTTCATGGATTATGATGAAAAACAAAGGGAAAAACATAAACTGGACTAAAAAATGATCTAAAACCAGCAACCAGAACTTATCGTAGGACACGAACTCAACAACATGAAACAGAGACAAAATTGCATGGCACAATGAGGCTATAGGACAGGGAATATGTAGCAGTGTATTATTTTTTTTGCTTTTTGTGGACTATAGGTAATGCAAAAATAGTAACAATCTAAAGGGGAAAACAAAGTTATACCTAATGGGCAACAAGGGCTCTGATACCACTTGATGTAGACAAGGCCCAATCTTCTAAAAGGTATGATGGCATCGATTGGTGAAGACTTAATGTTCATGATAGGCTCCGAACCAAGATTGATTCAGACCCCCACAACCGTTACACCACTGCTCTGTTGGTTATCAACCACGCGAATGCGATTGACCTCGCCGAGAAGGCTTTCCTGCAAGCGAATCAAAAACACAAGCAAGAACGGGATGAATGCAATCTGAAATTGCAAATAAATATGAGGCTTATAATAATGAGAAAGAGTTCAAGTCTTTATTCAAAAGGACTAATCGCCACAGGCGAACAAGATAAAAACTAGAGCCCTGGTTCACAGCAAGCAGCCTTGGCGGCATAGTTGCAGCAAAACAGCGTCTGTTTCATGAGGAAATGAAGAACTAAACAAAACCCAAACTCTAAGGAGAGCGATGACTGCTAATTATAGAGTCTTGGGCATCACCCCTCTAGATGCACCCCCTAATGGGCCCAAACACAATACACGGTCCAATGGACCAAAAGATGGTGTCATAGCACCCTAGTAGATTCTGGGTGCTAATTTATTTCAAGGATTCCCATTGATTCTGAAGGTATTTTGACATGAGACCACTTGCATTGGCTTCCTTATCAAATTAGCTTTCCATCCATATGTGGATCATTGAAAATGGAGCCTAGATGCGCCCATGTGACCAGTTTTATGATAGACTGGTCCTGGAAACCGAGATAGGCTCCAACTTCAGTTGGACTGGGCCTCCACCATGAGAAAGATGAATTGGACGTCCATGCTGGACCTCCTCCTCTCCTTGGCTTGTATGCGACGAAGTAGTGATGTCCTCATTAGCCAAGGCCCGTTAGGATGCTTACGAGGCCGAGAAGGCGTTCGAGGCCCTGTTGGTGAGGTCATGAAAGGATGGCAAAGAAGCCACCAGGGTTAGAAAGGAGCAGGATGAGTTGCTCCAGAAGGACACAGAAACCCGCTAGTGGATCCTTGACCTTCTGGGCAAGGTTGAGAAAGAAAGGGATTTGAAGCTAGGGGTCGAGGAGAACCTCGTGGCCCTAGAGAAAAGGTCAAGCCTGGATGCCATGGTGGTCGCTCGGCTACGCAAGGAGCGGGATGAGCTAATCCAAACCGTGGAGAGGCTCTATTCAAAACATGATGCAGCTTGTGAGGAGCATGACTAAGCTTTCCGAGAGCATGACCAGGCCTACCAAGAGCACGACGAAGTGTAGCAGAAGGTTGGCTCCCTCCAGGCCAAGCTCGAAAGGGAGACAACCCAGAAGCTGGAGGCCAAGAGCATTTCTGCTAGGCTGGCCGTGGATCTTCCCAAGGTGAGGAGAAATATTTAGGTGGAGAGTGACAAGCTTGGTATCCTGAACGCCACCCTTGGAGTGGTCTGCAATGACCTTGAGGTGGTGCGGTCAGAGGGGACTAGCTCACTCACAGCTAGTGCCATTGAGATCATGGCTCGGGTGTGCCAGCTCAGGAGGAATGCCCTTTGTGCTAGGGTCAATAGGTCCTTCGTTATTGCTCACTCTAATTATGGGGACAACATCGATCTAGAGGTGATTAGCCACGGCTATGCCCCCGGTTATGAAGTCCACAAGCTGGAGGAGATGGAAACGGTGGTGGCTCCCCTTTCGTAGGACCTGGCAGTTAGGATAGAAGGCATAGTTCTACCCTAGAGGCGCTAGTTAGTTAAATAAGTCAGTCAGTCATTTTAGTAAGAAGCGAACAAGTTCTGACCCTTGTGTTTCGTTTAAACAAGCTTGTTTATTTCGTTTCATTCGAACAAATTTGTTCTTTCTTCCTTTTGTTAAGAGTATAGAGTTTGAAGTGTGGGCAAGAAAAACTCTGGTCACACTAGTAAGCAGGAGTACCATAGCTGCTGGGGCATAGGTTGCTTGCAGTCTGACCAGTTTTTCTAGGTGTTCGTTTCCGCAACCCCTCGCTTCTGGGTTTTAACGTAAGAAAGGGTCAGGCATGACGATTGTTTTGGAAAGGGTATACACATATGCCCTTATTAGCCCCCGAGTAAGACTTGACCCCTTGCCATTGCTAGGGTCAGGCTTCACTAAAGATCGAGGAGACGATAATGAAACTAGTAGGAGAAAGCGTCTCTTGTTTTAGAAATATAATTCTTAGTTTTCATACGTATCCCCTCCCTAGGATCTAAGCCATCATGCTCCGACCACGTATTTGGTCTCCTTGTGAGTCCAACTTTCCTCAAGCCCATGTGCATAGTGGGGGTTCGGTCGAGGGTTGGCTCATCTTTGTGATCATCACCCCGTCCACGGTTTCCACAACTAGAGGGCTTGAGCTAACATCACTTGCCTCGATGGCTCAAGTGATGCACTCAATGAGCTCTCTAATGGGCATGTCTGAGTGGAATCTAGGTCTGTCATTCATGATGGGGTCGGTATAGCCCTCATATGGCATTCCACTGCTCCTTAACCCACCTCCCAGCACATGCCCGAGTTGTTCTAGAGACCAACTTAGGTGGCCCACTGGCCACCCTTCGATGGATATTCAATGGGCTTGGCTTAAGGTTAGGATTGAACGAGAAGCTCGAGATGACCTATCCACTTCTGAGCAAGTTAGGCAAAGGCCACTAGGGCTCATCTGTGTTTTCTCCCCAAGCTCTGTTCGACACAAGGCGGCCTCGAGCCCTTCGTGAGCCAGCCTTCTAAACCCAGTCGGTCGGATTCCTGAGTTGGGGTCGGGTGGCTCGAGTCCCCGAGCCCCATTGGGCTCGGTAGGGGTCGACCGAGTTTTATGCATCTCCCTATCTGTGATTTTTGTAACTGGAGGGGTTGAGCTAACAACACTTGCCTCGATGGCTCGAGTGTCGCACTCAGAGAGCTCGCTAACGGACATGTTCGAGTGGAATCTAGGTCCGTCATTCATGACGGGGTTAGCATAGCCCTCATGTGGCATTCCACTACTCCTTAACCTGCCTCCTGGTAGATGCTTGAGTTGTTCTAGAGACCAACTTAGGTGCCCATTGGTCTACCCTCGATGGAGATTCTATGGGCTTGGCTCACGGTTAGGATCAAAGGATAAGGTCAAGATGATCTTGTCTGCTTCTGAGTGGGTCAGGAAATGGCTACTAGGGCCCATCTACATTTTCTGCCCTAGCTCTATTTGACATAAGGCGGCCTCAAGCCCTTCATGGGCCGACCTTCAAAAATTGGTCTGTCAAATTCCCGAGTTGGGGTCAAGCGGCTTGAGCCCCCGAGCCCCGTTGGGCTCGATAGGGGTTGGCCGAGTTTTATGCGTCACTCTGTCCATGGTTTCTATAACCGAAGGGGTTGAGCTAACAACACTTGCCTCAATGGTTCGAGTGTTGCACTCGATGAGCTCACTAACGGGCATATCCAAGTGGAATCTGAGTCCATCGTTCATAATGGGGTCGGCATAGCCCTCATATGGCATTCCACTGCTACTTAACCCATCTCTCGATAGTGGCCCAAGCCGTTCGATCGACTTGGGCGACCTACTGGCCTCTCCTCGATGGAGATTCCACCGGTGGGCCCCTCCAAACCCTTCCTAGGAAGGTAGAGGCTAAAGCTCAGAGTGCAGGCAAAAAAAAACTTTGATCATGCTAGTGAGCAAAAACACCATAGCTGCTGAGGCGTAGGTTTCTTGCGGTCCGACCAGTTTGATTTAGCGGTTGTTTTTGTAAACCTTACCTCTAGTTTTTTAACATGAGAAAGGGTCGGGCACAGAGAATGTCTATCGAATAGACATACTCTTACCAGCCCCCGAGTGAGGCTCGACCCCTTGCCATTGCTGGGGTCGGGTGTCACTTAGAGATCTAAAGCTCGGGGTGTGGGCAAAAAAACTCTGATCATGCTGGTGAGCAAAAACGCCATAATCGCTGAGGTGTAGATTTCTGGTGGTCCGACCAGTTTGATTTAGTGTTTGTTTTCGCAAACCCTACCTCTAGTTTTTTAACATGAGAAAGGGTCAAGCACAGAGAATGTCCACCAAATAGACATACTCTTACCAGCCCTCAAGTGAGGCCCGACCCCTTGCTGTTGCTGGGGTCGAGTGTCACTTAGAGATCGTGGAGTCAATAGCAAAACTAATAAGAGAAAACATGCGTGAATCAAGGGTGACCTGTCTCTCGGTAGTGGCCCGAGCTGTCCGATCGACTTGGATGACCTGCTGGCATAGGACTTACCTTGATGGCTCGAGTGACGGGTTTGGAGAGCTCTTACCGGATATGTCCGAGTGGAATCCGGGTCCGTCGTTCGTGATGGAGTCGACATAACCCGCATAGGGAATTCTACTCCTCCTTACCCATCTCTCGGCAGTGGCCTGAGCCATCTGATCGACTTAGGTGACCTGCTAGCATAGGGCTTTCCTATGGAGATAGAGGATGAGATCACCCCCAAAAAATTAGTTAGGCAGATAAGCTAGGCCGCAAACTCATAATGAGTGAATAAGCTCTTCGATTTCGTTATGGCCAAACAAATTGTTAGCCCTTCTCCCCTTTTGTATAAAAAGGTTAATGCATTCCGACCCTTTCTGTCATTAAGGTTGTAAAGCTTGGGGTGTGGGTGAACAAACTCTAATTACACTGGTGAGCAAAAATGTCATAGCTACTGGGGCATAGGTTTCTTACAGTCTGACCAGTTTTACTCAGAGTTCATTTCTACAACCCTTGCTTCTAGATCTTAATGTGAGAGAGGGTCAGGGATAGAGAATGTTTGCTAGGTGGATATACTCTTAAACGTGTACCAACTCTTTCCATAGTTAAGGCTAAAAAGCTCAGGGTGCAAAAAAAATTCTGATCACGCTGGTGAGCAAAAATGTCATAGCCGCTGGGGCATAGGTTTCTTGCAGTCATACCAGTTTTACTCAGCGTTTGTTTCCATGACCCTCGCTTCTAGGTCTTAATGTGAGAAAGGGTCGAGCGTAGAGAATGTCTCTTGGATAAATATGCTCTTATCAGCCCCTGAGTGAGGCCCGACCTCCTGCCTTTGCTAGGATCGGGTGTCACTAAAGATCGGGGAGTTGATAGCAAAACTGATAAGAGAAAGTGTGCATATATTAAGGGTAAAAGCGACATAGCTATTCGATGTTCTAGGCATTGATGAAGACTTCATCATCAATGGTCTTGAGCTTGTAGATGCCTAGTCGGAGCACCTTCACGATGATGTATGGTCCCTCCCATGGTGGTGAGAGCTTGCGGTGGTTCTTGTTGCTCTAGACGAGGTGGAGCACTAGGTCCCCGATGTTGAAGGCCCGACCCCACACTCGATGGTTGTGGTACCGGCGCAATGCTTGTTGTTACTTGGCCGAGCGAAGAAGGGCAACGTTGCATGCTTTATCTAGCTAGGCTCCTTCCTATGCTCCCCCTTGTTGGAGCTTACAGACAAGAACCGCTTCAAGAGGACGCAGTCCTTGTATAGGTGCTCGATGGGGAAAGCATGGTTCGAGCTTAGTTTTCAAGCAGCTTATCAAAGTGGTCCGAGGTACCCTTGGTGTGCTTCTGACCCCCCCTTGCGGTCGGTGATGGCCACGAGCAAGCCCTCGCACTGCAACTTGTTCTTCTTCTTGTTGGGATGGTTGGAGACGCCTTCACCGGCGTCCTTGTCCTATTTCGCCTTGCCTTTGAGGCGGTCAAAAATTGCCCTAACCGCCTCCTCGCCCGAGGCATGGCTCGTGGTGATGTCGAGGATCACCTTGGTGGTTCACGGGCCCTTACATCCTAGCTTGTGAACCAGGGACTCGTAGGTGGTCCTAGATAGGAAAGCTCCTATGATGTCGGCATCGGCGATGTTGGGCAGCTCATTATACTATCGAGAGAAGTACCAGATGTACCCATGAAGAGATTTCCTGGACTTCTGTCGATAGTTTTTTAGATCCCAGGGGTTCCCAGGACACGCATTTGTGCCCTAGAAGTTTCCCTCGAAGATCTCTTTTAGGTCCGCCCAACTTTAAATTCGGCTGGGCGGAAGGTGTTCTAACCACGTTCATGTTGAATTGGCCAGGAAAAATGGAAGGTTACGGATAATGAAATTGTCATTATCCGCCCCACCAGCTTGGCAAGCAAGCCGATAATCCTCAAGCCATAGTTTGGGGTTTGTTTCCCTGGAGTATTTTGAGATGTTGGTCAGCGGTCGGTACCGCTGTGGAAAGATGGCATTGAGAATGCGTTGGCCAAAGGCCTGAGGTCCCGGCAAGTTAGGGCTCAGGCTTCGGTCCTCGCCATTATCGTAGCATCTGCCATGACGAGGGTGGTAGTCGTGACTTGCCCCCTCCCTCGCATCATTGCAGATACATCTATGGGCATCGAGGGTGTCGCACGTGTCATGGTGAAGGCCGAGACGCTCATGCACCAGGACCACGGTGCACTTCTCACCGCCTTGCCACGCTTGGTGGACTGACACATCCTTCTCGGGTTGCTCTGAGGGCATGCGCTGGCTGGCGTCAAGCTCACATCGTCAGGACAGTGAGCTCTCGTCCTGCTGCGCCACCGTGCGCTCGAGTAGCATGTGAGTCTCATGATGGGCCCAATGATCCTCAGGCATTGCGGGCCCAGAAGCCTCAGAGCAAGGCTGCCATAGAAGCGATGTTCTGGCTTGCTCGAGTGAAGTGTGGGAGGGCTACATCATCCTCGATGATCCTTCGGTTCACGTCATGGGCCACGACACATGCACGCCCACCATCTCTATGGCGCTTGATCTCTCGCTCGAGCTCCACGCGTTCCTGCTCAAGCTGGAGTCGCGCTTCCTCGAGCTCTTGGTGCTGAGCCTTTAGCTACTCCACTTGTAGGTGAGGTGGGACCCCTACATCCCCCTCGACCTCATCATCGAGGTTGTTCATTGGGGTAGCCTCTTCCTCGTGGATGCTTTCGATGTGTCCCTTAGGGGTACCCACCATGAAACATTCATGAGAGGGGTGATGGATCCCCCTGCTAGAGTCAGAGCTGGAGGGCAACTTTGACTCTCCTACGAGGAGGTCGTGGAAAGATTCCATGGCATATTCAGTCATCCCCATGAACTCGTCATTCATAGGGGATGAGGAAGTGCGTTGCGCCACAAGGTCGCCAACGGTCTCTGTGGCATTGTGCAGACCAGACAGGAGCATTGTCAGGGTGCTCTGAATGAGGTATTCCAGAGGGAGCGGCTCTCCTCCAGCAAGCTGCATTATGACATTAGCGAACAAGAAGGTGAGGTGGCCTAGGTCCTCCCGGGACGGTCGGTGTCCCAGGAAGGCACCAAGCTAGCATTCTAACCTCCCATAGTCGAAGCTGAGGAGCTTGTCGCTCCTGAGGGCATAGGCCTCTGATGCGTGTAGCTGCAGCTCCTCAACCGCCTCGGCAATCACATCGAGGTCAGCAAAGTGGAGAGGTTGGACGATGGTAGGAGCCTGCGCCAACTCTCCCTCCATTGTGATGATGAAGTCTAGGTTCCCAAAGCACACGTGCATGCCTAGGACCCAGTTGACGCTGTGACTAGCCATCTGAGACCTGATGTGGACGTCGAGATGCGCAAAAGGCCCCTACCTGGCATGCCAACTATCGGTGTTTCGAGTTACCAACGAGTAAATTTATATTTGTGTGTCTGGCTCGGATGGTGTGCTCGGAGGACACAAGAGTTTATACTAGTTCGGGCAAAATGTCCCTATGTACAGTTAACTGTTGCTCATGTTATAGCACTTATTTTGTAGTAGGGGTTATAAACGGGCAAGAGAGGGAAAGGATCCTAAGTCTCTAGTGGAAGGAGTGAACGGGTGCTGAGAGCTCGAGTGCTGCTCAGCCATGTGCTCATGTTGTGCTCTTGCGTTTTTATCTCATGGTTTGGTTTTGTATGGGTCCATCTAATCCGTCTCCCTCATGGGATGCCCTACTTTCCCTTTTATAGGCTAAGGGAAAGCGCGGGTTACAACAGAGGAAAAGGAGAAGAATCAGAGAAGAAGGCTTCTAGGATCGTCGGGTCCTCCTTCTCCTTCATGTGGGTCCCACTGATCCTGTAGACATCAATAGGGATGGCTCCACGTCGCGGCCCTATTCATCACTAATGCCACACGTAGGTGTCGTCTACCGGTCATGGTGTCCCATTCCATACCGACAGGCGTCGTGGTGAATAGATGTGCCTGTCAGCATTCGTACGAGGGTTAGACAGAATAGCACCAGCACACCCGACGTTGTTCTTGATGTGAATCCTCAGGTATGGCCTATCATGGCCATGGGTTACATTGAGTCATGCTAGTCTCTTCCCTAGTGTCAGAGCTTTGATCTAGGCCCATACGCTTGGACCTAGAGTGGTTGGCGGCGGTATGGGTCCCCATCGAGTGAGATGGAGCACGAACCCAATGGGTCGAGTGAGATGAAGCTCACGGCCTTGAGGTCGGGTAAGACAGAGATCACAGCCTCGAGGTTGAGTGAGGCGGAGCCCGCCCCCAGAGGTCGGGTGAGTAAGGAGCCCACGCACCAAGGGGTCGGGCGAGATGGAGATCATGGCCTTGACGTCGAGCGTGGCGGAGCCCGCCCCTAGAGGTCGGGCAAGCGTGGAGCCCACGTACCTAGGGGTCGATCGAGATGGAGATCATGGCCTTGAGGTCGAGTGAGGTAGAGCCCACCCCTAGAGGTCAGGCGAGGTGGAAGCCTCCCCTAGAGGTCGGGCGAGGTGGAGCCCGCGCACCTAGGGGTAGGTTGGAGCCGTTGTCACGCTCTTGACTACTCGGATGAATCAATATTGATGACCATTAGCTCCTCTTCGGGTACCCTAGTATTGGTCCCTGACACTATTTCCCCCTCTCTCAGAACTTCTCACATAACCCCTGGCCTTTCCCTAATTCACCCGCGCGCACCCTCGGTAACTCAGTGCATGGTGGCACGGTGAGCGACGGCACTGGGCGCTTACGTCGGCCACCAGGGACCTATGCAGACCCACCTAATGGGTCGATCACCATCTCTAACCTGAGTGGCTACGCTAAGCGATGGTGCAGGGTGACACGACTGGCTGGGGAAGGGTGCAGTGGCGTGCGGCCATTCACGATGGCGGCGGCACTATTTCAGTGGACTGGGGTAGCTACAAGCCTAATTGGCTAGCTCGTGAGCATTAGGAGGCTACCATGGACTAGACCGAGGTGGCGGTTGGGCAGAGGAAGACTAGCCATGTGCGGCCGAGCCATGTGGTGGCGCACTGCGGTGGCACGGTCACATCAGCGATGAAGGAGAGGCGGTAGCGGTTTGGCTAAGACACGCAGGGTGAACAGGGAGTGAAGACGATGCTAGTCGTGCAGGCGAATTGGCTTGGGAGGGACGGTGGGAGGGCTGCCCACATCCGAGGCCGGACGCGGCCTTATCGGCACGGCGGTGGAAGAAACTCCAAATTAGAGCTTGGCCGTGCTCGCTTCAAAGCTAGGTGGGGTCAGGCAACGAGAGGATGTGATGGTGAAGACGTGGATGCGCTGAATTGGATAGAGGCGATTGCTCGTAGGGTAATTGATGGCGCGGCTCGGCGGCGGCAGCGAAGAGAGAAAGAGAGAGATGGGGCGCGGTAGGTGGCTCGGCTCATCCTCACCTTGGCCCACGCGTAGGCGCTAGCAGACAGGCGCGCGTGTTTCCGACCGGTGTGGCCCGTGCGGCCACAGTGTCTTAAATGACAAGGCGACGGCAAGCTCGGCCACGTGCGCGCGACAATGGTAGCCTTAAACTGGGCCGGTAGCGACGCAGAGGGTACAGCGGATAGGCGCGGATGCGATGATGATGCGACGGCAGCGGCAACATCGCGGCGCGAGGCAGGTCGGTAGTGTCACGAGCCAGTAGTGCGCGGACGCGACGACAAGGTGATAGTGCCGGCAGTGGCTTCGTCGTGACACGGGGCGGGTGGCAGCAACTTTGCGCGGTGGGGCCAGCGGTAGCCGGGCCACAGCCAGGCCAAAGGCAGCCACGGTCGGCCACGCACGGCAGCGCGCGCACACGTGACCAACGCGGCGACGCCAAGCACCCGAGCATGGTGATCGCGTCCACGCGGCCAACTAGCCTGAGACCGAGTCGTGCACGAGTTTTAAAGCGTCCAAAACAACTAAACGGTTGCTTCAGGAAACAAACCATCTTCACCATGCTCAAGAGGGCATATGAGCCTACCAAATCGAGCTATAGCACTACATCACCCCTTAACCCAATCTCTCAAAACAATTTGCTAAACCTAGTGTGTCTAGTTGTTAACAAACTTAGAAATTTTCTAAGTTTTTGAGCTGAACTTGATTTCAATTTATAATTTCTAGGCCAGTAGAAATCCTAGCTAGCAATATTATTTTTCAACAGCAAGTATTTCACTGTTATCTATAAAGTTTGTACTTTAAACTTTATTTAAGTATCATACACATGTTCTATAGTATTTTCGGTTAATAAAAATTAGCTTTCAACCCTACTTGATATACATGAACTATTGAATCAACCTTCATTTAGCATTTTTATTGATCATTTTAAGTTAGAAGAAATTTATCTATATATTCTATCACATGCATTAACACATAAACATGATGCTCATGACATATTTTAGTCAATGATTTGGTGTTACACTATAAGGGTAAAATGATCATTTCATCTGCCTGTTTGACATTGTTAGAGGCAAAACTAGATGAAATGGTGTGGAGGGAAAAAAAAAGTTCAACGATGGCACCAAGGTGCACTCGAACTTTTTAGTGGCACGTAGGCTACGACCATCGCGTGAATGATCCCAACTTATCGTGCTAAAGGTATTGTTGGCTCCTTGGAACCTTTGGGGCTTGTAAAGGCACCTTATTCAGCTGGTCTCTCCGAGGGGATATGGCCGCCAGTGGGAGGTATGCATGGCCGTCGCTGCCGCCTGCCGGCCCTCTCCTTCTGATGCCGCCACCACCACCACAGGAGCCAAGGAGGGGAGAGGGTGCTACTGCTCTCAAAGTTCTTACCGGACATTTTCTTCCAATCCAAATATATGAAATCCGGCTCTTTCTTACCGGACGTTACCCACCAGGCCACCTATTTATTTGTACTGCACGAATGAAACATACAAAAAGGACTAGCTAGAGTAGTTCATCCGTCAGTGTTGTCATCGAATCTGCTAGATTGGTCAGACAAACTGAGATCTCTCAGAATCAAAGATGCGGCTAGCTCGAACAAACCAAAAAAGGATCAAAGACGCGAGAGATCTCAGATTCCTTTGCTGACACGACGGACTGGGGCACTCTGTTCGTTTGGCTGTGGCTCGTCGTAAACGATCGTAAATTTCCAGCTGGAACAGTATTTTTCTCTCACACAAACCAGCCAGCAGTACTTCTTCACGAACCAGCAACGATACAAACCAGTCAACCGAACAGTTCGTGGATCAAGGAGGTAGCGATATGATATGATTATGATAGATCATCGATGATCGATCAAACAGTGAGCAAGCACGCACGCCGACGACGACAGCGTCGAAATAATTTGCCAGTGGCGGTCCTTCTCTCTGTGCCCCGTCAAATACACAAGGAACCATGATAAGGTTGCTTGCATTGCATTATTGGCTCCCATTTTCACCCTGTTCGTTTGGTGGTTTCAGCCAGCCCAAACTAGTCAGTTAATAGTATTTTTCTCTCACAACAAACCAGCACCAGTCAGTCCAAACCAGCCCAGAAACCGACCAACGAACAGGCCGGACTTTCAGTCAGTGCCAGAGATGATGCCATGATGGCGCTCATCGTCAATCTCGATCCTAGCTTGGTTCAGTGCTCCATCCGGCCAAGAGTATCGAAGAAGCCACGGCAGATTCTTCCTGCATATGCATGTTGTACGTACATGTTGGTCGGGAAAAGAATTCAGTGGGAATGGTCCCCATGAGATCGACAGCCAGATATATACGGCGGCATCGTTTTCTCGATGAAAAAATGTCGCCTATGCATCGTTTTTTCGGCGATTTTTTTTCCAGTGCGGGTGGCTCTCTAGCTCTGGGCTCCGGGCCTCCGGCAAATGCACGCGCGTGTCGGACGATGATTCTTGGATCTTGATAAGGTTGCATGTCCTCCTATCATTGGCTGCAGCTTCACTCTTCAGTGGCAGAAAATGCTTCTCTTCGTGATTGCTGATTGGGCATTTGCATTGGGTCAGTCTGAACTGAATGCACCAGAGATATAAATGTTCCAAGCATATATGTGGATGTAAATACACATAGATTGTGGTGGATAATGATACATACTCCCTCTGTCCCAAATTATCTGTCGCTTTTGGTTTCCATGCCGCAAGTTTGACTCAATTGGTAAAAAATACATGCAATATTATGTATCTCCAAAAAAAATATTAAAAAATTAGATTCAAAGATCTTTCCAATGATACCAATTATGTACCATAAATATTAATATTTTTTAATATATATTTTGTCAAAGTTGTTACTCGGGAAGCGAAAACGACGGATATTTTGGGACAGATGGAGTACACCTTATCTGTATCCAGCAATTTAGTTTGACTCTCGTCGCGTCCTTTTCTCTATAGATAGAAAACAAATCAATAAGCTAGTGAAATAAAATGCACCATGAGTCCTTAAACTTTTCTTGCATTCTCGTTTGAGTCCATAAACTCTCAAAAACAATGATCACCTGGGTTCATCAACATTTTTCAAGCGGTTCATTTTAAGTTCACTCTAGGTCTAATCGTAAACTTGAATTCACACTCGGAATAAATAACTTGAAAAAGTTGGACACAAATGATTACTTTGAGAGTTCATGTACGTAGATGAGAATACAAGAAAATTTGAAAGACCCACGGTGCATTTCACTCCAAGTCAATCATGTTTTTATTCTTTTAATTTGCAAGACAGATGACATGCCTAGATGTCTATATAAACGCATGCACAACCAGCCCTAAGAACGTGCTCACGCATAGTCTACCTCTGTGAACATCTACGAGAGACCGAGCTGGCATATCTTGATACTAACAAAGTCACCACAAGGCACAAGCGCCTCACAATTGACAAGTGCATTGCCATGAGAGAAAGAGAATGTATTTTTCCCATGAACGTGTCCTTGTAACACATATTTCGTCAAGAGGAAGTAGATTTTTTTTTTTTACTGTCAATGGGGGGAAAGGCTCCCCACCTGAGTTTTATTTCATTGATCTAGGCCCTAGAAGGTAGCCCATCTTGTTTTTAAATACATCAATGTTTCTGAATTTAGCTCAATTACATATGGAAGCTAAGTATTGGTACCAAGTATTTGCTATTGCTCTATCTTTCTTTGGCAGTCGCCTCTCCCATAACTTGGCATCAGCTTCTGTCAGTTGAACAGTTTGCCTGATTGTGGCCGCCTCCTCTCTGAACACGACACCATTCCTCCGTTTCCAGAGATGCCAGTAGCAAAGTGCCATGAAACTGCTGAGCAGCTGCCTTGGGAAGGTCGGCGGGTATTGGACGTCGATGAAACGATTAACTGAATTCGGCTGGTTGGTGTTGAAGCCAAGTTGTTGCCAAAACTCTTGGGCAAACGGACAGTCGAAGACAATGTGCTCACCCGTTTCGTCGGCTTGGTTGCAGGCTTCACACATCGGGCTGCCCAAGAGGAACACAGTTGGACACAAATCCAAGTAATCATAGGATTACCAGGTACTCAAAAAACGCACTCGAACACAGTTGTTGATAGGCCTAGGCCTAATTTACTAACACAATTTGAGACGAGGACGACGGCGTAGGCAGCTGTCTGCGTAACTGTCGGAAACCGGCAAGTTCCCAAAGATTAACCTCATCGATGATAGTCTGAAAAAAACTAAGCTAGGCCCTGCGAATTAGTTCCTGAAAGTCCTTGTGTTTCTCTCCTTCCAGAGCTACCGGCCAATTAGAAGCACAAGGGAATCAGATCCGCGCAGCGACACTTTTGGCACCCTTTTCAGCGATCACAGCCACCACGACCAAAAACAGCCATCCACGGACACAAGCAGTGTTTTACGCCTGCAGCCCATAGCGATGTCACGTAGCAGCGGTCCAGAAGTGTAGCGCGAGCCAGAAGAAGTGTTTCACCTTCGGTTTAGGTTTTGAATATGGTATAATGAGTAATGTGAAAAGCAGACTTTGGCGGCTTATTCTTTTAGGTTTTTTGGGGGGTTTATTGATAGATGTTGATTCTTCAGTCAAGCACACTCAATCCAGTGGTCGTATATATCCTGCATGCCGTCAAACGTTGGTGTCGCCTTCCCAAGAAAATAAATAAAGTATCAATTATTGGTGCTCCATGATATATCTAGGACCTTAGCTAATTTATCGGTGTTAAAGTAATTGGATTTGCACCCCTTTCTGAAGCTAAATCTATTCAGA
Organism: Miscanthus floridulus; assembly: GCF_019320115.1. Taxonomy (NCBI): domain Eukaryota; kingdom Viridiplantae; phylum Streptophyta; class Magnoliopsida; order Poales; family Poaceae; genus Miscanthus; species Miscanthus floridulus. Next base: position 76,755,015 of record NC_089587.1, read on the forward strand.
TTTGCCAAGTGCACGTACTACTGCCGTAGTGGAAGGTAACTTTTTCATAAGATTAATTGATGACACCATATGATGATGATTATCGATGGTTTAAGATTAGTCACTTCCATTGATCCAAATGTAGCATTCCACACAGGTACTGTTGCTTTATTTGTCAGAGACAGCCATGTGGCTTCACTGATTGAGCACTCAATTTACTGTTCGTGTGTTCTGATTGTTTATCACAAGTAGCAAGCTAAGTGTCACGGCTCCATCAGCTATCTCTCGAGCTGTGCTTGACAACGAAGTTTTCTAGGCATGGCATGGCAGAACCAAATGTAAACTAGGAGAAAACGCATGTTTCAAGGACAGGCATTGCCTGTCAAAAACAGTATCTTGTTTAGCCACCACCTTTCACATTCGGCGTGTCAACAGTGTTTTCCTCTCACAATAAACCAGCACCAGCCAGCCCAAACCAGCCCAGAAACCAACCAGCGAACAGGCCGAATGTGTCTCAAAAACTTTATCCTACCAGTTTCAGACTTTAAACAAAATCACCGGCATAAAAATCTCTATCATTAAAGAAAGCACCACCACACCACTTGCTAGCTAATCAATTGCAGTTCCAATACTTTTAAGGATGTACTGTACTGTACTAACTGTATTATACTAGACAGTACCGTCAGTGCTTTAATTTACAGTTGCCCCAGTGCCTTTTTGTCAGTACCGGCGATCTTCATGACATCATAAATAGCCGAGCTGTTCCTTCACAGTTTTGAACTGCCTTTTGTAAATACTCCTACATAGATGCAGCAGTGCAACACTGCAACTGTGCAAGGCCGGGACCATGCATGTCCTTCCACTCGAGCGAGCATCACTCTGTCACACTTGCTTGCAAACACAAGAGAGGTCAGGATGAAGACGACGACGATGACGCTTAACCTATCTCTTTGTCACTTGGCAGGCAGGAGCTTACTAGCTAGCTACCAACACGGCCCCTAATTGGCCTGTCCATCTTGCTAGCTGTGGGGGCGCCCCTAATTGGCCTGTCCACAGAAAGCTTGCTTGCGTGCGTGCTTGCTTATAAGGACCCCAAATCTTAGGTGAAAGGTTGGCAAGCAGTCTCAGACTCAGAATGGAGCCGGCGGAGCCTCAGCAAGTGGAGCTCAGCCACCTGGAAGGCCGCCGCCGGAATACCAGCAGCAGGCCAGGCACCAATGGTGGAAGTGCAAGAACCGGTGACCTTTCTTCGATTCTCTTCTTGACAGGAATGAATTCCTTCTTGTGTTCTTCTTTGGTTTTCTTCTGCTGACTGAGACTATAATTTGGTGTTTTTTCAGACGACGATGATTCTGCAGAGAAAGAGGAGGTAGACGACTGCCCGATCGAGGAGGTCCGGCTGACGGTGCCGATCACTGACGACCCGGCATTGCCGGCGCTGACGTTCAGGACCTGGTTCCTGGGGCTCCTCTCCTGCGCGCTGCTGGCCTTCTCCAACCAGTTCTTCGGGTACCGTCAGAACCCGCTGTACATCTCCTCCCTGTCGGTGCAGATCGTGGTGCTGCCGCTCGGCAAGTTCATGGCGGCGTGCCTCCCCAGCAAGACCGTCCGGATCATGGGGTGGTCCTTCTCCCTCAACCCGGGGCCTTTCAACCTCAAGGAGCACGTGCTCATCACCATCTTCGCCAACACCGGCTCCAACTCCGTCTACGCCGTCGGCATCATCACCATCGTCAAGGCGTTCTACCACCGGGAGATCCACCCGCTGGCCGCCATGCTGCTCACCCAGACCACGCAGCTGATGGGGTACGGCTGGGCGGGCCTCTTCAGGAAGTTCCTCGTCGACTCGCCCTACATGTGGTGGCCGGCGAACCTGGTGCAGGTCTCCCTCTTCCGGGCGCTGCACGAGAAGGAGAAGAGGCCCCGGGGAGGCACCACGAGGCTGCAGTTCTTCCTCACCGTGCTCGCCGCCAGCTTCGCCTACTACATTGTGCCCAACTACCTGTTCCCGACCATCTCCACCATCTCGGTGGTGTGCCTCGTCTGGAAGAACTCGGTGACGGCGCAGCAGATCGGGTCCGGCGTGTACGGCCTCGGCGTCGGCGCGTTCGGCCTGGACTGGGCCACCGTGGCCGGGTTCCTTGGCACGCCGCTGTCGACGCCGGCGTTCGCCATCGTCAACATCATGGCCGGCTTCTTCCTCATCGTCTACGTGATCGTTCCCCTCGCCTACTGGAGCGACGCGTACGGCGCCAGGCGGTTCCCCATCATCTCCTCCCACGTGTTCATGGCCAACGGCAGCCGGTACGACGTGAACCGGGTGCTGGACCCCAACACGTTCCAGTTCAGCCAGGCCGGCTACGACGGGGCCGGCCAGATCCACCTCAGCATCTTCTTCGCCTTCACCTACGGCCTCAGCTTCGCGACGCTGGCGGCCACGCTGTCCCACGTCGCGCTCTACCACGGCAAGTCGATATGGGAGCAGACCAAGGCGACGGTGCGTGCCGCCGGCGGCGACGTGCACGCCCGGCTGATGAGGAGGAACTACGCCGCCGTGCCGCAGTGGTGGTTCCAGGTGATGCTGGTAATCGTGCTCGGCCTCTCGCTCTTCACCTGCGAGGGCTTCGGCCGCCAGCTCCAGCTCCCGTACTGGGGTGTCCTCCTCGCCGCCGGCATCGCCTTCTTCTTCACGCTCCCCATCGGCATCATCACGGCCACCACCAACCAGCAGCCGGGGCTCAACGTCGTGACGGAGCTCATCATCGGCTACCTTTACCCGGGTCGACCGCTCGCCAACGTGGCGTTCAAGACGTACGGCTACATCAGCATGTCGCAGGCCATCATGTTCCTGCAGGACTTCAAGCTGGGCCACTACATGAAGATTCCGCCGCGCTCCATGTTCGCCGTGCAGCTCGTCGGCACCGTGCTAGCGTCGTCGGTCTACTTCGCCACGTCGTGGTGGCTGCTGGAGAGTGTGCCCAACATCTGCGACCCGACGAAGCTGCCGGAGGGGAGCCCCTGGACGTGCCCCGGCGACGACGTCTTCTTCAACGCGTCCATCATCTGGGGCGTCGTGGGACCGCTGCGGATGTTCGGCCGCCTCGGCCTGTACTCCAAGATGAACTACTTCTTCCTCGCCGGCGCGCTGGCACCGGTGCCGTTCTGGGCGCTGGCGCGCGCGTTCCCAGACAGCGCCTGGGCGCCGTGGCTCCGCCTCGTCAACATGCCCGTGCTGCTGGGCGCCACGGGGATGATGCCGCCGGCGCGCTCCGTCAACTACCTCATGTGGGGCGCCGTCGGCCTCGCCTTCAACTACGTCGTCTACCGGCGGTACAAGGCCTGGTGGGCGCGGCACAACTACGTGCTCTCCGCGGGCCTCGACGCCGGCGTCGCCTTCATGGGCATCGTCTCCTACGCCGTGCTGCAGTCCAGAGGCATCAATGGCGTCGACTGGTGGGGGCTGCAGGTCGACGACCACTGCGCGCTAGCGAGGTGCCCCACGGCGCCGGGAGTCAGTGCACCCGGCTGCCCTGTTCACTAGACACACTCAGCCACTCAGGGCTGGCCGACACGCACGCGCTACTTTCTTGTCTTCCAGGATGGTTAACGGTGGTTTAGCCGTGTGGTATTCTATATACTAGTAGTATAGCTAAACCTAATCTCATCACAGTCAGAAAAAGATTGTTATCACTGTACAAGGGAACAAAACGAAACAATGCTTGCAAAGGCATGCTAAAATCCATTGTGCCTTTGCTAATACAGTTAGCATACATGTCCATGTCCTACTCGAGAAGCAATTGTATAAAGACAATCTTTGACGAAATATCATGAACACAACTCCGCGGGTTTCGTAATAGGTGAATGCTAATCAGTCGTTCACCTAACGTTTCCTGAGTATTGGGGGTCAAACGGAAACGGCGTACCACGGGCTAAACGACCATTTGGTATTTGGACAAACAATGGACAAACTTGGTTGAAAAACTACTGTTCAAACATCACAAAAATTATGAAAGATGTCAGTTTTGAGTAAATATGAATCAGTAACTGTGCTAGATGAACTTGTTATAGGAGCTCAGGTGCGCAGCTCATCTTCGCTGGTGCGTGCAAATATGCATGATCCAACTCGTGCACCAAGCATAGGACAACAAATTGATTAGATTTTTCAGATTCAAGATGCAGATATTTGAGGAGACAGAGACATTGAAGTCCATCGTATAGGGCAATAGCGTTCTTTATAGCACTTTGTATACACAGGCATCAATTGCTAGTGATCACAGATTAAGCTAAAAACAAGGAAGCTAACAACATAAGGCAATGCTTTTCATGTGTAAATCAAAGAGTGAATAACTTAACATGCATAATGCTAAGTGATAGAGACTGACTCTCCTAATGTTCACACAGCTAATCTGCTTGCACAGGTATCCTTACAAAGAAGCTTAAAACTACAAGTATACCATAAATCTATATTATGCCAGACATAACCTTCAATATGACACCTACTCTGGATGACTGGATCACAACATGCTATGGGATTAGAAGCTAAAGCTCAGGTGAACTTGAAAACATGTACACATGACATTAAGTTGGGCTTGAAGCTTCAGGTAGCTGGATATTTTCCAGAAAAGCTGGGCAGTGGGTGCTCTCCAATGACAGGCAGCAAACATGCAGGATAGTTCTAAGCCAGGAAATCCTTCTCAAGGGCTCTTCTTGTCATCCATACGGGTGATATCGTCCATATCCACCAGTGAAGCTTCCCCTATTCGTGTCAGGTGTGCTAGCAGATCCATAACCACCTAGCGTAGGATCATATGCCCCACCGTAGGCGGTGCCACTAAAGCCAGAACTACCAGGGCCACCAAAGCTCTCATCAGCATCACCACCAAACCCAGAATTACCAGGGGCACTGAAGCTCTCATCAGCACCACCGCGTCTATAGGCACTTAAGTCACCACCAGCATAAGCTCCACCAAAACCTCCTCCATATAACCCAAAGCGACCGGGATAACCAAACGAAGACGCGGCTCCGTAGCCCCCTAATCCTGCATAGTAACGACCATATGCACCACCAAAATCACCTATCCCACCATAGTTGCCGAGCCTAGCACCGAAACCTGTGTCGCTCCTATAAGGACCAAATCCACCACCCCTGTAATTTCCATAAGCATTGGCCATTCCATCATAGTTGTCAGCAGAAGGGTGGTCCCTAGAGCCACTATCATATGCTGACCTAGCATTTCTACCATGCACTGGTGGTGGTGGTGGTGGATTGGAGGATTTCTTTGGTTCTGCTTTCTTGATCTCCACCTACAAACAAAGCAAATGACCTAAGCCCTGTCAAATAACCTATGGGGCCTTTCTATCAATTAAGCATGATGTTCCATGAAATTAGCACAACTGGTGACTTGGAATAGAAGAATGCATTTTCCTTTTGTTGACATTACTTTACATATTATACACCATATGTACACAACGGAGGGGATAACCATTTGTGTCATTTCTATAATGAACTGCAGACTCACCTTTGAACCAGCAAGGTCAATCATATTTCCATTTGCTAACAAATCATCTACAACTTGCTCAGAAGCAAAAACTATAAATCCAAAGCCTCGAGAACGTTTGGTCTCATGATCAAACATAATCTGGTGGTCTACCACAGTCCCATATCTTGCAAAGAAACTCTTGAAATCGTCTGATTAAGGAAACAAATAGAACAATCATCAGGGCAAAATCGATGTAAAACAAAGCTGATCCATCAAAAGCCATACTGATATTACCTTCTGTTAGTGTTGAGGGAAGCCCACCAACAAATATCTTTTTAGTCTTGAAATCCTTGGAGCTAGACTGCAGAGAACCTTTTGGTATGGTTCTCTTAATCTCAACCTGCGGAGTAAGCAAAAGAAAGCACTACTAAGTAACCGTCAGCTGTGAAAATGGGTGATGCATCAGGTATGGCACAAATGAAACTTCCGATGGGTAAATGAGGATTGTGAAATCACATTTGTAATAGCTACATTAAGTAACATGAGCAACTTAACAGACTAGTAAACCTGATGCTAAATTGAATCAGAAACACCATGGGTAATTTGCAAATCCAGCACAGCAAGACAATAGACATTGACATGTCAATTTCTTGAACTAACAAAGCAAACAATATATAAACATAGAAGCGATAAGTCACCAAAGCAACACAAATGTGTTTAAAATGCATTCAATCCATTCATAACTTGATAGCCAAAAATATAACAATTGCACATAGAAGTGATAAGTCCTAATGGATATATAAATTGAAAACCTATCCACATATATTTTAACAAAGCATCAACATGATACAACAATTGGTGTTGTATCCAGATTTTCTCATGATCACACTAAAAACCAGATTACTTAGCCTGCAGTTATCGACAAAACTATAAGAACTAAAGCGAAGAATTAACAAATAGAGCAATTTAACTCCTAAGTGATGATACTGACTTGCTGAGAAACAAAACTTACTTGCTTTCCATTGATAACATGCTTGTCCTCTATCACTTTATCAACAACAGCAGGGTTAGAGTATGTAATGAAGCCAAAACCCCTTGGCTGAGATGTGTACCTATCCTTCATTATCACTGAATCAACTATTTCTCCATATTGTCCAAAATGCCTGACAAATGTAGCTGTAGCAGGAAACAGCAGCACAAAATCAGTAGAATGAAAACAGACCTAATATGAGAATCTATCAATCCTGCTATTCACTAGTAGCTCCACGCATCAGATTGATGAATAAATGAAATATAGAAAAAAGAAAGTAGCACAAATGCCAAAATTGCAGTGCTGTGTCATGCCCTCCTCTATAAACTACGAGTATTCCCCATGGTTCAGTCGTAACCCTATAGCCTCATTATGTAAAACTGGCATCTCACTAATTGCAACACTAGTGAGCAGATTTATTGACAAAGATTAGATAAGATAAAAAAAACTTATCTTCCTACAAATTAACATGTTTTTGTTGGATGTCACCAGTCCATATAGTTAGGCGTTCCTCAATCCTCATTACAATTATTGGCAATGGAACATAATACGGGCACACGAAGATCTTAATCAGGCATAACTGCAGATATACTAAAAGTGTCTGTAGCAACTAAAACAGATTCATTATCACATAACAGAAGCATCAAAATTTTAGTTTGTTGTGTAGGTGCATTGCATACAGCTCAGCTACTATTACTTACAAGTCACAGCACACAAAACATCAGTGTAAAATTTCACACAATTAACAAATATGACGAGGCACAGTACCACCACAGAAGTGCAGTAAAAAGCGCCATACATCAAGAAATCAAGTGAATAACAGTGTCCACCAGGCCCGCCCCGCCCCGCCACATCCCACCCCACGTCCCAAGCTCAACCCCCTTCCCCACCCCCCAAAAAAAACTTAAATAATACAACAGAATCGCGATCTCATCTTCCAATCCGCAGAAATCAGTACAAGCATCGAACGCGACAAGCACAGAACGAAGGAATCGATCAACCTACCATCAGTGGTGTCCCGCGGGAGCCCTCCGACGAAGATTTTCCTGAAGATCCCAAAACCAAAGGCCAACCAATCAGACCGCTTAATCGAGATCTAAGCCGTGAATTAGCGAAGAGGGAGGAGGCGCCGTGAATTCATACCCCGGATTGCCGCTGCCACCGCCGCTGCTGCCGCCGCCGCCACCACCACCGCCGCCGCGCCCCCTTGACCTCGCCTCCGCCTTCCCCATCGCCTCGCTAGGGTTGCTGGCTGGTTGCGCACGGGCTTCGGAGTTGGACGCTACGGTTTCACTCGCACAACCGCGTGTAGGCTCGCGGCTCGCTCGATGATTGTGTCGATGGGGCGCGTGCGGCGGTGCCCGTGCACCCTTATGTGGCCTGGCCCAATTGTAGTTGTAGGCCCGTGCACGCTTTCTGAACCGCTACCCCACGGCCCACGGCCCGCGAGAGTTCACTTCACAACCGCAACGACCGCCTTGCAAATTTGCCCCGCTGCTGCAAGCCTCACCGGGAGACACGGGGGCCTCCGCCGTGCCCGCCCCCAGCCGCCTCCGCCTCGCCGTCTCCTCGCCGCAGCCGCACGGGGGCCTCCGCCGTCCGCGAACTCGAGGTGACGACGCCTGCCGGTCTCCGTCCCCTCTAACCCCCATTTCTCCACGCATTGGTGTTGCGGTCCCGTGCCGTGCGTTTGGGGATTCGCTGCTCCGTGTATCGGGTTAGGGCTCGTTAGGCTTCTCACCGGGCGTGGGTTAGTTTAGTGGCGATACGGGGCCGTGGCAGGCGGTCGGGTGGGTGTGAGATGTGCGATTTGATCGAGCCAGGGTTGCATGTGCTTAGGGCTGGCCAAAATGTAGCGGGATTTGAGTTTCTGAGAGTGTATTGCGTGTGGGAGGTTTTCAGGTTGTGCCCTGATGGATGCGTGCATTGTGTGGTGTGAAATGCCGAAAGTTCACTGGATTTTAATAGAATTATTATGAAAGTTCACCGGATGGGTCAGTCGCTGCAGAACACAGACGTGCACAGCACTACAGCAGAGTGGGGTGGGTGTGTATGATATCATAATCATTTGCAACTGTGAACAGTGAATTCCTTATTCACCCCATGTTTGATTTTTCTTCTTGATCGTTGTGCTGTGAATGAAGGGCGGGCCTGGTGCAAGCGGTAGAGACTTACCGCCTGTGACCGGAAGGTCCCGGGTTCGAGTCGCGGTCTCCTCGCATTGCACAGGCGAGGGTAAGGCTTGCCACTGACACCCTTCCCCAGACCCCGCACAGAGCGGGAGCTCTCTGCACTGGGTACGCCCTTTTTATCGTTGTGCTGAGAATCATGCCATGTTTGATTTTTTGCAGAGAATCTCCAGCCGATGTTGTCTTTGATCTGATGTTTGGAGTCTGAATTGAGCTGTTCCTCTCCATCGCCCGGGTCGTGAAACCCGACAGCAACCAGCCAAGGATGCAGCTGCGGTCGGGCCGCCTCCTACCCCCGCCGTTAGCACCTCCTCAAGGAGGCACGCGCAGTCCTGCGTGCTGTCCTGAGGACCGGCTCAGCGGACTACCAGACGACCTGCTCATCTTGGTGCTCGTGAGGCTTCAATGTGCCCGTGAAGCAGCACGCAAGAGCGTGCTCTCCCGCCGCTGGGCCGGTCTCTGGAAGCAGCTCCCGGAGCTCACCTTCAAAGGTGTCGACAACGACTCTGTCAAGGCTGCTCTCGCCTGTGTCACACGCCCCACGCTTGAGCTCCTCGACATCCGTTTGAATGGCATGGTGGCTCCTGGGGATGTCTCTTCTCTTCTCGGTGGTGCCGCACCGCTGGCACCCGACAAGCTCATCGTTACCTTGGAGGAGTCCATAGACCCCTTTGAGGCCGACGAGCTGCACTGCTTATCCCGTACCACCTCACTGCAGCTTACCGCTCAGGATCTCTACATCGCACCGCCACTGTTTGGTGAGTTCACGTCGCTCAAGAGTCTCTTCCTACACTCATGCCGCATTGACCTTGGTGCCATGCTCCCTGTCTGCCCATGCCTAAGCATTCTCAAGATCAGCGACTACTGGGGGAGCGACGCCATCACCATTCACTCTTCTTCGCTTGAGGAGCTCAGCATGGACATCACTAGTTGTGACGCCTATGATGACGGTTGTATCGACATTGTGTGCCCAGTGCTTAAGAAGGTCGAAGTGGAGGCTGGCCGTGCCAACATGCTCAGAGTGTCGTTCTTGGCACCAGTAGTGGAGGAACTTTGCTGGTCGCTCAAGTACGATTCCCTCCACCTCTACTCTGATTTTTTCATGGTTACTGGTGAGTGGTGCCTTGGTGGCATTGGAGTGTGGTTTGGAGGGAAGCAGCTACCTCACATCAACATCCTACGCCTTGATATCCATTGCACCTGTGTGCGTATTCTCACTTGGTTTTCAACTATTTGCTTACTTCCTTACTATGTGAGATGTTGATGTAACGAATTCACAATTTCTGATGTCCCTATTCTCTCAGCTGATAGATGTGGAAGGAGACGGTGAAAGACAAAGCACAACAGAAGCTATAGCTCGACTTCCAGTGACCAACTTCTCTGTTTTGGAGCTGTATATCTCGGCCAATGCACATGTTATTGGATCACTGGTGTCGTGTCTTCTTCAGATTTTACCAGCTATACAAAAGCTTAAGCTGGTCATGGTTTGTCAAAGTGAGGTAACATATCCACAAAATCTCAGTATGTGCTACTCCTTGGTCTTTTCCACTGTCCATTGGCTTCCGGTTTATATGCTCAATCAGGTCCAGTGGATGTGGATGGATCTGTTAAGCTGCTAACAAAACAACTGATTTCCATATAATTATTCTAACAGTAAATATTGACTAGCCTTAGAATCTCAGTTGGCCAGTGCATCATTCTAGCATCAAATGTTGCCCATAGTAGAAAAAGCATCGATGACTATGGACATACATACATGTGCTTATACACCATATGCTATTGCGTAACTACTGGATACCTAGGATGGTATGGTTACGTACTACTATTGACTTTTGAGAAGGCCATATGTGTACTTCTCTTCAAAAAAAAAAGAAAAGAAAAGGAGTGCACGTGCATGCTTTTTGACTAGTATATGTATACATACTTTTTGGACAAGGGACTGTGTATACATGCTTTTTAGATGGGCATATAATATAAATACATGTATACTTAACTTTGAGACAGAGTATGTATACTGTAAACATAAAATTTTCAAAAGGGAGAATGTATATATACCTTTTTTCTGACCACACATATTATTGTGTTTCCTAAGAAGGTTGCAAAGGGTACAGGTAGGTTGCAAGGTGAAGGATACTTATATATGTTAAAAAACATCCTCATACTAATCACATGCCAATTGTACCTGAAGATTAAATTAACAAGTACCAGGGAAGATTATGAATGTTGTACCCACAAATTGAACCATGAACATGAGAGAGAAGGCAGCATACCTTACCTTTGAAACTGCTTTTTTTTTTTTTTTGCTATTGCTTCCTGTTATGTTTCTTCAGGAAGCTTCTTGCCCGTATGAACAATCTGAGAGTTGGAGAAGTGACAACATCTCGCTGACAGATCTGGAGGTGGTGGAGATTATAGGCTTTGCTGGAGAAGACCATGAACTTGATCTCATGGAATTTATATTCAGATGTGCGCCAGCACTTGGAACAATGACTGTGACGTTCAGTGAGCACCTATCTAGTGAAATGGTGGAGGAAATCTTCAGCATCTCAATTCGCTATCCATCTGTAGAGTTCAAAATTTATGTCGAAGATGATTCCCAGGATGAATGAGATGCAAGAACACTAACTAGAAAGATGTTTCATGTGTTGGATAGGTTTGGAATTCTTTATTGTTCGTAGCAGGGCCTCTGTTAATGGCTATAATATAATGAAAATGAACCTGCAGTTGAGTTCCTTATTCCCATTATCAGGCCATGTTTAGTTCCTTCCCCTATAGTTTACTCCATATCACATCAGATGTTGAAACATATGCATGGAGTATTAAATATAGACTAAAAAAATAATTAATTGCACAGATTGCGACTAATTTGCGAGATGAATTTTTTAAGCCTAACTAGTTCATGATTTGACATTGCGGTGCTACAGTAAACTTGTGCTGGTGACGGATTAATTAGGCTGAATAAATTCGTCTCGCTGATTACTGAGGACTTCTTTAATTTGTCTTATTATTACTATCCGAACACTCTCATGTGACACCCTGACATCCCTAAACTTTACTCCATGGATTTAAACACCACCTCAGTCAAAACTGGATATGAGTGCTCAGTTTATAAGAAAAGTATCTGTTCCAAAATGGTATCTGACTCCATTACCTGGTCGTTGTACTTGTCGCATTGTCAGGAAGAAATTAATTTTGTTTCATGCTCAGTTGTTTTGCTGGTTTCTTTCCCATTTTCTTGTTGTCCTTACTCTTGCCATCTTCAGTTTGTAAACAAATCCCAACTTTTTTGAGCTTCTGAAGAGAATAAACTGTGATGGGATCTCCTCACTAGAAAACATTATAGTCTATATGGTTTAGTTTCTGAAGCCATATCAAGTGATCCAATCCTAGGGGGGGGGGGGGGGGGGGGGGGGGGGGCGGGGCGGGGTTGCACTGTTATCTGCAGTCCTGTTGAAACATGGTTGTGTACTTTGTGATTTCTCCGATTTCTTTGGTGCTTGCAGTTTTAAACCAAACCACTATGTTATACCATTGTTGCTATCTTTTTAATAGGATTCTTTGGTGCTTGCAGTTTTGAACCAAACCACTATGTTATACCTTTGTAACTTTGTTACTATCTTTTTAATGGGAAATCATTATATACACGAAAACCATGGTTTCAGATTCTTGCATGGTTGGACCTCGGTGACCGAAAGCAACCTGCTTTCTCGTGTGGCGTTGAGACGGGTAACAACCTCCATTGCAATATGCGTTGCAATATATGGCTCGAGGCTCGACCAGTGAGAGTGGCCAGTCGCTAGCGACCTTGCCAGTGAAGAGGGAGAGGTCACCACCATTGATCCGGCCGGTGGGTTAGTAGACCCATCATCTATGTGCCCTCACCCCTGGGCAAAGCACAGATCAGACTGCATTGCGTCTCAAAAAAAAGGATCAGACTGCATTGCATCCCGGACGCAAGCAATGGTTGCCGATACTGTCCAGGAAGCCCGACGTTGGACAAAATGGCCCAGGTTGGAAGGGAATTGGGCTCTAAAATTTAAAACAACAATCATATGTAAATTCTACAACCCCAAGCAGGTGGCTCCGAAGATTACTACAAAAGCACGCTAGAGAGTGCTTAGAGCCATCGAGCTAAACACATTCTTAGCAAGATTTCACACATCCCCCGCACTCTATCATGTAATTCAAGTTGTCACTCAACATATGAGCTTGCACACAACAAGCTAGGCATGAGCTAAACAAGAAGTAATGCAAGAAGAAGAGAAGGATAAAAAGACAACCCCTAATCCACATTGGAGCACTAAAGATTCAACAAGACTCGGTTTAGCTCCTCTCCAGTAATGGATACCCATTCTCCACTCTGAAATGGTGGATTCCATACCATGAACACCTTTTAGAGCCTCATCAAGGAAGTTCACCAAGTTCCCCATCAGGCCTTCTAGGTGATGACAATCACCAAGAGTAACAAGTTCTCAACAACAACTTGATAGAATCCAACTAAGAACACTAGTATCACTCAAGGCTAACTCTTAATCTTCAATTGTTGGCTTTGATGGATCTCCCACTCTTCACAGATTCCCTCTATAGGTGTGTTGGCAATATGCCAATATGGGTGGAAAAATATCTCCAATTCAAAAAGGGGTTGTACTTATAGGCCGCATTTGGATCGGAGGATTGTCAAAGGAATATAGCAGGAATCGTAAAATGGAGGAAAGGAAACTACAATGAGCGTTTGGATTGGAGGAAGCGACGATTCATTTTCTTGGGAATGTTGTAGGTAGATGCTCATTTCATGGGAACTGAAAAATCTAGTTTGATCTCTTGGTTTCTCTTCGTCTCGCGTAAGCTCGAAGTAAAACGCGTGACGAAGAGCGAAAAGTAGTCAAGCAGCTAGCACAAAGTAGAAAAACTTGCCCATCTATCTCTGTCACAGGCTCATAGCCCCATGGCCATTGTTGTTCGAGGCCACGCTGTTGTTGCCGTGCCCCACTAGCACTAGGTCACCTGCTCACCCATCAAGGTTTTGAGTGACGCGGGGTGCACGGTCATTTACTTTCGTTGTTTTGGGACCCACCACGGTTTTGATAAAGTTGCTAACCCAGAGTGCATATTAAGTCTGCTTATTACTAGTATAATCTTTCGCTAGGTGCTTCTAATATTTTCTTTATCATTCTCAATTTTCAAATTCCTATGTTCAAAATTCATATGTTCCAAACACCTCTCTGTTACTTTCGTGTGTTCTTCCAATCCTTTGTTTTCACACTCTATTCCTATCTCTTTCCTCTATTTCCTATCATTCATGTATTTTCAATTCCTCTCTTCCAAACAGACCTATATATTAGGTGAAGAGGCTATCAGTTGTTGGAAAAAGCAGATAGACACATGCACCACCGGATGATCTATAACCTTGTCTGCCTTCACCAGATCATATGGTGACATAGTGCTATAATACTTTTCCAATGGTTAGAAGCCAATATATCGGAATATTCGAGGCCATATGATACACCGGGAATCATGAAGTCTCCACCGATCATACGACACAATACAAAGACTTGGCCAACTTATCACGAAGTTAAGTTTAGCCCACGAGATGATCCTCTAAGGAGTCACGAAGTCTCCTCTGGATCATACGCCGCACACCAATACTCTGGCCAACTTGTCACATAGTCAAGTTGGTCGTTATTTATCGGATAATCTATCGGGAGCCACAAAGTCTCACCCCGATCGTATGGTGCACGTAAGTGGGTTGGCCACTTGGCCAAAGTCAAGGACCAGGTTTTACCCGATCAATACACTGTGACCACTCAAAAACGGGGACAAGTCACCCTACCCTGCTGCATAGTACCGACCACCAGTGATCCATCAGGTGTTACCCCTATCATCCAATGCACATTCTTGTGCATTTTCTGAGCACGTTTCAACTCTAACCTCATCCAATTTAACTTTTTTAGTTCCTTGACTTGAAACATATCCAATTGGACCACTTTTTCCTTGGACTTGATGAGAGTAAGCTTCTTAAGCATACCAAATGCTCTCGAACTCACTTGAGATGCATGCCTTGGAACCTCTCCTAATAATATGACTAAAGGAAAATAAATTCCTAATACATTGTACGTCAAAGTGTTCCTGAACATCAAACTTATAACATATAGATCCTTAGTCTTTATGAATATCCTTTGCACATGTCATGGTAGAGGACAATACGTGGAGCAACATGGGAGGACGCGGAGGGGCCGAGGCTTTGGTTGGCAGCGGAAAAACCCCAAGGTGGGTCGCTCCCTGCATTGCTCGTTGAGACCTCACATCCGTAACGAGGCATTAAACCAATAGAAATAAATCAAACTTTGCTCTAAGTTTACTACTCCATTCGTTCCAAATTATAAGTCATTCAAACAACTTTTTTGAGTGTTAAAGTATATCAAGTTTGACCAAAATAATAGCATTTATGATACCAACTAAGTATCATTGAATTATTTATTAATTATATTTCCATAATATACCTATTTGATGGCATGATTTTTGTAGTTCTCTATTGGTCAAATTTGAGATGTTTTAACTCTTAAAAAAGGTTAAAATAATTTATAATTTGGAACGAGGAGTAGATATATGCGTGCACAGTAATTGTGCAAGGTTCCTTTTTTTAATCATTGTGCGCTTTGGCCATGAATCGCGATGGATGGATATGGGTCAAACACATAGATCCACCAATACATGTCGGCGCTCCATATGCACACTAATCACGCCTCCATGTCCAGCAGAGGAAGCTTCCTTCAAGTAGTTGGTACGGAGTACATCATTAAGTTCGCAACATAAACTGGAAGTGAGAAGTGACTTGAGTAAATAATCCAGCTATATATATACATGTCAATTGTCAAAGGAGTACGAAACTACGAACGTAGGAAACCGAAATGTCATTTGACAAATGCATGAAAATTGGAAAAGGGCATCATTTTTTCTTGTCAACACAAATGTTTGCGCCGGTAGAATTTACTAGTTTACTTGTCTTGGCGTCTGGAATTTATATATTATCTCCGTTCTAAATTATAAGTCGTCTTAACTTTTTTTTTATATATATAGAATTTGTTGTGTATCTAAACATTAAAGTAAATTGTTTGACAACTTTGTTATCTTATTGTTGAACTTTCATTTCATTTTATCAGGGCAGCTAAAGTAACTGATTTTTTTGCCAGCTTTTGCTCTTAGCACCAGCAGTATACTAGCCAAAAGTGCTAAAATTTTGGGTCGAGGCAAATTGACAAAAGTAGGCACATATTGTGAGACAAACTTTCCCTCTCGTCAACACCAAACCAAGAAGTCCTCTGAATGTTACCTGAATTTTGCATCGAACCTAAAAAGGTCACCTGTTAGCGCTACTATAGTAGTACCAAAAATCGTCGAAACATGCCATTTTTTCACACCTGAAGGTTTGGCATTTGCAGTAATCGGGCAAACACAGCTTTGCCTCTTTTACACAAAAATAGTGCCGATAGCCGTCAGTTCGTTGCAGAAAACCTGACGAATTCCTCCAAAAGCCCCGCGGTTTCAAAAGCAGGCGACGGCGACCCCAACCGCGGGGAAGGGCCGAGACGAGACAAGATTCGACATCCGAGAGGGGGAGGAGCCGAGGAGGGGAGAGGAGACAACACGAGGCGCCGAATCGAATCAGGGAAAGCGAACGGCCATCGCTAGTCTAATCGAGTACGCGTCACTAGTGCGGTGCGGCGCCTTCTTCCCCTTCCTCGCTCCGTTCGTGTGTGTGTCGTTGACGAAATCCTGTGGGAGGTTTTGACTTGATCCAACCAAGAACGCGCGTTTCAGCCGTAAAATACTAGTACCGGTTTCCAAGTTCGGTCGGGGCTTGCTTCTCTTCCGTCCGTCATTTGCTTTCGTGTTCCTGCCATTCGCGTGTGGCTCTTCTTACCCATTCTTGCTTCCGTCGTCTTTGCTGCGTGTAAATCTGATCTGATTGTGTCTCCGCGTCACTGGGGATTCTTTACTTCAAGTTGGATTTGGCAATGTCAACGGAAGGAGCGTTATTTGATCTGACTTGGTGAGAGTTCTTGCTGCTGCTTTGATGCTGGGACTGGACGGCGGATTGGAGAGCGGCCAGTGTCTCTTGCCGATTTCTTGGGGGTAGCCACTGTTCTTGTTAATTTCTGATGCGGAGTTTCGCTCAGGATCGGTAAAGGAGCGATCTTTGATCGATTTCTACGCTTCGGTTGGTGATTCCTCTCCTTCTCTACTTGGGGATTTCTGCCAAGGGGAGTTTCCTAACTGGTTTGGGTTCAGTTGAGCAGCAGAGATGAGGTTGACTGTTCGTGTGATCGAGGCACGCAACCTGCAGGCCATGGATTCCAACGGTTTCAGCGATCCGTACGTGAAGCTGCAGCTTGGGAAGCAGCGATTCAAGACCAAGGTGATCAAGATGAACCTGAACCCGACTTGGGATCAGGAGTTCAGCTTCCTTGTCGACGATGTCAAAGATGTGCTCAAGCTTGATGTCTATGACGAGGACATCCTCCAGATGGATGACTTCCTGGGCCAGTTGAGGGTGCCATTAGAGGATGTGCTGGTACCCGGTGGTACCAGCTTCTTCCCAAGGGCAAAACCAACAAGACGGTCGATTGTGGTAATGATGCACATTCATCTAGTTTTGTTGCTCATTTTTGTTTTGTTTTGTTATGTTCAGCCATGCATCTTTCTTTGTTCATAAGAATTCACTGTTTGACTTTCTGAGTCTGCATTTTGCTGGCTACCTAGTATAACTTGCTGCGAAGTACAATAAGATCTAGTACATAAATTATTGCTAATGTTGTTATTCAGGAAAAGTGATCATCACTTCATTTTTTTCAAATTTGTTTTCACTTTTGCAGGGAAGATTTGTGTCTCAATATCGTTAGAATCATCTGGAGCCTCGCGATCATGGTCTGAGGACCTTGGAGCCGAAATAACTGATATACAGAGACTATTCATTGTCAAGCCAAAGCACAGCTCCATCTATTGCATTTGTTTATCGAGAAACTGAAACTTGTAAAGAAGACGATGAGTATTCTGTTAGATCCTGAAATCCCTGCAGAGGATAGAAGTAGTGAAGTTACTGATAGAAATCAAGCTGCTGCAGAGGACAAGCCAAATGGGAATTCTAGTGCAGCTTTGAATGGAACTGAAACTTCTAGTGGTAAAACAGATAAGTCTGATAAACTATCATTTGTTGATCGTGTCTGCCAAATATTTGCTAAAAAAAATGGCGAGACAGTGCCAACCTCCTCTGAAAGCTCTGAGGCTTTAAAAGAAGTTCAAGAGGAAGCAAGTGGATGTGAGCTTTCGGAGAGTCAAACTGATAATGTGTGCCCAGAGACTCCATTCAGTGAACTACTGAAATCTCTTGAATCACGACATGAAGGAGTCGAGATGCCTGTAAATCTACAAGGAATTCTTGTTAATCAGTCGTATCTTGCCTCACCTAGTGATCTGAATAACCTTCTTTTCTCACCAACAACAACAACAACAACAACAACAACAAAGCCTTGATAACGATGGGGACTCCTTGAAGAGAGTGGTAACATACACAACTGCACCATCAAAATTGGTTAAAGCCGTTCGAGCAACGGAGGAACAATCTTATTTGAAGGCTGATGGAAAAGAGTATGCAGTTTTATTGAGTGTGAGCACTCCTGATGTTCCCTGTGGTACTTATTTTCGGACAGAAATTCTTTTCCGTATCATGCCAGGTCCTGAACTTGATTCTCAGCAACAGACATCACATTTGGTAGTATCTTGGCACATGAATTTTCTTCAGAGTACTATGATGAAAAGTATGATAGAAAATGGAGCAAGGCAGGGCTTGGAGCAAAACTATGCACAGTTTTCGGATTTACTATCACAAAAGATCAAGCCTATTGACGTAGAAGGTTCTGGGTCTGACAAGGAACAGGTCCTGACCTCTTTGCAAGGGGGCGAGGAATCTGATTGGAAGATAGCATTTCTGTACTTCTGCAACTTTAGTGTCTTATCCTCCCTTTTTGTGTCTCTTTACATTATTCTGCATGTTCTACAAGTGAATCCAAGTGCTGTTCAAGGCCTTGAGTTCCCAGGATTAGATCTGCCAGATTCGCTCAGTGAAATTATCATGGGTGGGCTGTTGTTTCTTCAAGTACAGCGCATACTTAAGAATATTACATGCTTTGTTCAAGCTAGAGGACAAAAAGGTAAATTGTTTTTTTCTTTCCTTATCTTCAGTGCTATCTGATTGCATCTCTAGCATGAAAAACAAAATAAGGATTTGAAAATGGTGTCTGTTTTTTTAGCAATAAAATTGTCTTTTAAATGCAACATACTTAAGGTTTTGAAATGATTGTGTTTCCAATGATGTCATCTGATCTGAACAAGGTAACCAAGGCTGTGATCAATGAAGGTTATTTCTGGTGTGCGCTACGAACCTCCGGAGCTGCTCACCTGTGTGTGTGCGGCACAGGGGGGGGGGGGGGGGGGGGGTGTTCAGCGAGTTGTGTGCAGGTGCAGTAGTTTTCTGGTTCATCTCTTTCATGATCGTGGTGCATCTGTTTCTGTTGGAAGTCTTATAGAGAGTTAGGGGCTCTAGCCTATCAAGTTTCTCTTCTTCTACTAATGAGCAAAAACGTTTATAGCGCCGTGGCTAAGCCTTGCAGTGGGCAGCCTGTCCACCTGGGTTAAAATTCGCGTACCTCACCGCTGGTTATGTGCCCACCTCCTGGAGGACTGCAGCGCTATGGTCTCCACGTTCACATGAGCGAGATAACGCGCGTGAGGCTTCCTGTAACTGCATGTTTCAGTGAAAGAAAGGACAAGATTCTCCCTATTACAATAACAGAACGAGTTTTAGTTAGAGGACGAAGTTCAGGTACAGTTGAGTTTACCTTGAAATTGATGTAACCAAAACAATGATACTCTACTTGAGATCAGCTTCTTAAAATGGACCTTCTATGTCTGGTTACATAAGAAATCACAAAACTTTTTTTTTTAATGAACTGGAGGGGCTTGCGCCCCTACAGGGAATTTATTAAAACTTTTAAAACAAAGTTCAGGTACAACAAAATTAAAAAACAAAGAAGGAGAAATCACAAAACTTCAGTTGTTACAGTTTTTTTTTCTCTCAAAAAACTTATGGAACTAGCGCAATAGCTTGATCTTCTTGGAGAAAAGACTACAATAGTATGACTTGCATTTTTCTGACGTATGCTTTTGGATTTTATATGCATGAATGTGATATATATTTACTTTGTTCAATTTTTTCCTCATGTAGGTGGTGATCATGGTGTGAAAGCAAAAGGTGATGGATGGTTGTTAACAGTTGCTTTAATAGAGGGAATCAAATTGGCTCCAGTCGATGCTACTGGTTTCTCTGATCCTTATGTGGTATTTACTTGCAATGGCAAAACAAGAACAAGTTCCAAACACTAGAACCTCAGTGGAATGGTATACGTCTTCTGGAACTGTTTCCGGCTTCTTATACCCTGTCATCTCCTACCATCACTAGAAAATTGTAAATTTGATCTTTACCAAATTTTAGTAGCATAGAAACACTACGTGTTTTGTTAGGTCATGCAACAAGCAACTAAACCTACTTCACCAAATCTTGCAGAAATCTTTGAATTTGACGCAATGGATGATCCACCGTCAGTGATGAGTATACATGTATATGACTTTGATGGACCATTTGATGAAGTTACATCCCTTGAACATGCGGAAGTTAACTTTGTAAAATCAAACTTGTCAGAGTTAGCTGATGTGTGGATTCCTCTTAAAGGTAACCTTGCTCAGTCTTGGCAGTCCAAGTTGCATCTGAGGATTTTCTTGAACAACTCAAAGGGGACTGGCATGGTCACCGAGTATTTGAGCAAAATGGGGAAAGAGGTTGGTAAGAAGGTGAGAGCTCCCATGCCTTTCTGCTGGAAGTACACTGTTACTGCATGACTTTCCAGATTTTTTTGAAAGAACCAGCACTAGTTGTGCCAATTTATATTAATAGAGAAGAAGATGACTTTCCAGATCTAATTTTTGTAACTTTTGCCAGATGACGTTGAGGTCTCCTCGGACCAATACTGCATTTCAGGAACTCTTCTCTTTGCCAGCAGAAGAATTTCTCATTAGCAGTTTTACCTGCTACTTGAAGAGGAAATTGCCTACACAGGTAATCGTTTGATTTTTGCTTACACAAATTATCAGATTTCATGATAAATATAAATATATGTTTTGTGATCCTTTTCCCTATGGAAGATGCTGAGGGATAATACTTCAAAAGTGTTTGTGTGCGCACATTTTCTGAACTATGAATGAAAGATATAACAGCTGATTTACAATTTTATATTGAAAAGTAGAGAAAATTTCAGGAACATTTTCTTGCAATCACATCAGTTCTGATTTCAAAAAAGAAACCAACTGAAGATGTAAGCCAGCAGTGTCTTGTGCCTTGATTTTTATTTTTGGAAAGACATGCTCATATTGTCCCTTCCATGCTATGTGATTTAAATGTTTGTATATATGCTATTGCTTTTGTTTGATTTATTGGATCAACTTACTGTGTTCATGTTCCACAATGATTCTGAATAGTTCACTACCTGTCCAGTCAACTGACAGACTCTTCTACTTTTAATTTCAGGGTCATCTTTTCTTATCTCCAAGAACAATTGGGTTTTATTCAAGCATGTTTGGGAGGAAAACAAAATTTTACTTTCTATGGGAGGATATTGAAGACATACAGGGAATACCTCAGTCAATATCATCATGGAGTCCGTCCATTATAATAACTCTTCACAAAGGCAGAGGCATGGATGCAAAGCATGGTGCAAAGAGCATGGACAATGGAAAGCTTAAGTTCTGCTTGCAGTCTTTTGCATCATTTAGTGTGGCCAATAGGTAAATGCCCAATTTTCTTAAAGACGTGGAATATGTGTCATATGGCTCTTATGAATGAAACTCTGGAAATAATTTGTGTCTGACTAACAGTGCCTTGATTCTTGAAATATCTTTTGCATGATTTATATGGTTCTTGCCAGAATAAATATCGTTTGTGCTCTACAGGACAATAATGGCATTATGGAAGGCAAGATCTTATGAGCACGGAGCTAAAAGTACAGCTTGCTGAAGAACAGTCCCAAATTAACACCCTTCAGAGTGAGGACAGTGGGATTTTTGTTGGTATTGAGGATGCAAAGAGCCTTCAGATGACTGAAGTTTACTCCTCAACCATTTCGACCAATGTAAGTTCAGTTAACTTGTACAGACCATGGCAAATCTTAATATACACCTCCAGTCCTGCACTCCTTCAAGTTTCATTTACTACCTGTATTGTGGTCCATCATAAGAGGTCGAAACTGACATTCATGTATCTCTTGCTCCTTTCTGATGGTCCGTGGGAAACAGATAAACCCAATGAATATCAACGACAAATTCATTACAAGTTTAGCAAGAAGCTGTCTCCCGTTGGCGGAGAAGTGACAGGAACCCAGCAGAAATCTCCTATGCCCAATAAGAAATGATGGATTATTGAAGAGGTGATGGAGCTCCAAGGAGTCCTTCTTGGCGACGTCTTTACGGTATGTATACATATACCTGAATCTTCTTTCTCTCTGGCATTCTGGGTAGAATTTGCATGCTCCACTTGTTGTGCTTGGAAAGTTCCTCCTTTCTTGTGTATTGGATTATGCCAGATTGTCTGTTTCCACATATCACCTGGGAAGTGTAGTTGACCATGCCATTGCAAAACAGAACAAAAGCTTGAATAGGGACTAGGGAGTAGTACAATCTAAATTTAAAACCACCTAGAGGAGATCAAGTCAAGAACATCTCTTTTTTTCTCTCTGTTGACACCGTTTTTTGCACGTGTCAAAATAATCAGAGTGGACTAATCGGTAAGGGGAAAGTTATTAAATACTTTGATAGCCGATGAAAGCCAGCTTGTATAGATGGTTGCCGATAGCTGGTGGTGGTCGATGGAAAGGTTGACTTGGACTCGGGCGTTGCCGATAAGGTTGGAGGTGTTTTTGTCGATGCCGATGAAGGGAGATTTGAAGACTACTGCCGATGAAACAGGGAATATGCCGATGAAGGAAGGCTTGAAGACTACTGCCGATGAAATAGGGAGTATGCCGATGGGAAGGAGGACGGTGAGATTTCCATCGTAATTGAGGCGGACAGGGAAATAGATAGAAGTTGATTTCCTTTTTTATATTAGTTAGAGTATGATTCATGTAAGAGTCACGTGTTTCCTTAGATATGGGATTGGTGTCCTAGTTGTGTTTGGTTGTGTCTCTTTAGATCAGGGTATAAATATGGAGTAAGGGGCAATGTAAAAGATATATATCAATCAATATCAAAACCAACTTTTACTCCTATTTGCATCTACTTTTCGGCGACTTCGTCAATTTGCATACTTTTCTTTTTACGAGTTCTCATTGATTCGGCGAGCTGCATCGCTTCAGTGCGATCTTCGGCGATTCTCGAGTTCCGCGTGAGCACCTCTTGGCCGTGACTTCCGGGCGTATCGCTGTTGTCAGGACCAAAGTGTTCGTTTCTTCATCCTTGTCGATTAGCAGGTCAAATCGACTGGCACGCTTTGGATATCGATTCGGGTATTAGCCCTTTGTGTTTGCAGATCCACTTTTGCATCAACACATCTTTTGGCACGCCCGGTGGGACCAATCAATCAATATGTTCAATTCCGAGATCGATCCAGGGAACATCATCGCAGTATCAGAAGAAGATCTCAAGGAAGAACAGAGGCAAGCTATGGAAAAGCTGTAGAAGAATACAAGCAGCTTTGTCTGAGATCGTTCAGCTTGAACAAGAGTGGACAAGTCATCCAGAAGCAAGATTTGCCATTACCTCGGCAGGTTACCTTTGACTCCAATCCTGGTAAACTTCAAGAGATGGTTAATTCTGCAGTAAATCATGCTTTGATTAATCATTCCAATGTGCTGTCCAATACTGTTCATAATGCTGTGGTTCGAACTCTCAAAGAGGGACAAGTGGCACCACATTACGTCGGGCCTGCCTATCATCAACCAGAGCCGACATCTGTCAAAACTCTATCGGCTCCTTCGGCTGTTGTGGGTACAGAAGTTTCTTCCCCTCCAGTATCGGCAGGTTCACCTAATATTCAATCTACACCGATACGATCAGATCAGGTACTACCAGGAGGGCGAATTCAGCTTAATACAGATCTATCGGCATCAGCTATGTCAGGCCCTGTGTCTCAGAATAGCCAGATTCCTACTAATTGGTGGGGATATGGTATGCCTCCGGAGTCATCTGTTTTCAATCCTAGATTACCTCAAGTGTTTGATGCAGTAGGGAGAGCTCCTATACCATCGGCCGTTTCGGCCGATGGCTCAAGTGCCTCAATATGCCGCAGCTAGCTTCTGTGCAACCAACTCCAGGAGGTTTTCAGATGCCTATGGTTCAGACATTCAATTCAAGTCCATCGGCAAGCTTACTGCCGATGCAGCAGAAAGCCCCTGCTACAAGTCAAACTGGGGTTCAGTTCCTGCCTCAAACCGGTTATAATTATCCAACAATATCAGCAAATTACCAGCCATCGGTAAGTTTTGTACCGATGAGTTCTAATAATGATTGGTCAGGACAATTACCTGTTCAGCATACAGTTCAGCGAAATCAGCAGGTCGCAGGGATTCAACAAGGTCATATGCAAGCTGGTTTCCAGAATCAAGCATCGGCAGCTCAGCCGATGAATCCTTTCCAACAGGTTAATGGACCACAGGTAACGGCAAATATGCCGATTGCTGGAGATCGTGGGCCACAAAGATATGTGGAGGGATGTCAGCAGGCACCTCCGGTAGAAGTTCAACCAGTTCGTCAGCAGGAGGCTGATGCTTTTTGGGCCGATAAGATAGCAGAAATTATGAAGGATCAGTTTGGGATAAAGCCCAAGGTCAATACGTATTCTTATCGGACTCCGTACCCTCCTGCATACGATTTAATTCCTCTCCCAAATCGGTACAAGGTACCGGATTTCACTAAATTCTCTGGGCAAGATGATACATCAACAATGGAACATGTCAATCGCTTCATTATTCAATGTGGAGAGGCAGCTAACAGAGATGAGTTAAGAGTTCGATTATTTTCATCATCTCTGTCTGGATCAGCATTTACATGGTTCATTTCATTGCCACCAAATTCTATTATTACCTGGGTTGATCTAGAAAAACAATTCCACAAGTACTTCTTTACTGGAATCCATGAAAAGAAGCTTACCGATTTAGTAAAATTGAGACAACGTAATGATGAATCGGTAGAGAGCTTTGTACAAAGGTTACGAGATGTAAAAAATAAGTGCTACAGCCTGGTGCTGGATGATCGGCAGCTTGCCGATTTGGCTTTCCAGGGGTTATTGCCACATCTTAAGGACAGATATGCTTCTCAGGAGTTTGAAAGCCTCAGTCATCTTGTGCAAAGGATCTCTGATCAGGACACTAGGGTTTTTGAACCTAAAAAGAACTGGAGTAAAAAGGTATCATTTGTTGAAGAGGTAGGAGATTCTGACTCTGATGAAGAACCAGTTATCGGCTTAGCTGAGTGGGTTAAGAATAAAAAGCCGATATCATGTCCCTTTGGTCAAAAAGAGCCAGAAAAGTTTACCTTTGATATCACCAAGGCCGATAAAATATTTGATCTTCTGCTTCAAGAGGGCCAAATTAAGCTGTCACCTAATCACGTGATTCCATCGGCAGAAGAGTTGAAGAAGATTTTGTACTGCAAATGGCACAATGCAACTTCACACAGTACAAATGAGTGCAAGGTATTCAGGCAACAGTTACAATCGGCTATTGAATCTGGGAGAATTAAGTTTGGTACTTCCAAGACCCAGAAGCCGATGAAAATTGATCAACACCCTTTTCCAGCAAATATGTTGGATGCCAAAGGAAAGACCAAGGTATTGACATCAGAAGCTGCTGAGAAAAACGCGTCAGTAGACCCCCAACATCGGATAACTACCGATGATGCAAAGAGTAAGGGTTTACTAGGGGAAAGCAGTAGTTCCAAAAAACCTCCTCGACCTGGCATTGTGATTACTCATCGAAGGCAGCAGGAGGGTTGGCGTCAACGTAATGACCGATATCGGCAACAGCAAGAAATGAGACGTCAGGAAGAGTGGAATCGACATAAAGATCATTGGAGATGTCCGTTCTTCATCCATTGCTGGGAAGAAGGTATTAAATTGCCAACTGTTGAAAATTGCCCTGAGTGTAATGGTTATTACGGAGTCAATCGTTCAGAAAGGATGTTTCAACGTGGTAATCAGGGTTTGTCTATCAACGAACCGATCAGAGGCAGAGCATCAGTGCATGATCGGCTGGGGGGCAGACTTAGTGTACATGAGAGGCTTGGTAAACGCGCTGGATATTTTCCAAGGAATCAAGAGGAGCTTGAGGAGATGGCAAACGCGAGAGTTCCCGATGAGGAAATATTCTACAGGGACCCTAATATACGTCGTGTAGAATCAACTAGGACTTGTTATCAGCCGGTTTGGAAAACCAAGTTTCCTCGATGGTGCCCAGAGGGTCTGACAAAGACGCAGAGGAGGATGCAACGTGAGCGTCAGGAGGATTTATACCAAGAGGAAAATTCCTCCAATGAAAAGCCTGGTCATCAGCAGTGGCAGGTAAAACACAAAAATAAGGGTCCATCGGCAGATGTTAATATGGTATTCATGTTGCCGATGGAGTTTTTGGCACTATCTGATAATGAGGAAGAAGTTGTTCTCTCTGATCAAGTAGCTCAGTTAACACTAGATCCAATGATGGCCGTTTTTGAGAAACCTACCGATGACGAGAGACAGCATCTTAAGGCTTTATTTGTGAAGGGCAGAGTTGATGGGCAGCCTGTGTCTAAGGTACTTATTGATGGAGGGGCTGCGATTAATATTATGCCTTATGTGATGTATCGGAAACTTGGTAAGGGGGATCAAGACTTGACCAAAACCGATATGATGTTGAAAGATTTTGAAGGCAATGTGTCACCGGCTAAAGGAGCAGTGTGCGTGGAATTGACTATCGGCAGCAAAACCTTGCCAACGACGTTCTTTGTTATCAACGGCAAGGGTGCATATAATCTGCTTCTAGGGAGGGATTGGATTCATGCTAATTGTTGTGTTCCTTCTACAATGCATCAATGCCTCGTACAGTGGATTGGGGATAAGATTGAGATCGTCCCTGGTGATTCTTCTTATATCATCGCATCGGCAGAATCAGATACTTATGAGCGAACTAAATGCATATCAGGAGAAGCTTGGGAAAAAGAGTTCCTTAGAGTTGCTGATTATGAAATTCCACCGATCCAAGCAGTCGGTTCTGAAGAGGAGTTTTAATGGATAGGTTTGCCGATGATGGGAAATTAGGTCAAGGGTTCACATCGGCAGATGATTTAGTAGAAGTAGATATTGGTGATGGTAATAGGTCAAGACCTACTTTTATTAGTGCTAAGTTAGATTCCAAGTGTAAGCAGCGAGTAACAGATTTATTAAAAGAATATAAAGATTGTTTTGCTTGGGATTATACCGAGATGCCTGGATTAGACCGATCGATAGTTGAACATCGGTTACCTATCAAATCTGGATTTCGGCCACATCAGCAGCCAGCGCGCCGATGCAACCCTAATGTACTTCCTGACATTAAGGCCGAAATAACTAAATTAATTGAAGCAAAGTTTATTCGGCAATGTCGATACGCAGAGTGGATCTCTAATGTGGTTCCTGTTTATAAGAAAAATGGAAAACTTCGTGTTTGTATTGATTTCAGGAACCTCAACAAAGCCACACCAATGGATGGCTATCCAATGCCGATTGCTGATTTGTTGATTGATGCTGCAGCTGGACATCAAATTATCAGCTTCATGGATGGTAATGCAGGTTACAATCAAATATTCATGGCTGAGGAAGATATTCCCAAGACTGCTTTCAGATGTCCAGGTCATGTGGGGTTGTTTGAGTGGATAGTCATGACGTTTGGTTTGAAAAATGCCGGTGCTACTTATCAAAGAGCTATGAACTTTATTTTTCATGAATACATCGGCACATTAGTGGAGATCTACATTGATGATGTAGTGATTAAGTCTGGAGATATCACAGCACATTTAGCCGATCTGCGAAAGATACTGGAGTGCACAAGGAAGCATGGATTGAAGATGAATCCTAATAAATGTGCATTTGGTGTATCGGCAGGACAATTCTTGGGTTTTATGGTGCATCAGCGGGGCATTGAAATCAGTAGGAAGTCTATTGATGCAATTAACAAGGTGATTGCTCCTGCCAATAAGACCGAATTACAATCTTTGATCGGTAAGATTAATTTCATTAGAAGATTCATATCTAATCTGTCGGGTAAGATCAAGGCTTTCAGCCCATTACTTAGATTGAAAGCTGATCAGGAATTTGTATGGGGAGTTGAACAGCAATTAGCCCTTGATGAAATTAAGAAATATTTATCAAATCCTCCGGTGCTAGTTCCACCTCAACATGGGAAGCCTTTCAGGTTATATTTGTCAGCTGATGATGCAGTTATCGGTTCAGCTCTTATTCAAGAATGTGAAGGGAAAGAACGTGTTATTTATTATTTGAGCAGAAGATTAGTAGATGCTGAGACGAGGTATTCGGCTATCGAGAAATTGTGTTTGTGCTTATACTTTTCTTGTATCAAATTGAGGCATTATTTGTTATCTGCCGAATGTACGGTCATATGCAAAGACGATGTGGTCAAGTATATGTTGTCGATGCCGATATTAAGTGGTAGAATCGGCAAGTGGATTTTAGCATTATCAGAATTTGAACTACGCTACAAATCAACTAAGGCAGTTAAAGGGCAAGTGATGGCTGATTTTGTCACTCAGCATTGTAACACGGTGGATTCTCTGGGGATTGCTCCCTGGATACTTTTCTTCGATGGGTCCACATGTGGTGAAGGAGCAGGTATCGGCATTGTGTTAATTTCACCTCAAGGGAAGAAGTATGAGTTTTCATTGCCGATTGTTGCTACAGCAACAAACAATCAAGCTGAATATCAAGCCTTGATAAAAGGGTTAGAATTGCTGAAGGAGATACGTGCCGATGTTGTTGAAATCTTTGGTGATTCTATGCTAGTTATAAATCAATTGGCTGGAAGTTATGAATGCCGAAGTGAAGCCTTGATTTCGTATTATGAAAGGTGTT
Organism: Miscanthus floridulus; assembly: GCF_019320115.1. Classification (NCBI taxonomy): domain Eukaryota; kingdom Viridiplantae; phylum Streptophyta; class Magnoliopsida; order Poales; family Poaceae; genus Miscanthus; species Miscanthus floridulus. The sequence continues at coordinate 76,783,893 of NC_089587.1, forward strand.
TGCAATTATTGAAAGGATTTAGAGATTTTCGTCTTGAACATATCTCTCGATTGCATAATGAGGAAGCTAATCGACTAGCTCAGCATGCTTCAGAGTATCAGCCTATTCAGGAAGTGCTAACATCGGCAGTTGATACCGATGACTGGAGGAAAGAGATTGTCGATTATTTAAAGGATCCAGGTAGAAAGGTTGAGAGACGTATAAGGTTCCAAGCTACCAAATATGTGCTCCTCGATGATGAATTATATTATCGAACTATAGATGGAGTTTTACTCAGATGTGTTAACAATGATGAATCGAAAAGCTTGATGGGTGAAATTCATGAAGGAGTATGTGGGGCACATCAATCGGCTTTCAAGATGAAATGGATGATCAGAAGGAATGGGTACTATTGGCCGACTATTCTTGAAGATTGTTTTAAATATTTTAAGGGATGCCAGGGGTGTCAAAGGTTTGGTAATATTCAAAGAGCGCCTGCGTCGGCTATGAATCCTATAATCAAACCATGGCCGTTCCGGGGATGGGCTATTGATCTCATTGGTCAGATTTATCCGCCATCGAGTAAGGGACATAAATTTATCCTGGTTGCTACCGATTATTTTACAAAGTGGGTTGAGGCAATTCCTTTAAAAAAGGTGACATCGGTCAATATGATTGATTTTGTGAAAGAGCATATTGTTTACCGATTTGGTATTCCTCAGACTATCACTACCGATCAGGGCACTATGTTTACATCAGGAGAATTTGATGAGTTTGCTGTGGGTATGGGAATTAAAATTTTAAATTCTTCTCCATATTATGCTCAAGCTAATGGTCAAGCTGAGGCTTCTAACAAAGGGATCATCAAACTCATTAAGCGCAAAATTGAAGAAAATCCTAGGAGGTGGCATACAGTATTAAATGAAGCCTTGTGGTCATATCGGATGTCATGCCATGGTGCAACCAAAGTAACGCCTTATCAGTTAGTATATGGACACGATGCAGTGTTGCCTTGGGAAATTAAGGTTGGCTCTAGACGAATACGTTCTCAAAATCAGCTGACAGCCGATGAGTATAATACTCTTATGAAAGATGAGTTGGAAGATGTGGCGGGTCATCGGTTAAGGGCTTTAGTTAGTATTGAAGAAAATAAGAAAAGAGTAGCTAGATGGTATGACAAGAAGGTGAAAGTAAAAGAGTTTGCCGATGGAGATCTGGTCTGGAAATTGATTTTACCGATTGGGACTAAAAGTTCAAAGTTTGGAAAGTGGTCTCCTAATTGGGAAGGTCCATATCGGATAAATCAGTCTATTCCTGGCAATGCATATATTTTAGAAACCCTCGAAGGGGTTGTGTTTCCCAGAGCGTTAAATGGAAAATATTTAAAGAAATATTACCCTAGTATCTGGACAGATGCATAAGAGTATAAGTGCCGATAACAGTACTATCGGCTGGAATTATGCAAGAGTATCAATGTCTTATAAAGTGCCGATACAATAAATAAGATTACACATTCAGCAAGGATTGGATAGCTAATATCGCACGCAGGCGAATCTGGTCGGCTTCTTCCATTTCCTTGATATCGTCATCGGCAGCACCCTCCACAGGCTTGAGTTTCTTCTTCATGACTAAAGCTTTGCGAGCTTGGATATCTCTCTCTTGCTGAAGGGCTTTGACGGCATTGGGTAGCTGGCTTTCTTCTTGTTGAGCATGAGTTAAGGCTGCATCGATTTCTTTCAATTCAGCCAATAGAGCTGCCTTCCTTGCCGATAGATCCAAGATTTTTTGCTTAAGTGCAGCACCCGAGGTCTGCAAGTTGACGATGCCCTTGTGCTTCTCATCAGCGATTTGTTTCAGTTGTAGCATCTCTCCTTTAAGTTGAGCTTGAGCTGCTCTATCGGCAATGCGCTGAGCAGCCCGTTGATATTGCAGTTGACGGCTTTCTAAGTGAGCTGCTGAGAAGAGTACTTCTTCAATATCGGCAGGGACCTGGCCACGAATTGTTTTGAAAATTGCCTTTGCGGGGTCCGAATCATCTACCAGTTGGGCAGTACTTTGCTGTAGCAAGTTCAGGAGGGTTTCCAACTTGGATTTAGTCTCTGCCGATATTGTTCCCAGTGCAATGGAAGAACTTGTTTCCTCTCCATCGTCGTCAGAAATGTCGATGGCAAAGGAAAATAGGCTGTTCGGAGAATCTTGTTCCTGAAAGAAAGACAAGGAGATCAATCAGGGGTAGGTATGAGTATTGTAAAATCAGATAGGTTAATCGGTTTACCTGTTTCAAGGCAATTTCTTGTGCTTGACTGGAGGAAGCAACCTGGAGTATGTCGTGTGGATCGGCTGAGCTTGCCGATGGGATATCCTCTGTGACTTCATCGGTGGTGGGCTCTTGAGGTATGATGACCGATGACATTGGGGCAGATGTAGGGATCGGCATAGACCTTTGTCGTTTTGGCTGTGCTTCAGTATCTGTTGAAGCTTTGCGCTTTGCTTGGACATCGGCAACGATTGGCTGGGGGGCATCGACACTTGATTGTGAAGCTTGGGCATCTGGTACGTTTGCCGATGTACCCAATTGTTGCTGCAAAAACAAGTGTAAGATATGATATTTAACAGGTAAAATGTAAAGTCAAGAAGTTACCTCTGAAGGAGTGGTGCTTGATGTCGGCGGAATTGCCGATGACGATCCCGTAGCAGCTCTTACCCCCTGATGATTAAGGTTAATATAGTTTGTGATCGGCATAAGTGAAAATAAACAAGGTTGTTACCTTAAAGGCTTTGACCAAGGTTGTAGCAGCGGCCGATGGGGTAGCCCTGGATGTAGCCAATTTGGACTTAGAAGTGGTGGTCTTAGTAAGAATCTTCTGGCGGGTCAAAGCGGCTAAGGTGGGAGCGTTGTAGCCGATCGGCGATGTTGGAGAAACAGGCTGGAGGTTGAAGGGTTTCCCACTTTTGCTCACCGATGGTGCTGGGTTATTAACCTGTTACAAGGGAATCAGTTACTGATAAATGAAAGGAAAAGCAGAAGGGAGTTCAAAGGAAATTTACCGCGTCGTCAGGGATGGCATATTCAGAATCGATCATGTGCCGATATGTGTGAACAGAAGTCGCGAACAGTTGCTCTTTCCACTCTCGCCACCATTGCTTGTATGACTCGGTGATGAAAGAGATTGGTGTCCAGGTGGATATATCGACATCTGTGGTATCGGCATCAGGAGAAAGTTGTACTACCTTGTTCCAGTCTGTTCCGCAGGTGATTGTTTCCCTGGGTTTGATCACATCGGCAAAGCAGAGTTTGATTGGCAATTGCCCAAAAGCCAATTGGCGGGATACTGCCGATGGGTTGTAAAATTCATATGTAATGTTGGTGTTTTTCCCGCTGCCGAATGTGTTTACTGGAATTGCCCTGGGAGTGATGATAGCCATCATGAGCTCATTATCTTGATTCAGAGTGTCATCGGCAAAGTTGAAAAGAAGGGGGAATCTGTTTTCTTCGTCGATATAAGGTACCCAGGCCCTATGATCACGAGAAAGACCATTATAGAAGCTTTGAAAGAATCTGCCGATTTGGTCTTCGTTGGCTTCTGTTCCAGGGAGGACGATTATGGCTTCACCAAAATTGAGGGGTGAGCGTGTTGCCGATTCATCATCCCCGAGCACATAATCTTCAGCAATTTCTCGTGGGAATTGTTGAGCAAAAAAGTCCCATTGCAAACGTTTGTGCATATGGGCATTTAGCCACATGTTGATAAACCACCACGGGCCTCCCAGGTTGCCGATGGGTTCGCCAAGCAGAAGCTTCTGAGACACTTGGTGAAGAAGATGATAAGTGGAGCTCAGAAGGTATCGGCCAAGAGGAAACCTTGCGCCATTAGCTAGAAGTTCAGCTGCAGGGAGGAAGGCGTTGGTTGGTCCTACTGATCGACCACAGAAGATGAATTTTTCTAACCACATATTCAGGAATGTGGCATGTTCCCTCTGGCTAGGTGTCCCGGTTTTCTGGTATTCTTGAATATATCCTGTCCAACCGCCGATGTTACGGGTATTCACTCTATATTCAGGCTTTCTACCATAGATGGAGCCTTCGTCGGCAGTTGAGATGTCCAAGCCAGTAAGCATGTGGACATCGGCAAGGGTAGGGGTAGCTGGGCCATGTCCAAACATAAAAGTATTGGTTGTATCTGACCAGAAATAAGCGGCTGCAATTATCATTGATTCATTTTTCTGCATATCGGCAATAGAGAGCCTGATACATTGGTCTAATCTTCGTTCTGCCCAGTATACTTGCATCGAGTTATTAACTCTCAAGTACCAGTCTTTCCACCCCTTGGTGGTTTTGGGCCAAGATCGGAATGTGTCTTTCCACAAATTCAGAGAGAAATTTTGGGCTCTAAAGGGAATTCTGTTAACCTCTGCATTGATCAGATCGGTTGGATCTGGGTTGCCCATTGGTCCGAGGCATTGGACGTGCGGCTGATCGGTTGGGATAATTAATTTGTTGCGCAGTTCCTAAGGTTATAGAATCCAGAGAATAGAAAAAAAAAAGAAAAAAAAATTCACCAATTGAATGAATTTGCGAAAAGATCAAAGTAAAGGGTAATGGAAGTAGAGCGAACCGCGGGAACGTCGAAGTTGATGGCCATGGTCTTGAGGAAACTTGAAGTTAGCGCCGAAGAAGGGTTCTTCTTGGTTGAGGTCGCGCGGTTGTTCGTCGGAGTCGCCGCCGGAGAGAGAAAATGTCGAGGATTGAAGGCTGAAGGAAGGAAATGAGGGTTCCGGAGAAATCTATTTATAAGCCGCCCAGAGTAAGGGTATTTTGGACTTATCTCTATGTCGCGCGCATATAGGTCGAGACGGTTCAGAAGGATATGGTAACTGTTCGCACGATAATCAGGGGATTGTATAGATGAGTTGATGGCAAGAAATCATGACTTGGAAGGGATATCGATACAGGATATTTTAATTCTGAAAATGGCAGCGTTATAATCTTGCCGATGGGTTGTTGTTTCGGTATCTTAACCATAATCAAGGCAGGAGTGGTTGGAGATTGTGCGATATTTACTGAAGTGTGAATCAAGATTAAATTTGATTGGATTTGATAACAGATCAAGTTTTGGCTTGGAGAGTGAGTTACGGTAATCGGGCGAAGGCAAGCGTTATCTGGAGTAAATTTCGGAGCATTAATGGTTTTATACTCCGAAATTGGGGGGCATGTGTTGACACCGTTTTTTGCACGTGTCAAAATAATCAGAGTGGACTAATCGGTAAGGGGAAAGTTATTAAATACTTTGATAGCCGATGAAAGCCAGCTTGTATAGATGGTTGCCGATAGCTGGTGGTGGTCGATGGAAAGGTTGACTTGGACTCGGGCGTTGCCGATAAGGTTGGAGGTGTTTTTGTCGATGCCGATGAAGGGAGATTTGAAGACTACTGCCGATGAAACAGGGAATATGCCGATGAAGGAAGGCTTGAAGACTACTGCCGATGAAATAGGGAGTATGCCGATGGGAAGGAGGACGGTGAGATTTCCATCGTAATTGAGGCGGACAGGGAAATAGATAGAAGTTGATTTCCTTTTTTATATTAGTTAGAGTATGATTCATGTAAGAGTCACGTGTTTCCTTAGATATGGGATTGGTGTCCTAGTTGTGTTCGGTTGTGTCTCTTTAGATCAGGGTATAAGTATGGAGTAAGGGGCAATGTAAAAAGATATATATCAATCAATATCAAAACCAACTTTTACTCCTATTTGCATCTACTTTTCGGCGACTTCGTCAATTTGCATACTTTTCTTTTTACGAGTTCTCATTGATTCGGCGAGCTGCATCGCTTCAGTGCGATCTTCGGCGATTCTCGAGTTCCGCGTGAGCACCTCTTGGCCGTGACTTCCGGGCGTATCGCTGTTGTCAGGACCAAAGTGTTCGTTTCTTCATCCTTGTCGATTAGCAGGTCAAATCGACTGGCACGCTTTGGATATCGATTCGGGTATTAGCCCTTTGTGTTTGCAGATCCACTTTTGCATCAACACTCTCCATGTGGGAAACATGCGCCAGCTTTTATTTTTATCTTATGCTCTTTATACTAGACATGTTATTGTAACAGAAGGGCAACATCATTTAAACCAGCTTGTCAGAGTCTCTATTTTTTTAACGAAAAGCGAAGTCTGTTAGATGGAGTATTTTCAGCTTCTAAATTACTCGATGTAATGATCTTGAAACATATTAAATGCTTCCTTTATCGAAAAAGAATGCTTGTCATTTGGTCAATTAGTCAATGGCATGATATTCCGCAATCCTGTGCTGTAAAATGGTCAAGGGGTAGCTATGTGGAGACAAAAAACAGCAGCAGGTCCTTCCCAATCATATGAAAGATCAAACCTGCTGCGCCGACTTTCTCCATACCAGCAGAAGAAAAGAAACACGGCACATCTGACCTGCTCTCCTCTCTCGTGGCTTTTTGCAGCTCCACATAAAGTACCAGATCGAGGACCTCCCTCCAAAGCAAAGAGAAGCAATGTCCAAGTCTCCCTGGGAATCGAGTGGTCAAAGAGCACCAGGCACCAGAAGCGAATCGAGAAGAACGTCTTTTCCAGCTCGTTCGCTCGCCTGAAGATGTTCAACTTGGCGTCGAGGGAGCTCTCGCACGGCGCCAGATAGACGGAGCAGCATGGCCTTTGACGTCTCACCCACTGTTCTTGTGCATAACACTACCGATCAGTGACTGAACATTAGCATTCCCTGACTGTACATTGAAAGCTTGGCTGAAGATTGACAGACAGCAACAACAACCGATTCTGATTCAGTGATTCATGCCCATCCTCCATCAGTTTTGTTGTACCTGATCGATCAAGCATCAAAGCTGATGTCTGCAGCGTTTGGATACTAACTGGTGTACCACACATTGGTTCGTTCCAGCATAGCCATGAACGTTACTTGGGATATTTATTACAGAACAAGGTTATAGGATAGCTCAATAGACAATGATGTAGCTGTATGTTCTGCTTGCAAGTTGTTCTCTGTTGTAGTGGAATGAATTGCCTCAGATAGGCTTTGAATTGAATGATTCTTTGGTCACAACACATGTTGGAATTGTACGAAGTCCACGTCCGAGAATAAGTGAAGGAACAAAGCTGTGGAGTTTAGCCTTATTAGTTATTGTTACAGGCAGGGAGCAGGCCTAAATCTGTTCATTCATGGCGGCGGTTCAGTTGAACGCCGATCAGGAAGAAGAGGGGCACTGCACTGTTATCCGGCCGGCGGAAGGAGACGTGACACTGACACCGAACCGAATCCCTGCTGCTGAGCATGAAAGGGACCAGACCAGCGGCACCAGCCCGGGTCTTCTTGTTGTCCAATCCGAGCGAAGCTGGACTGGTGCGCGGGTCACGGCGTCACGCCCATGCCCGGAGACGTCGCTGGTGCGGTGCCTGCCAATGCTGCCATTGATTTGCTTCGCTGGCCTCCGATCCAAGAAACCGACCGGTGAGGCTAGCTGCGGCGGGCGCCGGGCGACGTGCTCTCCATCCCTCGATCAGATAGATCATCAGAAAGAACAGAGGAGCACGCACGCCATGTGACCTGCCATAAACTAGGCGGTGGCTTTCAGCGGCGGCTTGTCTGCTGCTGGCCAACACCCAACGCCTCCCTTCGTCTCTGCCACGCAGATGCCTGCTACCTCCGTATCTAAAAGAATACAACTACGATATACATATCAGGTAAAGTGCTTCATATTTAACTAAATTTTCAGTAAATAATATTCACATTTATAAATCCAAATTAATTTTATTATAAAAATATATTTTTTTAATATTTATATTTTTTATCTATAATTGGTATACTAAAATATGATACTATTTAAGAATTGCATTTTTTTGACCGTGGGAGTAATAAAAAAGCTGCCCTCTATCTATATGAAGAAGAGAACAGAGGGAAGTGCCGCGTCTCCCTCCGCCCAAAATATCAACCGTCGCCTCGCCTCGTCTCGTCGCTAGAACATTCCAAGTCCGTTTCATTACCCTTCCTTTCCTTCCCCCAACAACTTGATTACATATAATAAATCCTACTAGTTTTTTTTTTTGGCCAAAAAAAAGTACTTATAATATTCCACTACCTGTCGTAGCACTTTTAAGGCCTTGCTCAGATCAAGGGGCGGCTAATAATTAACTTCAGATTTCTTTATTTCTTTTCTTTGTAATGCGTAAACAAGTGCTGGATTTTACTAGCAACTACACTTAGTTAATACGAGTAGAATATACTCCTACTTCTGTATCTATAAAGACAACAAAAAGGCATTTAAATAAAGAACTTCGAAAAAGCAACGGGGGGATCAGCTTTGCTGCGACCATTTTTTTTAATCTCTTCTCATCTCTTTGCATTTTTTTCTCAAAGGAAAGAAAAAGCCTGTACAATATAGACACTGCTGCGAGGTGCAGAGTGCTCCTACGCCTACATCATCAGAGCACTCCGTCGGTATTTACAGTACAGCACCAAACACGAGCAACCAAGACGAGAAGGAAAAAGAAAAACAGATGAACCGAAAAAAAACCAAAGACGACGAAAAGGAAAGGTACTACTACTCCTAATTGAGAGCTAATCAGGAGAGCCTCTCAATTCCTAGGCAGGGGCGCGCGCACAGCGGGGGACTGGAGATCCGTCCGTCTGTCTCTAGAACCGGACGAGGCGGGGCGCCGCGACGGTCTGGCGGAGCTCCTCGTCTGCGGCGGGGAGGAGGCGGTGGCGGCAGAGCGGGCAGGTGGCGTGGTCGTAGCCGAGCCAGGTCTCGAGGCAGGCGCGGTGGAAGAGGTGGCCGCAGGGTAGCCGGTTCACCACCGACTCCGGCTCGAACCGCACCAGGCACACGCGGCAGTCCGTCCCTCCCGAGCCCGCGCCGCCGCCGCGGCGCCGCCCGAACCGCGACGGCCGGAACCTGTCCGCGAGGGTGGGCCCCACGGCCGTGACCCTCACCGCCGCCTGATGCCGCTCCTCCTCCGCTTCCCACGGGGACGACGACGGCGCCGCCACGCCCAGGAAGAGCAGCGCGGCGCGCACCAGCCCTGCCAGGATCGCGACGGACGCCGCTGCGTTGTACAGCACGAACCCCAGCAGGCTGTCCTTGGGCGCCGGCATGCTCGAGATGCCCATCCTCGCGCGCGCGCCGCCGCCGATCCGATCCGATCCGTTGGATTGGGTGTGTGTGTGGGGGGGGTGGGGGGGGGGTGACCTCGGGCACCCTGGTTGCAATTTGGGCGAGAGGGGAGGTGGGCGGGGTGCGTGAGCGTGAAGGGGGAGATTGAGATGGTTAGTGGTGCTGGTGAATATTGTGGGATTCAGTGGAAGGAGCTCGGCGGTGGTGGGGTGGGGGTACCTATTTATAGACGCCTACCGGATTTTCCTGACGGCTGGTAGCGGTAAGTAAAAAGACGCTGCTAGTACGCCACGCCGTCGCCCAAGCCACTTGTGGTGTGAATTGGGTTTGTTGTTTTGCACTCCCTCCTGATTTCAGTGTATTTTCTTCGTACAACTTTTGCGCATCTAACTGTAGTAAGAAACTTGACGATAACCATGCTGTACGAACATTGTTCTTATCCAAGCATGTAGTATAAATCATTGGAGTAATTCACCTTATTTCAATCTACGTGTGTAGAGGTGGATTGGAGTGAAAATTAGTTTAAATTCTACTCCAATCCACTTCAACACATATAAATTGAGGTTGATATATGTGCATTTAAACAAGGCATCACTTGTTACTATACTACTCCCACCATTTCGTAATATAGACATGGCCTTTTGGCCCGGCTTCTCTTTGTCAATATTAATTCTACATTTTTTAACTCCACCATTATTATAACCGTGCAACCACGCGAATAAATCCTGAAACTACTGGTTCATCTATTCCAAATTATAAGATGGTTTAGTTATTTAGATATATTGTTTTTGCTTTATATCTAGACGTAATATACATGGTGCATGGCATAAAAAATTATATATATAAAAAAACCAAAACATCTTATAAATTGAGATGAAGGGAATAGTTGCTACTGTCTACCTCCATTTTTGTGGAAGACGAAGATGTAGAAAGAAGAAATGGAGGAAGAAAAAAAAGGAGAGAATAAAGCAGAGCAGGAAGCAAACCTCCCCCAACCTTTCCAGGTTGCATCCGACTTGTTGCTGCCACCGCCGGTGACTGGAGGAGGCGTCACAAGAGCGAAACTAGCATGAAAATTGACTGTCGCTTTTTTACTCAGGGATCTCTATAGCTACACGAACCAAGATATATTTCGTTTGGAAACTCAGAATTTGAATGGGGGCATATGTCCCCGCTCCTTGAGGAGGAGGAGATGTTGTACATCCAAATAGTATCTAATTAATTCTAGCACCTCAGCTTCCTCTATTCTAAAAAGAAAGTAAATATTGCTTCCCCGTTCCGGAAAAGCTTACGATCCTAGCTTCTCGAGACAATCTTAGGCGCCGTTTAGATTTCAAAAAATTTTGCGCAGTACTTGTCACATCGAATCTTATGATATATGCATGGAGTACTAAATATAGGCCCCGTTCGCTTGTCTTAAATTTAGCTTGTTCGGCTGGTTTTTTCAGCCGGAACAGTGTTTTTCTCTCACAACAATTCAGCCGGAATAGTGTTTTTCAGCCAGTTTCAGCCAAAGTTCAGACCAACGAACGGGGCCATAGACGAAAAAAAAACTAATTGCACAGTTGGTCGAGAAATCACGAAACGAAACTTTTAAACCTAATTAGTCCATAATTAGACACTAATTACCAAATACAAACGAAATACTACAGTGAGCCAAAATCCAAAAAAATTTGGATCTAAATAGGGCCTTAGCGGAGCTGAAAAATATCCTGTTACCCCTACTCTGAGACACGTCCTATCGTCTGCAGTTATTTTTCATTTGTTTCAAATCAGGGCATGTTTAGATTGCAAGTTTTTTCCCTCTCTCCATCACATCAAATCTTTGAACACGATGTATGGAGTATTAAATATAGATAAAAAATAACTAATTATACAGTTTGATTATAAATTACGAGACGATCTTTTAAACCTAGTTAGACCATAATTGAACAATAATTATTAAATACAAATAAAAATGCTACAGTACCCAATACTAATTTCTAACCCTAATCTAAACGAGACCCAGTACTACGAGGTGAGCACAGATAGCCGTCTGGACATAAATGAATGAGAGTACAAGTGTGACCTACTGTACAACTACTCTATGAAGCTATAGTGGCATTCTTTGCCGGACATGATAGGAAGACTAGAGTTACGTGCTTATCCGGACAGAGGCCGTATCACTGTATTAATCATGAAATATATTTTTATAATAATTAAATCTATTTAAAGATATAAATATCAATAGTATTTTCTATAAATATCAATATATGGTATTTTCTATAAAGGAGCAAGTAGTAAGTTGTTGCGCTAATTTGTGTAGGCATGTCTGCCGTGGCTACTATCATATGAGCGGGTCAAAATGGTCCAGAGCATGACGGTAACACTAATCAACCAAAAAAAAAAAGAAAGGAAAAAAGAGAAAAATGGTCCAGGGCATGCATTGCATTCACTGTAGTCACTGGATATGGATAAGATCGTGGCAGCGCTGAAGGAGACCAGACACCGGCTAACCATTTAAAGCGCTGATGTAAATTGTTGATATTTGGTTGAGCCGCACGTACGTACTCCCTCGGTCTAAAAAAATAATAATTATGGAAAAATAGTATTAATATTTATATCTTAAAATAGATTTATTATAAAAATATATTCTAGGACTAATCTAATAATATTAATTTTATATCAAAAATGTTAGTATTTTTTATATAATTTTAGTTAAAATTTAAGCTAGTTGATTTTTAAAAAACGAGAATTGCATGGTTTTGTAGACAGAAGGAGTATCAGCTGTCACGCTGCGTACTAGTGACGGCGCGTTTTCCTTGCTTCCTTCCCCAAAGCTCCGTCAGGGCAGTCCAAATAAAAGAAATTAATAGTTTCTATAATATAAGATATCGTACCAAAAAAGTACTGCTTTTCAACTCATTGTTTCTATAAGTAATAACTATTTTCTTTTTCTCTCTCCCAACTCTATCTTTTCCTTCAATGGGAGTGCGACGCGAGTTTCCTAGAAACTGATGGTTTCTCCCCAATGGCGATTTCATGGTTTCTTGGTGCATTGGGTCAAGAGTAAACCTAGTTTCTTCATGAAGAAACCATTTCTATGATTTTTGCTCTCTTTCTTCATTAATTACGTTGCCATGTCAGCATTTTGCCTACGTGGCAAGTCATTTAATGAGGATAGAAACCATCATCAATGCACCATTGGGACTGCCCTCAGCAGTGCTAATTAAGTCCTTATTTAGTTTCACCCTAACTTTCAAAAAGTTGCTACAGTACCTGTCACATCGAATGTTTGCGGCCCGTGTATGAAGCATTAAATGTAGACGAAAAGAAAAACTAATTGCACAGTTTGGTGGGAAATTGCGAGACGAACGTTTTGAGCCTAATTAGTCTATGTTTGAACACTATTTATCAAATAAAAACGAACGTGCTACAGTAGCCCCAAAATTCAAATTCCTAGAACTAAACTAGGGCTAACAGGAGCACGAATGCCATGGCCATCCACGTTTGAGTAGTTTATTTGGAAGCTTCTTCTCCTCCTCCGCAGCCGACGGATCCGTGCGTGCGTACGTGCACGCGCTCGCCGCTGGTTCTCCGCTGCACCACTGACGAGCACGAGAGGGACTGACACCGACGGATGGGTACACGTCCCACGCTGGGCCCTTCAAACCCGCACCGCGCGGCCCGGATGCGCGACACGTGCGCCTCCACCGTTTGTCCCGTCCTCTGCGATGCCGCCACCTGTCCCCCTGATCCGTCAGACAGAAGCTCTCGCTCGTTTCGTTTCCAATCAGCAAGGGAGGAGTGGAAAGCACCCCCATCATTGATGGAGTGAGTGACGCCGGCCGGTCGCCATCGCCGCCCGGAGAAAAATCTCTACGCGGTGCGTTGGTTTACTGCGTTATTTTTATATCATCAGGAGAGGGAGAACTTGTTTTCCTTTTTAGAAAATAATATAAAATTCGTCTCTTATATCCACGTGGAATGTATTCAGTAAATTACACAATTTTTAGACTCAAGTCTTAAAGTTGAGGTGCACAACACAATAAGAAAGAGTGCTTAAAGATTAAGAAAAAGACTTCTTCTCGGTTCTGGCTTCCAACAATTTTGTCCTTGTACAGCACCACTTCGCCACATCGCAAGTATCTTTAGGGTGCGTTTGCGAGGGTGGCCCAAGCCGGCCTTGCGCTCGTGGGCTGCAGGCTCCCGTGTTTGCGGCCTTGGCCCGCGAGCGAGCCTGGCTCCCAGGAGTCAAATACGCCGCCGCCGTCTGGCCCTGGAGAAACGCCGCTAGGGTTCGTTTCTGGCGAGCTCGGCTCGCGCGGGAAGGTGAAACTTCCGCGCGCGCTTGCCGCCGCGCGGGAAGGCAAATCCGCCCGCCAATCCGCGCGCCTATAAGTGCGGCCGCTCCCCCTGCCTCTCCTTCTTCCTCTCCTCGCTCTGGTCACCTTCCACCTCCCTCTTGAGAGACCGACGATGAGCTCGTGTGCGTGGTGGCGGCGGCGACCTCCGGCATAATTTGCCTCCGTTCCGTGCCTTGGGGGTTCTTCGTCGCGTTCCTGCTCAGGCTGCTGCTGGTACTCGGTGGCGTGTTGGTGTTCCTCCTCTTCTCCATCCCCGTCGGCTTCGACTTTAAATCGATCTGCTTCCTCTACTTCTAGATCTGCCTCCTCTCCGGTTCTACGACCCCGAGCCCAAGGTGAAATGGACCACCCCTCCCCCCCTCCATCTTGTGTTTTCCCTGGATGCGACATGTATTAGGGTTTGGTAGCTGATGATGTTTTTTATTTTTTGGTACCTGATGTTGCTGCTGCTTTGGTTCTGTTATGGTTTGGTACCTGATAAGCTACGGTTTGTTACTATTTTATGAGATGTGGTCGATGATGTGGTCCTTTTTGTGCACTGGGAGGCATCAATACATGATGCAGCCGTGCTATTTCCTTATTCATTCATTTCATGAGCATGTTGATGCCTAGCAGGGTCTGATGATCTGTATTCCTGTTTCAATTTTACATGGTTGTAGATGGATCCCTTGTTGAGCCATGAGATGCTGTGTAGGTAGGCCGCTGCTTTGACTGTTGTTATGGTTTCCTTTGTATCCACTAGGCTAAAAAGAAAAAACCCTGAACCTGATACACCCCAGCCTGACCCTGCAACACTTGCACTTATTAGGGATGTAAATGAGCAAGCACAGACTGAGGACAATGCACATGATTTACCACTCCACTGATATAGAGTGTATATCCATGATTAGGATGAAGAGAACTCCTTTTTTTGAGTTAGTCAAAACGTTTAGACTGAGGACAATGCACATGATTTACCACTCCACTGATACACCAAGGTAGCAATTTGGTTCTATTTCATTATCCTGCATACCTTGTATTTGTACAATTACAAGTCTAAACCTCCATGTGCACCAAACTGTAGGACCATCCTAAAGATGCTGAGTACCTAAACACCCCTATTAGGTTCTACACTGAGATGGAGGCCATATTTGGTAATGCTTTAGCCACTGGTAGGTTTGCACTTGGGTCTGGGGAAGCCTTAGGGCAGAACCAGGCTGACAGTGCTGTTGTCAAGGTTGATGGTCCTCCATTGACCCCACTCACTGGTGATAAAGCTCCCACTGCACCTGCAGAGGGTAGCAAGGCCACAGAAGTGCCCCGCTCAGGTGTTGGTGGGAAGAGGAAGAGAGGGAATTTCTCTGAGGAGGAGATACTCATGTTGACCAACATGTCTGATGATGTCAACAATGTGGCTAATGCTCTTAGGGAGACTGGACCTGCCCATGTTGATGCCAATCTGTACCTTGCTATGATGGAGATGCCTGGCTTCTCTGAGGAGGCCCTTATTGTTGCCTACACCTTTCTCCTGGACAACAAGGCCCAAGGCAGGGGCTTTATGAACATGATTGATGCCCATAGGACCATTTGGCTGTAGACCTTCTTAGCCAAAAACTACTTCATGTAGTTGCACTACATGATGGTCTGCATGGACAGGAGGGGGTTGACTGTTGAGATGTATATTTCCTCCACCCCCCTCACCCACTCTCTCTTCTTTTAACTACAGCTGGGATTTTATTTGCTGTAGAGCTTTTGTGCAGTGTAGGTTGATCTTTTGATACATAACCTTTAGTAGATGTATACCTGGGAGGGTGGCTGACAATAGGCAGCAATTTGGTGCAGGCTGTCCATGTGCAAGAACTGTTAAATGTTGTATTTTGGCCAATGATGACACAATGGATCGATGCATTAGCTGGCTACATATTATTTTGCTGCCTCTTATCTGTTTCTATGAACTTCTTTGTTTGTTGGCTTCAAAACTTGACTAGCGGATGCTGCTGTTCTTCTTTACTCACTTTGATTATCCCATGTAGCCAGTAATGCCATGAATTGTTAAACTAGCATGTCTGAGGCCAACTATTGCATGCTGAAACTTTGATCTGTTGTTGTAACGGTTATGGAAGAGCAACCTCATTCTCCTTTCATTCATGTCCATTTCTGTTTGTTGTTATGGGCCTGGCCAACCACAGCCAAATGACAAACACTATCTCGGTGTGGCAGTTGGTGGCGGTTAGCCTCTCAGCCTGGCTGCCTCTTCGATGACAAACACAGCCTCGCCTGAGCCAGGCTCACTGGGTACACAGGCGCAAACAAGAGCTGTTGCACCACTTAGGGTAGGCCTGCCTAGGCCTGGGCCAGTTGGGCTGGCTAGGCCGGCTAGGTACAGGGTCGCAAACGCGCCCTTAGAGACCAATGATGTTGAAGCTATCAGTAACTCATCCTACATAGCAACAAGACGCCATCGAGGTAATCGGAGCTAGGCTAGAGGACCTCTGCCTCTAAAAATAATATATTTGACGTTGAATACACCGCCGTCGCCCCCTCCGGTAATCCGGAATTAGGTTTACATCCGAAGGTCGAGCAATAAATATTGGGGGTATTCTTGTCAACACCTTAAGGAAGGGGAGCGACGCGTGCGACGCCATTGCTGACAACACCAAGACAACCCCATGACAGGCTTTCACTAAATTCCCATTCAAAGTAGTCGATGGCGCCGACTGTACTAGAGCTCCCGTAACATATCTTTGGTACGCCGAAACCGGCCATAGAGGCGTTGGAAGCCTCCCATCTGCCCTAGCAAAGAGCATCGCCTCTTACGCCACCAATGTTCAGCCTCGCATCTTTGCTTATTAGTTGAAACTTGATTATTTAGACTACTCCCTGCATTCCAATTTATAAATACTAGTTGAATTCCTCGCGCGTTGCTGTGGGAATTTGAGGTTATAATTTAGATGTTAGTTTAAGGTTAGTTTAGGTAACATATTTGGAGATCAGTGGAGAAAAGATGTGAATGAGATATTCCTAATGATATATAAAGTTACCCATTTAATTTATGAATTATATTTGACCAAATTCATCCTAATGGGAATATATATAATCTATGAGCTTCAGAATACATGCGGCTTTAGTAGAAAAGGCAAAAAAGATACTCCTCTCTAGGGATGAAAACGGATTGGATACGGACGGATATCATCGATATTACATTTGTTTTCATATTTATGTCTGAATTCGGATTCGAATATGGATAGTGTCAACTATGTCGGATAGGATACGATTGGATATCGACATCATAAATATGCGATTTGAATATTCGGATACGGATACGGTATCGGATGTTAGATATCCGGACTCGGATACGGACAGATCTCAACTCCTCTAAATGGATTCGGTTTCGAATACGGTCGGAAAATATCCGTACTATTTTCATCCCTACTCCTCTCTATCCTATAATAATACTTTATCTTATAGCATTTTTGTCACAAAGATGACACTATAGCACAACATATAGGTCCCTAACCCAATTTATCATCAGTCATTGCCCCGCTGTCCTTCAAATCACTGGCCTGGAGACTGAAGTTAATTAGAAAAAAGGGAAAAAAGGGTACCGCTGGATAGATGGACTCCACTGCCGTGAAGAGTCAAATAAAAGGGGGGATGTACTCTGGTAATGATAGTTCCACGCATAGATGTGCATCTGGTGTCACTACTGCTAGTGAAGGCAGTGGAATTCCTAAAAATGTAGGAGGCAATGGTTCTAATGTACCTAAGAATGCAGAGGGCACTGGTGATACATGTAGTTCGCCACCTCCATCTGTGCCTGTTGATACACCAGAGCCAGTGGATTGGGCCAATCTGATCATACTTCTAGATGTCAATGACGATGGTGATGCTACTGTAGCGGTAGATGAGGATAAAGTATATGAAGCAATGTGATTTAAGGTAGCAGATGAGAGGGCAGAAGAAGCAGCTAGGGAAGCAATACCTATCCCTACAGTGACAGCTGAAATGCAACAAGATATGAGTGAAGCTGTTGTTCCGGTGGATGACAATGTAGATGAGGAGCCAATGTTGAGTGAGATAGGGATAATCCTGACATGTCTGTGGGAACTTGTTACCCTAGTATGGATGATTTCAAGCTAGCAGTGAGACAGCATGCCATAGTAAAGGAGTTTGAACTTGGTACTGCTCATTCTGACAAGAAAAGGTTTAGGGGACATTGTGCTGCTCTTAGGTGCCCTTGGATTATTAGAGCTAGGACACAGCATGATGGGAGTGTCATGGTATATTTTCTTGTTTTTGATGTTTAGCTTATTTAATATTCTTATGAATGTTTTCATAAAATGTTTACTTATGCAGGCTTCTTATGTTATTTTGTATGTGCAAATAAATGAAGGCATTCACAATAGTCCTTCTAGAGCTAGAGTCCCTGGGTGTTCAATGGCATCACAGGCTTGAGTGACAGAGAGGGCCATACCCTTACTCAAGAGGAAGCCTAGCATGGGTCCAAAGGTAGTACAGGACGAGCTTCAGGTTAAGTACAAAATAGAGATCCCATATCAGACTGTAGTTTATGGTAGATAAAGGGCAGCCAATAAGCTATTTGGTAAATGGGATGATTCATTTGATTGGTTATACAGATTCAAGGCAGAGGTTGAGATGAGGTCACCTAAGAGTATATTGGAGATAGACACTGAGACTATGGAGGACAAGGTTCATTTCAAAAGGTTTTTCTACTGTTTCAAGGCTGCAATTGATGGTTTCAGAAATGGTTGTAGGCCCTATATTAGTATAGACTCAATAGTACTGAATGGACACCTGCTTGCAGCTCAAGCTTTGGATGGGCATAACTAGATGTACCCCTTGGCCTTTGGACTTTTTGACTCTGAGACAAAGAAAAATTAGACATGGTTTATGGAACAACTGAGCAAGGCAATAGGCTCCATGGACAAGCTAGATGTTTGCACTTATGCTTGCAAGGGCCTTGAAGCTGCAATTGCCAAGGTTTTCTCTAACAGTGAACAGAGAGAGTGCTTTAGGAATTTGATGGAAAACATAAAAAAGTACTACTTAGGAGATGTCTATGCCAAGAACATGTGGCCTGTTGCTAGAGCATATACATCACACAAGTTCAAGTACTTTTTTGATAAGGTAGTAGATGCTAGTCCAGATGTGCTTCACTGGCTCAAACAACATCACAACCTGCCGTGGGCAAGGAGCAAGTTCAGTCCAGACATCAAATGTGACTACATCAATAATAGTTTGGCTGAGAGTTGGAATGCTTGGATCAAGGAGCACAAGGATCTACCTGTTCACTGCTTGGCTCATGCTATTAGAGAGAAGACACTCACTCTTTTTGCAAAGAGGAGGAAGATAGCTAATCCTCTGTCTTCTAGAATTCTACCTACAGTTATCCATCAGCTCAATGCAGCCTCTAGGGGTTTAGGCCATCTAAAAGTGACTAAAGGGCACCCAGAGAAAGCAAAAGTGACTGAGATCTACAAAGATGAGGAGGTTAGGAGGCATGTTGTGTATCAAACACAACATATATGTACTTGTTAAGAGTGGCAAGTGACGACGTGGGACCCACAGGATACCCCGCAAGGGAGAGAGAAGATCTAGTCTAACTAGGATTCTTCCCATGTAATCTTAGTAGTAGTACTATTCAGTAATCTTACTAGGAAATCTCATTGTAAACCGACTAAGACTCTGGCCTCCTGACTATATAAAGGAGGGCAGGGCTCCTGGGGAAAGGGAGAACAGAACGATAATTGTACGACACTTCATAATCAATCCAACGTAAGAGGCTAACGCCGGCTGGACGTAGGGCTGTTACTCGATCAACGATCGAGGGTCCAAACCAGGATAAGTTGTTTGTCTCTTGCGTTCACCATCGAGTTCTGCACACGCCGAAGCCCGAACATACTGCCTCGGGTACCCCCGTGGTAGACTATCGGTGGTAAAACATCGACAACTGGCGCGCCAGGTAGGGGCTTTCGACGAATTTGCATCCGAGAGCTCGATGGACCTCAACAACATAATCTTCTCAACGGGATCCACTTTCATCTTCGGCTCATGGATCTGCGAGGCGGACAACAATGGCAAGCTCCAAAGTCATCTCCTCGAGGATTCGAAACACCATGAAGACGATTCTATTTCGACGACCACGACAGATCAAATTTTTGGAGGATTCGCGTAGCTCATAGTGTCTGATTCAACTCAGGTTTCGTAGCTTTGCGCATCCGACTCGAATTCGGGCTCTGCATCCGAGTTGGAGTCTTATCCAAGTCCTTTCGAGAAACCGAGTTCTTTTCCGATGGGACTTAAGAACGCGGCCCTGACCTATCAAGAATACAACTCAGAGTACGCGCGGAATCCATTCAAGAAGTCGGATCTTCCTCCACTCGGACTCCTAAACATGGCAAAATCCTATCAGGGACAGTTCGAAAGATCCTTCAATCCAATGCTTGGGATACCACTGACAGGAGCCCAAGAGGGTCTCGTGCTAACGATAACATCGCAAGACTGTATTATCCACTGGCCAGGTTATGTTCCTAAAGATAGTGGAACCCAACTAGTTGGTACAACAACAACAGCTATTCTACCTTACCAAGAAGGAGACTCGATCTGCGACATCGAGGCATCTACTGAAGTCATCAGCAACTCCGACAGTATGAAAACTAACACCAATAACAGAACGGCTCACGCATGGGAAGTACTCATGGTTCAACGTCCTCGGTCACCATTAAATCCCCAGAAGCACCCGATGTCAGGTCATCAGATGAATCAGAATCCAACATATCACCCTTTGCCCAGGGCTACAATGGAGAAACCGAGAGTCAGAAATAAGCTAGAGAAAGGAAAAACAAGTTGAAGCAAGGGCGCCGACACCGTGCTAGGCAGCGCAGGGAAGCCTAGATCAGATATGAGTCAGAGTTGGCTGAATACGACAGAAGAAAATCACAACGAGAAGTCGAAGGAAGATGCACGGCAAATACGCCTTACGATAAGATTCGAGAAGCATTAGAAGAACTCAGAGCAACTTCACATCCCGGTGAGAAGTATGAACAGCTCCAGGACTTGCTCCGGTCGACGATCCCGAGAACGCATGAAGAGAGAGCCCAATCAAGACTACCCGTCAGATCAACAACCCATAGGCAAGAAGATCAAAATCAAAGGAAGTCCACTTTCGAAAGACTTGGGCCAGGTGGAAGCCATAACGGAGAAAGTAGGAAGGAACATAATCAAGGCTACCAATTTGAACAACCAAGAAAGACCAGGAGTAGGATGCCTACCCAGACAGCCTCGCAGAATTATTCCCATCAAAACAACAGTTGGACAGAAGGAGGTGCCGAATCCGAATTCAAAGAAGTCGAAACACATGATAGATTCCCCTATTTCGCGAACAGGCTTGCATTAGTGCGATTACCTCACAAGTTCAAACCATCTAACCACTCTAAGTATGACGGCAAAACTGAACCAAGGCAATGGCTCAGAATATATTCACAATCAATTGAACTAGCCGAAGGAGACGACGATATCAAGACCCTGTTCTTTCCCATGGCACTAGAAGCCATGCCCCTCCAATGGTTCGACAAATTAAATCCAAGATCTATCAGAAATTGGAAGGACTTGCAAAGAGCTTTTTGTGAAAATTTTGCAGGAATCATTACACACCCAATCACTCATGCAGAACTGAAAGGACTCAAGCAAAAGGAAGGCGAAAGTCTCAGAAATTACTATCGATGATTCGGCGAACTACGGGCTCAAGTGCATGACATCACCGAACGAGAAGTAATTGAAGCTTTCTCTCATGGAATCATGGCTAGGTGGCAATTTCAAGACTTCTGCAAAGAAAATCCGAGAAACAATGAAGAATTCAGACGAACAGTGGAAAAGATGATTACTGCAGAAGAAAAAACACGAGAGAGGTTCCCGGATAGAAGCAACCAAGACAACCCGGACAAGCAAAATCATCGAAATAGCAGACATTAAGAAAGAAAACGTAGACTAGACAATACCGTGGCAATGGCCGACAAATCAAAGAAGTTTTCCAAACCCAGAAGATACGATGACATTGAAAACATACGTTGCCCATTGCACCCTAATGGGAGGCACACCATTGGAAATTGCTACACTTTCAATGATCGATATACAAGAAAAGATAGTAAGGAGAACACCAAAGAGGACAATCAGAAAAAAGATGAAGACAACCATGAGGACAAAGGATTCCAAAAACCCAGGGGAACGGTAGCAGTGATCTTCTCAGGGGCTCCAGATTGCAGAAGCAAACATCAAGAAAAACTAGCACTATGGACTATCATGACAACAGAACCGGCTACACCAAGATATCTCAATTGGTCACAGTATCCTATCCAATTTATCAGAGAAGACCAATGGACTAGCATGGGAAACACAGGCCATTATCCACTAGTTCTAGATCCAACTATTGCTGGTATGACTGTCACCAAAGTACTAATCGACGGGGGAGCCGGACTCAACATCATATTTTCAGAAACACTAAGGAAGATAGGACTATAACTCGTCGGGATGATTACACCAACAAGTACACCTTTTTATGGCATAGTACCAGGCAAGGCAGCCATGCCACTCAGACAAATTACTTTACCCGTTACTTTTGGAACTCCTTCGAACTACCGAACAGAGTTTATCAAATTTGAGGTCGCAGACTTCGATTCGTCGTATCATGCAATCCTCGGACGCCCAGCACTGGAAAAATTCATGGCAATACCACATTACCCGTACTTACTGCTTAAGATGCCAGGACCCAACGGTATCCTTTCTCTTCGAAGTGATTTGAAGCGTGCTTTTGACTGTGACGTTCAGGCAATCCAAATTGCAGCCAAAGCACAAGCCGACAATGGAAGAAAAGAAATAGCCATAATTGCTGCAGAGACGAGCCAAGAAGAATTACAAATACCAGCTAAAAAGCCCAGCATCATCGCACCACCACAAGAAGCTGACGTCAAGCAAATTGACTTGGGCGCTGCCGATACCTCGAAGACAGCAACCATCAGTGCTCACCTCTCGGCAAAATAGGAACTCGCGCTCACTAACTTTCTTCGGGACAACAAAGATATCTTCGCTTGGAAGCCGGCCGACATGCCAGGTGTCCCAAGAGAGTTGGCTGAGCATAGAATTGATGTTAATGAAAGCTCCAAGCCTGTAAAGCAATGGCTACGACGATTCTCACCCGACAAAAAGACAGCGATTAAAAAGGAAATCACAAAACTGCTGGCAGCCGGATTCATTAGAGAAATCCTTCATCCAGACTGGCTAGCAAACCCGGTCCTTGTGCAGAAGAAGAACCCAGATGAGTGGCGCATGTGCGTCGACTACACAGATCTCAACAAACATTGCCCAAAAGATCCGTTTGGGCTACCACGCATTGACCAGATAGTTGACTCAACAGTGGGGTCTGCACTATTATCCTTTCTCGATTGCTATTCAAGGTATCACCAGATCGCATTAAAAGAACAAGACCAGAGCAAGACGTCTTTCATTACACCGTTCGGTGCTTACTGTTACAAGACCATGTTGTTTGGACTAAAGAACGCTGGCGCCACATACCAAAGAGCTATCCAAACTTGCCTTGGGGATCAAATCGGTGAAAATGTGGAGGCATACGTGGATGATGTAGTGGTGAAAACAAAGAACCCAGACACTCTGATTGAAGATTTAAAGCAAACCTTCGAAAACTTGAAGAGATGGAGATGGAAGTTGAACCCAAACAAATGTGTATTCGAAGTTCCCTCAGGACAACTACTCGGATTTTTGGTCAGTCAGCGCGGGATTGAAGCCAGCACCAAGCAAATTCAAGCTATAACAGAAATGGGCCCACCTAGAAGTATCAAAGATGTGCAGAAACTAACAGGATGCATGGCGGCCCTCAACCGTTTCATATCAAGACTCGGCGAAAAGGGGTTACCTTTCTTTAAACTACTAAAGAAGATAGACAAGTTTGAGTGGACAAAAGAGGTCGACAAAGCTTTCAAGAAACTTAAGGCATACCTCATATCCTCACCAATTCTCACACCCCCAAGGAAAGATGAAGATATGATGCTATACATTGCGGCGACTACTGCTGTGGTCAACACGACAATAGTTGTAGAAAGAGAAGAAGAAGGACGCGTGTATAAAGTACAACAACCCATATACTACATCAGCGAAGTATTATCTGAATAAAAAATACAGTACCCGCATGTACAAAAACTACTCTACGCCCAATTGATCACTTCATGCAAGCTTCGCCACTATTTTGAAAGCCACCAGATCATAGTGGTGACAGACTTCCCGCTCGGAGACATCTTACACAACAGAGATGCAATGAGACGCATATCAAAGTGGGCAGTTGAACTCAGAGCTCTTAACATCGATTTCACCCCACGGAAAGCAATCAAATCTCAAGCCTTTGCCGATTTTGTGGCCGAGTGGACAGAGATTCAACAGCCTTTATCAGATACAATCCTTGACCACTAGAAGATGTACTTTGATGGGTCACTCAAACTAGGTGGAGCCGATGCAGGCGTTCTCCTCATTTCTCTAGAAGGAAAACAACTCAAGTACGTCCTTCAGATATTATGGCAAGCTACAAATAACGAAGCAGAATATGAAGCCCTCATCCATGGGCTACGAGTGGCAATTACCCTCGGAATAAAGAGATTACTCGTATACGGTGATTCAGCAATAGTCATCAACCAAGTCAACAAAGATTGGGATTGCACCAAAGAAAACATGGGTGCTTACTATGCTGAAATACGGAAACTTGAAAAACATTTCCAAGGATTAGAAATTCTACACGTCCTGCGCGATTCCAACATTGCAGCAGATGTCCTCGCCAAGCTCGGATCAGACAGAGTGAAGGTTCCACCCGGCGTATTCATAGAAGAGCTATCAGTTCCCTCTATCAAACAACCCGGTGAGACAACCCCTAAAATTCAGGCTAAAGGCGTTCAGATCTTGGTAATCAACACTTCATGGAGCCAAGTTTTCATCGACTATATCAAAGAAAATAAATTGCCAGCAGATAAAGCAGAAGCCACCCAAGTTGTCCACAGAAGCAAAAACTACATTCTAGTAGGAGATAGACTTTACAGAAGAGCAGCATCATCAGGAGTACTCCTAAAATGTGTCTCATTTGAAGAAGGCAAAGAGATCCTAGACGAAATACACTCAGGTTGCTGTGGAAATCATGCCGCTTCAAGAACACTGGTTGGCAAAGCATTTCACACCGAATTCTACTGGCCAACCGCTTTGAAAGACGCAGAAGAACTTGTCAGAAAATGCAAAGGTTGCCAAATGTTTGCAAGACAAGCCCATGTACCAGCTCACAATCTTATCTGCATCTCACCCGCTTGGCCTTTTTCCTGCTAGGGGCTGGATCAAGTAGGACCCCTGAAGAAAGCAAAAGGCGGCTTCGAGTACATCTTTGTAGCAATCGACAAGTTTACCAAGTGGATTGAATACAAACCACTCGCAAAATACAGCGCAACCAAAGCAATCGAGTTCATCCAAGACATTATGCACCGCTTCGGCATGCCCAATCGAATCATCACAGATCTAGGCTCCCCCTTCACAGCTACAGAATTCAAAAGCTAGGCACAAGACTGTGGTTTCAGTATAGACTATGCGTCTATTGCACATCCAGAAGCCAACAGACAAGTAGAAAGGGTTAATGGACTCATACTAGCTGAATTAAAACCAAGGTTATACGAAGAACTAGTGGACTATGGGTTCAAATGGATTGAAGAATTACCTAAAGTAGTATGGGGGCTACGAACTCAAATAAGCAGAGCAACAGGCTACTCACCCTTCTTCCTAGTTTACAGGTCAGAGGCCGTACTGCCTACCGACTTGATCTAGACATCACCAAAGATAGAACAATACGATGAAGGAGAAGCAGAACACACAAGAAGATTAGAACTCGACAGCTCAGAAGAAGTCAGAGTAAACGCTACCCTCCAATCAGCCAGATACCTACAAGGTTTAAGACGACACTACAACAAGAGTACCCATCCTCGATCATTACAAGTCGGAGACTTAGTGCTAAGAAGGATACAAAAAACTAACGGACGACACAAGCTACTCAGTCCATGGGAAGGTCCGTTCATTGTCACAAAAGTTACCAGACCAGGCACATACAAGTTAATAACCGAAGATGGAAGAGAAGTCAGCAATACATGGCACATCAGCCAGCTAAGAAGATTCTACGCGTAAAAACAACTCAAGAAAAAATAGATATGCAAGCAACAAGGGACCAACGTTCACAATCGATAAAGGACAATATTCCTCGACAACATATGTATTAGTTTATATTCATGATCAATAAAGATGATATTCATCCACAGCATGTCTTGTCATGACTTTCAACGAGTTGTTTTCACGAAACAAAAAGCAAAATGGCTGAAAACATGCCTGAGCATCTCGGCCGAGAGCAAAATAGCTGAAAAGACGCTTGGGCCCGCCGATGAGGGTAGCTAAAAGCTAACACTCGAAACAAAAAGCAAAATGGCTGAAAACATGCCTGAGCATCCCGGCCGAGAGCAAAATAGCTGAAAAGACGCTTGAGCCCGCCGATGAGGGTAGCTAAAAGCTAACACCCGAAACAAAAAGCAAAATGACTAAAAACATGCCTGAGCATCTCGGCCGAGAGCAAAATAGCTGAAAAGATGCTTGAGCCCGCCGATGAGGGTAGCTAAAAGCTAACACCCGAAACAAAGAGCAAAATGGCTGAAAATATGCCTGAGCATCCCGGCCGAGAGCAAAATAGCTGAAAAGACGCTTGAGCCCACCGATGAGGGTAGCTAACAAGCTAACACCCGAAACAAAAAGCAAAATGGCTAAAAACATGCCTGAGCATCCCGACCGAGAGCAAAATACCTAAAAAGACGCTTGAGCCTGCCAATGAGGATAGCTAAAAGCTAACACCTAAAACTAGTCGACCGAAGTTAAGCTTAAAAAGACCCTCCAGCTCTTCGTTCTGAAAAGCAAGAGGCTCGAGGGCTACATCTAGATAGGAATACTTTTCCTCAGAAAAGCACAGCACAAGCGCCACTCAAGAAAGCACTCGGATGCCGAAGTTTGTTAAGGCAACATTCTATGCCGAGTCGTTTTACACAGCGCAGACGAAAGGTTGTCATCACAAAGATCTACACCTAACAAATCACAGCGCGGACAAAGCACTCGACGGATCACAAAAGAGGAAGAAAAGAAAAGTACTCGACAAATCGAGGGATTTTGTCAGGATAACGCATGGAGTTGTCTACAGAGCAGAGACAAAAATGGGACAAAGTACTCAGCAAGTCAAGTAACTCCGACCACACCCGGGCAAAGAATACATCAACGAAGAACCTTCATTTGAAGAGGAGTGTAATATTACAAGAGGCTGGTCAATTGGATCAGGCATTGTCATCAGGAAGGGAAATATCAATATTAAGACTGTCTACAACCCTACTGGCTAAACCTTCGACCTCAGGCTCCATCCTCTCAACGGCATCAAGGTATTCTTGGCTATCAGCTTCCTCTGCTATCTTGGATAGAGGCGCCTCTGGAGCAAGGACCCAGACCTGGGCCAGCACATTCTTGGTACATACTTGAGCGCACTTCTTCGCGAACTCTTAGAAACGAGTCAGAATCCGAGGAATGAACTGAGCCCAAGATTGCCCGTCATCCGCTGGAGTCCAGAGAACATCAGCTACTGAACGAAAGGATTTCCACAAAACGTTCCAATTTTCAGTAGCCGTCGCCAGCTTCCTAGACAAGTCTTCAATAGTTTTTTGGGCCTACACAAGATCTTTATTAGCTCCACGCCTGATCAACTTAGCAAGTGCAAGTTCTTCTTCAGCATGAGTAATTACCTCCTCAGCCTTATTATGACTTGTACGAACAAGAGTCTTCATTTCATCAATACCCTCCGAGAGCTTTTTTCTTTCAACTCGGAGAGCTGGATAAGACACCAAACAACAAGTCAGCAGGAGGGAAAGGTTTGAATACTGAAAGAAACAAAGAGAACCCGGAATACCTTTACATTCTTTCTTCACGGCTTCCAAGCTCTTCATGGCCTCCGAGTTCTTTGAAGCCTCCTGGATAGCAGCATCTTTTTGTTTCTCCAACTCCTAGGCAACAGTGTCTCTCTGTTTCTCTACCTCTACCACCCGAGCATGGAGAGCCTTTTCCTCTTTTTGATGCGACTTACGCTCAGTCTCCAACTCGGCCTGGAGGAGGTCAAGGTCAGTCTTCAGAGAACTTACCTCGGAGGACAACTTCTTCTCGGTTTCAGACGAAAAGAAGAAGCCAGTATGGTCACGAGAGAAAGTCTAAACAATTAAAGATAGAGAAAAATAAGGCGTAAGGACAAAGGCAAAACAAATAGCCTAAGAAAGAATCTCAGAAAAACTTACGTGAAGCTTCTCCCCGAAAGAAGTCGCAGAGGACGCCAAGCTCCCCCAGGCTGTGGTCAGCTCCGATAGCCGATGGGTGGCATCAAACTGTTGCACCATGTCACCGGTAAAAGAGGGACCACCAGAAGCGAGAGAAGGGGAAGGAGAGGCTGGCTGGGGTGAAGAAGGAATGACCAAAGCAACCTCCAGGGAAGCCGAAGCCAATCCCTCAGAAGGACCCGACGCAACGGCCATAGTCACCTCCGGGGCGGCCAAGTCCGCAACTTCGCTAGGTAGCTCCGAAGCCCCCGCAGCAACTTCACCAACAGCATGTTGCGAGTCCTGAGGCTCAGAACTCAATGGCACGGCGGAAGGCTGAGAAGAAGTTGACGAAGAAATGAGAGAAGACGAAAGACTGAAAATTGATAAAAGAAAGCACCGATGAGAACCAGAAGAAGGAAGACAGAAGCAAAAGGATGAAGCTAGAATCTACTCACCCAACCACTTTCTTCTTTGCGAAACCAAAAGAAGGCCTTGCAGGGGGGACCACGATGGCAAAAATGTCCCCGCCACCCGACGACGGGAGCGGGATAGCAGATACCGGAGCCATGAAAGAAGCCGGGGCTGGAGCCATGGAAGAACTCTGCACTAGAGGAGCGGTAGAGCTCGGTACTAAGGCTACCAAAGAACTCGACATCGGAGCTTCAGAAAAACTCGGCACGGGAGCCTCAGAAGAACTCGTACCCGACGTCCGG
This sequence comes from Miscanthus floridulus, assembly GCF_019320115.1. Taxonomy (NCBI): domain Eukaryota; kingdom Viridiplantae; phylum Streptophyta; class Magnoliopsida; order Poales; family Poaceae; genus Miscanthus; species Miscanthus floridulus. The sequence continues at coordinate 76,812,492 of NC_089587.1, forward strand.
TTACTTCAAAAAGTTCAAGACTAAAAGTCAAGACAAAGAAGAGAAATTCAATGCGATAGGAATATGAAAACAACTCATTGCCGCATGATGAGGGGTACTTCGTCATCCTCCTCTCCCTCAGCCAAGGAAACCAGAGCACCTGCTGAAAAAAGAATAAAAAGTACTCGGTTCAAGAGAGAAACAAGAAAACAAAGGAACAAAGAGTATTAAATGTGCTCACCTAAGAGCATGCTAGCAACAACTGGAGTACCTGAGAGAGTACTTGGTTTGCGAGGCTTCTTGGAGACAGGCAGGCCAGATGAAGATCCATCCATTCGCCCCCTCTTTGGGACACTACGAGGACCGCGAGGGACTAGACGAGGAATATATTCTTTATATACATCAACAAATCCGAAAGAAACTCCAGGAAGCGCTGTGGAGGTTGGGGACTTACTAGTTGTAGAAGTTCTAGCAAGTTTATCCCTAGTCTCCGCCACGACAGGGAGAACATCAAGAGGGATCGGGTCAACAAAGTTCCGCTCAAGCTCCTACAAAAAAGGATAAAATAGCAAAACAAGGAAAAGCTAAGCAAAAATGGATGCAGCAAGAGTACATAAAGTATCCAAACAAAGAGATAAACAACTCACAGCTGGGGGCGGGTTGTTGGCAGAGAACTCGGGAACAGCAGGAGGAATAACGCTCACTCCTTTCAGTATCTTCTGGAGACGCTCGAGTACCTCCTCATCGGTCAGCTCAAGAGCTGGGACCATGCATGAAGGATCCTCGGCCCCAGAATACTCGAAGCCAAGGTGCTCCCGCTCTTTCAAAGGCTAAACTCAGCGATGAAGAAAACTCAAAACAATACCGAAACCGGTTAAACCTTGCTGTTTCAGCATGCTAATCCTATCAAGGAGTGGCTGGATCACTTGAATCTCAGCAGGTGACTCAAGTTTCTTGTCCCATCGGTCATTCACCACAGGACTAGATCCAGAATGGACGACAAGGGAAGGGATCAAATTGGCAGTGTAAAACCAGTCGGCACGCCAATCTTTTACAGAATCAACCAGGTCATAGTCAAAGAACTTGCTCTTAAGACCCTGGCGAAACTGAATCCCGCAACTACCAAGAACGCTGGTTTCTTCGTGGTGGGGTTGAGGTTTCAGACGAAAGAAGTAGCAAAAAAGAGATAGAGAAGGAGAGATTCCAAGGAAAGCTTCACAGAGATGAACAAAAATGGAAAGATGGAGAACGGCATTAGGGGTTAGATGGTTCAGACTAACCCCGAAATAACCAAGAAACTGATGAAGGAAGGTGGAAGCAGGAAGGCAAAGTCCAGCGCGGACAAAGAAAACGAAGAGGACAATCTCACCAGGACCCGGAGCAGGAACTCGATGCTCACCCAGAACTCTCCATTCAGCGATGACTTTGCTTTGGATCAAGCCGTCGCTGACGAGCTCGCACAGCTGATCTTCGCTTGTTGTTGGAGCCGACCAAACCTTCTGAGCAGCCCTCATGGCCACGAACTCTTGGTTCTCGATCAAAGAAAGGGATGACTCCTCATCCACGAAGGTCGCCTAGGACTTGCTCGCGGTTTTCTTCTTACCCATGAACTAGCGGAAGAAAAAAGGTACTGGGGAAGATGAAGCTAGATGGCGGCGCTAAGGACGGCGGCGGCAATGGCGACGGCGGATGATTAAGAGCTAGGGTTTGAAGGTAAAAGAAAGGCAGTAAAGAAAAATAGGACGAAGGGTCTATAAATAAATTTTACAGCGTTAGAAACGGCCCACCAGGCCCGTTAAAACACCGTGTGAGAACGCAACGGTCCATTTACCGACGTAGCTAAAACGACGGAGGGCACAAATCCACACAACGATACAATCCAGTGGGCAGATTTCAGACTTATCCATCCAGCACTTCTGTGGAGCCATCAGATAAATGCAAGAACAACCCATCCTCAAAGAAGAAAGGGAGGGTAACTTCTGAAGGAACAAAAGAACCCAGTTCTTGATAAAAAGAACTCGGAAATTCCATAAGCAACACAGCAGGAGAAAGCATGGCAACTAAGAAGGCAAGAATCTTTTTTATTACAAATGAAATCAAGAAGTACAAGATTACACATCTTACAAGACCCGACAAACTCGGTACTACAACAAGCAAGGTAGCAAAGAGGAACCTGAACACAGCTAGGCTCTAGAACGACTATGTGTTCCAATTTGCTGCCAGGTAGAACAAACCACCCTCGGCTACACTGTTTTCTTCAAAGGACGAACACAGTGCATCCAAGATGGAAATCAGTAGCACAGCAGGAAAGCATGGACCAAAGGAGGCTGGCAGGCATCTGTCTACCCAAGCCCGACGTGATGCAGGATCAGGTGTTGATCTGCACCGGATAGTCACAGGGCAGACAAAGAGCGCCAGCCAAGAACTGCCGGATGAAGGAACGAAGCCCACATCACAAGACTTCCTCCAACTACCGCCACCAACTTCCTGATGCAACGCCACTGCGGGATTAGTCTACCTCTAATCCCTATCACAAGACTTCCTTCAGCTACGACGAGATACACAACAACTACAAGATACGCCCGGGGGCTGCTCAACTTCACAAACTACCATATCTATGACTATAAAGACTTTAGGCCACACAACAGAATGCTCAATGATTCAAAAGCAAGCACCACAGGAGGGTATTTATAGACCAAAAGAGTGGTGCACATAAACCGGTAGCACCGAAGGTAAAGACCTGACAAAGGAAACAGTGAAAAGATAGAATTCAATGAAAAAGGACTCAGGCATGAAGGAACAGTGACCAAGGACAAGCATATTTGGAAGGATATACCACCACGGTACAACCCATCAACAAACAGCATTTACACCCAACCAACTCCACACAACTACATCTGACAATAGAAGACTAGCGGAGAGTATGCCAAGGCCATGTAACTGAGTTCTTTCTAAACAAAACAACACGGATATACGCTCGAGGGCTCGGCCAGCATCACGGCTTAATCAACACTAAGCTAGGGGGCTCGGCCTTCATTTCAACTACTCCCGGAGGCTCGGAACCAAAGACAAAGGACCAAGAATACAAGAAACTCAAGACTACAACGACGACAACACATCAAGACTCTTCATCCGACTTCTTTTCTAAAGAGAAGAACTCGGAGAAAGCTCGGGGCTGCAGGATACATAGCCCCAAAATTTTTTGAAGACAAGAATCTGGACCCTCCAACTTTTTGTTCCAAATAGCAAGAGGCTCGGGGGCTACACTCAGTGAGTGCCTTTTTCTTCGAAAAAGCGCACGTCACCAAAAGACTTCCTCAACGCAGACCACTTCAAGACATTACGACAAAAAGAACCCGGAACGAACCATATTCAAGTTCTTTTTGATAAAACTTCAACAAACAATCAGAGCAACTTCAAGACAAGATCCTCCAGCTCCTTGTTCTAAATAGCAAGAGGCTCGGGGGCTACAACCAGATGGATGTACTTTTTCTTCAAAAAGCACTCACCACTCGAAGGTCCCAAGAAGCGCTACAAGGTTTCACTTCAGAAAGCACTCGGATGATGTTTGTTCCTACTCAACAAGACCTGAAGGAGCAAAACGAGACTTTCAGAGCTCAACCATGAAGTGCTCGGGGGCTTGACGACGCGGGACCCACAGGATACCCCGCAAAGGAGAGAGAAGATCTAGTCTAACTAGGATTCTTCCCATATAATCTTAGTAGTAGTACTATTCAGTAATCCTACTAGGAAATCTCATTGTAAACCGACTAGGACTCTGGCCTCCTAACTATATAAAGGAGGGCAGGGCTCCTAGGGAAAGGGAGAACAGAACGATAATTGTACGACACTTCATAATCAATCCAACGTAAGAGGCTAACGCCGGCTGGACGTAGGGCTGTTACTCGATCAACGATCGAGGGTCCGAACCAGGATAAGTCGTTTGTCTCTTGCGTTCACCATCGAGTTCTGCACACGCCGAAGCCCGAACATATTGCCTCGGGTACCCCCGTGGCAGGCTATTGGTGGTAAAACATCGACAGCAAGTGACTAGAAAGCCTTGCCCACATGCATTGGCTACAATCACAACCTTGAGGCAACCCAGTATGGACATGTATGTGTACAACTACTACTCGGTTGAGAAGTTCTAGGTTGCATACCATGGGATCATTCCCAGCATAACAGATAGAGGACAATGGCCAGAGGTGGACAAGGGCTTCAAGTTGTTCCCACCAAATATGAAGAAGAGAGACCTAGGCAGACAGAAGAAGAAAAGGCATCTGGCTCCATCTAAGAGAAGTGGTAAAACAACAAGACATGTCAAATGCCCTGGATGTGGTGAGTATGGCCACAGGTCTGGAAGCCGGAGGTGTTCACTGACTGGCACCAAAAAAAGGTAATGTACTACCCCTACTGTTAGCTATAATTCTAACTGTTAACAACTAACCCTAACAACTACATTGTAGGAAAAGAACTAAAAAGTTAGCCCCTAAACTTGGAAGAAAGAAGAGCAAGACAGATACTGCCCCTAGTGGAGGAAATACAACAAGAACAAGGGTAGCAGTGGCTAAAGAAGCAGTAGCTAAGGCAGCAAGGGAGGCTCTAAAAGCTACAGCTAAAACTTCTGGACCAGTTGAAGCTGCAGCTGCTGCAGAGAGAGAAGTCCTAGATGTGGCGCCAATGGAGGTTGAGCATGCACCACCTTCAACCACTACAACAACTAGAAGGTATGCCCTACTTCAAAATACATGCTTGGCCAAAACTTATTGTTGCCATTCTGATAACATGTCTTGCATTCAACAGGAATCTCTGCTGGGATCTACAAGTTGTGAATGAGGTAGATGAAACAATAAGTGCATCTGTGGACTCACCACCTAAGAAAATGACTCCAAGGAAGAAGCAACTAGCTACAAAGGTGAGGAAGAGCCCATCCAACAAAAAAATGAGAGCACCATCAAAGACAAATTCATTTTGGTTGTAAAGGCCCAAAAATTGTCTCTTTTGTGTAACTAAGGCCTTCTGTTGGCCAAAACATGGATATGTATGTGGCCAAAAATAATGTATGTGACCAGCTCAGTGTGTGTGGCTAGAACAATGTGTGTGGTAAAACTTTGTGTGTTTCATGTCACTGGATTTAGTACTACCGGTTAATGTCACTGGATTTAGTACTGCTGGTTTATGTCACTGGATTCATCTATACATTATCACTTCATTACACCATACATCAGTACAGATCCTAATGCGGTGGTTTACACAGCGGTTGCGGCGGTGATGGGCGGGCGTTGCACGGAGTAGAGAAAGACGAGGGAGGGAGGGAGAGTGGAGTGGATCGGGCTGTGCGACGGAGGATAAAGACACTAGGGGCGGGGGAAGTCTTTTTACCTAAGCCTGTTGACTCGGATTCGAGCTGGACAGCGGAGCTGGCGTGCCATGCGAGCAAAAGTGGTAAATGTGTATTGTTTTCCTCTCTCTGCTGTTAAAAGCGTAGCGTCAAACCTAAAGCTGCTATTTGAGGAGGCGTCATCCGTTATGATGGTAAAAAGTTAAATATCCCCTCCCAGTGCAAGGGCGGCGGGCTCCCTTCGCTTCCTTCCTACCCCACCCTCTTGGTCGATTGGAGGATGGTGCAGAAGCGGATCGGGTTGGCACCAAGGTAGCACAGGGTAGTCGGTGCGGATGCAGAGCAACCAAGTGAAGCGACCGGCACCACGGAGGCGAAGAGGTCTAGCGCCGAGGCGGACCTGGCTGGTACCGATGTGGAGGAAGAGAGGGGCCACGGCAGTGGAGGTCTCCTCTCTCCTGCTGTCGGCGTCGATGAGCACTGTGGAGGAGGTAAGAAAGGGAATAGGCAAGCTATAAAAAAAAGGAAGGCAACACGATGATTCAATTTCTTCTCAATACGTTTGCAGTGTTGTGTCCAAGGAATTGATGTGGAAATAATGCCTGTGCCTGTTCGTTTGGTGCATGATCACTCTGTGTGAATAGGTGATCTGTTGTTCATGTTGTGAGGAAGTCGAACTGTCGAAGAGGTGATGGAACCCGGAGCTAGATCAAAACAATTGGTGAGGGAGAGGAAGCGCAAGAAGCAGGGTGCGTGGCCAGCGTAGTCGACACGGAGCAAAGGTATTTAAACTCAACTCCAATGATGACTGTTTATTTTCTTCTTCATTTGTTGTGGTAGACGAATCGATGGGACAATAATTTTTGTGCATATTCGATTGCTGTGCAGGGAGGAACAGGTGGCTCAAAAAAACTGCTCGGTTGCTGCATAATGAGGAATTGCCGCTCCAAGGAAGTGAATGACGTGGCTTAAGGAGATGCTAGAGAAATAAGCTAATAAGGTTTTGCTTTATAAAAGCATAGAATTTTGATATTTTTAGAAACACATAGCTTTTAGTATATACTAAACATAACGTGTATAAATAGATGCATAAAAAAATATACATCTAGAAAACCAAAACGTTTTATAATTTAGAATAGAGACAGTACTTGTAAATTTCGGCCATGACACTTGCGAATTGGCGTCGGTTTACTAGTTAGTTAATTAAACAATCGGCCATAGATATATAATTGAATTGCTGAGGTCGAGACTGATCTTGTTTTTTTGAGGGTCAAGACTCAAGACTGATCTTGGTACGCGACTGGAGTCTAGAACACGCAATGCATGTGGAGTCTAGAACACGCAATGCACATGCATGCTTAGTTGTATACATGTAAGCGCGTGTTTAGTTGGCTGAATTTTGGAATTTGGGTTAGTGTAGTACTTTCGTTTTTATTTGATAATTAGTGTTCAATCATGTACTAATTAGGCTCAAAACGTTCGTCTCGCAATTTCCAACCAAACTGTGCAATTAGTTTTTTTTTCGTCTACATTTAATGCTCCATGCACGTATTGCAAGATTCGATGTGATGAATACTGTAGCACTTTGAGAAAATTTTTTGGAAGGGTAAGCTTATATACATGCATGCATGAATTGACGGGAGGGTTAAGTAAACTCAGCATACCTCAGCCGAGGGTCTCTTTGTTTCCACCCGACATCCCCTCTGTTTGATTATAATAACTAAAGATCACTAAAACAGTTGTTCCATATACAATTTATTCACTTTTAGTTATCTCTTGATGACTAAAAACTACTAAACTTTAGTGATCCCTAAACTTTATAGGAGTGTTTAGCATTTTAGTGACTAAAGGACTACCAAACATGTCCTGAGTCGTTTGGCGACCCCCTTTAATTTGGAGCCGTTTCTCTGTCAAAAATACTCCTATTTAGTTGAACAGTACAAATTCGTACTGGTTACGGTAGTCATCGGATAAAAAAAAAACTTCTCTATCTATATTAGAAGCTCTAGTTCTCCAATAGAACCACTCCATCAGAGAGTAGAGTCATGGATGAATCCTACCAAACAAGCTCTAAGTTTCTTGTGATGTATTTTGGTCATCTAGTTCAAGTCTTTGATTTGACACATGTCCTCAGCATTTCTCTGAGTTTATTTTAAAATTTAATGATGTTATTTTTTTAATGGTAGATGATCTGCTTATTGAAAGTAAGACATGTATGGTGATTTTATTCAGTGCCGGCCCTAGAGGTAGGCCACCAGGTGCGATGGCCGAGGGCCCAAGCAAAAGAGGGACTCAAGCCCAGGTATACAAACTCCAGGTCCTATAGTTCATTAGGCATTAGCAAACTAATGAGAAGAGAG